>NC_134643.1:212081870-212718966 GCF_030463565.1 Pelecanus crispus
TCCCAAACCCATTGCATCTATGTGTGCACTTCCAGATCACATTTTGTGCATCTCAAGGGCAAGAAGAAATGTTCTGATTCTGTTACTGGTTTTTAGATTTTTCCTAAGTAATGAAATAGCCATTTAAATTTCTGGACCATCTGAATCACATCAGGCTTAATCATTAAAAACGCTGGAAGAAACTGCTGTGGAAAAGCATTCCTTTGGAAAGTTTTATTCCATCCAATTGTATTAACTTAATCTGCCATTTATACTAAAAATTTGGCTGAAGTAAGCCCCAACATTTTGGGAAAGAGACAGATGTTGTTCAGGTTTAAATGTATTTTTGAATGCTTAAAGTTTTATTTTAAAATTTAATTTTAATTATAATGTAATGCCAAAGCAATATGATCCAATTTCAATTTTGTCAAATTTCTCTATTCTTATTAAGATAAAATTGTTAGCTAGTTTTTTTTCAATGGTTCAGCAATTTCATTTATGTGCACTTCACATAAATTACAGTTTTTGTTCCCAACTGGAACTGTTAAATTTAAAAATACATTAATTACTCATTAAACAAAAATCACAAACAAATTACATACAACTCTATTAGCAGTTAAATAGTGTATCATCTTTCAAAACGTATATCTCAAACTCTCATATTTTTGAATACTTAAGTAGATATATGTACTGGCTTCTTTTAATTCCTAGCTAGTATTTTTATTAAGATTTTCAAATCCATTTCAGCTCCTTTCCCTTTGGCATAGTGTAAGTCTACAATGAGCCACTGTCTTGCAGTGCTCAACATCTAAGCTTTAAGATAATAATCATCAGTTATTACTAATGAACAAATGAAAAGTAAGAGAGAATTTTTATCTGAATGTGGTCATTAAGAAACTATCAATGTATAAGTAAGGTACATTATACATTAAAGTATAATTATATTTCTGAAGGGACAGACACAGCAGCAGCAATATTCCCAAATAGTCTTATTGTCAGCTGGCTGGATTTTATAGTTAAATTAAACGTCTATATAATCCCACTCCAGTAAAACTGCTGAACAGACTAAAAATTTTCACTATAATTACAGATATGCTATATGGCCATTATCTTCTGCTTTTAATACAACTCCTATTCCATGCAGTTTTGCAATAAAAACACCAACAAAAAAATTCTAATTTTATAAATCCTAGCTTTTAATTAATGAAATTGAATTTTTTTAAGCATTGCCTGTTGGGTTAACAGGGAGGGAGAGGGCAGTACCTAGAACTTCACTTCTATTTATTTTAATTATATTTTATAAATGAAAACTGCCTAATAATGTCAGGAAAATATACATATTGCATAAAAGCCCCATAATAAAGCACTCTCTAAGGTTTTGCCATTAAAGGCAAGGTCAAATGTGGTACTTTTTGCTCCATTGATTCAACGATTCATGACCTAAGTGAGGTCATTGCTTATGCACAGAGCACAATTAAATCAAGGTTAGACAAGCAGGATTCTTTAGTACAAGATAGTGTGCCAGCAGATTGCATAGTACTAGGAAATTTGCATTTGAATCATGCTTGCTGAAGATTATTTATTCATTTTCACGAGTGAAAAAAACATGTAATTTTATCACTATCATTAATTCTGTTTATAGAAAACATGTTAATAACTAAACTGTCCACCTGAAATCTAAGGGTGATTTTACATGTACTCTTATAAACAAGAAAACAAAGAGAAATTGCTTTGTTCAGTGTTTTATGTCTTGTTTACACTCTTTCAAGATAGCTTTTATGTAACAAATGAGTGGGAGTAACTTCACAAGCAACGTAAATATTCTAATCAGAATTCAACATAAAATTTAAAGGTTCCTTTTGCACACTAAAAATTTCCTATCTTAATCCTTCAGTAAGCACATAGTGTGCAGTCCTTCACATATATGCTTAAATAAATAGAAGGCCATAGTTGAAGTATGACTTTCAGAGACTGGAGTAAAATAATATCATCTGATGTCAGAAAATTACTAACATGCGGTCTATTTTTCCCTAACCAAAACCAAATTGATTGTAATTCAAGGCTGATATTTCACTGAGTAAAATAATTAATTGGAAGCTTTCCACCTGAATTATTTACGTTGTCAACGTGTTAGTGTGTTTAAGCTCCCAGAAGACTACTAAAGGACAAGGTCCACAGATCAAAGGCACAGCATCAAACAATGCGTGGAGTTTCTTCCAAGTATATCGATGTTTCTTGGTCTGTGAAAGGGCATCATGGAAAAAGCTGGTTTTGAGAAGTGACCTGGAAAAAAAAGGAGGAGAATCCATCAAGCACACAAGTGGGGAGGTCATAGGGAGGATGTAAAGATGTTAGAAATGTGGCCAGATTTGGAAAGAGTTGGACAAGGCACAGGGCTACTATGTGGAAACCTAAGGCTAAACCATGAATGCAAACTGGGCTCACTTCAAGAAGTCAGTAGATTATGTTAGTTTACACCAAAAGAAAATCCAGCGTATGAAGTTTATTTGACTGTGAGGCATATTTGTATATTTTTACAACATTCTTCGTTGTTTACTATTCACTATAATAATAGCCATTGATCCAAACACGCTGAGATGATACAAGGATGCCACAGTCTAGCAACATCATTTATATTTACTTAAGTATATTGCACTGGGTCCCTGAGACCTCGTTCAGTGCCTCAGGAACACAGTAATTGTCTCAGAGAGCAGATTACCTGTTCATCAAGTCCAGAATCCTGTGTGCAACAATGGTTCCAGCTGTTTGAGAGGGAAATAGAAATTCTTTCCAAATGATGCAGGGGTGAGCATGCAGTCTGGATAACAGCATATGGTCTGAGCCAGTTTAATTGTGTTCTGCCTCTTCAGCCTACTTTTATTCAGATTTCTGTGTTACACCTATTATACTACCTAAGAACCTGTATCTCTGTAATTGCCTTGTTCTAAAATAAACCCAAATCTTTGTCACCTTCATCCTTTTGAATGCACTCCCACTTTCAGCTGCAAAGCCACTCCATTTCTTTTTTTTTTGGTTTTTCCCCCTGATCTTAGGCCTGGAAGACACTAGGTGTGGTACTGTCTCATTTGAAAAACGACGATGTCCATGCATGCATGAAAAATTGTGACAGTATTGGTGGGATTTCGGAAGAGACTTTTCTTAGGACCATAGGATAATTCGAGTTGCAAAGGGCCTTAGGAGGTCTCTAGTCCAACCTCCTGCTCAACGCTGGTTTAACATTGTATTCAAACCTGGTTGCTCAGAGCTTTTTCTAGATGGGTCTTGAAAACCTCTGAGGATGCAGACTGCATAACCTCTTTTGGCAACCTGTTCCAGTGCATAGCTATTCTTCTTGTGAAAGGTTTTCTTTATACATAGTCAGTACCTCTCCTGTCCACATTAAGACCTTTGTCTCTTTTTCCCCAGCGTGCATCTGAGTAAAGAGGCTGTCTCGGTCTTCTTGATAATCTCTTCTTTGGTATTGTCAGGCTGCTGTTAGGTGTCCCCAAAGCCATCTCTGCTCCAGGCTGACCAACCTCAGCTCCCTCAGTGCCTCCTCACAGGGCAGGTGGTCCAGCCCCACCATCTTGGTGGCCTGCCCTGAACACCCCAAAGTTCCAAGAAGAGTTCCCAGTTCTTCAAATTTCACGGAAGTTGCTCCCAGAAGACCAAGAGGATGTAGAAGCAGTGCCCTGACTTCTGAGGAAACTGAAAGCTCCAACAGCAGACAGCAGCCCAAGCAGTGTCCCAGAACCCCTGCACGTGCCCTGCCATGTGAATTGCCACACTGTCTGCCAGATCCATTTGCAGTTCCCTAGATCAGAGCACTCCCTAAAGGTCAGTTAAACAGCAAACGAAAAGCCAGACATTGAATCTCCCCCTCTGCACTAGGCTTGTCCCTACCACCAGGTCTCCTCTTAAAGACTAGGATGCCCCTCATCCTAGGGGTCTCGGTTCAGCTAGATCGCAGGTGCCATCACCACCGCTTGCCCAACCGCTCTCCTAGCTGTTTTGCTGACTTCTGGCAACGACCTGGAGCAGGACTGGAGTGATTTACACTTCTGTACGAAGAGTTCGTAGACTCCCATTCAGAGTACTGTACAGAAGGACAGGCTGTCACTTCTTTTTGACTTGTTAAAATACTGATTGGCAATGGTTCTCAAAGACTTGATACTCAATATTGGAGGGTTACAAACTACATTAGTACAAAAGAAGAAATTCTGAATACTCATTCTATCACAGAAATGAAGCATTTACACTTACTCATATTGAGTGTGACAAAGGCCACATCCTAACACCTCATTTTCTCAGACACATGAGAAAATTAACATACATAGAGCAGTGACTGCTCAGTTAAGGTGAATGCATGTATAAAATTACTGTCCATCTAGAAACATACCTTTTTTAAAGGTTTGTTAGAATTTCTATAGTTCTTTGGGTGAACAAATTAGAGTAAAATTATCAAATTATTTTACAGATTATCTTCCACTAGCTCATGTTCCTGCTTGTACAAATACACATTAGCCAGTAAGAATTTATGCAGAGCATACATGTTTACCTAAAATTTCCCACAGATTCTGTTAATCAGAATCTACCTCAAAATGTTCAGTTTAAATAGGCTGGTGACACTTAAACAACAAACTATTTTAAATCAACTAGGTGTTTTCCCAAAAAAAACCCTGTAAAGGAATGTCCTTCTCTTTTGTTTTGGGTTTTTTTTTTTCCTACTTATAAATCATAACAAAAGTCTAGGATATTAATCAGAAAAAATAAGGAAAAGGAATTTTTAGCACTCTTGAATATGTTTTCTGACATATATGTACAACTGCTGTAAGGCAAGCCATGTAAAATGACTGCATAAATGTAGTACACTCAAAACTTTAAAACAACAACAACAATTAGTGTATTATGAATTCTTCCTAAGGTCCTGTTTTAGTTCAAGAATAGGAAAAAATTAGGAAAACCAATTTCAGTGTTGCTCTTTGTGCTTAAATTTAAACAATGCTTCCCTACCTTGCTGGCTGAAGACTGTTTTACTACATTGTTATTATATATGTAATATACAGCCAAGGTCAAGGTAACAAATATAGGTATGTAAATGTTATTGTCCTACAGAAATGTAAAGAACAAGACTATCAATAGAGGCCTAAGTTGATTATATCTTGACGCTTTTCACAAATAACAATTAAATATTAATAATATCTCACAATTCAGTAGCAACTTTTACTGCAAACTCTTACAATTAATAAATATACATTTCTCTTACCAGCAGCCCTTTTTGGGCTGGTGTTTTTCGCATTATGGAATGAGTGAACAAAAGTGGCATAACTATACCTAGCTCACAGAAATAATCAATATATGAGTTAGTCATAGATTCAAAGATGCAAGTAGGTCCCCAGTCTATTTTTGACAATTAACTACCATTGCTATGGTTTAGTGAGAAGTGTCCTGTTGTTTTCAAAATGTTAGCACTATACTCACTCTATTGCTGAATGAGGAAATACAAGTTTACGAAAATGCTATGGTATTTTGTAATCTGTTGTTCCAGAGCCAGAACAAGTTAGCAAACACTATTCTTAAAGTTGTGTTGATATTATCAATGTTGTTAGTGCATAAACAAGCCCACAAATGAAACAAAGCCAGCTTGGCCAGTGCTTCAGCTCACTCCTTTGCCAAGCGGAAAAGTACACAAGGGGTAGAGACCAAACGTTATATTCAGACTGCTGAGCAGACACCAGAGTACTGCTGGCCATGGGAACCATGTCAGTGTAGAGTTTGCATTTATCTTTACTCTGGGTGTTGTCTTGGAAATCCCTCACCCTCTGAAAAATGACAGCATCAGCTAGGCAAAAAATATCACCTGAACGGCACCAAATACAAATATCAGGTTTATATTTAGTGCATTGCAAGACGCCTGTTACCACCAATCTGTGGACAAGGAGGGTGTTAAAAACCAGGAAAAGACTGCTCAGAATAACATTTGTTTCTGTAACAAGTGATCTGATCTTTTTGTGCTGTGTATGTGGTGACAGTTGTCAGCTTTTCCTCCATTCCTGGTGGGTGCCAGGAGCCAGGCCACGCTTAGCTCACATTGCTCCAGGGTGCATATACAAGACAGTCCCATGCATCTCAGTAGCCAGCAGTAGGGATGTCCTTTATGTGGCACTTCTTTTAATATTATTGATAAAATGACACATGTGTTCATACTAGATATAAGGAAGAAATTTTTTATAATGAGGGTGGCGAAACACTGGCACAGGTTGCCCAGAGAGGTGGTAGATGCCCCATCCCCAGAAACATTCAAGGTGAGGTTGGACGGGGCTCTGAGCAACCTGATCTGGTTAAAGCTGTCCCTGCTCACTGCAGGGGGGCTGGACTAGATGATCTTTAAAGGTCCCTTCCAACCCAAACTATTCTATGATTCTATGATTCTATGATTGTATATGAACAAGTAACCTCCATGCTATTACCATCTGCCTATGTTACAACACTAGTTGGAACAATATGTGATTGCAGTTATGAAATGGAGAAAATACTGAAGTGTGAGCAGGGTGTATAACCCTTATGTGCAGACACAGCCCCAAAAGGATATTTGCCAAGGACTGACCTGAAAGGAAAAAGATGTATGGAAGAGGCGGATAGCAACATACCTAACAATATCAGGCAACATAAACCTTGCAGTTACCTTCGTCCCTACCATTTCTCTTTCATTTCTCTGTCAGAAAAAGAAGAAAAAAAGAATGTTCCCTGTCTTTAAGAAAATCTGGAGCCCAGTCAATTTTATGATCCACCTTCTCAAATACTTTTCTCTTCCCACATACTTTCCTTATCATTTCCTGCTCAGAATACCTGAGGTTTTAGAAATCACTATTAGTGGCTGAAAAGTTCCACTAAATCCAAAGGCAGTCAGGGATAGCTGCTAATTGCTGCTGCAAAGGGCTGTCTGGCTGGGTGGGAAAAGCACCAGCCAGATCAGGTAAAAGAGAAAGAAGGAAAGGAAAAAAAAACCTTTTTCATGCACTCAGAAGGTAGCAGGAGGCAAAAATTATAGCAACCACAACAAACTTGCCTATAGCAGGAGTTTTCTGTCTTCAGCAGGTAATACCGTTAGTGGCAAAATGCTACTTGCAAATCTTTCCTTTCTCTATTTTCCTTTCTACAAAATTCAGGCACATTTTCACATTTTCCAAATGTAAAATGTCAGTTTATGAAAACTAACATGTAGAAGTGCTAACTGATACTATTCTTTATGGGAGCAGTATTTTTATTGGAGCAGTTACTGAGGAGGGAAAAACTTTTTCTAAGGTCACAGGAAGACTGAACAGTGAAACAAAGAATGAGTAACAATAAATAAAATAGAATTGTTCATCCACGAGAGATGGCAGATGGCATAGGACTTATTTGTCAACAGAAAACTATACACAAAACAACAATTCTCTGTGTGAAGTAAGAAAATAAGTAATATGAGGAAGTCCTTCTCAATTTCAAAGAGATACCTGAAGGCAAATTTGTCTAAAATGAGGCCTAATCAGTTACAAGCAGAGACAATTTGATCCCTCTCAGGATCAGATCCCCTGCGCAGGCCAACACTAGAAAGAAAAGAAAAAAAGTACAAGACACCCCACCAGCTCAAATCAGGATATTAGGGCAACTCTTAAATAAATAAATAAGCAAATACAGTGGGAATTATGGGGGCAGTCTGATACAGGGATGCTCACAAAAGGGGGATGTTGCACAGCACTATGTGATGATGGAGTCTGTACATGGACTTAATACATTTGTAGCTCTTTGGGCTTTTAGTACACCTTTTGGGACTCTCAGATAAAAGCACTACTTATATTTGAGAAATATACTCTGATGCTACTAAGCATTTTGATCATACGGGTCTGAGCGGAGCATCAGAATGATACTGATGTTCTGGCAGACACAGAGATGAAGGCATGACCTGGTTAACAGCAATCATGTTGTTTTGTTTCATTCTGCTTCTCAAAATGGAGTGAAAATATAAGTGACCTGGACTGATTTGTACAAAAATAGTAAAGTGGGGATGGGTGATTTGATTTCTATCTGTGCAATGCTCCATTAAGAAAACAGAATGCTTCATTGTATATGTATCACCTACCCTGCTTCCAAAGCAGTCAGCATTGCTTTTACTCGCAAATATGTACCTTGCAAATATTTATAACTTCATTTCCTACCTAGCTGTCTTATTCAATCTCTCAGTTAGTGTTATCAGATCCAAAGAGTTTGGCAGACTAAGTTGCCATCAAGAAACAGTGAAAACAGCAGCTCTAACACAGCAGCTGAAAACACCATATCTTTTGACCTAAAATGTACCTCAAATATTTAAGTGTATAAGGGTTCCCCAGAAAAGTCCAGGCTCCAAAATCACAAAATATAGCCTGCCAAGCTCTCCAAATCATAAACTTAACCATACTTAAACATTTATTTCCCCTCATATATAAATAGGACAAGGGCATATTGTTTTTCTGGTTGGTGAAATTTAACAAGGGCACCTACCCATGCTTTGTGTATATGTTCATACTGTGTATGTGCTTATGGAGGTATCACTACAGCTTATGCAGGTGTAATCAAAATAGCACAACCTTTCAAGCTTGTGCCAATAATACTGAAGACAAGACAGTGACAGCTGCCAAGATGGCCAAGGTTAGTTACTAGGTAGTTAGTTACTAGGTGCTGTTGAGTATGTTAGATCTTTGCTACAACATTTGTATGTTTTTTACACTCAAGAGAACTAGATGAAACCTGTTTTTTTTTCAGGTTAGTGCTAATTGCTGTGTGGACTCACACATGGCCTGGCAGTGAGGTATTAAAGCATAGGAGCAGACAGGCCAGAGATTTTCCAGTTAATGCTACTGACATGCATGAGAGAAGGATGTCTACATGTCCTGAAACCCTAAGTCCCCCTTCCTTGGCTCTGATAGTCTCCCATCTTTCCTACTCGATTGCCAAATCTGTAATTCCTGTGTGGGGCCAGGGAGGTCTTATGACCTTGGGCTTCACGCTGATGGAACTGGTGGTACTCCTGCAAAACAGGCTGCTCCAGGAGGCACAGAATTGCACTTGATTGGTATTGCACCTCCACCCTTGCCCGCGGATGACAACTGAGCTGAACATCCCATCCTTAGAAGATCTGATGGATGGCTGTACAGCATTTCAGCTGTATCTCACAGCATGCTGCACAATATGCAAAGACTAATGACATACTTAAAAATTAAGAAAGTAAAAGCATAAGGTCAACCTTAAATAACAAACCTAAATCAATATAAAGAAAAAGAAGTAATGAAGCAGGGACATATTATTTTGATCATAAAGAGTGTCTCTTGAATCTTACTTTTATGACTAAAGAGAGGTGAGGGCAAGAACACATATAATTTTTTTGCCACACAGCAGTCTTTTTAAGATTTGAGCCCATGTGATAAGAGACCTACTAACCAGGATCATGTCACTTATCAGATGAGAAGATATGAGTCAGATGAGACTTATGGAAAAGATGCTGAAAGCAGCAGATCCTTAATTTGGTCAGATGTACAAATGGAAAAAAATAATAACTTGTAATGACCTACCTTTCTCAGATTCAAAACTGGAAAACTTGACAGGCTCATTTTATCTTTGTGGTGTTCAAAACACCTACGTATTCTCATAATTACGCACATGCAGACAGACTGCAAAACCAGCTATGGTTAGCATTTGTTGAACTGATGACTTCTGCAGCTTCTACTGTGAGCATAATTTTGTTTGTTTGTTTTATTATTTTTGCCTACAGTTCTAATCAGGTTATTTTTCAAGTGGCTAACAGTATGAAGGAAATAGCAGATTGCAAAAGCATTTAATCTCTAAGCTTTGGAAGGTCTTACCATTCACAAGATGAATATGCAACCGAGGAATTTTGGAAGACTCTGTTAGCTGATATTGCACTTTCTGGAATCTTGAAGAGCAGACAGAATTTGGCACATTATTTTAGAGTATATTTTGTGCAAATCTCTAGCAATAAAAGATCTTTTTGGCTACACAGGTGCTGAGGCACAGACAGCAGTTCTCAGGACTAAGCTGACTTATGGACATGACTGAAGTGAAGCAGTTTGCATAAAACTTAATACTCCCCTTATCTTTTCTTTACTGCCAGCATTTAAGTCCTTACAGATAACTCAAGATTTTATAAAGGGGAAAACACATCCTGTTCAGTAATATGTCTGCTGATCTTCTATATGTGCAGTCTCAGTCTGTGAAAAAAATAGTTTTTTCTGGTGGCTTCTGTCATGTGCTGTTGCAAGCTAAAAAAAACTCAGTTCTCTAATGCACAATTTGACTTAGAGAAGTGTGCAACAGCAAAAACAGGTCTTCTGTACGAAGAAGAAATGAAAGAAGAAAAAAATTCCAACTATTTCCTTTGGCAAAGGAAGAGAAAAGAGAACTAAACTGCCTGTTAAGCCACAAAGGGCTCTTTAATATAAGCATTAAAAAGGAAAAGATGCATGTAATATTTCTTCACTTTGGGAAATAACTTATAAAAATTAAATTAAAAAGGCAATAATCATTAAAGATGTCAGAGAATCTATTTCTGAAAAAGTCGTATAATTTAGCAATAGTATACAATTCTTTGCCCAAACATCTATATCTCAATCTAATCTCTCAATCTAATATTTAAGAGTCCTTTCTAGTAGATCTTGCTTGGAATTGTCTATGTAACTTTATAAAAAGAAAAACAATAATGAAATATTAATATAAGAAAGAACACCCTGTATATTTATAGTTATAAATAATTCTACAAAATCCCACGCTCATCAGTCACAACTGTCATTAATTAATTTGGTGGCTCAATTCTTCCCAGGAGCTTAATTACAGAATTTTAATTTCTTACTTTCACAGCACTTTTCCGTTCTGGAAAAGGGAAGAGGTGTGAACTTTTCTCCCAGTCCATGTCAAACATTGGTGATCCTTTTCTCATTCACCAAGGCAGGAAAAAACAGCTCCGCTAATATTATCATTAGGCCTAATTCTCCCAGAACAAGGTTCTTCAGCGTCTGGATGGCTCACAGATTCTGAACAATACAGAGTGAAACTCGACTATTGGGTATCACCTGAATAACCAGACACAGCCAGCAGAATTTAACTGAGCACCATTCATTTTGATGTCAGAAAGAACAGGGTCTTTCTGGTTTGCATTGGTAGATCTCCTTCCCTTTGACATCTTGAGTTCTATCTTCCTGTATACAACAGTATATATGTTGTTGAAAATGGGTTTCTAATTAATTTTTTACTTGGAGATGTTTTTAAAATCAAAAGAAGCACTCATTATTTCTTATTTTTCAGGGATAAGAGAATCAAAGGAGCCGTCAAAAACTCCTATAGCCACTGGCTAGCTTTAAAGACACAAAAGCAAATAATAATTTAGCATCTATGAATGTACATAAATGCTGTGGCACATTTTGGAGAGCTACCTAGGTGAGAATCATTGAGTGTAGATTCAATGAAGGAGACACTAGGCTAATTCAGGACATACAGAATGACAAATAATGTGGCTGGACCAGCAGACACTAATGTGAAAATATCGGGAGTAGATTTCCACATTAGAACTCTACCCCATTATTAAACCTAACATAAGCACCCTAGTAAAACTTTGAAGTGAAATAAAGTTTCTGGGGTTATTTCACATCTTCTCACAATTTCCTTAGGTCCCAAAATCATCAGGAAGCTCAGGCATTACTTTAATCGGAAAAGTCTATTAGTGCTGATTTAGACCCGGCATTTCTGGCACTTGTACTCATGTTCCCTGCACTGTATTGTAACATGCCATGGTGTGCCTCCCAGTCCTAGTTTCTGAATCATACTGTGGCTCCCTCTCTGCCCACATTCCTGTTTCTTTCCAATAGAAAAAAGGGCACAGGTGAGTCATGGTACACAGTCTCATCCTGACATGAACTCAGGGTGTATTTAGAGTGCACACAAGAACCCACAGGTTAGGTGTAGCTTGGCTGATCAGCTGATCAGCCTTTCACTATAGGCTGACACATTTCCCTCTATCTGGTAACTTGGATGCTATACTTTATGCTGTAGACTTGACACAGAAACTGCAGCTGAAATAGCAGAAATCTGATGGTATTAGACTCATTTTACATAGCAAAGAGCAAGAAATTCTCCATCAGAGTGATACTTTGCTTTTGTAATGTATTGCAATTCTACCTAACCTAGAATATATATATCTGTATGTGTAGCCTAAATTTATGTAGTATATGTTCATGTATATAAGCTGTCTAAATATGCTATATATACACACAACATAACCTCTTTAAAGAAATACAAGCTTTCATTTATCTTCATTCAAGTGTATCAAGTAGTCACCCCCACCTGTCAGGTGCTAGGGCAGTCACAGAAGCAGAATCAGAGAATAATTTAGGTTGGAAGGCACATCTGGAGGCCACCTAATCCAAGCCCCTCAACTTGTCCAGTTGAGTTCTGAACACCTCCAAGGATGGAGAACGTACAGCCTCTCAGAGCAAACTCTTCTGGTATTTAAAAAAATAAAAAGACTAACTGGAAGAACTTTTCATGTTCTAGTTTGTGTGCATAGCCTCTCTTCCTATTGCTGTGCACCACCAAGAGGAATCTAACTCTGTCTTCTTGATATCCTCTGATTGGGTGATTGTAGACAGCAATAAGGTTTCCCCTTTGCTTTCTCCTTTCCAGGCTGAACAAACCCAGCTTGCTCAGTCTTTTCTTGTATGTTGTGTGCTCCAGCCCCCTGACCAGTTTGGTGGCCTCCACTAGACTCATTGCAGCACATCCATCTCCTTCTTGTACTGGGGAGGCCAGAACCGGACACAGCACTCCAGATGTGTCTCACCAGTGCAAGAGGAAGGATCACTTCCCTATACCTTCTGGCTACACTCTCACATAGCCCAAGATGATGTTGGCCACCTTTGCTTCAAGGGCAGTATCTCCCTGCGTGCAATGTCATTCACATTTTTTTTTTAATGAGGTAGCCTTGGATTTGATTTTAATTAATCAATGCATCTTCCTGTTTTTTCATCAATTATTTATCCCAGCCCAGGTGAAATGAAACTGTACATGAGTTCTGGTTGGGCATTCATCCTTTTGTATGAAGAAAGCAAAGACATTTCCAAAGTTTTCCAGTTTGTTCAGGAGATTGGCAGACAAAGAGAATACATTTCTACTCATTATTTCAACAAATAGAGCTTACTTAATGAGTATTCCTGGTTCTGTGATTTGTGTAGGAGTGTCCTGGAGCTTACTCTACATCCTCAACTCCTGACATGTTTTGTTAAAATATTTAAGACCTGCTACCAGTTTGGGCAGATCTCCTTTTTCTTTTTTTTTTTCTTCTTTTTTTTTTTTTTCTCCTGATGAATAAAACATATAGGAATCTGTAAGACTAAAACAATCCACTCAGACAATCACTCAAAAAGGAAGAAAAATAATTTCCATTACAGTACATGTATTTTTTCAACATGTATTATGCCCCTACCACATCATCACTGGTCTATGAGTTATGTCTCCATAACTAGCAGGCTGCTTTCCCACATCTCAAAGTGGGAGAGCTGTAACAAATGCCTTACACCATGAAACATTTAAAATGAAAAGGAAACTACAGCATCCAACAAAGGTTTGGGTGGTTTTGTTCAGATCAACTTTGAGACAAACACCTTCAATAAGAAAATGCAGTTTCTAGTGAGAGTAATTTCTTGTCTTTTTAAAATAACAAGGTCAGTCTAAGAAAAAAACTATTATCACTTCACAATGCCACAAACTGTCATAAATCCAAAACTCAGACCATGGTCTACACTGAGCCATCACTAGACTGAAAGGAAAACAAGGAAAAACTTCAAGTCTCTTCTCTTTGTTGCATTTCCTTACTGTTACGATAGACTAAATTACTTCTTGATTACTTGCTCCTTTTCCTCATAGTTCTTGCATTCTTGATTGTACAGGGCCTGAGAGTGATAAATATATAAAAAAACAACTGCAAGCCTTAATTCACATTTTTAATTTTCACCTTAAGAATTACTTTTGATTCTCCTGTCCAGCTCCCTCCTGCACAGTGTACATGTCTACTGAGTCACTATGTCACATCTTTAATATCAGTCACCATTTAAAAAAAAAAACCAAAACCAACTGCTGCTTTTGCATGGGTCAGGACAGCAGTTCTAGTGCTGTGACCTGGTTCTTATTTGGGTAATTGCATTCTGTACTATTTGAAAGCTTTTTAATGGTCTGATGAAATGGAACATTCTTCATATACTTTCTGAATGAATGCTAACGCTTTGGAACATTTACTGACTTAGGTTTATACCAGAGATAGAAACCTTTTCTGACAAGCGGAGTCCTGCATTAGTAACAGAAAGCATGTTAAATGTATCAGTCTATGAGAAGCACCTAAATATGTCAGTATCATTTTCTCTTTTAAGATTGATTTTGTGTTTATGCTTTGCTTACTCAAAACCTGCTTTTGCTTTGATTTCGTAATGATGCCCAAAACACAGAGCTGTGTCTCCAATTCAGATTTCCTTTTGGATCAGCCATGATGGCTTTGGTCACGTTCATTTTCCCCCTTTGGTTGTAAAAGGGTGAATATAACTAGACACATGACAATTAAAGTGTTTTGTAAACAACATAATCTATTATCCTGGGAAATGCAGCACTTCATTTTTGAGAATATAGATGACTGATAACTGTCATATCAAACACATCAGCTCTCATCATGCTTTTTATTTTCCGTATGTTGTGATAGAGCACCTTCACACAAATACACTGTGGGTCACTTTTCATTACTTAAAAACTAGGACTGAACACTGTGTTTTGAAAGACCAGAGAAAGAGGAGTGATTTCAGAAAGCAAATGTGCTAAAAAGATTGAGCAAATACAACTCATGATATATTGTGTAATATAACACAAGTAACCAGGTCTTTTATGTCTTTCCATGTCTAGTTGAGGGACTCATCTTCCAATTGTCATTTCATGTGAACATAAAAATAGTTCATGTAACTTGAAGATTTTACTCTGTAGTAAATAATGTTTTCTCAACCTGTTAAATAGCCCAGAATTTATACCTGTGTAGTTTAGACCACCTTCTCATCTTTTAGAAGATCCCATTTAAAGTGGTGACCTCTTTTGTTTCATATTCTATACAACTTTCACTATTGATTTCATTTATAAAGGGCATCTCGTAATATTAAATTTCAGTGCTGAAATTTAATTTGCTCTGATTCACTTAAGAAGCTGAGCAACCATCATGTCTGAGGCATGTATCTTCCCTTCACTTTCCATTGTTTAATATCCCACGTCCAAACCAGTGCCTAGCAGGCTTGTGGCTTAACTCTCTAGCTCTTTTTTTACTGAACAGTGAGTAATAAATTAAAATCTACTGAGGTATAAATTGAGTGTTTGCATGGCAAATCTCCAATTCTAGGTTCCATGACCATCTTTTTGCTGCTCTCAATTTGGAGTCATTTTCCCTTTCCTGAGAATTTGGAATAACTTAGCCTTCTTCGATCAGTCAAATATGAAACACTGGTTTCACTTGACACCTTGAGAGCAGTTTACTATTTAGACAAGTATGCAGACTCAAAGGTACAAATGTGAGAGTCTTCTAGGCTTCTTGGGAAACAATGACGTGGCATTTATTATCCTTAAACGACATGCTTTAAGGGAACTTCAGAACTGGGAGAATGAAAGGATATTGGTCCCTTGACAGTTTCTAAGTTGAATTCCTTCACTGGATCTAATGCAGCTATGCTGATTTATGGCATTCGAGTATCTGATGCAAAATGCAGAGTCTATATTTCAATTCTTTAAGCTTGGCCAATTCAGAAACAATTGGCAATACTTTGAGTAGATTTTATTGTTATACACCATCTGGATAGAACTGCACCTTTCAAAAGGTGAATGACTTCTACCTTGGTCTTTGCTTAATTTTAACATCGCAGGGCACCTTCCTTCTCATCTTAGCATTTCTACTGCAGAATTGCCTAACTCATGGACACCTTCATAGCTAATCCTCATACATTGCACCCCATTCTTCACCACACAGCTAAATTTGTCACACGTGTACCTGTCTTGTTCCCTACAAATTATGGAAAAATGCTACCTTCCCACACCATGAGATAATAATTTGCTTTTAATTTAACCAAGTTACTCAGCCATTTGCAACAGTACACTTTCACTCTGCTGTGCAGCAATAATGCAGGCCTCCTGCCTTCCTCCTTAGATTCCCCTTATACCACACGCCCAGGGATGAAGATGGAGGAGGAGTTAATAAACAAATTTAATTTATGGAAACTTTAATTGAAGACAAACACTATTTTGTTAAAATTCTTAAAATTAGAAAACAAGCAAAGTAAATCTTCCTCTTGCTAACTGTTTTCCTCAAATGGCACTGTATAAATCAAGTGTCATTACTTAAAATTATCTTATCCAGTGAGAAAATTTGATCCATTAAATATAAAGACAAAGAACACTGTAAGACACGATCTACAAAGCCTAGCCAAGAATGTCAACACACAGCAGAGGGAAAGATAAGAGTTATTTCAACACTGACAAAAAATTGAAGACTTATTTTGCAACAGTAATATATTGTATGATGACACAAAAAGACCAAAAGCATGTTTAGATGAAAGCTTGGTAGCAATGTAAAGTTATACATCTGGTTGAAACTCGAAAATTACTATCCACCCACAAGAGGTTCCATATTTGCACATGCACGGGTTTTTATAAATTTTTAGGAAAATTGATTTTCCACAGACATAACTGTTTTCAACAAGCAAATCATTCGTGCATAGATGTTAACTATTACACAGTATAAATTCTTTATATTCTCTCTTAACAAATTTAAGTTCTTATAGTAATGAGTAACTACAACACAATTTAATTTAGCCACTGTTTAATTCAGTGTACTTTAACCAAATGAATTGGTGAATTCATCAAAGAAAATACTGTGAGAAATCAGCATCTGTTTGTGAAGGAGCCATGAAGAAAAACTGGATAATTTCTGATTTCAAAGAATTTAATGACGATGAATAATTCAGTAAGACTTAAGAGTTAGTCTTTACATTCTGGGCTGAAATTTAAGACAACCACATGGCCTAGAAAGAGCAAATAAAAGCTAAACAGAGATTAGTGTTACAACAGGAAGTTTAAATAAGTACCATATTGAGATCTGATGCATGCTAAGGAGAGCCTATATACACAGCAAGTATGACAGATTCATTAATTCGATTTTTCCTGATATCCAATCTAAACCTCCCCTGGCGCAACTTGAGGTCATTTCCTCTCATCCTATCGCTACCTGCTTGGGAGAAGAGACCAACACCCACCTCGCTACAACCTCCTTTCAGGGAGTTGTAGAGAGCGATAAGGTCTCCCCTCAGCCTCCTCTTCTCCAGACTAAACAACCCCAGTTCCCTCAGCCGCTCCTCATAAGGCCTGTGCTCCACACCCTTCACCAGCTTCGTTGCTCTTCTCTGGACACGCACCAGCACCTCAATGTCCTTCTTGTAGTGAGGGGCCCAAAACTGGACACAGTATTCCAGGTGCAGCCTCACCAGTGCTGAGTACAGGGGGACAATCACCTCCCTGCTCCTGCTGGTCACACTATTCCTGATACAGGCCAGGATGCTGTTGGCCTTCTTGGCCACCTGGGCACACTGCTGGCTCATGTTCAGCCGGCTGTCAACCAACACCCCTGGGTCCTTTTCTGCTGGGCAGCTTTCCAGCCACTCTTCCCCAAGCCTGTAGCGTTGCATGCAGCCCGCTCCTGCACCCTTAAGACTTCCTTCTTGAAGAAGGCCCAGCCTTCCTGGACCCCTTTGACTGTCAGGACTGCCTCCCAAGGGACTTTCCCAACCAGCGTCCTGAACAGGCCAAGTGCCTTGTGACCGGTCGCCGACTGGACGTAACTCCATTCACCACTACTCTCTGGGCTCGGCCACCCAACCAGTTTTTTACCCAGCGAAGATCGCAGAGTCCTGATTCAATGCAGAGTCCAGAGCCTAACTCCCGTTGTTGGTGTAGCCCCCTGTTCTCACAGCAGTTTTATTAATGCAGCTTATTCACGTACAGAAAGTAGCTTGGTCTCACCTTTAGGGAGGCAGGATGACCAACAAAAAAAGCTCATTTTTTAAACCAAGCAATTTTAACATAGAACATGTTAAAGGTGAACAGATATGGAAAATATTTATGCCGTTTTAAAATGTACGTATTTGTGTAGAACCTTTCTGTCATTTAGGAGACTGAGCAGGCTCGCATCTAATCCAACAAAGTTTTACAGCAGAGGTATAATATGTTGTATCTTAATACAGGAAGAATGCCTTGAAAGACATATTTGTGCTTCTGTCTCTCACAGATTATATGGCAGACTATTATTTTAATACAAAATTGGATTTTGCAGAATGCTAGAACGATTTTTGAGATTTATTCTATTGCATTGATTATATAGGTTATACCACGTCAAAGGGGCATATGTATTTTGGAAAAGTAAAATTATATTTTGGAAGCTTTGAATAATTTTATTACTGAGCTTTAATTAGGAAATAAAATTATAAAGGACATCACTGAAGGAAGAACACAAGAACTTTCTGATTTAAACAAAAACAAAAGAAGAAAGAAAAGGAAGATTTGGATCTCAGGTGACACCAACGCAAAGCAGTGCCCTTTTTTGCTGTAAGTAGTATTATGGTTATTGACTTCACATGTTTTTTCTAATATAAAAGTTTAACAGGGCTTTTAGTTTTGATCCCTCTTTTGTCACCCAAGAGTAATCTAACTGAAACCAGTTCATCTACAGAAATGCAAAAAAACCAATGTGCCCACACCTGGACACCCAGACCACTTAAATACCAGCTAAGGCTGAATCAGGCAAATGTTCACACTCAAGTCTCTGCAAGTGCTTTGACCAGCCTACTCTGGAGTGTAACCTAGCCCTGCCTGCACCACTGGTTTGAGACAGAAAGTTTATTTTTCCCTGCCTCCTGTTGCACAAACACTTGTGCAAGAAGCACGCAGCCAGGTACAGGTACATTGGGCTTCTCTGCTTTCCTAGAGTGCATCTGTGGAAAGTTGCGTGGTTTGTCAGGCAGGTGTAGACAAAGCTGGACCCAGAACAACACACAGAAAAAGAGATAAAGACTAAATAAATTTACCTGGAACTCCATAAGAACCAAAACTCTCTGGAAATTTGTTATACAGCGAATGGAATTTTAAGCAATGTTTTCGTCTTACCTAGCAGTGATGGGACACAGTAAGATAAGAAACTCAGATTACTTTTTACATGCTTGATATGATGCCATTTAGCCATCTCCAATTAATTTTGGGATAGCTAAGTATGACGCAAGTGATTAATACTGTTAATCATATAAAAATAATATATGCCTTTAACCTGAGTTTATTAAAAGAAACTGATAATTCAGAGGAGTTTGTGAAGATTCTAAGGCTGAAGAGTCAACTTTGAGACTTCATCGACAACCAAGTCCCTGGTGGGAAATTAGACTGTGAGTAGAAACAGGAAGAAAAACATGGGAATATAATAAGTAGATGCAAGATTAACCCTTGCTAAGACAATTTGAATTTGCATAGGAAGGATGTCTCCTATGAAATTAAAGTTGGCAGGAAAGGTTACACAAAAGTAAAAGAAAATCGTGCCCACTTCCACTTACGGTGCAGCTCAAATCCAAGGTCAGCTCTACTACATCCAGCTTATGAACTCTTAAGTGTCATAGTTAGGCTCAACCCTTGTTTTATCTTTGTGTTGAATAGCATTTTCACATCAATTTGGATCTCCAAATTTACTTGTAAATTTCCTGAGGTTCTATCCAGTTTTTATCTTCTTTTCTATGATTATTTAGGACTCACAATTTAATCAGGATATTAGTTTTAATACTTCTGAAGAATTATTTCTGAATTTCAGAGATGCTAACATCTGTTTACTATCAGTGGTTGCAACTTCCTACTCTCCAGCAAGAAAACAAGACTTGTTGCAATACATTGGCTATGATGAATGTTGAGCTGCTGGAATTCATCTCATTCCACCTAGCAGCACTGGGTTCAGTTGTCTGTATACAGCCACTTTACATATTTACATGAAATATGTATTTCATATATACAGATAATTGAATACCATATTTTATATAAAGCAGCCTTTACTTCTTTGTCCTGAGGCTAGACAATATAGCAACAAAGCTACTTTGAGGAAGATGGTGGGTTTGGGTAAAGGTCTCCTAGCTAGACCTTGAGGGATGCACAGCATGTGCCCTTTGACACCTCGAGGTGATGCATTCACTGAAAGCCATGGGACAAAATATTCGAGAAAGTTTTTGAGGATGTCATCCAGCAAGCAATGACAATCTCTGTAGAGCGTAAAACCAGACAGCATCTCTCTTCTCCTCTTTTTCTCTCCCTCCTCATACTCCTTATTTTATCAGCTACAAGAGTATTATGTTCTGCAGTTCAGTGAGCATTAGCCAAAGTACAAACAAAGAACAATAAATAAAATACATGGCTTCTCTCCCAGAAGCAGCTATCACTTTCATGAATATAACTCAGTACCCATCTATTTCCCCCCTTTGGACAATTTATAAAGATAAAAGTGTACCAGAGCCCACTTCACCTCCCATATCGATAGTATCCCTGTGGCAACTTTAGCACCCAAGAGCAAGAAATAATGTCATGTGCACTGTGATTAGCTTCCTTTCCCTCATCTCCTTTTATAACTCTGTTGCTTACTTTGCCACAAATCTTGCTGTTTGCCGATCCCTTTTGCATTTACATTTGTTTCAAGACAGCCTTGTATTTAGTAAGCCAACAATTTTGATAGCTTTTTTTTTAATCTGATGGTTTAGCTTAAGCTAACAAAACACATAATAACAGACCACAGAGATTAATTACATTGTGTCATGCCCTTGCTTAGGGGAAAAGAAAGTACGCTTACAGTACAGTTTCCAAAACTATGGTTCCCATAATGTTTTTAATCATTGTAGTAGAGCACATGGATACTTCATTTTAAGGATTTAGGACTCCATTCAGACCTCTTACTTTAGGCAGTGATCTTGGACATTGCACTGCCAAAAAATCATGGCTCTTAATCAGAGTGCTTCAGATCACAGAAGTCCTTTATACCTTTAATAAGAAGACATTAAGTGTCTCTGAAGAGCTCCAGAAGACGAACTGAACTGTCCCCACAGATATCTATGACTTTTACCTGACTACAGAAGCCTAATCACCTGGCTCAGATGTGAACATTTATGATCAGACCACATCCTTAGTCTTAAGTGCTTTCATGACTTAGCTGGTACTTCAAAATGATGATCTCTGAGAAGTGCATTATTTAATGTCTGCTAGCATCCTAATTTAAGAGAAATTTACCATGCTGATTAAGGGTCTAAATATTTACAGAATAGGGATGCAGTCACAGAAGTATGTATCTCCAAGAACTGTAACATACCAAGAAAGTGCTGTTATTTGCATGACACTATTTTTTTATCCTCTACACTACACGCTGAAAAGGCGGGGGGTTTTGTAGTGTAGGAATTGCAAAATGCAGTTACAGAAGTCTAATTTTTTTTTTTACAAAAACATTATTTCTGTGATAGAACCAAAAGCCTCTCCTATAGCCTCTAATCCCCTCCTTATGCAAGCTGCTTTTTTTTTTTTTTTTTTTGACCATGAGCTCGTAAGCTCTTTGAAGCAGATAGCCTCTCTTCCTCTTTGTTTATAAAAAGTGAATCACATTTTTGGTTGTATCATATCCTAAACAATGACAGTACAAAATTGTCATGCATTGATTAACTGTGAAAAAATAAAACATTACTTTTAACTTCTAAGCTCTGTTCTCAAAGAGCCTCTGCAGAACAACGTTGTGGTCACTATAAGAAAGGTCTCTATGGACTAAGATACTAATTTGGGTTTTCTAGTGTAATCAGTCTGTCCTTTCCCAGATTTAAACATTAAGTCACTAACTTTATGCCACTGTTTATATGGAGTGCTGTTGACACACAAATGGAACACTTTAGTCTGAGAAATGGAACTTAGATTTGGTCAACCTCCAGGCCATGCTTCAAGATTATTTTAAAAGGTGGTCATAGAAAAGGTTTGTGATTTTGATATTTGTAGTGTTTGAGGAGGCTCTTGTTTCTCATATAGCATTTTTTCTTTTTATTTAAACCAACAACATTAGAAATATTTTGAAGGGTCTATCAAACATTTTTACTGCTTAAAAGTGCACAGCTGAATGTTTCAATGGTCAAAGAAAGGCTCAGGAACTACTTAAAAAAATTAAATGCAAATCTACAGCATTACAATGAGAGTTCTCAGTACAATTCTACTACTATTCCTATTGACATTTTATACAGGAATTGTGCTGCAAAGCAAGACAGCTGAGAAGTTAAGTGCAGCTTTTACTCATCCACAGTTTTTGGACAAGGAAATAGACACAAAAATAATCTGAGCCCTCAAATATTACATTTGCAAGTTCTGGTTGAATTTTAAAAAATGCAATAGTGTCAATCCAACCCTCCAATGTTTTACTGTTTGGTTCAAAATAGGTCTATCCTGAAGTACAAATCTATTCATACTGTTTGCTTTTTGAATTTTTTATCTTCAGTAAAAGCTTACTGAAGATAAAAAACATCATTTTTAGATCTGAATTGGAAATGTCAGTTTCAATTTTAATGGCTTGTAAATGAAAATTAACTGGGGCAATACTGTGAGAAAATCTGGTTTCCTGCAATGGTGATTGCCACAACAACAAATTGAATAAAGCAAAATGAATAAATGACAACAAGACTACAATGTCAATACATTTGATAGGGCACACTTTGAAATGTTCTTATTGAAAAACTTGTGATATCATAGCAATATCAGGGAAAGCATCCAAATGATGTGAGAAAATCTTACAGCAAAAGGAAACAAATGAATCACAGAATCATAGAATGCTTTGGGTTGGATGGGGCCGTTAAAGGTCATCTAGCCCAACCCCCCTGCCATCGGCAGGGACGTCTTTCACTAGAACAGGTTGCTCAGAGCCCCATCCGACCTGGCCTTGAACACTTCCAGGGATGGGGCATGAAGGTTATGGACAGAATAATATGAAGAAAATAGCAAAAGTTTCCAGTGAAAGTTCACAGAAATCATGTGAAGCCAATGTAAATCAAAACGCAAAAAATGTCCTAAAGAATCCAAAATGTTTTCCTTAAACAATGACAATTCAGCATAATTACTGTTACCATTAAAGAACTGAGTATCTTTGGCAGGTCATAAAAATGAAACTAGGAAGGAAAACAGAAAACCTGGACAATATTTAACTGCTAACATTTATACAAATAATGCAAATAGTAAACATTCATATTTCTGGTGAGTTTACAGGTATTTACAGTCACATGGCCTTGTTAATGTAGAATTTTAGGAGACAAGTCATTAGCAGCAGCGAGCTGGTCTTGTGGACGCTACTCGGTGCTGCTTTCCTTTCAGGACCCTGCCGACTCCTGCCATCTGTGGCTCTTTACCTCTCCTAGTCCTGAAGCAGCAGTGAGGAGGCAAGTCACTGTGAGGAAACAAGTCTTTGGAGCATATTTCTGTAAAGATGCAGGCCATGAATGCTGTGTGCATTTGGGGAAGTGGAAATGAGAAAGCAAGACAGTGTCAATAAGCAGACATGACAACCAGCTGACTAAGCATGAAAACATCAGGGGAAAACCAAAACGAGCATGGAGATGAACAGGGCTGGAGATGAACTTCTGTCTCTTCTGAGAAAAGGAAGGCTTGGGAGAAGGGAGAAATATTGTAGCACAAAAACCAGAAACTCGGTAGCCAGAGAAGCACTTCAAATTACTCGTTTTAATGTCATGTCATAACAGACCTGGATAGCTAGCACCTTTTCAGAGCATTCTTCTAACATCGGTTCCACTGATAGGTTTTACGAAGACATCTTCAATTCTTCTACTTCCTGGTCAAACAGTTCTTTCCCCTGCAATATCAACAGTGTCAGACACTGCTGTTCAAGAAATACTCCTACACATAACAAGTACGTCATTCTGTTGAACCTTCTGAATGTATTTAGAGGTGCCTACATGACATCTAAGTTTTAAAATGTTAGCTATTATCACAATGCCACAATTCTTTTAAGAAAATGAAAAAATATTTTCTCCTACTTCTCAAAGGAATAAAAGGCAGACTCTCGAAGCAGTAGTATTTTGCCAAGAATAATGTAGAAAGTACACACCACATTGAAAGAGGTTTATGTGAAGCCACTGCTACTATAAACTTGCCCTGTATGATTTCTGATGTTAGCTTTCAGAACACTGAAATAATCTCAAAAAGTTATGTTTTTCTCCCCGAGAAGCTGTCCTTTTCAGTCTGAAAATACTTTGAAAGTAAAATAACAAAAGCAGCTATTTCATGGTGATCAGAGTTTTTGAAAAAAGATGTCTTTTCTGAAAAGCATGTTATACTTACAGAGCATAAATGAGCATGTAACAGCGCACCTTTCTCTATGAATCAAAAATACAGTGATTCTACTCAAAGTCACGAGGACTACTCCTACGCTAATTTATTCTTTGTAACTTTCAATACAAGTTGCTTTCCTGAGACTGCAATATATTGCAAATTATATTAAGGGTGTGTTTTGTTTTTTTTTTTTCCAATTAGTAATTGTCTTACTGAGCTGAATGGGTTTTGCCACAAAGCCAGCATTTTACACAACATGCCAGGCAGCAATTAACTGGTGACAGCTTCTTGGTCAGAACTAACTTGGGCCGGGTTGTAACTTGCTATTGCTGGCTGCCCAGCCAGCCGCTGTAAACCACGTCCATTTTAAACATCCTCTCATTCACCCTGACAAAGTAATTAAAAGTAAATACTACAGGCAAAGAATGCCCCATTTTCTAAACATTTTGTAGCAAAACCCTTGTGCTTTCTCTGGTGTAGAGGATACTTTGAGGTCCCTGAATGTCATGTAAAGCGCTTTACGATGCCGTGGTTTCCTTGCTACTGGAAAATGGATGTTGTATCAGGATAGAAATTGGGTCAGAGCTTAATCCTGAAAATTACAATGAATGTCTGAAGGGGACGGTGAAGAACAGGCAAAAGGACGACCACACTGTAGTCACTGCAAGTGAGTGAAGCTTGTCTTGCCCTCCGCTCTGCCCAAGCTGCCTGCAGCCCGTGCCCAGTCCGGAGCTGCGCTTCTCGGGGTGGTGAAGCGTGAGGACGGGGCACCTGCACAAGCGGTGGGGGTAAAGGCATGAGGAGGCAGCGGGAAAGCCAGGCGGCGGGGCGAGGCCAGAAAGCGCAGGCCTGAGACTCGGGGAGACGGAGGCCATGGGACGGGGATGCGGGCGCGGCGGGCGACGGCAGGGACGGGCCGGGCAAGCGGAGCGGAGGAGCCGCTGGACAAGCTGCCGAGGAAGCCGCGGCGCCCGGGACCGGCTGCCCCGCGGAGGCAGCGCGGAGCGGCGGGGCGGGCCGGCCCGGCAGGCGGAGAGCGGGCGGCCGGGGGGGCGAGCCCGAGCCCGGCGGCGGCGGCGGCGCTGCCCCTCGGTAGGGGCACGGGATGGCGGGGCGGGGCGGGGCGGGGCGCGGCGCCAGCCCGCCCGGGCCGAGCGGGGACGGCGGGAAGCAGTCGAAGGAAAAGCGGAGCCGGAGGGCAGCGAGCGGCAGCCAGCCGCCGTCGGAGCCTGGCGGGGACGCCGCTCTCCCGCCCCCCGCCCACGCCCCGCTCGCTTCCCCCCTCTAGGCTGCACCGCCCCCGGCTCCGTTTCGCCCCCCTCCCGGCGGCGGGCCGGGGCTGAGCCGCCCCCCCGAAGGCAGTGCCATGTGAGCGGGAGCCGCGCCGCCGCCTCAGCCGGCGCCTGCAGGATGTGAGCAGCCGCCCGGCCGCCTGCACCCCGCCGCCGCCCGGCCGCCCCCCGGGCCGGAGGCTCAGCGGCGTCCAGCCCGGCCGCGGGCCAGCATGACCGAGGTGAAGGCCAAGGAGCCCCGAGCGCCTCCGCCCGCCAGAGACGGGGCGGTCCTGCTGCAGGGCCAGCCCGGCCGAGACCCCTTCCGCGGGGAAGCGGAGGCCATCGACATCTCCCTGGACGGGCTGCTCTACCCCAGGAGCAGCGACGAGGAGGAGGACGAGGAGGAGGAGGAGGAAGAGCCGCGGCAGCGGCAGCAGCCGGGGCAGGAGGAGGACCGGGGCCCCCTCTCGTACCGGCCGGGCAGCGGCTGCCTCTCGGACAAGGACTCCCTGGACACCGTCCTGGACACCTTCCTGGCGCCCGCGGCGCATGGCAGCTCCGTCGCGGCCGCGGCGCCCTGGCCCTTCTTCGGGGCGGAGGCGGCGGAGGCGCCCGCCGCCCCGGTGAGCCGCGGCCCCTCGCAGAAGGCGGGCGAAGCCGCCCCGGGGGCGCCCGGCGCCTCGCAGCCCCCGCCGCGGCCCGCCCCGCTCTGGCCGGCCGGCGACGCCCTGGCCGCCGCCGCCGCCGCTAAACCGCGGCCGGCGGGGCCGGGGTCCGGCGCGGCGGGTCCCGGCGCGGCCCCCCGGGGCGAGGCGCTGCCCGGCGGGGCGGGCGGCCTGGCCGGCGGCGGGGCCCGGCCCGGGGCGGGGGAGCCGGGGCAGGAGTACCTGCACGTGCCGCTGCTGCCGCTCAACTCGGCCTACCTGGCCTCGCGCACGCGGCAGCTGCTGGACGTGGCGGAGCTCGAGGGCGGCGGCGGCGCGGGGCCGCGCTCCTCGCCCCCCGCCCCGCCGCTGCCGGGCTACGGCTGCCCGCCGGCCGGCGGCAAGGAGGGGCACTTCGCCTACGGCGACTTCCAGCCCGCGCTGAAGATCAAGGAGGAGGGTCTCGGCCTCCCCGCCCCTTATCCGGGCGGCAGGGCCACCCCCGCGGCGGGCTGCGCCGACTACCCGCAGCCCCCGCGGGCCGGGCAGGAGCCCTCGCTGGAGTGCGTCCTCTACAAGGCGGAGCCCGCCCTCCTGCCCGGCGCCTACGGGCCGGCGGCGGCGGCGGCGGCGGCGGCGGCGGCGGTGCCGCTCGACAGCCTGCCCTCCACCTCGGCCGCGCCGCCGGGCCTCTGCCCGCCCCTGGCGCTCAACGGGCACCAGCCCCTGGGCTTCCCGGCGGCGGTGCTGAAGGAGGGCCTGCCCCCGCTGTGCCCGCCCTACCTCGGCTACGCTCGGTAAGGGCGGCGGCGGGAGGCGGCGGGTGGCCGGGCCGCGGGGCCGGAGCGCTGCGCGCTGCCGCGGCAGGAGGGGCGGCGGGGCCGGGGCGGGCGGCTCCGGGGGTCTTGCAAGGGGCGACGCCAAGGCGGGCGAAGTTTGACTCGGCGGAGCCGCGTTTGAGGCAGTAACGGCGGCGGCGGGTCCATTTCTGCGTTGTGTGGGCGCGCCCGGGCCTCCCGGGTCCGTGTGGGACCGGCGCAGCCTTAACTTCGCAGCCGGCGCCTCTCGGATCTTTTTGGCACGATAACGCCCGGGGAGAGGTCGCGGTTTTGTCGCTGTGGTGGTTCAGTGCCATCTGATGTCTGAGCGAGAGAGGGGGAGCAGAGCGTTCTCCAGGCTGGCCTCACTGGCGGCGAGGCAACACTCATAAACACCCAAGTATTCTCCAAAATATTGTCCCCGATTTGGGGAAAAAAAAAAAAAAAAAACCACCAAACCAAAAAGCAGTTAATTTCACACAAAAAAGAAAACTGAAACACTTGTATGTTGATTTGTTAGAATGGAATGCCTTACTATGATGCCAAGGTGTTGTGCATTACCTAGAAGCGTGTGCAAAAATACGTACATAGGATGCTACACCTTCAGCGGAAATCCTTGGGTTTGTAAACGTAATGGTTTAAGTAGGTTAGCCTGTTTCTTTTCCGTGAGAGAAATTTGGAAGTACTTTCCACTGTCCTCAATGTGCCCGTCATAGTCGATGAGAATGCTGCGGCTGGATGGCAAGTGACAAATATTAAACATTTTTCTGGCTGAGATGAAACTTAGTTATTTCCCATGTGAAAGGGGCTTTTGAGATTCAATTGACCTCGTTTGATTCTGTCTGTACCATTCCATGTACAGGAAAAAAAGAGCATCAGTCACAACTCACAGGAGTTGTTGATCTGAAGATGATGAACATTTTAACAGAGTTCCTAGATTGTACCTCTTTTAGCTAAAATGGATTAAAATACTACTGTGCTTTTTGCCCACTACTTTTCTGTTTAATTAGGCAGATGTTACAAATGTGCCTTTTAGCCTAGTAGAGACAAACCCTTGAGCAGCAAGGCAGTCATACTTAATGTTTTTCTTACCCTTCTGTAGCTTGATTACAGATTTGAAAAGAAAGTTTTTAGCATAAACCCAGTTAATACAGGTAAGTAGTTAATTGTTGCAAAACCGGATATTTAATTTCTCTTCATTCTTTTTTTTTTTGAAGGCCAGATACAGAAACCAGCCAAAGTTCTCAGTACAGTTTTGAATCGCTACCCCAGAAGATTTGTCTCATCTGCGGTGATGAGGCTTCTGGTTGCCACTATGGAGTACTTACCTGTGGAAGTTGTAAAGTCTTCTTTAAAAGGGCAATGGAAGGTACTATATGATGTCATTGTTCCTAATT
Organism: Pelecanus crispus; assembly: GCF_030463565.1. Classification (NCBI taxonomy): domain Eukaryota; kingdom Metazoa; phylum Chordata; class Aves; order Pelecaniformes; family Pelecanidae; genus Pelecanus; species Pelecanus crispus. The sequence continues at coordinate 212,110,454 of NC_134643.1, forward strand.
ATCTGAAATATATCTTTTTAGGCACTGCTAAGGACATACTTTTTATTTATTGCTGATGTGTAAAAATGTTATCGCTGTAGTAATGTTTCTTGTTTTGGCAACTCTGTTTAAACATTACAGTGAATACTAACTAAATTCTTTCTTAATTGGTTTTGCTAGTATCATTTGTTTTACTTTCATTATTTGCTATTTAGTATTTACTATTTATCAGTTAGTCTTTCCAAGTAGTTAGAGTTTTGTGAAAAATCTCGTGTATTACACAATTTGTTTTAATAAGTGTAAATGCTCTTCAAAGGAGGATTTTGTGGGTATGAACTAATGATAGGCAGATAAGAATTTATTTTGGCTTCATATTGTTTTCGAAGTCGTGGATTTTTTCTTGCTTGCAAGATGCAGAATTTGGCTTCCTGAGATTTATGGAAGTATTTCAAGTTTCACTGAACTATTTCAAGTCAAAGTGATAATAATAAATGGATTTGACTTTTGTTCCAAATAGCCATTAAATTACAAAGTTGAGCTGCAGGTTTAATAAATCAGTAGCAATGCCTATGTTTATTTTTTTTCAGGGGGGTTATATTATATGCGTTGTCCATAAATACCCACTGAGATTTTAAATATGAATACAAGAGTAGATTGCTTTATATAGTTCAACTGATGAAGAGGTGAAACAAATCCTTCTACATTTTCTGTTTTGTCTCCTTTTCTGATTTTTATCTGATCCCATCAGAACTAGGATATTCAAATTTCTGCTCCATATACTTAAAAAAAGGATTGTTTCAATGTATAGGATTCCTTAAGATAAAAAATTGCATCGTGTGTTTTCTTGTGATACATAGTTTATTCAACTTTAGAGAGCTCTTCAGATGAAAAAAGAACTACTGAAAAATCAAATGCTTCACAAAATAATGTAGTTAGATTTTTTGTTTCATTGTGCTGTTACTTTCTACTTTAAGTGTATGCTCTTCCTTTAACATACGAGGTAATTGCAAAATGATAACACTAGACTAGGTGGGCTAGATGAACTTTGGAGCTAGTGCCTCATTTTCTCTAATACATTTAATGGAATTAATGAGAAAGCCATTAGAAACATAGGTGTTATGTTGCAAGGAAAACACTTGTCTCTTAAGTCACTTAGAGGATACATTTTCAGTTTCACTGACTGTGTTAACTGGTCTCTTGGTTTGGCTTCACATGTTTTGCTTTGGTTCAGCCATATACTTTTAAAAAAGACAGAGGGCTGAAGTTTTAAGAATGAGTGTACTGTAATTTACAAGTGCCGCATTTTAAAATGTTTTATTATTCACTTTTCACCTGTACAGTAATATTGTAATTTTTTATTTGAATTTGATTTCATCACTTTGGAATTTCATCTTTTTTCCAAACTAGTATCCAGTTGTGTTTGTACAGTAGGTGAACCTGCTCAAAAACATCTTATTACTGTTCAGCGTAAATATTTTAATGATAGATGTTAAGAAGGCATATAAATTGGTCGTAGGAATATCTTAAGGTTGTTTTCACTGATTATTTAATCAAAGTCTGTATTTACAGAATCTTAACCACATTAAGAACATACACATACAGAGAAATAAGAGGTCAACACAGTTACACAGACAAAATGCTTATGTTTTACATAGCAACTTCATACTTTCCATTTTTAAATTATTCCAAAGACTGAGAGTATGGTGAGGAAGTGTGTTTGGGTTTTTTAGCAAGAATATTCTGAGAATGGACAACTACCTCAGACTATCTGGCTATAATAAGAAAAAATACGGGTTATTGAATCTTATGGGGAAGAATGACAAGCATGAGCAGTGTGGGCATGAGAAGATGATAGTTACCTGTTTTTGTGTAGGAAGTGCAAATCTACAGAGAGTTCCTTAAAGAGATGGACTTCTTATTTTAATGGAAGCATAATATAATTGCTAGCATTTAAATGATCCCATTTATGATTAGATACTTGATTTCATTTAGACTTAAAGCACTTTTTTGTTTATTTCTTATCAGAAATAAAGGTGACATTACTCTTCTGTAAGAAGATACAGAATATTTTTATTGTAAATGCAACAGAAAATAATGTTTAAAAATTCTCAGTGGCAATTGTATAAATTTGAGACTTTTTTCTTAAGTAAAATGTCCCCCTGCTCATCATTTCTTGGCGTGAGAATGCATTATTTACCTTTTTAAATTTTTAGTACTACTACAGACGTGGTTTTTTTTTAATAGTAATTCATACAGATGAAGTTTTAAACATTGTGAGAACTCATGATTGAAACTCTGCTTTTCATATACTTTCCATAAAGTACTGATCACTATGAGAAATTAAAACATGATTGGAAATAGGCAGCTTTTGCTACTGCTTGGATTTTTTATATTTCCAGATCTTTTTCATGTGTTATGAGGTTTTCAAGTGTGTAGATAACAAGGTACATAATATAGTGGTATTAAATTTGTTGGAAAAGGTCTATTTTCTATTTTAATTATTTCTGTAATCTCAGATGTGTTGGCTGTTTCAAATCTAATAGCCTATGTAATTTTTTTCACAGAAATTGTCCTATTCATACACCATTTATTTTACTCTCCCCTATTGTGTGGAAAATACTGTATTAGTTAAATGCTTCCTTTGGGATAAAATGGACTGTTATGTTATCCAGAAAACTCAATTTTTCATCTCTAATCTTTTTGAAATAAAACCAGAACTTATTTAAAATACTCAGACTGAACTGAACAGAACAATCATTTAAAACTGTATAGGCGAACCTAGAAAAGTTTCTGTACTAAGTATGATTTAATCATACATTTGAATATAACTAGCAGATACACATACAGCTTAACAGGGGGTCAGAATTGTATGAGGATCACTAAGATGAAAATGTTATTTTAGAATGTTTGTTGGCAATGAATTCTTAAATATATATGATTTGGTAGCTATTTTCTGTCTTTTGGGTTCTTGGCTCCCCATATGTGCCTATATATATAAAGAAAAGGATGGTATTAATACAATAAGCATATTTTACTATAAGCAGAATCCTGAAGTGCGTTAACCAAGAATGCAAGTCCTTTTCTGGGGGAAGTCTAGTATAGCAGATATGAAAAAAGTTAGTGCTGGAAGTGGGGAGGAGGAAATGTAGCTAAGGGGCAAAAATACTGATTTTTTTTTTTTTTAAGAAACATTTATTATGTATTTATGTATTTATTTATGTATTTAGAGGTTGTACATTTTCCGTTCGTCCCTTACAAAGAAATGATTTACTAGTCTGTTTATTCACGTATTGTACAAACAAATTACAGGGCTTTTAAAATACTTTAAAAATCTCCTTTGTGTGTAATGAAAATAACAAAAGTTACTGTTATTTCTATTCACTTATGAAATTTGAAAAGACAAAATTGGATTCAGTATGCTGATGGGGTAGTGCCATTCCTGTCAGTGAGCTGAGAGTGACAGGCAGTTTGGAGTTACCAATCAAAAAAAATTCAGAAATAATATTTAAAATGCTTTCACATATGCACATATGTAGAATTACTCTATTTGCAAAGTAATTTGCTGTTGATGATCAGGCATTTTTTAAGTGCTACCAATGTATCTAGTTCATGGTAACAAATACTAGGTATAATATTTCTAATGGGGCTTTAGGAGAATGAAGATTAAGAAATGAACTCTTACTTTTTTAGCATTAAACTGTCAAATGGTCGTTAATGATGTCTTAAAAAGATACCTTCATGTAAAACCATGCAGGCCAGCCATGATCAAAATGCTTGTGTAGCACCATGGTAAAATTTCTGTCCTGAACAGGAACCCAGTGTGTAGAGTTTTGGAGTCTGGAGTTACACTGTTGCTAACGTGGTTTCTTGGTGGCTTGCATTCTTGCCTTCTTGTGGAAAGTGTCTCCTTTGCAGTAGTTTCACTAATGAAACATTCAAATTACGTAAATCCTGAAAAAAATTTCAAGTGCTGTGTTTCCTATATAAAGTCCCACTTTTGTTTTTTGTTCTATATTTATATAAAGCATTTGCCTTCCTTTGCGCTTTGTTTATATTGTTGACATCTGATGAAAAGTAGTTGCCTGAACCTGAAGAGTTTGAGGCCAGCATAAATACATGATATTACAGCAGATGGGTCAGAAACTAACTCTTGGTTTGTTTAAATACCTGGGACCCTATTATAAAATAGATCTAATGCAGATCTAGCAGATTTGTCTGGTTTTAATATGTGCTTCAAGCTCAGAGTAACAGCACTGTACAGATAGTAGCATCAGGGATAAGCTCAACTATATGTAGTAGCTAACACTTAGCTGACAAGGTTTGAACTTCTCTCTGACGCCTGAATTTGGCAAACTTGACCTGACAGGAAGTAGGGTTTCTACAAGAGTTTTCACTGTCTGTAACTGGAGAGGTACTCGTGGAGTAAAGTGGAGGAATTAAAGATGAGCTACGTCTACCCAGTAAGAAGGCTGACCATGACTTCAGCCAAACTTTCTGATAAAGTTTATCTGACTCATGTTATGTATAGGCAGTTTTGTGATGACAGTGTGATCCACTGTGTAAGTAGTGAAATACTCTGCATAAGGAAAATTTCAGTCGTGCTTTTCCATAGCTTAAGAATGTAAAATGGCACAGTATGCCAAATATTTTAAAAAATGCCAACCACTGATAGAAAATCCTCTTTGAAAACAGAGCGAAATGCAATACTACAGAGACCCTTTAGCCTGTGAAATTGATAAAGCAGATGTAAAAAGTTCCTTGTTCTCCTAACTCTGCAGGGATTTCCAATTTTTAATCCAACTTTCCAGGCTGGATCGTGGGATCAGAATTTGGTACAGCGGGTACTGTAAACACAATAGTGATGAAAGCTTCATGAAGTAGAAAACGCACAAACGTACAAAGCATACATACAGCAAGCTGAGAGATGAAAATGCTTTTCACTTAATACATTTAATATTATTAAAGCTCTTTTATTTTGCACACGACCAAAATGTGTTACTGTACAGTAAGCTACGTGTATTTCCAAATTCAAACGTACAAAGTTACTTCACTGAGGGTCCTAAAATTCAAGTGGGAAATGTCATTTTTGTGAGAGCAAAGAATTTGCATCATGAAAAGGGAAAGAAGGAGATCAGTACTGATACATTATTGTATATTTTCATCATACTTCTGACTTCAAAAGTATTTGTTGTTCAGCCATTTAGCAAACATTGATTTGATGAATTGATTCGTATGAGGCACAACAACTGAATGAGCTAAGATTGCATTCATTCTGGCTTCGTGCTTTGGCTATTGTGCTAATGCGGGGCTTCCTACTGCTCTCATTGTGACTTATTACTGGTTTCCCCATAGATGTGGCTTAGAACATAATCAGCTGCAGAAATGTGAAGTACTAAAATTTTTGGCTTAACTTTATGTAATCATTTAGAAACAGTATCGAATATTACGTTAAACAACTTTTCAGGTGGAATAGAAACTATTTCAGGTAGTCTAAAACCGCATGCTTTAAAGAGCACCAGCAACTGACTGCTCAGTGTTGCTGGATACTCCTCTGTTCTAACTTTACATGTGCATAATCTGAGTAACCTGAGCTGCTCATCTTAATTTCACTTTACAGTGAATGGAGAGAAACAGGAACTTCTAGAAAGTAATTCACTGGCTTATTTTAGATATCTGCTTGGGTTGAAAATAACAGTACTCTACCTATATCTCAGCACTAAATATAAAGGAGTGTCAGGTGAGGATGTACACTGTCTGCATTTGGTGATACGAATCCCACCCATATCACCAAGGTAGCTAATACATTTTTGTAGTATATAAAAGAAATATAATAAATATATAAAACACTTTTAATATTATTTATTTTTAAGTATTATATATAAAAATATACAAAATAATATATATAAACATAATACTTAAGTATTAAAATACTTATAAATTATGTAACATAAGTGTATAAAATGTAAGTATTTATAGTCAAACCTAATCTACTAAAAATATATTTAGGTTTGATGGTGTCAATGCTTAAGCTGTGTATCTGTTGCACAGAACTGATGATGTACTAGGAAGAGGTGGTTCTTTAGAAACTACTGAATGGAAAGACTTAACAGACTGTCATTTGTATGTTACAATCTGCCATTATGTGTAGTGATCCATGGCTGCACTTCAGAGGTTTCCTGGTTATACCTAGTCGCAACTCCTGCATTTTGACCAGTGGCTGTTGCTTAATATCAGTTAACATGTGAGCACATTTCAACAACCTGGAATCTTTTGTAGTTAAAACGTAGAAAGAGTTAGATGCAAGCATTGAGATCCAGGAGAATATTACCCTATTCTTGTCCAATTGTTATGATACCATCTTCCTTTATCCTCAAAGACAATATTTTATGTGGGATTTGTTGCACCAAGCTGTAGGCATTTGCAATGTGGACATCCGTATTTTGGCCAATTACTTTAAATGTGCAGCAGGCTATTAAAGAACCAAAGTTTAGGCATCTACTCAAGACGAATTGCATCCTAAGTGCCTGTTTTTCTCTCGTGTCCAAGAAGGGAGTGTAAGCTGCTTGTTTTGCTGGATGTCCATGCTTTAGAATCTAGTTAGTGAAATGAATCCCCTCTTTATGGTTTTTTAGCAGTTTGTTGTCCATTGGGTGTTTCGACCAACAGGCAGCAATATCTGGTTTTTTGCAAATTGCCTTTTTCTGCTACTAATGTTTCTGTTTTTTCTACCTTTATTACTCTTAGAGTGAGTGACCCTGTCCCATTGGTTCAGTTGTAGGACAAGTCAAAGAATAAGAGGAAAATATATATGAAAACACTTATCAGGGCAATGTGCTGTAATACTTTCACTACAATCAGAATGATGGGGTGACTGAAATGCAAATATGATGTTTCTTATGTTGGTAGAAGAATACAGCTCTCAGGGATAAGAAGAAAAACAAATGGTACTTTAGTAGTGTATACCTCTGAAATAGCTGAAGTGCTTTTAAGGTAGGTTTTTTGTTCAAATCCCATGATCTATATTTATAAGAAATAGACCCTTTACAAACAAAAAAGCTGACAGTTTCATCATTTTACATATTTATACCACTGAATTAGTTCATTACTTAAAAATGGTGACCAGGGAGTAACTGTGACACAGTGCCATAAAAGAACTTGAAATAACTGACTTGTAGAAGTCAGCATCTCCTTCTGAAAGGTATTAGCTATGGAAAATTTTTACTGTTGTCAGTTCCCATATTTAGACTCAAAGACTTTATGCCTTTCAAGATGTTGCAGTGGTGAATAATCTAAGCAAACCAACAGAAAATCAGTATGAAATACTAATCCTGATTTTGCAGTTCATGATAGTTTCTGTGAAATAGGACTTAATTTTGCTTCATTTTGGTTTTCTTTTTTTTTTATTATTTCTTGTTGGAAATGATGGAACAGATGGGAAAATTAAAAAGATTAAAAACCAGTATTGTAACTTTTAGCTCTGTCCAGAAATGAATGAAGAGAGTACAGCTACATTTAATCGTTCTGTTTTGTAGATAGCATAAAACCCATGTGCTCAGGTTCCTGTCTGGAGAAGTGATTTTGGAAGGAAAAAGACAGTGGTGTTGCAGGATTCACAGCAAAAGGCAGGAAGATTTTGAGATCAGGATACAAGAGAAGGAAAGAGTCAGTCAGGGATGTTGCAAACATTGGAACTGATTTGTTGAAGAGAAAGAAAGCAGTGCAAGATATATGGTGGTTTGAAAATGCTGCTTCCTTTCTAGAGAAGCCAATTTTGTTTGGTCCACTTAACAAAAAAAAAAAACTCACAGAGAACTGTAAGATTACATGCTTAAAACCAGCAGACAATGGAGTGGAAGAATACCGAAAGTTTGTTGTAAGTAGAATTATGTCAAAAATTACTTGTAAATCTGTTCACCAAAGCAAAATATGATACAAAAAAATACTAGGTTTTACTTAGGAATGAACATTTTATGGTTTTATATTCTTTTTGAACAAAACATTTTTACTCAACCCTTTTTTTCATCACATGTAATTAAGGCAAAGAAATGAAAGAGTAGCTTCACATAGATGAAGGAATTACTAGTATCTGTTACAATCACAAAGCCCAGCCCTTGAGTATTTAGACAAGGCAAGGCAATCACGCAGGATCTGAGAGCTGTTTTCATCATCTCCAGTGCCTGAAGGGAGTCAAACACACCTTTCCTCCTTGCAGCCCTGATTGCCAGGCTCTTGGATGACTTGGGATGCAATCATTCTATATTGTTTTTACTTTGAACTATATTATTATGAAGAAAGGAATTCCATATTATTTCATCTAGAAGAAGATTTTAGGATGGAACATATTCACAAGATGCAACAGGTTGCCCAGAGAGGTGGTGGAGGCCCCATCCCTGGCAACATTCAAGGTGAGGTTGGACGGGGCTCTGAGCAACCTGATCTGGTTAAAGCTGTCCCTGCTCACTGCAGGGGGGTTGGGCTAAGTGACCTCTAAAGGTCCCTTCCAACCCAAAGCATTCTATGATTCTATGACAAGTTACTCTGCTATCCACTCTTTGACCTCTTTGGTGCATTGAATCCTAAATTCTTTGCTGTGAAGCAGATTTACATCAGTAGCAGGTCTTTATACCACTGTAGACTACAGAGTAGTATTCAGGACACCTGCTTAGGAGTTGGGAAATGAGAATTTTATTTCAGTGGGCAAAGAGGGTAATTAAAAGTGAGTCCCCCACTAACTACTGGCTTTTTGTAAAAAGATTGTGCATGGTAAGGTCAGTGGGGGATGTGGTTTTTTGTTAAGTGGTTGGAGTCTTAAGTCTCACTTCTGGGACTTTTTTATTTTTAGAGAAAATGTTAGCACAGAAATGAAATTGGTATTAAATAATTAAAAAATATTATTTGAGGTGTGTGGAATCTAGGAGATTGTAATGGCCCGTAATGGCATACAGGGACATGAAGGGCGTATTTTCAGTATTACAAACTCTGTCGTATAGATTCCTAGTTCTCCAAGACCATTGCTCATAAACCCACATAATGAGAAGCAAATTCAGCCCACAATTGCTGTTTTGCACATTGAAGCAGTGTAAATAGAAGAGTGGTTGATTTAGATCAGAGCAACGGTCAAGCTAGCTGTGTTTCCCATTTCGGATGATGAACTAGGCTAGACTGTTTGCATGGTTATGGAAAACCTCACTGTCAGAGCAAGTACAGATTAATCCTTACGCTAGTATATTGTCTTAGCTTGCAAAAGTCGAAGTTTTACTCAAAAGCTACATCTGCACCATTATGTTTAGTATAGGTATACTATTTTGGAACCTATAGGTATACTAATGGAGCCTATTTTCTGTTTTGTTTATTTTGAAACCATGTTTATTACTGGCTTCCACAAGAACCCCTGACAAGGAGTTCCAAATCTAGTTATGTTAGAAGAGTAATTCCTTTGGGTTTTTAAACCTATTGATTTAATTGGTACTTTTGAAAAATATTGTAAGAGGTAAAGCATATTGGTAGTAAATTATTGAGCAAAACTTGGAGGCTAGCTCTCAGGAAGCAAAAAGTTGACATTGGGAGACATTTGGCAATAAAATAACTTACAAAGATGCAATAGATATCTGCAGTTTTTAGACAGAAATCTAAAACTATACTAAATAAAACACTGATATTTTTTGCAAAGAACAGTCCTCCAGTGGTGGGCATAGGATGATTTTATAAGAAAGCATTGCCGGTTAAGAGTGATACAGGGAAGCAGAATCACAAATGGGAGAGAGAAAAAAGATTTGAAAAAGTACTTTTATTTGCAGACAGGACAAACTGAGAGTTTGCAAACAAGTGCTTTGCTTTTGTGCGGGGTGGCACAGTGGCAGCAGTTCAGCACAGATGCACTTACACAGATAACTGATGGCTTGCATCTGATACCACTGGTGCAGATAAAGCCTTATGTTTTCCATATTTTGCACATCTGCAGAATTGCTGCAACTTACTAGTTTACTCGAGTGATTTTAAGTGACTTAGAGCATGTCAGTGAGCTAAGTTAATAGTGCAGTTTTTAAAGACACTGGGCGTGCTACTTCCAGCAGTATTTGGATTAAAAGTTCTCAGTGCTGGAGTACGATCTGTGCAGCTTTACTGATAGCGAAACCTGTGATCGTATTTGTGTATGTGGACCATTGGCATTTTGACCACTTTCTGATATAAACCTGCCAGTATAGCAGGAGTCACTACAGTACCTAAAGTTGTATTTACTTGTTTGCATTAGGACTTCCACCTTTGCTAACACAAATGGACTTTGATGGAGGTTAAGAAAGATGCTATCCTACAAGAATCTGGAACATGAGTAACAGATTAAATCGTTTCTGTGTTTTCTCCATATTCTCAATCAAATCTAGGTCACAAGCTGATACGTTGGTATGTTGAGAGAGAGCTACAATGTGCACTTTCAAAAAGAGGTAAAAAGTAAACATGTATAGGAAACTTAACATTGGGTGAGGACTTCCAAGAAAGTGGCAGTTGACAGAAAGTTGCCAGATTCATATTTTTGTAAGAAACACAAATATCAATCTTTACTTTCTGACCTGTGCTCTAGTGATTAGACTACTATCTGTTTTTTCTGGTTTTTTTTTTCCCAGTTACAATGACAGTAGTCATATAAAAGATACTGAATGATGAGCTACCAATTGAACAGGATTTTTATCTTGACAGTGGTCTTTGGATGCTGTGTTAGTACATGCATTTAATGCAACTGCAACGCTCACATGTTGAAAAAAAATAGATGATCCTAAAGACTGAGATACAGCAAATGTATTTTCAAATAAAAGTTTCAGCATCCCATGAAACCATTCCAGACAGCTTCATCTAACTAACTATTGTCCCATAATTTTGAAATTAACCAAATACTTGGCACGTTTTCCATTTCTTACACATTCTGTCCTTCAGATGGTTGCTGCCACTTAGGTATTACAGTCAAGCAAGTAGCAGTTTCTCAGCACTGCACAATGGTAGAAACAGTTTCAGATGAGAACATTGACTCAGATTTACCTATAGAGACGAGATCAAATCAGATGACAGATAATAAAAAATCCCTGACAGATGAGAACATGAAAAACACTATATAATTGAACCTTATGTTTTTTCCAAATAAGTTGCAGCTGAATCAGAATGAATGGAATACACTTTGGGGTGGGAGGAGTTGGGGAGAGATTGGGTAGAGGCGAGCAGAGTGGAAAACTCACATGAAGATGTGATTCAAGCTCAGGACATGACTGTGGCTTTTTTGTAGTCTTGAAAACAAGGAAGTGGTTGACAGAATCAAGAAATGCCTGAAATTTTATCACCATAATCTCATGGGTGGGTTGGGTTGGCAGGATTTTGGTTTTTTCTTGCTTCTTTTTATGCTAGTATCATGGAGGCTTTATGGAAGAAATAAACTAGGTGAAGACATAATAAAGATTAGGTCATTGGTCATTACATTGGGTCCTCAGCACAAGAAGGACATGGACCTGTTGGAGCGGGTCCAGAGGAGGGCCACCAAAATGATCCGAGGGCTGGAACACCTCTCCTATGAGGCCAGGCTGAGAGAGTTGGGAATGTTCAGCCTAGAGAAGAGAAGGCTGCGGGGAGACCTTATTGCGACCTTCCAATACATAAAGGGGGCCCACAGGAAAGATGGGGAGAATCTTTTCAATAAGGCCTGTTGTGACAGGACAAGGAATAATGGATTTAAACTAAAGAAGAATAGATTTAGACTAGACATTAGAAAGAAGTTTTTTACAATGAGGGTGGTCAAGCACTGGAAGAGGTTGCCCAGAGAGGTGGTAGAGGCCCCATCCCTGGCAACATTCAAGGTGAGGTTGGACGGGGCTCTGAGCAACCTGATCTGGTTAAAGCTGTCCCTGATCGCTGCAGGGGGGTTGGGCTAGATGACCTCTAAAGGTCCCTTCCAACCCAAAGCATTCTGTGATTCTATGATTCTACTAGATATTTAAACACAGTTTATGAAATAGGAATTAAATAATACTCACTTTTTGAAGATCAAAGCAAATTCTTACTGTGCCTAAATTCCAATAACAGACTTCATTTCTTCCATGGTATGCACTGGACAGAGAGATTATTTAATCCTGCCTAATCTTAAACTCTAGAACATATGAACATTGAAGAGTAGTTTTCATAACTGTGATTCATTTACAATTTGTTTTGCAAATGTGAAAAATTTTGTTGAATCTTGGATTTATAATGAGCAGTTTGTGAGTTGTTATGTAATGATGAAGTAATTAATGCATTTTCAGTTGAAGTGGAAGTTGGATCTACTGATAACCCCTAAGTTATGAAGTGGTTTTTAAGAGCTGTAGCTAAACTTAAATGTGTAACTGTAAATTTAAAATTTTACAGTGTATTGCACCCTTGATTTGTAATGCTTCATCTTAGATGCATAATATGTAACCACTATTATATAAATAATACAGGCTATTTAAATGTGTAACAGTATAAATTGAGCTATTAATTTCTGGTTTTCCAGATAATTTCCTGTTCCAGCAGGAACAGTGTTGCCATTACTGCTTCTAGCCAAACTCCTTAGCCTCCTTTAGCAGTTAGAGCACTTGGGTGTTGAGTATGCAAATCACGTATTGATATCAAGAGCGAATTCTAAATACTGACATCATTCTAGAATGTATAGACAGTGTTCTCTGAATACTTGAAGAATAATATTTCACAATATGGCATTGGCTTTGGTAGATCAGCATTTTTCTGTGTCATTGTAGGGGGAAAAGTACAACTTGAATGCCTACAGCATTGTGAGGTGCTTGTGAGCATTTACTGCCATACTGGAAATACATAGTCGATTTTTTGGTCTTGCAATTGACATGGGTTATATGGACTCTGACCATGTTGTGTAGACTCGAGGGATTCCCGAAAAAAGAGGTCCAGAAGAGATACCTTTTCAGGGGACCAAAGGAAACCCCCAAAACCAAGACACCCACAAACAAAACTTAACCCATGCTTAAGTGTTCCTTTGTAAATTAACTGTACATTAAAACATCAGATGCCACAGTGCAGAGATAATCTGATGCTTCACAGTTTTAGTTAAACTAACGTTGTTGCTTATGAAAAGACTGAATGCTTTTGTAGCTAATAAAGGCAAAACAAGATGAGGAAAAAACACAAATAATCCCAAGGAAGACATGTTCAAAGTAAGTGTTTTGCTTCCTAATCTGCTGCCAAAAGCAAGACAGATTTTTATTCATTCAGTTACTTTTGGTAATGTTTCCTGTAAGGAGGAACTGAGGATTAGAATTAATGGGAGAAAGTAAATGAGAATTCCTTCTGATTTACTGCATTACTAAATACTTTTTAAATGCCAGGCAATGCATGAGGCAACTACTTTTATTTACCTGTTGTTTTAAAAAAAAAAAAAAGAAACGGTTACAAAAATGAATTTCAGGCAGTCAGGTTTCTTTCACTAAAACCAGACAAGTTGTTCTTAAGAGTATAGGTAAGAAGCAAATTAGTTATCTAAAAAAAATGTTAGCATGGAAACAAACACATGGTTTAGCACTAGCTCTTTTCTTTTGTTGGAACAGAATGTTCTTCTTTCTCTGGCATTTTCATCTGAGGATTCGTTTTCAGTTTGTCTTTCTTCTGTGGAAGAAAGGTATTGGTGAACCGTTGCTCATTTTACCATGTGCAGAGAAAGAACAGAATAAGATTATAAAGCAAGCTGAATAACAGTATCTGAGTAGAATAATCATCTCAGATTTGTTTGCTACTGGTGACATCAGATGGCTAACTCAGAGTAATACTGATCTAGAAATCAGCGAAAATTTAAAAGGTTTGGTATTGATATCTGTTACATTTGGAGGTCCACATCCACAACATTCCATGAAGGAAGCATCTGTGATATTGGTGCTTCTGTAGTTTGTCCATACATTTTTGATCCATTTTGTTGCTCTCAAAATAAACACTTTTTTTTTTGTTTGTTTTCATGCTTTCATGCTAGGTACTGGTAAGAAGCTGAAAATACAGAAATGAATAGAGGATGATGTACACAAACAGGCAGGATTTTAAAAGTTAAACCTTATAGGGTAAACGTGGGCTTAATTTGGAAAGATATGTGAAAATTAGCTTTGATTTCTTCTTACTTATGTACTTAGCTTTTTTTACTTTTTCAAAATTAAAATCAGTCACAGAAATTATCAGTATTATACTAAAGTATAAAAGTATACTTTGTTCATTCTCTTCAAGTGAAATTTGGAAGTATCATTGAAGTTTGTGTTCAAAAGAATGTCAAGATATCAGCTGAATTTAATTTTTTGCTCTGCTGGAAGCTAATTTCATTTAAAAGATTCCATTTTAATACAGTAATGACAGGCTCTTTCTAACCGAGTCCTTCAGAATGAAAAAATAAACTAAGAGCTAACCTAAACAAAAAGTTACAGCCTTCTGTTTGTCTCTTTTGGCTGTGTTGGCTGCATCTGTTCAGCTGGTATTTCAGCATGTCTAGTACAAAACTGCTTCTCCATCAGAGGTAATTTACTCTGCTGAAAGGGCTCTTTTTTTGCATTGCCCCAGTTTCTTCATTCAGTTTTCTGTCGGAAACTCCTCATCAATCCAAGTAAAATTTACTTAAGGTTTTTAAAATCAGGAACAATAACTTAAAAAAAAAAAAGTTTGAAAGAAACAAATTGGTCTGTCCTCATGCTTGATTTGCTTAAGAAATATTGATAGTACAATAATTTAAGCAGTTCATACTGTCTGCTAATTATTTTGGAATTTTGTAGATGGGGAGTTTCACTCTTAAACAGGCCAAATAAATTATTATGTTTAAATAGTAACACTATTATTTGAAAGTTAGCATAAAATGAAGGAGTCCTTTAGTGGTTCAAGTATACTTTTTTTGAATCCTCTGTTACTTTTGGAACATTTATACACAGAAATAATTTTGTCATGTTAAAAAACATCGTATTAATCCTGTTTTCCTCTTGCCTACAGGGCAGCACAACTATTTATGTGCTGGAAGAAATGACTGCATAGTCGATAAAATTCGTAGGAAGAACTGTCCAGCATGTCGCTTGCGGAAGTGCTGTCAAGCTGGTATGGTCCTGGGAGGTGAGCTGCTTTTCAAGCCTGGTCCAGAAAAATAGGCAGTCAAGAACACTATCTTCAATCTGTCGAGTTTAAACAACATTACTTTGATACTGTAAAGGAAAGAACCATATTAAAATGTTTTCTTTTGAAGAATTACCTGATGTTTTAAAATTCCTCGTAAGTCTTTAATGAGTCTGGGAATCCTGAAACAAAAATACCTTTCTATAGGAATCTCTCTCCTACTGTGTACCCTTATACTCATTTTCTTGCAAGGGCAGGAATTGTTTCTATTTGTGAAGAATTTTGGATCAGAAAATTAGATTTAGGTAAAAAATGAAGAAACAAATTGAGATTGACACTAGAATCAGGAATCAGTACTATCTCCCTCTCTCTTCTGTTGTGTTCTCCATCATTGCTTTGAGTACATATCAACAAAATCCTGCTTTTCCACTGAAGAGAGCTAGGCAGTGGTTGCACCAACACTACAGACTTTGCATACTAGATGCCGGGAATTCCTGTCTTTGTATTAGTACTTGCTGTAACAGATTTGCTTTTTTTATGTAACATTAATCAAAACTGAGCTCTATGCCTTTGAAAACCTACAGGGAGAAGATAGTGTAGGATCAGGTAGTCACATGACAAGTTTTGCTGTGGTAACATGCAGGAATGATGCATACTTTTCCTGGTTTTTTTTTCATATTTTTGATGAGAACTTTAGCTATATCAAGTTTTGGATCAGCACAAAGCTTGAAAATATGTGGGTAAGACTATAAGAAAATGGCTATGTAAAGTTGGTAGAAAGAATATGTTCTTAAAGGGAATTTAAAAAAAAAGGAAGGACAGAACCTTGATTTCTTTCTAATGGAATTTATTTTAGTGCATCAAACATCTCTCTCTCTGCATTTTATGTATTGCTTTTTATCACTGAAGGAAGAACTGGCATTATATAATGTGCATAATTTCATTATCTTGCTCCTCTGTATTCATTCATAAGTTAAAATGGGTATGTAGTTTTCAGACTGACATTTTGATTGCACAGCTGTATGCTTTCAGCTCTTGTAATGTTGTATGGAGTTGGAGTATTCTGCACACAAGGCCATTGCATCATTCTTCCATTTTATACTTTTATTGGTGATATAAATCAGTAATTCCCAACCAGTGAGGAGCTGTTGCTGGGTCTTGGTACTTCATCTTCTGTAAGCAATAGTGCTGCAGCTCCAGGGAACAGCCGGCAGGATGAGAGGAGGGAGAGGCGATGCTGCGGTATGGACTGTGTTCTGTGTTGTACCCCTGAATCATAGAATGCTTTGGGTTGGAAGGGACCTTTAGAGATCATCTAGCCCAGCCCCCCTGCAGTGAGCAGGGACAGCTTTAACCAGATCAGGTTGCTCAGAGCCCCGTCCAACCTCACCTTGAATGTTGCCAGGGATGGGGCCTCCACTACCTCTGTTGGCAACCTGTACCAGTGCTCCACCACCCTCAGTGTAAAAAATTTCTTTCTTATGTCTAGTCTAAATCTATTCTTCTTTAGTTTAAATCCATTATTCCTTGTCCTGTCACAACAGGCCTTATTGAAAAGATTCTCCCCATCTTTCCTGTGGGCCCCCTTTATGTATTGGAAGGTCGCAATAAGGTCTTCTCGCAGCCTTCCCTTCTCCAGGCTGAACAACCCCAACTCTTTCAGCCTGGCCTCATAGGAGAGGTGTTCCAGCCCTCGGATCATTTTGGTGGCCCTCCTCTGGACCCGCTCCAACAGGTCCATGTCCTTCTTGTGCTGAGGGCCCCAGAGCTGGACGCAGCACTGCAGGTGGGGTCTCACCAGAGCAGAGTAGAGGGGCAGAATCACCTCCCTCGACCTGCTGGCCACGCTGCTTTTGATGCAGCCCAGGATATGGTTGGCCTTCTGGGCTGCAAGCACACCTTGTTGGCCCATGTCCAGCTTTTCATCCACCAGTACCCCCAAGTCCTTCTCCACAGGGCTGCTCTCAATCCCTTCATCCCCCAGCCTGTATTGATATCAGGGGTTGCCCCGACCCAGGTGCAGGACCTTGCATTTGGCCTTGTTGAACCTCATGAGGTTCACACAGGCCCACCTCTCCATCTTGTCCAGGTGTCTTTGGATGACATCTTGTCCTTCTGGCGTGTCTTCTCCAAGCTGCGTCACTCTCACCCCACAGCGCTGGAGCTAGAGTAACGAAAGCCACCAATCTAATTGGTGTTACTGTCTCTCCCTCCTTCCTGCACCTTGGTCAGTCAGCACTGCCTCTCAGTAAAAAAACCATGGAGCTGATAAGCATGTTGGTGACACTGGACTGGGGGAAGAGAGACAAAAGGAAGAGAACATATCCTTTGGATCCTTCTCAGAGGGAAATATTGTTTTAGAGCTGGGGTAGGAGTGCGTTAGAGAAACAGTATTACTACAGAGGCAGACTTTTCACCCTGAACCTGAAGGATTGTTTGCCCAGGTGGCAGAAGAGTCCCCCAGGTTTAGTAGGGGAGAAAGCCAAGGAGGCAGTGGTCCAGAGTGGGCTGTAGAAAATATGTGGTAAGAATGGAGACTCAGGAAAGGAGGAGGTGGCAGATACAATGTCTGTCTCATAAAGTCTGGGGCAACTTGTAAGGTTGTCTTGCAAGGTTTGAGCAACTTGATCTATGAAAGGTGTCCCTGCCCATGGCAGGGGGGGTGGACTAGATGATCTTTAAAGGTCCCTTCCAACCCAAACCATTCTGTGATTCTAACTGGTGTAAATTAATGCAGGTAAAATTAATTCCTGGCTGTGAGTTTTGCACAGCCAAGAGTTCGATGATGATCTAACCTGAATTTTCATTTATGATAGCCTGGATAACACCAGTAACTAAACTCCAAGTATTTTAACATCACAAGCAGCACTGTTCCAACAAGGAGAAGAGTGTGTGATGACTCACTAGCATCACGTAGTCCTGCTTTAGCATTGTTTTGCATAGCAATTCTACATGGGAAAAGTATCCAGAAGGCTTGACTTCGTTCTACATTTTGCATACATTTATGGATGCTAGTTTTCCTAGTGTTTTTTAATATATACATTTTGTTCTGGGTGTAGGTACCTAAAACAGAAAAATTTGGGCGCTTTTGCTAGCAATATTTGTGAGACGGTATGTCCTCATTTGTGTGTCCTCATATGAGGATGTTATGTCCTCATACTTGAAACCAAAACCTGAGGATAAAGGTGCTCTGAGTCTTAGTTCTTTACCATCATGTATGAAGAGAGTAAAAACTTCCCCTTTCTCTTTGCATCACCTTTTTTCTCAGCTAGTACTAAGCAAGTGTGAATAGTTTCTTTGTATTTAGAAGTAGGTTGTTCTATCTAGCCAGTTTGTTGTGTCGTTTAGCCCTTTTCTATACATACCTAATAAAAGCTGTCTTCCATTTTTTGAGGAGGTTGTTCCAGTCTAGTTCCTCTAGTTCTCAGAGGGGCATGGGATCTCCTCAGATCTCTGCCCTGATATCCCCACCTACCCCATCTTCTGGAAAGAAGTGATCTGGCATCAAATAGGAAGATGACAACATCAAGGCAATGGAAAAAAGGAAATATCAAATGGAGCCAGGACTGTGGCATCTCTAGTTTTTTTCTTAGCTGCTTCAGGTTGAGTGTAGTATTTTGGGTGCTCTTAGTGATGTCAACAGTTATGGGGGGATTAGGAAGCTAATTTTTCTATGCAGATTGAAATTGAGTGCTTAATACTGAAAGGGGAAGAAAAGACAAATGTAGACAAAAAAAGATGAAAACTAGAGTGAGATTATATTATTTGTAAATGAGGATTTAAAATTCAAACAAGAAAAAGACTCAGGATAGACTGTTTAACCATAATGCTCTTTCTATTGTTACTCTCCTCTCATCTTTCTTACTTTTACTCTTTGACCACTTGTTATACTTCCTTTATTTCCTACCCATGACTTACCATGCTGATAACACAGTATGATTCATATATGGGATACTACTGAACTTAGATGATTTTCCTCAGGATGTAAGTGTCCGTAAGCAAATTTCCAATTTGTGGAAAAAATTACATACTTGGATATATTCTTGAATATCTTTAACAAATCAGAATTGTCAGGACTTCAAATCTTTTTCCTGTGTTTACAGCCTATTACATTTTGAGATTTTTTGTGCATGTTCTGGTTTCTGCCATTCAGAACTTACATAGATATGCTTTTGTTCTTTTGCTGCTGCTATTTAGTTTCTTAATGCTAGCCTTCAGTTACTAAATGCAGACCTCCAACATTGCTTAATCAAGGTGAGAAAGACTAAGATTTTGCAAGATGTTAACTATAAGATTCTAAAGACTCCCATTACAGTAATTAAATTAAACTTACTGCTGGGAGAAGTACACTTATCTTCCACTGAATGTTACTGAGTGGCAACTGTATAGATAGAGAACAATATTATATTACGTTGACAACAGTTCCATTTTCCAACCCTAATTTCAAAGCAATTAAAGGAGCCTGAATTGTTTTAAAATAAATTGTAGTCAGCTGTAAGTAAATTATAGGATAGCAACAAATAGCTTTAGTAACTGATTTCGCTATATGGACTGTTTCTTCTTTCTTAATATATACAAAGAAAGTATCAATGAAAACATATATTTCATAATTCCTTAATTATTATTCTCTGTGGGAGTGTTAATTTTCTTTGAGTTTTATCATCTCATAACTGGACATGTTAATCTATCTCCTTTCTAATCTTCTACCTAGTAGGATAGCAGGTATCTGTGTCAGGACCTGGAATAAACAAATACCCAGCTTTTTTATTTCCTATCAGTGAGTCTAATTTTCCCAGGCTGACTATCACAGATTCCTTGTTCTGCTGTATTGCTAAAGTACCACTTTCTTCATTATTTCAGTCAGCTTTCAGTCCACGTTGCAATGATTACGTGGAGACAAATGTGAATTAATTTTCCAGGTAATGTTTTCTGAGGTAGCATCAAAGGGTTTATTAAAATCAAGATGTATTACTTCTGCTTTGCTGCTTTGTTCCTTTATTTTATATACACCCTCCTAAGGTGTACACAGCTTGTTCTCCTACACAAAACTTAAGAGCATAGTGACCCTAAAGTCAGAGCCTTAGTGTTCTGTCAAGAATAATAAATCATTGACATTTTTCACCTGATTACAGGGTATGGAGAAGGATAGTGAGATGTTAGGCTTCTACTAGAAACCCAGCCATTTTAGTATGAAAAGTCTGCTATCAGTAATGCTTGATTGGCAGTATGGTTCTGTGTACCTAGTTAAAAGAATATTAAAATACAGAATTATGTATGAAGGAGAAAATCATAATGTATTTGATGAAGAGATTAAGTAGATTTTATTTTCTAAATTTCTTTATGTTTTCTAGGTATATGTAGTGTGCAAACACTATAGACACATGCTATTTACAGTAATCAAGGGTAAGGGAACTGTGAGTACTAAGAAACTGCTTGAGTGGTTGGCTATCTTAAAACAAATTAATGAAAATGTTACAAAGAAAAGGTGTGCTGTCTAAATATGCACAGACAGGTTTTAATATTAAGATGAATAGTTGCCAGAGGAGATTAGTATTAGTATAATAATTAGTCCTATAATTAGTATTATAAGACTAAGTGGAGACATTTGTTTATCTTACAGCAGGAAATTGGATATTTTTGTAAGCAGCAATTGAAAAACTAAGCTATTGTCACGTCTTTGTTGTTTTCCATATGTCCTTAAGAGTTTGTATTGATTTGACATGGTCTCTTTGTGGTAGATGGGAAAGTTTACTGTGAGTTATTAGTCGCCTCTCCAATAGATAGGTAACAAGTGGAGTTGCTTTACTGGTGGCTGTTAAGCAACATAATTAGAAATAAACACATAAGCAATTCTGCAAGCCAGCGTGACATTAATTCTGATACATTTAATCACTTGGAAACATGGGTACTTATTAACTCCTAACATTTCCATGTGATAAGCACTCTGTTTAGTTTCTTTCTTTACTTGTTCTCTGAACTGTAAAAGTATCTGAAGCCATTATTTCAGAAAATACCTGAAATCATTATTTATGAACTATCCAGTGCATTGTTCCTTCTGTTTTCCTTCATGCCTAAACAATAGTTAGTGGGGGATTCCCAGCATGTTTAGGACTATGTATAGCTTTGTTAAGATAGAAATTTGCCCTAGATCTCTTGTCATAACATATTGTCTATTCTTTTGCGTTTTTTTTGGTTCAGCTGTAACGTAAGGTGTAAGTTTGTGTTTCGTTCTTTACTAAGGAGTCCCTAATCAGAAATGTTTGTATTCATACCACAAGTGATAAAATGAGCATAAGATTGTTGGGGCACTTGATACTAAGCTAATTAAACTCACAGTTAAGGTAGTGGGAGTATGACCCCTGACTTCACTGGATGATGAGTGTCGCTGAAGAGCCCATCACTCATACTATCAATAAAGTGTGTTTCATGAAATTTTGTTCAGTATACTCCCTTTGAATTTTAAATACTTTTAAAATTTAAATTGAAGTTTTGCACCTTTGTGTACAAGTTACTTCTTTGTATGCATAAACATGCATATTTACTATAGGATAACACAAAATTCTTTTTTTTAAAAAGCAGATTTTGGCTTTTTAGATTGTGTTCTTCTGCTCAATCCTGTCTGGTTCACAAACAAGAGGATTGATTCTGCCTCCAGTTATACCAGTGTACCTCAAGAATAATTAATTTAAGTAATAGAATTTGTTCTGTATACAGTATTTAGAAATAGCATAAGAAATCTTTCCATGTTTGATGTATTAATCTTGCTTGAAGGTATACTACTAATGTACTGATGAATGTTTTGAAAAGGTGAATTTAATTCTCTGAAGTGTGCATCCTAGGTCTTCCAAAATGGAAACACTGGGTTTTCATAAAATTTGCTGTCTTCTATGATAAAAGAGCACCTGAAGAAAATGGAATAGGCATGTTCCTAAGTAAAGCCATTTTTGTCGAACCTTTCTGTTTTAGTGTGTAGTTTGGAAGACAGGGACTTTCCAAGGAAGAAGGTAATAGATGAGTCTGACTATGCTAGCATCTCTTGATTCCTTCCATAAGCAGTTGAGAAAAGATTCAGAGCATGTGCTGAAGTTTAGGTGTGCTTCCCTACTCCAGTGTCCTAGGGCCTCTTTGGTGCCCTGGTTGCATTCTGACAATGCGGCAATATTTAACTAAAATAAAAAGAAGGCAGTAAGAGATGGAGAAGTCTTTTGTCTCCTTCCTTTAGGATGTGATAAGTACCCTTATCTAATCTTTCACTTGTAAATAAGAGTACCATTTTCAAAAGACAATTTGATATACATGTTATAAACTGGACTTTAATTCAACCAAATAGATGCATAATGTTATGCTTCTATTACCTTTCATCTCCTGTACTTACAGAGTGGTTTTTGCATATTGCCATTTTATAATGCAGTTTCTCAGTGGCTCAGCAATTTGATAGGTATGTTTTTTCTTTTCATCCAGTGAAATTTGGTGCATCTATTTTTCTATTATCATTAAAGCATGAAGCACCTCAACAAGTAAAAATATTTATGTGATCTGTGCATTTTCTTGGAGCAGAACCTTCTCCTTATTGTTTTCTTTAAGGTTGAAACATGTAAACTTTTTATTTTTCTTTGTTGGCAGAATCATTTATCCTTTCTTTGCAGTCACACTGCATCTCTCTTACTGTCCCACTGTCATCTAAATCAGACCATAAATACCAGTATCTTTATTGTATTTTTTATTTGTTATGACACCCTTTTTTCACTAAGCAAAACTTGTTTGGCAGAACTGAGGAATTTAATGATCCAACAGGGTTTTCATCACCTTTGAGGGTCCACTTATAGTGCGTGTGTTCCATGCAGCCACCTCTACATGGATTCGCTTTTTTTTTAAAAAATGTGTAATATGGTAAGATGTTACTGAGGGTTTTTGTCTTTCAACCTCTGAAGGTTTGATTTTCTGTGTCTACATGGTGCACCTCCAGATTGTTTCCATGAAAGAAATTTGAAGAGTTGCTACCTAGAGCTCCGTATGTTTGCATAGTTGTACCAGATGTAATATAAGTGCTTATTTTGGGAAGGCAGTTCAACTATTTTTTTTTTTTAGTTAGTGTTCTTCAAACCACTGCAGTATGGAAATAAGAATTGCAAATACTGAGAAAGAAAAATTATTCTCTAGAAAAGGAAGAGTTTTTTAAGTGTTGACATGTGGTTTTACAGTATTTGTTGGCTTTTCACTCATCCCCTGAATTCTGCTTTTCTTTCTGGTAAACAGGAGGAAAATATTACAGTCCAGATCATTACAATAGAATTTAGCCATGAGACTGAAATGCCTTTATGGAACTGGTGGAAAGGAATCTCTGTGTGTAGTAATTAATTACTAGCATTTTTGTTTCTGAATATTAGGGAGAAAAAAGAAACAGTATCCTTAATTAACACTGACTAGAAACTGGATTATAGAGCCAGCTGGCTCAGCTGTCGGCATATGATACAACAGTGGGAACTGAACCAGAAAACACTTCATAAGGTTACTGTAACCTAGAATTCATGGCAATAATTTTAATGGGTGGGTGCCATTCATCTCTTAGTGAAGAGGGAGGGAGAAACTCTTAAGAATTTTCCATGATTATTTCTTAATTATATAAATAGTCAAAAATAGAAAACTTACTCAGAAAAACGTTCTAGTTTCCTTGTATAGATTAAAAGTGTAATCCAGCACTACTGGAAAATATTAATGTTTCTGGTTAATTCTTTTTAACAGATCAACAATTTTCTTTTTCAGGTCGAAAATTTAAAAAGTTTAACAAAATTAAGGTTGTGAGAACATTAGATGTCGCACTCCAGCAGCCAGCAACCCTTCAAGATGAAAGCCAATCTCTAACCCAAAGGCTGTCCTTTTCTCCAAATCAAGAAATACAATTTGTTCCCCCAATGATAAGTGTTCTACGAGGCATTGAGCCAGAAGTTGTCTATGCTGGTTATGACAATACAAAACCCGAAACACCAAGTTCCTTGCTGACCAGTCTAAATCATCTTTGTGAGAGGCAACTTCTTTGTGTAGTCAAGTGGTCTAAATTGCTACCAGGTAACAGCACTTCTTATATGTAGTGAATTCTAGTTAAGTAAATATGTCATAGGACGAGCAGTCAAAAGAGAATATTCTTGTCTGCCTGTTAATTAATTCTTAAGAAACTCTAAAATCATTAACCTTCCACTTCATCAGATAATATATGCACCAATCATATACATTTTAATAGGAGGGCACTTTTAAGGGAATGCATCTAAATATTTAGACTCACTCCAAAAAACAGAAGTCCAGAGAATTCCTGTATGTCATAGTTACAGCAGCCTTTTCACCCTAACCCCTCCTACTCTATTATTAATTCTTTTGGTATGAAAAAATGTTTATATTTCTGCATATTCTTTATTCTTATTAAATTAAATTTTTGAAAGCAACAGAGAAAAATTGTAATAAATAGTACCAGTTAGGACTAAGCAGCTTACAAATAGACTGGTAATGAGAAGTAACTGAATTTATGAAGATCCAAGACTGGGTTCCAAAAAAAATTCATGTTATGTATGTACATGCACTGTATGGTCATAGGGACCTGATCCTGGGATATATAAAAATCAATATATTGACCAGCAAGCCTGGAAATACAGTTTCATGTGAGCTCAGTTTGACACTTCACTGCTGCAGGAAAGGGTAGTCCCTATCGCTCCTCTTCCCCATTGCAGCTTGCGCTTGTCAAACCTCTTTGTTTGAACTGATTCATCTCAGTAAGTGAGATGAAAACAAACCTTTTTTTTTTACCCTCTGGTTTTCTGATGGCTCTATGAGCTGAACCAGTTCACTGAGGGGTGGCTTGAATGCCAGAGCTTGCCTGAAAGAGGTAACGGGACCAGGTAACGAAGAACAGGACTGCTTTCAGTGGCAGGAAGCTGTTAGATTGACTCAGATACTTCATAGAAATCTTTAAAGTTATCGAAGAACAAAAGTTATCAAAGGCAAACACACAACTGAATACTCTTCATTTTAGTTAAATGCAGGAAAGATATTCATATATGGATGTTTGTTGTATTACAACTGTATCTCTTGTTAAGAATACTAAAATCCAGGCTATCTATATTAAATAAGAGTTGGTTATAGTGATCATGTTACAGTCATATTTTTACCAAAGGAAAATGAGATCATTCCTATTTCCTGAGATAGTCACTTCTGACTGCTAAAGTTAATTTTCGTTTGATCATTTCAAAATATTGGATCAAAACAAAAAGGCAAGAGGTTAACTATCAAAAGTGAGATACCCAGTTATTATACAAACTTCACAAACTTCTGAGAGCTACATCCCCAAAAACACTTGTCTTTCTAGGTGTTCTCAGTTTTATAGCTCAAAGTTGTAATCTCTGAACACCTACTCAACTGTTGTCTAAATAAGAATTATAAAATATTTTAACTTTTAATTTAATTTCCAGGATTTCGGAATTTACATATTGATGATCAGATAACCCTCATCCAGTATTCCTGGATGAGTCTAATGGTTTTTGCAATGGGATGGAGATCATACAAACATGTCAGTGGTCAGATGTTATATTTTGCACCAGATCTGATTCTAAATGAGTAAGTAGACTCTGCTGTTGCATAATATGAATGACACTTTGAACTGACTTATGTCAATGAGAATGTGACTTCATTTAAGCCAAGATTTCATTCATTACTTGTTCTGTTTCAAAATTAACAGCAGAGGAAAGTCCTCTGATCATATTAAAGTTCAGTAACTTTGGGAAGGGTTTTGTGGGAAGCCCAAATATTCTGTTGACATGGCCAAACAAATGAGTTCAAATAATATTTTAGTTATCTAAGAGAAAAATCATAAAAAAAGAATGATGCTGTCAGAAGATTTACCTGAATTCATCTGAATAAGACATGAGTTAATGTTTAATAAATGGAACTAAGCAGGATTTTCTTTGATCATTGTTGTTTGGGTAGGTTTTGCAAATAGTTTGTATATAGTCTAAAATGCTCAGTTTTGACACTTACTGATAAAACTCTGCTTTCTAAAGTGCATTTATTGTTAGAAAACTGTAATAATTTAGCAAGAAGGAATTTTAATATCAAGGATAAAATATGTGAGACTGCTCTTTTCTGGTTGGAGGGGGAGGATTGTTAGCTTTGGTTTTCCTTCACTATGCTGATGAATTCAGATAATCTTCATTTCAGTCTTTGTGAGTTTTTCAGTTCTACAAATTAAGATTACCAGAGATGTAGTTTTAGATACTTTGGTTATAATACATGGGAGGGAACAGTAAAACATAATTTAATCTCCCTATTTATTTTTCCTTGATACATTTTTCTTAGTTATTTTTTCTCAAAATCCTAAAAGAACTACTATGAAGTGAGATGAAAGTTAAACAGGTTTTCTTGTAAGACATGTCTGTTGAAGGATTAAGCGGTGGATTTGCAGAAGATCGAGGCACCTGAATTTAAAATCTACAGACATGCATGTTCTTGCCAGTGAAGTTCTTTATAGAAAATATTCAGTGGATCTGGCCCTGTAGCTCCCAACCTTTTTTCTTCCAGATGACTGTAAATCACTGTGAGCTTATAGAACAATGAATTCTTTCCTCTCCCATGTGTATTAATTATGCTGTACAAATTGAAATACTTTGGAGGGATGAAATAGAGAGAACGTCCGACTGTATTCTGTCTCAGCATATATCTCATGGTTACATTCAGAAGAAACACAGAGTGAGATGGCTTTAGGCAGTAATGTTATGTCTTGGGGTATTACCCTGTATGTGGAACACTGCTGCCACCTTGTGAAGAAGCCTTTCTTCAAGAATAGGGTTGAGATTTATGAACCGTGATTATAATCCCTCAGGGACAGCTTCTTGTTTGCAGCTCAAGTCCATCTACATTGAGAAAGAGGTGGACTGACAACATACCCTTCTCTTAGTTGTAGAACATCTCATCGGGGTCATATTAGGAACATTATAAACAAAGACATGAAAAGTAACTGGCACACTAAATCATAGCTGCAACTGTTTATTGGGAAATAAGTTAGCTTTTAGATCAGTAAAATGTAAGCAACTTCCTTGTCTACAATGATGCCTCAGATTGTACTTTCATGATCACTTTAAGCAAAGGTAAGTGCTGAACACAGCCAAAAAAAGCCAACTCCACCTGCCTTCCTGCCCTGGTCATGCAACCCCATGATTTCACTTAAACTGGATCAAACACTATCTGGCTGCACTGTCAAACAGATAAGGAAATGATATGCTTGAGAAATACCCCAGAAAAAGCCATTAATTAGCAGATGGAGGTCATCCCTGGTCTGACTCACCACGTGGACATGCAGGCACTGATGCCAGAATAGCAGGAGTGCGCACCTAGGGGAGGGAAGAGATAATGGAAATTCCTTCTACAGGGAAAACACACACTTGAGTTGTTTCAAAATGACCATGAAACCACAATCCAAAGACAGTTTCACAGCCAACCTGTCATTTCATGAACTGAGTTGTAGTGCTCCTTGGGAATGATTTATTTGGTAGCATCAATTTCAGACCAATAAAGCCAGAAGTGTTAATTTGACAATGGTTTCATGAATTATTATCAAAACCCTACAAGGATTTAGTGTTACTTACATTTTGCAGTGTCTGAAAACATGACTAAGGACAGCATTTAAACATACCCTGAAAGCTGCTGTCACCCTTCATAGATACCACTTAGGAATAGAGACTACCAGAGAAGAATAGGAAGGGATATTTAAAGTAGCTATAGAAGTAACCCATCCTTTCAGATCTAACAGATAAATTTCTGTGTTTAAGTCACTTAAGA
Organism: Pelecanus crispus; assembly: GCF_030463565.1. Classification (NCBI taxonomy): domain Eukaryota; kingdom Metazoa; phylum Chordata; class Aves; order Pelecaniformes; family Pelecanidae; genus Pelecanus; species Pelecanus crispus. The sequence continues at coordinate 212,138,348 of NC_134643.1, forward strand.
GCTGGTGCAAGATACCAGATGTTGAACAAAGCTGAAATAATTTTCATTTAAGGTAAAAGTAAAACTTTAAATAACAGAAGAAAAAAACTCAGTGCATTGAGAGAATTATTTTATTCACGGAAAATATCTTCTGTTTTCATTGCTGACGGTACTGTCTGCAGTCAGGTTGGAATGCTGATCTGAAACTTCGTAAGGGGGACAGGCAAAATTTAATCTTGTCGTTCTACCTAATTCATCTGGATTGGGATGCAGCTTTGTAAAATTAGCCTATGTTACTGGATCTTCAGGTTAACGTACAGTGAATTCAGTTTAGTTTACAAACTTTGAAATGCTATTGTTGCAGTAATTTCAGTTGAAAACTGCCTTCTCAATAAATATATGCAATAAAATATACTCAGTATACCAAAATCTCAAAAAGAAAAGTAAGATTTAAGTGCTAGAAAAAATGGAACAGTTTTATATATTTCCTTGTGTGATTTGTCCTACTTCTGGAGGAGTTTAACTAAGGCTGTATCAATGTCTAAGTTAATTAAAAAAATTATATCATTGCTGTTAGCAGTACAATGTTAGATTTGCAACAAAGTATTTTGCTGCAGACATTTTTGCAAAACCTAAGAATAAGTTTTCTATAAACTTTCAGGTTTATCTTCAATTTTATGCTTTGAAATCTTTTCAGAGACTGTAAAAGTCTATCAACCTCTAAAAGAAAAAGAATGTACTTCAAATTAATTATTAGGGTGTTTCCAGTTAATAAAAACCTCCTTCTTTGGTGGTTAGCATTCAGCTTTGATAGTCTCCAAGGTTCTTTTTCTGGGCAGGAGTAACAGATTAAACATGCAAAATAATAGCACATTCATTATGATTAAAAAACTAGTGTAGGTACAAAAAAGTCAGAAAATTTTTTATAATTTATAAACTCTTTATAATTATATAAACGTCTTGTTTAAATTTATAACCTCTTTCTTCAATTTCTGTAATGTGGTAATTAAACTGATAACAAGACACTTCCTTCAAGCAGTTAGTACTGGAGATGTTCCTTTTCTTTATTTTCATGTTTTTTAATTTTTTTTACCTTTTCTGGGTGTAAGACAGAGGATGAAAGAATCATCGTTCTATTCCCTGTGTCTATCCATGTGGCAGCTTCCACAGGAATTTGTCAGACTTCAAGTTAGCCAAGAGGAGTTCCTATGTATGAAAGCACTGTTACTTCTCAACACAAGTAGGTTCTTTAATTTCTTTGTAACATATCGCTAGTAAAAGAGTCTTGAACCATGTTGTTTAACCTGACAGTTGCTAAGCTATCTGACTTAAAAAATTGAAAGTTCTTTAGGGGGAATGTTAGTATTCCAAGACTAAAAATATTTTTTCTAGTGTTTATAAGGAATAAATAATTTGTGATTCAGTGTTGGGTTTATTCTGTGTAAAGGCATTGGGAAAATGTTGGATCCCTTTTGATATATAACTATACTGTATTACACATTTTCAAATCAAATGTGCAGTATTTCTGCCTGGAAGCTCTTCAGCTTAAATGACTCTACACAGATTAAAAAAACCTTACAAGCATTAGAAATATATTTAAAAATATTTAATAAATTGTCAGGACTGAGGGCTTTATCTTGGCCAAGAACTTAAAGCATGCTTACTCAAAAGAATTAGGGAGGTGGACATGGCAAAAAATACTAAACATTTATTCAACTTTTTATAGTTATAAACAGGTCAAGTTTAGCACAGATATAAACAAATGGAAATGTTTTTCTTTGGTTTGTTTCTCTAGAACAAATCTGTGGTCACTTTTGATCAAACACATCTTTTAAAGAATCAGCATACGGCTGCGTTCCACTTTAAATGGGAAATGTGGTAGTTGATGAAGTTATCTTCCAAACCCTTTTCTAAAATACTAAAGTGTACATCTGCTGAGGCTGTAGTTGTTAGTTATGAATCCACAAATAGTAAGTTTTAATATGGTACAGGTGCTATTAGAAATGAGAATAAGCACCTCTGAGAAATGTAATTGGAAGAGCGTTGAAGTTTGTTTCTCTACACACTTATGGAGTTGGAGGAGAGATGTGCAAATCCTGCATAACCTGCTTGGTGGTTGTACAAAGATTCAGTAAAAGATAAGGAACTAAAATTTATTCCCTCTTAAGCTGTACTTAGCTGGTATTTGCATAAGCTCATGCTTAAAAAAACCCTTGGTCTCAGCAGAGCATAAACAGTAAAGATTAAATTTAGCTCATATGAACATAAAAATTACTAAAATAATAGCAAAATACCATACACTCTGCTAAAGCAATAAAAGTAATGTGGACAAAAATCCCTCTCTGATATAACCCCAGTTGTTTTGTTGCAATTTGAATATGTTCCTATTTTAAATGTTTTCCACTTTGTTTTCATCACAAAATGAACTCCCTTGTCTATCTGAACCTTAGAGGGAAGTTTTAAATTTCGGTGTAACTTAGATACATTTGTGATATTCCAGCTCTCCATTTCTGTCCCATGAAGTTCAAATCAAATTCAAAAAATGATTGCAATGGTCCAATCCCTCTCATTTACAAGTGCATTAGTTAAACAGTATTCATTAAGCTACCATTCTTTATCAACTGCATTGCCCTCAGAAACTAATTTTTAAGATGATACATTTATATATATGCAAGAAATGAGTTTAAAAAAAAAAAAAAGAAAATATTCTTACCTGTGCTGATGAGTTTTGCTTTTTGTTCTCTCCTGCACTTATTGTCTTATAGGAAAAAACAATTTGTCAGATCTTTGGGAAAAGGAACACACCTAACCGTTGTTGCTGAGACATTTAGTAAACGTTTGGTACTGTATAAATATAATTCCACAAAACTCTTTTCAAAAAAACATATAACCTCATTGTTGCTATAAAGTGTTTTTTAAGACTACTTTTATTTTCATCATGGTATTCATCTTAATCCTCTTCAAATGTGAAAGTATGGCCATTTCAAGCTTTCATATACTAACAGTAAATCAAGTCTGAACTTTTAGTCTCTCATTCTGTCTTCTGTTTGATTTATTATTTAGATGAACTGGTTTTTACTTTTTATATAATTTGGAAGAAACAGTAACTTGTATTAAACATAATTAAATGTCAGTCTCGATACATTTCTGATTCTGAATGGAAACCTCAGCCTAATTTTTAGCGTATTTTTGGTTTTGCAGTTTTTCCATTGAGTTTGCTGTGACTTAGAAGTTTTCTTTGTATTGTACTTGTGACAGTTTTAAAGCTGTCTTGAAAGCAGAATTAGTCTTTGCAAAAAGTGGGCCAACATTTTTATTTTCTGTAATTGTTTCCATTTTACAGGTCCTTATTTACTGTATGTAATATGCTGTGTTGTAGTAGTGCCCCAACAATTCTAAATAGGGCTCCATCTTGCAGAGGCCACATACGTCTAGGAACTAATACTATGAATAGCTTGGAAAGACTATGATTTAAGAAAGTAGAGCTATGCCAAAAAAGGGAGAAGTAAGCATCTAGGAAGTTCAGTTTTAGCTCTTAACACTTTTCCAGACTGTTAATTTAGAGGAATTGCAAAATCTTGTTGCGTAAGATTTTGGCTGGGTTCTTGCCACTGAATAAAAGCATCCGTATTCTTTACCTGTGTTCAGGAGGAAGGAGCGTTTGAGCTACGTGTGTTTAAATTGCCTTTGTGCATGTAAGACATTGTAATTCTTGACTCAGATAAATAGCTTAGTGGAACTTTTCGTGATTAGGCAGGAATGTAATTGTGCTTTTGCAGAATTCTGGGAAAGAGGCCATGCATTGATGGAAGAGATCTTTTAACTTAATTCACAAGGGAAACGTAAGGATTTAACTGCTGTTTTAGAGACGTAAGTCAAGGAAAGCATCCACCTAACCCTAAATTCCTTCAAAATGTCACTTTATATGAAAAAGATATTAGTGTCTGTAATTCTGCTGTTAGACATACCCAGAACCATCCAGGCTTTGAAAATTAAGCTATTCTTTTTCTATGACATAACATTTCGCCACTGTGAGTATTCCTGCCTATATTACTCCTAAGCACATTGCATTCTCCACAAAACAGAACTCTTCCCTTCCATTCAGACCTTTGACACAAATGTGACAGGCACACTTTCAGATACTTCCTTTGTGTGTCTGGACTTGACAGGCCATACTAAGGTTCAGACCAAAGGTTCACCTCGTCCAGCATTTCATGTCCATGAGCTGCCAGAAGAAATCTAACATGGCATCCCTAAAAGCTGGATGATTATTAGATATGGTGTTATAAATCTACTTTTTGTGGAAGCAGTCACAATTTCTGTTCTCTATTTTCATTTTTGTTTGAATTCTGTTTTAGTTAGGAGTCAGACCCTGACTTCCATAGCTATCTCAGTGCTTAGACACTTGTCTTTAAAGTAAACTTGCTATTTTCTGTATGTGTGTGTCTCCCTCCTTCCCCCAGACATTCACTTGTCTGAGGAGACACAGAGCAAGAGACATCCGTGGCAAACTGGATCATTTCCTCTCTTGGATGGTCTCCTACGAAATAGGAGACTTCTGCTTAACTCAAGTAGAGTAGAGATTTGAACTTCTGTCTCTGGGCTGGAGGTGAGGGACACTTGATTTTAATCTGTTTGCTTGAAGCGTCTCCTTCCCCCTTACTTTCTTCTGAGGAACCAGGCATGACTTAAGCAACTGAGTTCAGAACAGGGTTTATGATTTCCAGATGGAGGGCAGTGCTTCCCTCAGTGCAGGGTTTGCTACCTAATTCTCTTTCAGGGAATGGGTCCAACCCCTGTGCAGCCATCTGCTTTTTTGGTGGCTTCTGTTTTAAGTATTCCATTCTTAGATGTCTAACAATACAGTGCATTGTACAGAGAGTCAGCACACACATATATTTATGCTTTAATTCCAGAAAGTGACAAATCACCTGGAAGTTAGGTGTTACAGTGTTGAATAAGTCAATGTCATTATGAACCAAGCTTCAATTTTTTTTTTTTTAAGAGATGCAAATGAAATCTGTTGTGGCCTGATACTAGTCATAGTCTGATACCAGACTGAAGATGTACTAGATACCTAGATAACTAGCATGTGATTTATTTAACTATGTGAGCTAGTCCCCATGACATTCTTTTAGAGTCCGTGGGGAAAAATAAGCATCTCTACAGCATAATTCATCGCTTTCTAAAGCTACTTCTAAGCCAGTGAACATGCCTTGTGCCCAAGACTTGCCTCATTTTTCCCACTAAAACTACAGCAAGCTGTGGTAACTAGCCCAGATGGAGATGCCTATACTGTAAAATGTCTGAAGTTTGGTGACGTGAATCCTTCCCCTCATGCTTGCTGTCAGAATATGAAATGTTAAATGTGACGTTGCAGTGTGAAATGTCATTGGAAAAAGAGAGAAAGGAAAGGGGAAGAAATTTATCAGTTCTTTCAAAACCAGTATGTTTGAAACAAGACCGTGTTTTAATGTATGATCATTATACATTAAACGAAGCGAGGATTTAGATTTGATTGCCAGATGGGAATATTTTTCCAAGTTTCATTTCTTCAAGTTTTCAAGTACATTTCTTAGTTGCCTTTGACAACATAAATTGTAAGACTGGTATATTACAGTGCCATATCAAGGAAAGTAGAGTCTAGAGCTCATGCCTGTTTCCTTACAATGCTACCAACACTTGCCATCAGTGATCAAGTATGGTCTTACCACTAGCAGTCACTAACAGGTTCATTTCTCAATGTTCCCTTCGTGTCCTCATTTTCGTCCTTATGGCTGACCATTAAGAGAAGAGTTCAACCATTTGCTCCTCCTTGCTAATTTCTCTAAAAGCTGTTCACATTTATGACTCTGCATCTATTCTGTTAAGTGAGAGAGGTCCAAATAGGAGGCCTGAGCCCTGGATGCTTTGCTGTCTATGCTACTTATGAGCTGTTAGTTCATTCCTTGACTCCATGTTGAGGTACTCCAGCTAGAGCTTGCTAACGTAAGTCTGCTATGAAGAGGGCTGACCGTCAGCAGTGTAAACATGAGCCAGTCTATAACATTTTTCTTCAAGGACAGGCCTGGTTGTTGTGGCCATCTTCTTTTCAGCAGACAGGTGTAGCTGAAGCTTAAGGCTCTTTCTAGACATTAGCAGTTAGCACAATTGACTGACTGTTGCTGGTACATCCTTTTAACTAATTGTATCACTGTTTGTGGAGTAACTGTTGGATGGGAAGAAGTACCTGGCATATAATAATGAATTGCACTGCACAGCGTGAAATACTATAAATTGTTCCTATACTTTAAATTTCTTTCATTGCCTTCAGAATAAATTGCAACACAAGTGTTACTGTCTTTTTAGTTCCTTTGGAAGGTCTAAGAAGTCAAAGCCAATTTGATGAGATGAGAACGAGTTACATTAGAGAACTGGTGAAGGCAATTGGTTTGCGCCAGAAAGGCGTTGTGGCCAACTCACAACGTTTCTATCAACTTACCAAACTGATGGATTCCATGCATGATGTAAGTCTACTTGTTAATGTGTTTTGCTTTTTATGTAAGAAGGAACTAGTATTTCTTAAAAAATAATTTTATGGAAAGTGGCTAGTCAGCATTTCTAAATAACAAAAGAAAAACCCCTACATTTTTGCTTTAGTGTGTATATTTGTGTGAATGGATAGATATATATTCAGCATCAATATATATTGTATATATATTATATGGTATACAAGATTTAAGTATTTGAGAAACATGCATTTGAATGCTACCATTTTGTATCATTATTTCTGTAACATAACTAGCACAGTTATGGTTTTTGGTAGGGGGCGGCGTGTGTGTGTGTGTGTGTATACATGTTCACAAAGATATTTAAATAATGCAAAGAATAGGCAATTCACGTTGCAAAATCAGGCTACTAAGAATTAGAGAAAGACAACCAAGATTGGTTTTGCAACCTTAGTTCAACTACTTTTATGTCTGTATTCTATGCCATTTTTTCAGTAGCTGTCTATATTTGGGAATTGAGTAATCTTTGAGAACTCTAGTGGTAATATCAGAGATTTGTAAGTATCTTAAAAGATGCAGCTGAAGCCTTTCCACATCTCTGAGAATCCAGCATGTATCCTATTGGCTTAACATCCATTAAAACCGAGGAATGACATTTTGTATAAACCTTTGTCCACATGAATATTGTTTTGTAATGGCTTGTGTAGCTCCACAAGAGAGGCAAAAACCAGAAGTACAGGGCCATTTCTGACGGTTTTAGCAAGTGCTGGGGAAGTGGCACTAAGATAGTTTAGGAAGAGTGCTTTTGAGTTCAGTGCTGGTTGTGAGGAGCTCACAAGGAGTTCAGGGAAGGATGTGATCTTTGCATGTTTGTATTCTTCTGCACTCAGCAAATCTGCGTTTTATTTTAATTGTTCATGAATGGATTCTCTTATTCATGTAAAACCTTTCATTGTCACTAATTCCCCCTTCTGACAGGGAAAATAAGAAACCCCTTTGAGGATCCCATTTATGGGAGTTAAGAGAGGTAACAATATTGATTATTATGTGGTTCACCAGGTGGTCTGGAGTCTTTGGATCATGGTCTGGAGTCTTTTGATCCACTGCACAAACATCTCCATCAGTTTCTGCTATCCATAGAACTCACATTCACCATTTATCTATTACATCATCTTAGATACCAGCAAAAGGAGAATGAGACAAGTACAAAAGCATCCTTACAGGTGAAGGTAGACAATAGAAAATTCTGAAGGGAGGATATGGAGCTTAACTTTAAGTATTTACTGGTAGTCAGACTGCAGTCATCACTGTCAGTGATAAACCCTTCCATGGAGTTCAGTCAGTCACCTTTCACTTGCAAAAACAAGTCCTGGCCAGTATAATACTCACGGCAGCCCTGTGCTCAAGGAACCTGTTTGGCTCAGTCTTGCTTGGGATAAAAGGTCTTCCTGCCTTACCTGTAGTAATAATTGGCAATCTGAGTGTCACAGCTTCCAGAGGAAAACTCTTTTGAGTGCTGGGCTGTAGAGTCAATCTCTTAATTTCAAATACTTAAGTAAAATAGCCTTACTGGAAGTGAGTGAGGCTTGCTGCAAAATACCCAGCAAAGTGATGGTCAGGGTAGTGTTTGGTCCATAGAGTATCTTTGTTCAAGTCCCTATTTCAGCTCAGGCTGATAAAAGTGATGGGAGATGCAAGGAAAAGATAATCAAACTGGAGAGACTGTGTGTTACTAAAGCCTAGAGTAGCAGAAATAGTACAATGTTTGATAACATAAACGTCACGAGTCTAGTCTGCCCTTGATTGGTTTAGGTGGGCTTGGTAGTGTAGGTTAATGGTTGGACTGGATGATCTTAAAGGTCTTTTCCAACCTAGACGATTCTATGATTCTATGAGTCTTAAAGAAAAACTATACAATTGGAACTTCTCAGAAAAGATAGAAGAGGTGAAGTAGTCACATATATTGAGCAGTTGCTTTCAAGGGACGAGGACCTATGGAGTTTAGTGTTTGCGGCATACCCAGATATGATCATAACCAGAACCGTGGAAAAGCTCACAAGGAAATAGTGAATGCTGTCCCTCAGAGCAGTGTTTGAATGGCATATAGTAAAGAAGGCGTGGAGGCACGTGTTGAACATGAGGATAAAATGAAAGATTGAATACTTGTTTAGTAATTGCCATTGTTCATGGTGCATGCCATAAGTGAGGATGATAACACTTTATAATATTAGTGAGGCACTGTTTTTATATGACATACCATTTAGCTAGATTTACGACTTTTTGCCATGGGAGGATATCTTAATAGGGAATGACAAGTACCCACATTATTGATTCAAGGAATGACAGAGGAAGGTATATGATGATGTCAGTTGATGGTTGTATGAGATAAGTGATTGACAGCATGTTTATCTGGCTGCATTACTGTTAGCCTGATTTATCATGTTTGTATTTTATTAAATCCAGCTAGTGAAACAGCTCCATCTCTTCTGTCTGAACACATTTCTCCAGTCCCGTGCACTGAGTGTTGAATTCCCCGAGATGATGTCAGAGGTCATTGCTGCCCAGCTACCCAAGATTCTGGCAGGGATGGTGAAACCTCTTCTCTTTCACAAAAAGTGAAATGTCTTTTCTCTTGTCATAGAGATGATTTCTGGGTCATTTTTTGTTTGTTTATTTTGGTCAAGATTTTGCAATGTCAGGACTTCAGTATATTTGTCATACTTACCCTGCCTACTGCTTTATACTTGTAACATACACAAGCCATTTAAGCTTGGTGTACATATCGTGAGTGCCTGATTCCTTAACTGCAAAAATCACAACAGTCATAAGAAATGTTTTGTAAACTTGGCTAGGTTGCTTTTTAGACATGCATAAGAATGACAATGAATAGAGTTTTCAGATTTCTAAGAACAGTTATCTTATACATTTTTCTTACATATTACACGCTCTCAAATTTCTGATATGACATGGTGTAAACTTTTTACTTTAGTACATTGTGTGCATGGGTACATGTGGGCATGTGCATAATACCAGATTTTTGAGGAATTAAAATAAATATTGCCCACATTTTCTCACAGATATTTCACTTTTTATTCACTAATCTGCCTCACAGAAATATGCTTTCAAAGTCAGCTGTCCAGGATTAAGTAGGCGTCACTGCAATACCTTCATGAGTAACTAAAGTGCTAGCCACAAAATATACATTCATATTCGTGTCTGTGCTCAATACTGCATTGAAACTCCGAGTTCTGCATACTGAACTGTACCGCACCATTCAGTGCAGCTCTCCTTCAAAAATTGGAAAGCTTAGGAAAATTTCAGTGGGTATTACACCAGAAGTAATATGTATGCAAACCCACTCAGCTTTGGTTTTTGTTATTTTCCTTAAAAGTTCAGCACTTACAAAGCTAAATCACTTAGCTATAATCTTAAATTCATCAACTTTAAAATTCTGTATTTCAGAAGCTTAAAGTAGAGATGTTTTCACTGACTACAACTCTTAATAATCTTAATGTTTTGAATTCCAATGCTGAATACTCAAACAGCCATTAACATCAAATTATGGTGAGATTAAATGCGAAAAGAAATGGAAAATATGACTGCAAACATTTTGATACACATAAGACTCATTTCAGTACTATTTAGTGGAGCTACATATTTTATATTTTAAGGGCATGCCATTATAATTGGGGTAACTGTAAAAGAGGAATTGGACTAAATTAGCTTTATACATTCAAGAAGAATGTAATGTTTTACCATGGAAATGAAATGTTCGACTGAAAAATTATAATGTGGTGGTGGTTGTTCCTTTGATATGGATGTGAAGCAACTCATGCATTTAAGGCAGTAAATTGCTGATATATTCAAACAACAGAGAAACAGATAAAGCCCAAGAAGAATTTATGAGACTATTAAAATACGACAAATTTTGCCAGTCACTAAAAATGATACTCCAATTCTCTAACAGTGTAGGAAATGGTGCGTCCTACTTGGGTATATGGTGGCCATACGCTTTTGCTCTTCCCTGTTATATGTTGGATGCATCTGTCGTGTGATGGCATACTGTTGATGGTGTGTAGCTTGGTCTGTATCCTTGTCACATGAACAAAGGCTCGCTGGACATAATTTCAGTATCCCTGATTAAATCAGGGTGCCCCTCATTAAAAGTATCAATGATGTTACTTGTTCATAAAAATTACCTCCCGATTCTTGAAAAAAATGTGGACAACTAACAACTAAAGGGAGATGTAAAGGTATCCTTACAATTTCCTAAAGCCAATCAAGAAGAAGCTACATTACGACTGGGGGGATAAAGACGTTTTTGAGATTCCCACATAGTAGTACAAAACCCACTAGAGTTGGTGCAAAGATGAGGCCCTGGATAAAATGGTATAAGCAGACTTTTGTGTTAGTTGACTAGGTTTGTCATTTCTAACTGCCCAGAGACAAGCAATTTCTCTCATATTCAATACAGTCTGACTTTTAACTGTGATCCTTAAAGCAATTATGTTTTAATAAATAACGCAAAATTCTTTATTTCTACATGTTGAAGTTTTTTCTTTATTTTTCTTTGTATTTGCGTTCAGTAATTATGGAGCTTAGTAAAAAAGTCCATTTCAACCATTCCACTTGTGTGCAACAACAATATTTTCATGCATTCTTTGAGAATTTAAGCATTGCCACATGATTTACCATTGAATAAACAGACTGTCTGTGTTACTGTTTAGATTAAACTGTTAACAGGAACTTCCCACACTAAAAATTGTTCCTTGACACCCTAATTCTGAAACTGGAACACAGAGCAGGCAGTATGCTTGCCTTGGGAATGCCCCAGATCAGCCTACATCTGCCTTTTACTCAAGACCTAAAATTTGTTCCAAGTGGCTGCCATGTCACTGTGTCCCATAAATATGGCAGATTAGTCTGCAATGCTCTATACGTGTCTCAAAGGCAAAATCAAAAAGGAAGAATAGATGTCTTTGGGGAATAGATAACAAAGTTAAAAACATTTTCAAATTGTATTTCCTAAAGATCTCTAACTCACAGAGAAAATTCCCAGAACTTCATGGTCATGATAAATGTAGTACATAAGACAGAACAAGTTTGGCTAAATGTGGCTACTATGTGAATTTGAAAGTCCTGTATTCATTACTTGATTGTCTGAAGTTAAAAAAACCCCTGTTTTAATTTGAGAACTTCTAGCTTTGAGCCTCGTTTCTAAAATTGCCTTTAGTCTCCATTTTGATACCACCATTTCCTCCGGATTACACAGATACCATGAACAGTGATCAAAACACAAGATTGCTTCCTTCCCTCTAGAAATCTCATGTACTGTGGCTTTTCAGCACTGCGGCAATGTCCAGAGAGCCATCAGCAAACTATTTTTTTCTTTAAGTTTTTTAGAGAGTATGAGGCTTTTTAGTTGTCTGGATTTCTCTGCATTAATATTTGTTTAAAGATTAAGGTATTTTTTTGACGTGAGCTTTACAAATAGGTCTAAATAAAACATCTTGTAGTGCTTCTCAAGATACTGAATAAGGCATAACAATGCTGGATCTTGTTCTGTTGCATTTTGCGTACTAGAAATAAGAGGTTTTGGCAGAGGGACTTTTTTGTTTTCCGACATTAACAATATGCCTGATTACATTTTAAAGGTATGAGACCTGTTGTACTAATTAGAAAGCTTTCCATCTTCTGCAGATTGCAGACATAACTTTTTGTCTGAGCTATCACTAGAAGTTCTTCATCTTACACTAAATAATGCAAGCTATGCCTGAAGCTAACCCTCTCCTATTCTGTACAGTTCCGGTATTTTTGACCCAGGGCCTTCAGCGTTGCCTTCTGCTAGTACTTCAGTGAAACAAACAAACAAAACCATGAAGTCAGCCGTTTCCTTTGAGCTCTGCTGTTGTTACTCAGCTTCGTAGAGGCATCACATTTCTGGTTTTTAAGGACTGTGTTGAAGGTTGAAGTGGCGGCTGTGTTTGGGGAGCTGTGACAATGCAGTGCAGAGAAGAGGAGACCTGCGGCCCCGGCCAGCTGTCCCGCTCTTTCACACCAAGTTGCTTCACAGCTGTACCTGCTGTGCTCGAAGAGGTCAAACGCTTGGCTCATGCTTTCAAAGATCTTAGCTGCATCAACGGTTTGCCCAGCCTTTAGGGAAAGGGGAATGTGGGTTTGTTAACACCTAGTCCATGACAGAGGGAAATGTAGTCTGAGAAACTTCCAATCGATTTCATGGGGCTTTGGATTGGTCTAGTTGTATGTGTGCATAATAAACTGAAGCTTAGGTATTTTTGCAGTCCAGCTGTTCCCTCAGCTGCACTGCAGTTACGATTTCTTGTCTTATATCTACAGTAGAGAAGCTGAGAGTTCAGTTTGTATTTTCTGACCAGTCAGTGCTTCGTTAGTACCTTAGTTCTTTTTTTGTTTGTTTTACAGTAATATGTCTCTCTCAATTATCTTTATTGGGAAGGTCAGCTGCTTTCCTGTGTTCCTATCTAAAACCAAGTATTTATCTCAGTTATCAGTGACATATTGGTAGCATCAACAGTAATATCTGTAGGGATCCTTCCTTCCTGTACTCTCCTACCTGCACAAACCTAAGGTTAGTTTATCCCCAGAGCAGGAGAGGATGGGGCTGCACTCCACCCACGCGGCAGCGCAACTCCAAGTACGCATTTCTTGCCCGACACGCCATTTGTGGCACGCTGACCTTTCTTTCCTTCCCATAAGTCAGCTTGCAGCCACCGAGCCAATATCCAAAGCCCTCCCAACTTTCCATGGCTCAAAAGCCTGTGTGCATACTGCCAGGCCAGACTGTCAGCGTTGCTGGATTTATTGGTTTGTACTGCTTTGTGTCATGATGACCTGACTTGAACAGAGGGCTTGTTTTTAATTTAGTTCTCTTTTTCCCCTTGGAAAAAAAAGTCATATTTTAGGTGTTTTTTATCTTAAAATTTGTGAGGGTTTTTTTTTCAATGAATGCTATTAATTTATTAGATTGACATTATTTGCATGCAGAATGGTACTGTAGCTTTTCAGCTGCTTGGCCAGAAACATGCAGTAAAAGGTGACTGCATGGATAATAATAACCAAGTTAAAATTTTGCTGGCTGTTTATCTTAAAGAGAAAATAATCCTCAGAAAATAATCCTTCAGTGCTGTTGGAACTAATGCAGCAGTTGCATAACCCCAAGTACATGAGCAGTGCTCCTCTCTTGATGTATTTTTTTGCTCACATGTAGGCATTTTTTTTCCTGGGTTGGGCCCAGAGTGCTCCGTACAAGGTATTTACAGAATAGAAAGGATATCAAGGAGTGGTGAGCTTTCATTTAATTCTAGTTTATCATTTAAAACTGGCAACATTTCAGTTTCTTGCCAGTGTGAGGTGTGTTTATTGTAAAAATACCATCACAAGTCATAGATCATGTTTTTCTGACTATGAAAACAAAATTACCCTTTCACCTCTGCAGGTACAATAGTTGCACCAATTTAGCATTCAGGCATATCAGTGAGGAAGTTCTCACAGTGTCATTTAAATAGTCTCACTCTGTTGCATTTTCCCACAACTCAATTTAAATATCCACCCAGCCAGCTTAGTACTAAAATCTCTTTTTGCTCTGTTGCGGAAAAAGAAATCTGTAATTTACAGGAATCCAGAGCTCTGCATCAGTGAACTCCACAGCTGTGTACTTTCAGACAAGGGGCTGGATTGGATGAGAAGCATCTAGTGGGCATAACAAATATCTTTGGCATCAAGTCAGAAATAACTGGGCAGACCGGTACAGAGACCTTTGTGTTACACAGGTGAGACTTTTATGAACATCACCCTAAGTTGCTCATTCCATCTTGGATGTACAGTTTTCACATACGCCTGTTTTTCATATAATAGATAAAAATAGAGTAATGCTTTTACACATCATACCCTGTAGTGTTGGTTTATGTCCAGTCTGAGACTCTGATCTGCAACACCTCCAGTTGAGAACAATGTTCTCATCATAGCGTTGTTCAAATAAACTGATTTATTCCGGCAGGTCCATTGAGGCTCCATGGAGCGTGAATAAGGAGAGCATCAAACAGACATATACATGGCTGTGTGCATTCAGACAGATGCGTAAATGCTTCTACTTAGAGTACTTGAAAAAGAAACACCCAGCGATCTGCAATCACTATGCAGTTTTAAAAGTGAATTTTGTTTCAAAGGAGTATATGACTATATTATATAGTGCCTAAATAAGGCTGATGGTATACTAAAATTTAATAGGATCTCTAACTCGTTTCCAAAAAAAGGAAGCTCCAAGGAGTCTTATATAGTCTTTGAAAACCATAAATCCATAAACTTTATAAATTCCCCAAAACGGACACATCTATTTAAAAGGCAGTTGATTGCAGCTATTACCAAAGGTATCTAAATGTAAAGCTAAAGCCATCACTACGAATAATAGTGTTTCACACAGTACTTTTTCTGACTAAGGAACACTGAGCATGCAGAGCTGAAATACTTAGTTTAAGATTACACACATGGAGGCACACATCGGGAAACACGCAGTTGTATCTAGGTTCTAGCACGCCTGTGTCCAACTGCAGCCTCTGCGTGTGTGTGTGTGTGTGTGTGAGGACAGCTTAGTATATGTCCTTTGTATAAATGCGTTTATAAAAATATCATCATAGTTCACTTTATGCATCATCATCGATCAAAAGCACTTTGATTCACCTGTAGCTCAGAAAAAGTTAGGATCGCAACTTAAATGTTCGGTGAAGGAACTGAACTAGTGGGTGGCAGTCTGTTACAAGTAGGAACCTTCCGTTTGTGAGAAATATTTGGAGATGCATCTGAAATGTGGTATCACCCTTTCAAAGTCGTGACAAAGACTTCAGTAGAGCAATGAATATGTTCCCAACCATTTTCCCGGATCCCAGCAACACTTGTAACAGTAAAATGTGGATTTTGCTGTTCCACTTAAGCATATTCTTCTGTAGATGAAGTACAACATGCTTGCTAGAAATGATACACTATTAAATAGAAGAAATGTGACAGCAGAATCTGATAAAGTTTCACATTACTTGAAATGCCCAAGGGTGTGGCAGCCATGGGTTGGGGCCTGTCATGATTACGCACAACGGATGAGAATATCGTCTTTTGGGACTGTCACCGCTGCACATGAAGGGTTGGCCAGCTGAGGGTGACAAGGCTTTTCACTTAAAAATTTAACTGGAAGTTTCGTATCCCAAAGCTCAGCTTGCAATATAGTAATATTGTGCACTGGCCAATTCACTACTTACAAAAATTTTACACAAAAGCATCGGCATTGGGATTGCTGTTACCTGCAGGTTATAGTGACGGCTGCAGCCAGCTTCCATTTCATTGGGAGACAAACGGCTATCCTTTCTCAAGCTTCGTAATACATGTGTTTGTCTGTCTGCTCACAAAGCAAGGTTATAAACATCTGACATTAAAAAAACCCAACAAACCTCTGAAATTGTGAAAATACTACTTTAGGACAGTTTTTGGTTAAGGCTCCTTAAAACCTTCCCTGAAGACAGCTGTTAATTTTAAGAAAAACTACATGATAGTGAAAGAGCACAGGCTAAGGGTTAAAAGCCAGGCTGGGGACTCTTGCAGTACATGATCTCCTGCAGTTTCTGAATTTCACACAAACTTAACATCCTGGTTCCCATATTTGTAAAATGTTTATTCTCCCCTCCCTGCCCTGCCCTCAACACACTTTCTTTCCCAAGGATTACTTGGACGTGTAATGCATGAGCACTTTGTAGAGGCTCTGTAATCCTTGATGGAAAATTCTGTTGAAAGCCAAATAATCCTTAACTTTGAGATGTATTTGGACCGATGTTAGTATTTCTCTGTATTTAACATTCAAGATCATAATTTATGGTTTGTAATTATTGCTTTTATTTTTTTTAAAAAGAGACTTGTATAAGATTTCTGTATTTTCCAGTGAAGAGGAACTTGCATCTATATATTTGTACATCTGAAATAATAGCTTTCAAGTATTTTTGTAAAGGTGTTGTCTGGCTATGTTGTGTCATGTCCAATAAATTGGAGATGTGCTTACTTTGTAGTAGTATGAGAAGTGTTTAAGCCTTCGGTTACCACTAAGTGGAAAATAAAGCTACCAAACGGCACCGTGCTGTGACTGGACAGGGACCCGCAGTCACCAGTACCAGGCTGGTGGAGCCACTTGTGCTTGCAGCCCTACGGAGCCGCAGCCGGGAGGCTAATTTCACTTCGATTACTTTGGCAGCTCCAGGTTAGAGACAGCACACGCTGCTTACTTACTGAATGGAAACCTAGATGGGAAGGGGAGCCGTATTTTCCATTTTCTTCTCAAGTCAAACTCTCTACAAAGCTCAAAGAATGGGAGACAACTACTTTTTTTACTTATGTGGAAGGTACTGTCAAACCACTAGTGTATAAAAACAGAAAAATATGTTATGTTCCTGATCTTCCAGCATAAATACACACAAAGGAAAAATTTATTAAAAAGTATGACCTGCAGTGCAGTAGGTGGATGCACAGCAGCACCAGCTACAGGTGCTGATGTGGGAGCAGAGACCGTGGCACTCTGCTGCCGCTCTGTATCAGAAAAAAATATATCTGAGTACAGATACAACTAGCACAGAAACCTACACATTGGGTAATGGTTTATTTATATATATTTTATAGCCAGGTGTTGAGAGCAAATCATCCCCAGACACCGCAGAGGCTGTCCGTGAGCTCACTGCAGCGTCCATACCAAGAACTGGAGTTCTCCGCTGCCCAAAGCGGACGCTGCCAGATCTGGCTGCCGAGGTGTGAGATGCAGCGCACCGCAGGACGGCGTCCACCTTGCAGTCTCCGGTCATGGGGGAGCAGGCTCTACCCCTGCTGCCGGTGCACAGTCATTGACTTGGCCCGGCACAACCTTTTCTTGGCTGCGCCGAGGAAGCATCTCCTCTGGCATTTGAGGAACTGACTCCAGCGCCCAGGTGATTCTTTCCTCATCCTAAACATGTCCCGCTTCCCACCCCGCTGCTTTCTGACGTGGTGTGCAATGGGCAAGGAGTGGCACTCGGACCCCGGTGAGGGGCACGGGTGCCAAGCAGACGGGCTGGGCAGCACGATGTGGGCTCCTTCCACCGCAGAGACCAGCTCTCTCCCCTCTCGTTTTAAGGGAGCACTGGTAATTCAGGCCTGGACCGGTGGTCTGGATGTCACCCCTTGCTAAGGATGCACTGTAATGTTAATCATCAATAACAGAGAAGCATTAACCACGCCAACAACAAGGATACTTTTCCACATTATTGCCACAGAATACAGTACATCTTGAAAGTGATGGTTCAGTTTCATTTCTGAGCGTCCTCTTAGACGTCACCAGTATTCCGTGTGCACATCATGAACAGTTTGACAGGGCTGGGGTTTACCACATAGATGTTTTTTTTTCCCAAATTAATTTCATTTCAAAATATTTCATGCAGTATTAAACAACAGTGGAAGGCATTTGGTCAATACAAAAATAAACATGAATTTCTTTAAAGTGGAAGTCCTACTACCAGCTAGCACACGGAAGAAAATAGTCTTAACAGTTTCTGAGACACTGAAGAACTATAAGGTGTCAAAGTTTAAGACTCTGCTCCTATTTAAATACACATTCAGTTGAGGACACCTGCACTGGTACCTTTATTTAGTCCCCAATTATTTATTTATGCAATGATGTTTCTCTGAGTGGAATGACGTCGTATATATATGCTATGTCCAAATTCAATCTGAATGCATACCTCTGTTGCTCAAAAATGGTTCTGGGTTTTGGTTTTTTTTGACAGACATGGTAATAGAAGGGTATAAAGAATAAAATAATGTTACTTATTATTTGAAATGAGATGTCTAAGCCCTTTGGGGTAGAAGCCTTTGCTTTAACCTTCAGCTAATAACAGCCTGCCTAAACAAGGTGTTTTTTCATTGTAACATCTCAGACTCCATAATGATAGAAATGCTACGGAGACTGACTCGTCTCTGCATAGCACGCGTGAACTTCCCCTTAAACATACCAGTGAGTTCATGCAAAATCATCTGCTGCTCACAGGGAAGACAGCCCTGCTATTTTGTGTTATCTAAGTAAAAGAAATAAGCATGTCCGAGAACCTGCCACACAGTAATTCAGATGAAACCATCGCTTCCTTTCGTATGTGTCAATAACGGAGATGCTGCGGCGCTGGAGAAGGCATGAAACCGAGCCAAGGCTACAGGGGCAGGCTGACCCGAACGAGTGCCTCAGAAGTTGTGAAAAGCAAAGAGCTGTGTTTGTTCCCGCTGCATTGAGGAGATGAGCTGTTTATGAGAGATGCACACAAATAACACCATGATAAAGAAACACCCTTTCTTGATTTTCCCTCTGGATAAAAACTGTCCAGCAAAGCTAATTGCGTTAGCTAAAAAAACCACAACAATATTCACCTGAGTTTCTCATGCTGATGCACTTATAGATATCTGGACATTTGGCTTCCCAGTTCATTTAGTCATGAAATATTTCAAGGGATCATTTAAATAAAGACAAGAAAAAAATATAAAGGAAAGGCTTCAGTGGTGGCAGAACCTGAACCTGTTTGTACAACTTGGTTCTGCATTGCTCTGAAGGTAAAATTAATTGTGCTTGTTTGCTTTGCATCATCTGAACTATAGGGGGATAGGCAGGGCGGAGAGAAGGACCCGGTCCAAAACAAAATGGTGTTACAAATCACAGCTGGAAGCTGGGTGAACCACTTGTATGGCATTCACTGCGAATTTCTCAAGGAATGGTCTGGGGTGGTACCTTATACTGAGCCTGCAATAGAGGAGAAAGGACATTGTGCAGAATGAACATTTTTCCCATCCAGGGCAGGCACAACTTGTCATAACTACAGAAAAGAAACAGTCTTTTTCAGGACCAAACATGAGCATCCTTCAGCCAACAGCAACAGCAGGAAATAACAAACTTAAAATGACTATTTAAGCTGCGGCTTTATGTAAGGATATATTTGCATCACTACAACCCAACACAATTTGTTTGCACCTAAATCTCTCTAGAGGTCTTTTGCTATCTACCTGCTTCCTTCAGGTGTCCATGGAGGGTGCCACCAGAGCCCCCAGGTGCGGGTTTTTGGGTTTTTTTGGTGGATTTTCCCTGCGGATAGGCATCCTGCTTGTTTTGTGGCAATTCAGGACTCTCAATCGTCACTGCTTTCACAGCCTCCGTTTTGAGCGCTTTGTGCTCAGCTTCCCAGCTCAGACACGCTGAAACCCTAATCTTTGTTACCTTCTTGTGAGGTCCTTGCAAACAGCATTTGTTTCATTCTAGGAACCAGTTCTATCCTGTAGGCCAGTTAATTTATTTGGAGGAACACTGTATAGATTGATCAAGCTCCGGTTTCTTATCTTTCTTCTGCCCGGATTTGTGAATCGTTCTCTGAAAGGTTTCTCATGGGGCTTCCCACCGTGCAGCTATCTCACCTGCTTACGGAGTATGCTGACGTTTCCCTAGCAATGCCATGGGCATGTGGTCATCTCTGGACTATAGAGCCCCCAAATGAGCTTGGTTGGAGCCTGTGGCTCCTGCTCCGAGCCACGCTGTGCTGGGACACGCTGCACGCCCTCCATCCACCTCCCCAAGCCCACCATGGGCTGAGCCCACCACCCCTCCTCAGCCCGCCGCGGGCTGGTCGGGCAGAGCTCACGGCCATCATAGGACAAAGCATGCCATTTCAAATCTCGTTTTGAAAACACCCACAGTCCAGGTAAGCCACATGTTTCCCTTTGAATGTGTTTTTTTGTAAGAAGAGAAAAGCAATGACCAGCAACAAAAATAAATCGCTGATGTTTTTCATTCAGACGGGACTCTAATCCCTTCTAAGGGCACCCGAGAGCCATTAACAGTAATTTTAAATGAAATACACCCGTGCTAAGTCTAACTAATCAGCTCCACAATTATACTGGCAGAAAGATGTATTCCAATTACCAAAGTACTTTCAAGTGAATTAAGACTCCTTTCTGTACCGGCTGTGGAGGTCACTCAATGTTCCCATGAATCCCTGCATGTTTACATTAAAAAGCACACCATGATCTTTGGCAAAGGCACTTGCTCTAGGCTAGTTTGGCTTTTTTTGTTGCCATAAATACAATAGAAAAGCAGCCAACCGTTGCAAAAGAAGCCAAGAATATCTTTCGATACTTTCTTTCCGTATCAGTGTTTAATCCAAATTACACAGGAGAAGCTTTATAAACGTGAAATAAAATTTTAAAAGACAAGAGTGCAAATACCTTACTTACCATATTTAATAAGCATAGTGTCCGTGTTAGAAAGGCATCTGGGTTTTGAAGGAATGAATCATGCCCAGTTCACAAGAAAACATTCCCAACTGGGACCTGAACTGACTTTGCAGCCTGCTCAGTCTACGCCTATGCCACTTCCTCGGATCACTGAAATTTCTCCTCTGTACGAGCGCGGGGGGCTACGGCCAGCGCGGCTCCGCGGGAGGCACGGCCAGCGCGGCTGCAGACCCCCGCTCGCATCCTGCTTCCCCTTGGCCGAGCGCTGCAGGGGCTCCGCACTGCCGCGGCTCACTCCGGCGCCGTTTTATACCGTAACTATTGAACAAGTCAACTGCTCTATAGGCCACGTCATAGGCTTATCAAGCAATAAAGCCTGCAGACCAGGAGATCCACTTAGTTATTCCATGATGCCTAAAACGGCCCTATGGACACTGGAAAAATGAGTGATGAGATCTATTTTAGGGCCTAGTCTAGACCCCAAACCAGTCTGTGTTCACTCCTGCAGATCAGAGGATCTGAAAGCCAAGAAGCCTGCATCCCCATGGGAAAGGGCGGAAGGCTCTAATAGAAAAAACAACCATTTTATTTCAGATTTTTAACATAAAACCTGTGATGAGCTATCATTTTTGGTGAACCATCAAAACGCACGTTCTTCATTTCCCCTTATGCCTACTCACTTACGCAGAGCTGGACATCTGCGGCAGCTCTAACCACGCGTGCTTTCACGGTCCTCGACAGAGGAGGGCAGAGGTGAATCGAGCCGTACGTGCTGGCCTGTCGTGGTTTAGCCCCAGCCAGCAACTCAGCACCACGCAGCCGCTCGCTCACTCCCCCTACCCCGATGGGATGGGGGAGAGAATCGGAGGGGTAAGAGTGGAAAAAAACCCCCACTCCTAGGTTGAGATAAGAACAGTTTAATAATTGAAATAAAGTAAAATGATAACAATATAATAATGATAATAACAATAATAATATGCAAAGCAAGTGATGCACAATGCAATTGCTCACCACCCGCCGACCGATACCCAGACAGGCCCTGAGCAGCGATCGCTGCTCCCCAGCCAACCCCCCCCAGTTTCTATACTGAGCATGACGTCATATGGTATGGAATAGCCCTTTGGTCAGTTTGGATCAACTCTTCTGGCTGTGCCCCCTCCCAGCTTCTTGTGCACCTGGCAGAGCATGGGAAGCTGAAAAGTCCTTGACTAGCATAAGCAGTACCTAGCAACAACTAAAAACATCAGCGTGTTATCAACATTCTTCTCATCCTAAATCCAAAACACAGCACTATGCCTGCTGCTAGGAAGAAAATTAACTCTATCCCAGCCGAAACCAGGACATGGCCCCAGACGGAGCAGTCACAGTGCGGGCGCAGGCTGAGATCTACTCCCAACCTGCACCAGCGAGCAGTAGGGCAGCTCAGCTATCTCCTGGCATCCACAGTCAGCTGCTGCCCTTGGCTTTACCTTCTTTCCGGGAGTCCCCGTGGTGCTGGGGAGCATTTCAGGGACGAGTGGTGACAGGGTCAGTCACAGATGTTGTCTCTGGGTGACAGCTTAGACTGTAATTGTTACTGCCCACCTTGGGTATAGTTGGGTAAGCTTTAAGGGCGGTAAGTTACAGCTCAGCTCTAAACCCCCTTGTCGCAGCCCCTCTTCTTCTCCGGCTTTTCCAGCAGAGCTGATACAGCCCGAAGAGGCTTTGCCAGCCGAATTGTGTCCCTCGGTCCCTGGCAGGGGGAACCCTTCTTCTCCCTGGCCCCGTACTGCACGGGATGCTAGGACCTTAGCAAGGTGCAGGTCGCATTTGGTGCCCGCAGGCTGCAGGTGACTTTTTGATTCCTGGAAACAGACTCCTTTTATCTTTAAAATCTTCAAGCATGGAGAGCTGTGAAGGAAAAGTAAGTTTCACTTAGGAGTGGTTAGAAAGCAACGCAAGGGCAAGACGGTTTCTCCACCGGGTCCATGTTGTTTTGCTTCTCCACCTAACTCGTTTTTTTATTTATGGCACAGCACCTATGTTTTGTTTTCGGTTGTCCCCCTGAGCAGCCGCAGGCGCAGTGCCCGGGGGCGAGGCAGAGGCGCCCTGGCGAGGCAGGCCGCCCGGGGAGGCTCAGGCAAGCCCGGGGCCGTTCTCTGCGCTACCCAGGCCTAACCGCGCTGTGAGCAGGGAGACTTTATCAGCTGGCTGGTTTGATCTTCCTTGGTTAAGAAACGTAGTTATTTTTAGTTAGCATTGTAATAAAGGCCGATTGTTTCAGGGGTATAAGTGCCTCTTGGGCTTTTGGAGTCCCGTCAGGAGAAAGGCGAGGCAGGCCACCGCACAGCTCCCCTTGCCTCGGGCATGGCTGGCAATGGACATAACTCCCTCCTAGTGGCTAGAAAAGCTGCCGGTCCCTGAGGCAAAAAGCCTTGGAGAAAAGGGACGGATGCAAGGAAACGTGCAGAAACCGCTCCACCCACGTTACTTCCCTTGCAGGCCGTGCTGTTGGAATCGGGTCACCAAATCCCCTCCAGCAAACCGCCCACCTGATAATTTTCAGAGGCAAAGACCTCATCAATGATGTTTTGATATACCAGGGTTGTGCTTCTTGTTACCTAGCATGCCAAGCTGTCATTTTCTTCTCCTCAAAAGCCACATCTTTGGAGACTTCCACGTGACCAGGACAGCAGGCAACGCTACTGTCTAGCATTCATACACGTGCCTATTGCTCAACGTTAGGAGCAATGTCCTCTACGTAAAGCATCCTTAGGGGTGCAACTTCATTGAAAAATGCAGGTACGGATGGAAGTAGCACAGAAGTGTTATTACTTGAAGAAAAGGGTGAACCAGAGCCCAAACTTAAAAACAATAAAGAAACCAGTTTGTGTAGAAAGGCTTTTTA
The DNA here is from genome assembly GCF_030463565.1 of Pelecanus crispus. Lineage (NCBI taxonomy): Eukaryota > Metazoa > Chordata > Aves > Pelecaniformes > Pelecanidae > Pelecanus > Pelecanus crispus. The sequence goes on from NC_134643.1 coordinate 212,162,003, forward strand.
TTTTGAAAAATGTTTTTGCAAATTTTTGAAATACAGTGTAAAGTACAACATAGAATTATGTCTGCAAGTCAGCTTATGCATGTCATGCCAGTTATTTACATGTAGATATATACAGAGTGCAGATAATTATTGAAACCACACTACAAAATAAACAGAGAGTTCAATAAGATAATTTAGTAGGACTTTATTAAATATATATATAGTTATTGATTGTATATACTTTCGTATTAAAATACCATATAGTATCTAAAGTAACCCCTATAAACTCTAATACCTCCAAAATTGTCATAAATATGATTGCAAATTGAAACTATCCATGTGCCCTGTTCAGCTGCTTTGCCCTTTGCTGTAACAGAAACTCGTGTAGCGCTGAGATCATGGTGCTGTCTTTAGTGCCAGAACTTTAATGACAATTCCCAATAAAACACTTGCGAAAAGCTCAGATGCAGAATAGCTTTCAGCTGAGACATCCAAGGGTTGAAGCACCATTCCCTATACTTAAAATAATGAGGAAAATCCAATGGCTTATTAAATACTGCCACATACAGGACAAGAAAAACAATGCTATGATCTTCAGTGACTGAATTGCAACATTGAATTAGTAGCTGTTTGGATACCAAGCACCTTATTAAGACAAAACAAAGCAAACTCCCAAAGCCCATGCAAAATCTTACTCAAAAAAGAGACCTCCCAACTTGTACTGGAACAGCCTGCTCAACAGTCTGACTTTTGCATGAGCAGTAGCTGGAGGGGCCGCGGCAGCAGTGGCTGTCAGGACTGCGTGCCCACAAAGAACAAGACTGAACTTTGCCTACAGCTTGATCTCTGGTAACTGAATGATTCATACAGGGCACTCTGCTGGAAGAAAGGATAATGCCAAGCTGTATCATGTTACCCCATTAACAGAATATTCCATTTACTTTCTGGGGGCTTCTGGCCAGCAAACCCTCACTATAAATTGCCAAAGGTCTGTCTTTGACTTCACTAGAGCTTTGTGAGTTTCCACCAGTGGAGAAGATCCACCCCAGCCCGGAGGATGTGCTCCCCTGCTGGGATTTCTCTTCTTGCCATTCAATCCAAAATTGCACAAACTGCTGCCTTAGGAAAAGAAGTATAAAGAACAATATGCTTTTTAGTTTCATTATTTATTCTGATGCAACCTTATTAAGTAGAAAATAGACCAGTGGAGAAATGTAACAACAAAAAACCCCAATTACTGCCATACAATTTTTTTTTTTGTTGTTGTAATTATTGTTCTAAACTGCTGAATTTTGCAACTTTACCTCTCCTAACATGTCTTTCCTAAAGGCACATTACAATTCAATCCAATTACAGGCAAAGAAAAGAAATTAGCACCAGAAAATATATAAAAGGAAAATAAGTTACTATTACTATCATAGAATAGCGCTGGTCAGCAAATCTGTGCATCATCTTTTTCCAGAAATAATCAAACAATGAACTTTATAGATTAGTTAGGGACATAAGAGATAGCTATGGTTTAATTTAAGAGTTTTGTTACATAGAACTCTAAATGCCACAATACGGCAAGGACAGTTTAATACTGAACTCATAGGAATTACACCAAAAATATTTTTTCATCTTTAATAAAAAGTGTGAATATAAAATATTAATATACTTTACATATTTATCATACAATATATCAGTCCTTCAAACTATTAATTTGATTCATGTTGTGCTGCAACATGTATCAAAATGTTTAACAAAGAAAAAACATGGCTAATTACATAAGTTGTGGGTACAGACATTATTTCCACAACAAAAACAGCAATCACAACGTGTCATCTACCTTGAGTTCTACAGTGATATTTGGAAAAAAACCTGCTGCATCCTTTTAGGAAGGATAATAACAACTGTAATGCGCAACATTTTCTTGTAGAGTGAATCTGACTTTCATAAAAACCAGTAAATCAATACTATGAACTAATTTAGTTCAGCTTGCCTAATTTTCTGGTAAGGCACTATCAAGGTATTATATCTTCATTTAAATGTTATATGGATTTCCGATCGTTTGCAATTATCACAATGAATTTTTGGTCAGGCCTGAGAGTATCACCATTAGACAAGCTTTGGTGCCGCTCTCTCCCGCATTTCAGTCCTTGAACACCTAGTTACTTAACTTTCCAGTTCATTGTACAGCTTCTTGTAGAGATCAGCTCCCTCCTGGAAAGTAAGGGAAGAGCTGGGGCATCCACAACCCAGCAGTGAGATTATACAGAAAGTGCTTGTTACATACCACAGAACAGAGGAACAGAAAGAACATAAAATATTTCAAAAAAATGAAAAACCCTACTCACTCCACTGAGAGCGAGTGGTGAACTGTAATTAAGAACAGGCATAAACTTTTTCAGATGGAAATGCCATTTTAAATCTAAGCTACTTTAAAATTATTTATTTGATTGTCATGGCAGAAGAAGGGCCTGAAAAAGTGCAGAGTCCTACAGAGGAAAATACGGGTTTGTTTTGTGAGCAGCAGAATGAATGGGATCCAGTTGCTTATGAAGTTGCCTTCTGCAATTCAATTTTGTGTCTAATGTGAGATGAGTGCACGGGAATAGACAGAACACCCCTCCTCCACAGGGATTTCTCCAGGTCTTTCTATAACCTTTCCCTCAGCACGTAACAGACTCCACTTACTTAATCTCTAACTGAACTTTGCATTTTTACAAAGTTTTTAATGAACTTAGCATCTTTGAGTCCTCTAGCTTGCACTCAGATCAGCTGGTTTCAAAACATAATATTGGAGAATACCCAGACACGTACAAAGGCTGTGAGATTACCTAAAGTTAGCTTCCTCCCCCAGCCCCTTCTTTTTAAACCAGGGTAAAGCAAAGCAAGTATCAAGAATTTCACAACAATTAAATTCCTCCTATGAGGTATGTGAGGTCATCAAAGGATATTCAACAAAGGTCCGTTTGCCACTGACTCCAGTGCAACAGATAGAAGTGGTGGGTTTTTTTTTTTTTCCCAGAGCACTGCAGTTCTCTGCCTTCATGAGACGTGTGCTGGGCCTCCAGCCTCTGCTCAGAGCTCTGCCTCCCTTTCTGCTCTTTTTTGCCTGCAGCAGCACTCCTGGGAAGGTCACCAGAGATAAGCCTTTTGACATCCTGCAATTTTTGGATTGTGAAATACAGCAAAAACACAACCAAAACCATGTTGATCTTCTCAGGGCAATGGCAGTTTCAGGCACAGCTTACACTAAGAAATCTTGGCTTGCCTTAAAAATAAGAAATGCTCAATCTGATTAGAAAAGACCTTCACTTCCTTTCACATCTGCTCTGGGCAAATTAGATGAGCACACATGTGTCTGCCTTCAGTGTGTGTGACAAAGTCTGGAACAACGCTTCATCACAATGTGCTGACCGCAGTCTGGTCTAAAGGTGAAGTGAAACATGATTCAGGACTTAAGTGAAACTGCTTAGAGTGAAGAAAGAAGCCAGATCACTCAGTCATTAATTCAAGGGGTCTGTCCTCAACTGTCTGCAGTCAGTCTTACCCAGACTACCCTTCCAAAAAGCCAGACCGTTTCTGGGAGGATGCTCTCACAGACTCTCTCCTTCCCTGATCACCACTTGATACTTTAATTAGCAAGAAGAAGGATCCTGCAGGCTTTTGCCACCATCCTGAATTCCAACACAGAATTGCTCTGCAGAAATCCTGCACTACATACAAGTAAAGAAGGTTCTGATGTGCTTCTTTATGTTGGCAATAAATCTTATTTTCTAATTTAAACAAGAAAAAGGCTATGGAAAGAAAAAGAAGCCATTGAAAGATTACTGATGTTTTTAGTCCTAACAGTTGTTCTTCCTTAAACTTTCTTGAAGTAGTGTACAACTTTGAAATCGGCAAGATTTAGATATTGATTGCTGTTACTGAAGAAAGAACTAAGCCCTGATAGGTCTACGAAACAGTGAATTCTTTCTGTAGCACTAATGGTGAAGAATTACTAATACAGAGCTTAAATATCTTGGCTTTCAGTCGGACATGGTAAGTAGCCAAGCAAGCAGTGCATGCTTTCCCTCAAGATGTGCAGGAAAGATGCTCAGATTTAGAAAGCTGCTTATCATTTTGCAGTTTTTTTGAGTTTGGGGTTTTTTTCAGTCCTACCAGAAGCAATCAGTGTGTCTTTACAAAACCTTTGAAAAGTAAGGCTTTTTTATTCTGTGGAAGGGGAGAAATCTTTGTCAAGTAGTTTAGCAGAAACCAGGAGAAATAAAACTAAATACTTTTATTGCTACATGGAGCCTTCAGCATTCATAGCTTGTAAAATTAGCTACTTCACATGCCATTTGTCTTATTTGCAATGGAAAAAGTTGGAAAAGGACTCAGTTCCAATTTTCTCAGGTTTCAAAACATACTGCTGTTTTTCACTGCTCACTTCACAACACTAGCAATCATTCCAGATTCAGCATCTCCTTGTTTTCTACACATGTTGTTCTGAGATACACTGAGAATGTCATCCCAATGACAGGTGTCATAGAAATAAAAATTGTTAATATTATCTGTACTGATATAGAAAGGAGGAAATAAATCTAAGAAGTATTTAAATGAAACATTCATTAAAAATATCACATTTTGAATGAGCACTTACTGCTCAGGCAGTATATAAACATTTCATTATCAGTTGCATAAATTCTATAACATATTGCAATCTCAATGACTAACAGAAGTTCAAACTTCTGATTTATGGAAAACATTTCTTATTTGAAATGATTAGGACTAATTTTAGAATCAAGTTTTCTAAGGGAGAATTTAGACCACAATAGAAGCATTACTTACATTATGAAAAAAATACACTTTTCCATATTAAAAACTATAGATTGCAAGAAATGTCATATAGAGTGCATTGCCTCTAAATTTCACACTTTTGTGAGCAACATCCTAGGACCTGAAGGTCTGCAGCTAAATGGCAACTTTTTTTGATTTTATTGCTCTAGTGTTCCTTACCCATAAAAGAAGAACAGGACAACCTTTTGCAAACAATGGAAGTTATTTAAACAGAGTACCGTCTTCAGTACAGAAACTGTTAACTGTTTCATTACATTCTGTTCCGTTGATAGGGAGCTGTGTAACCTGCAGCTGCAGTATCTGAAGGAAATCTACCACTCAGCTAACCGGCTGATCCCATATCTGTGTCAGATAAAAATCATAGTGCTTATTATTTGTTACCATGGATACCATGAAGATATTGCTGTCCACTAACGATTACTAGAGGAAGACAACATAATTCTCAGGAACGAGTCCTGTTTTGCCTTCATAAGTTGCCTTTAACCAGCCTGGTTCCACTGATGGATACACTGCAAAACAAAACAGTGAAACAAAACATATTTACAGTAAATTAACACTGTCGAAAGATCCTATATACTGTTCATATATTTATTTAGACAGTATTTATTCAATAGCAATTGAAAAATCAGGGCAAAAACTGAGAGTGGAAAATGGAATTACGCTCTGTTATCTTGTGGATACAGTTCAGCTTTTTATATTTTTTTAATGTAAAAAGAGAATGTAAAATATACCTTACCATTGGAAAATATTGCCCCCTGTGGGAAAGACAGCTCATGACTATGCTCAGCCTTACAGGAATACATGGCTTTTGCTTGTCTGAAAGAAAAAAATACAGGCTTGCAATAAATGAGATAAAAAGAAAAAACATATAAAGACATGAAATTAAAACCTGGGAAGAGTAGGAATAATCAGTTGCACAAATACAGGATGGTAATGACTAGTTACACAGTAGTTCAGAAGAGTAGAATTACAGCAGACAGTAACTCCAAGCTTACTGGAGTTAACAAGCATGTTATTGCAGAAAAGAGACCAACATCCTACTTAGAGGTTTAAAGAGGTATATAATTTACAGCTTTTAAAAGGAATCTTTCATGCTAGTTGAAGTTGTCATTCAAATGAGTACTGAATTGAGCATATTGCCTGAAGGAAGTGATGGACTGCCTGGAGACAATTCAAAAGTGATCATTAAAGGTCTAAAAACATGACTTGTGAGAAAATACAGTTGATCAGTCTATGGAAGAAAATAATACATAGAAGGTAAATATGAGACAGAAAAGGAGAAATCTGTTCTCCAGGCTGACTGCAAAAAGTACTTAAATAGATTACACTGCAGCAAGGGAGATTTAAACTAGGTGTTTGGGGTGGGTTTCGGCTTCAGACACCTAAATTTAGATGTCTATAAATAACCTATGTGCCTAGCTCCACAGACCTTCCAGGCGTGGCTTCTGCTACACTGGATGCCTACTTGGGAGTGCAACAAACGGCTCAGCAGGTTCCACTGCCTGCAGCAAAACCTTCAATGAAATACTTCCTGAAATAATACCTGACATGAAGACACCCACAGGTAGACAGCTAAGTTTATATCTCTTAATCTGTAGCTGGAAAACCCCTCTATTGGTTAGAATAGTGAAGCACTGGAACTGCCAAAAATTGGAGAGGCCTGGAATTGAAGATTTCCCATTACTAAAAATTCATTTTAAAAAAAAAAAAAGCCACTACACAGATATCTGTAAAAGAACTAGTTAGATATATAATGATTCTATCCCAGAGAAGGAGGACAGATTAGGTCATCTCTTGATATGGCTTCTAGCACTAAGATTCTGCAAAATGCAAAATAAATGATGGATAGAACATGAAGATGGAAATTTGGAGTTTTCTCTAGATTCCTGCACTTTACCTAACACCTCTCCTTTAATTTACATACTCAAAGCAATTTTTTATATGATCCATCAGTTTTTCTGAGTTTCTTTAAAGTTATTAGAAACTCACATTATACCAAATGAAGATGAACTTGTTGATTATTTCATCTTTGTATGATGTGATGGGGCATTACTGATTCAGCTTTCCTTCCAGCCAGGATTTCTCTCAATGACACAGTATGCGACCTGTGGTAAAGTTTAAAATTTCTAGCATACTTTTTGAGAGGGTATATGCAAGTGACATGTAATCTATTTTGTCTTTTCTCCCAAAATAGTGAGATAACAGAGTTGTTAAGTTAGACTAATAATAGTGCCACATCATAAGCATTAGCATAAGTAGTCTATTTTATTTTATTTTACTGCCAATGGGGCCCATGGCACTTCACCTTTGGAGTTCCACACCACCTGGTGAGGTTAAGCAGGGACAGACTTCCTAAACAGAGTCGGGAACACCTCTCTACCCTGGCCTCGTACCCTGGTACCAATCAGTACTAGCACACCATCATTCATTTGAATCTCTAAAAGGGTCCAAGTGGATGGACACATTCCCACGTTTGTATGCATGAGCTTTCCAGAATTGATTTGTCCCTCTGAAGAAAATGCTCTGAAGCTGACTTATGACTAGACCAAGTGGCGTGCTTTGCCTTCATCTTAAGTGACCAACTGACTCATCAAGAGTTAGACTCTCAGGCTGAGATTTCCAGAGGATGTCAAGAATTTTGAGTCATGGCCTGGATATCCAAAGGCACCTTATTTTCAGGATGCTGAAAACATTTCAACTCTCAGTACTGTCATTCTGGATACATCCCCACTGCTAACTAGAACAACATGAGCACTGGACCTCTGTTTGTCTGCTTTGCTCAAACGTTAGCTTTCTTTCTGGCTGGTGTAGACCGCTCTGTTTAGCATTTTTCCAAGACAACTCCTTGGTGCCTACTGTTATGAAGAACTTGCCATCTACAGTCGTCAAGACAGGCGTGAAGTTTCATTACTCTACATAATATATACAAATTTATACTTAATAATCTACATAATATATACTAAAATATACAGAGGGAGATTAGATTACTTTACCGAAGGTCACACATAAACCAGAACTGAATTCTTTAATCTCAAGATAATTTTTCCTCAAAGTCAATATAACAAAGAGCACTACAGATGTTCTAGTTATACTGACCCAGGTCAGTAACAGTCTGACAGAACAGCTATTTCCTGTGTGGCATAATCATGGATTTTACACATATAAAACAGTAGAGTAACTGTTAATAATGATTATAGTTACAATGAATGTAAGATAATTGGTAATGAATTTACTAAAGCACAGGGATGATTTCGAACCTGATTTTACTTAGTGGCATGACTATCAAGCCAGTTTTCCATGTTAAGAATGGGACATCTGAGTAATACTATGACCAAAGACATTTAAGGTAATAATAGAACAGAACAGCAATATTTAAATGTGAGGCAGAATTATTTAAGTTATTCTTGAAATATGTTGGGTTTTGGTGCCCTTAGAAAAAGTTAAGAAAAATAAATGCAATTTTTCTCCTATATTCTCTTATGTCTACTAAACTATTCTGTTTCCAGCTTCTAATTTTACCTGATCCAAGTATGTTGACCTTAAAAGTAAAAAGAAGGTAGGAAAACATGGACCCTGACTTGCTCAGTTCTGGAAACAGAAAGCTTCCCAGCATTTGACATTTAGACAGATGCACAAACACAAGGTACCAAGAAGTCAGTTTCTCAAAAGCTCGTGAATTACAGGATTCTTCCCACCACCTGGCTCCTGACACAGAGTAATTACATCCCAGTGTTATCCACAAACTCTGTGTGATGGTATAATGAGCAACAAATTCTGTGAATATTTACTCATAATTCTGGAGCAATTTTCAAGCCCCTGGTTATTGCCTCCACACTTGATTTGATTACTTAGGTTCTTGTATTAGTTATTACTCACTTCAACTCTATCCAGCTAGAAGCATTAGCAACAAAAAGGGCTTGCAGGTTCCTGGGCATTTTTTTTTGTGTGCGATTATGAAAATGGATATTCTTACTTATGGTGTTAATGCTCCTCTCCCTGCAAACAAGGCTGTTAAAAAGCATGTGATATCACCATCATCTATTATGGTTCTCTTAAGATCATGCTAATAATCTGAGAAGAGTGTGATTCATGTTGTTTAGTGCAAAGAAAAAAAAAAACCTTCAGAAAATGGTACCCACATTTCCTAGAACTTCCTTCTTTCCATGACTTTACTGGATAGACTCTAGATGAGAAAAAAAAATGCATTTTCCCTTTCCCTACTTTTTATTGTTTGTTTTGAGCCCGTAACGATAAACTTCGACTAGCAATCAAAGGGTCAGTACTCATCAGATCATAAACCATTTTGCTTGACTACATGCAGTCAATAACACCTGAGGCTTTTTTAATAACAACAACAATAATAATAATTTTAAAAGTCATAAATAAGCTTTAAAACTATGCTTCTGCTCTAATGAGTTTTCAGTCTAGCAAGACAAAGACAGAAGCCAGAAGAGGAATGAATGAGGGAAAACACATGAATGTCTCTCAGATGACTCATCAGTTAATATTATCCTACAAGAAGAAGAAAGGTTTATAGACTCCTGAAGATGGCAGACTTACAGCCAAGCTTGACTGAGTGGAAAACACTAGTCTGGACTGGGCAAGGCATCCCAGATGTTTAAGGAAATGCAAAATATAGCATGAAGATAAAAACAGAAGAATGACTGGGAAAGGACATTTAATCATATGGTTAGGAGGGAAGCATGGGTCTACAGGGCTTCATACTGTCAGCCTACTCTTATTAAAGTTGCAGCCCAGCACCTAGAGATCCTGCTGCCAAGCCAGAGCTGTTTGCTGTCACCAACTCCTTCCCATTTTTCTAGGTATTCTTTGCTAATGAAAATCCTTCTTCTTATGATGCAGTTTCTCACTTTATGTTAGAAACATATTGACTTTCTGTGTACCGCTAAATCAAACTCAAGAAAAGACAGAATCAGGGATTACATGTTGGTGTATTTTTGTACAGACACTGCAATAAAGAGACCTCAGACCTTACTAAGACTGCTGGATAACTGCAATATTTGTGAAAGCAGTAAGAAAACTCCTTCTCCTCTTTCAAATACATACTAGATTAGCAATAGGGATTGGTCTCAGTGTACACAGTAGCTTAATACCACAGTCTGGGAGATGGTTGATTAACAAACTTAAGTCAGGAGGGGAGGAATAGGAAGACTGAGAAGTCAAAGTAATTCTGGAATTGGAAAAAGAGAGCACAGGTTGGACAGGGCATAACATTTTAGTCTTCCCTGTCCAATCCTGAAACATGTACTGTGGCCTCTCATTCCCTTTCTGACTAAAAGAAATCTGTTCAAACTGGTAGTGCTATGGGGGCATGTGCTCATTTATACAAGGAGAGGAAACAGCCAGGTCAAATAATGGCCCAGCATTAAAAAAAAAAAAAAAAAAGGGGTCACACACTCATAATAGAGATATTGCATTATACACAATCAGAAAGCAGGACTGTAAATACTACTTGCAAGAAGGAATTAAGTAAGACCAGGCCACTGTGGTGGTAAAGCATCACGTACAAAATTATGTGCTGGAATACAGATGACAATGTGAGACTGCAAAGCTGTATAGGTACTTTTGATCCACCTACTCTACAAATGACCGCAACAGGCAACAGATGCTTCAAGCAGGAATGAAGCTACTTAGATACTATAATGCATAGGTAAGCAGTAGCTTAAAATTTCAGTACTAGTTGTTTTTTAGCAGGGTAAATTACCCTTGGCACAGAGTTCAACACTATCTTGACTTGAGTATTTCTGGTATCAAACCAGACAGCTTAAAAATAGTTTCTCGTCTTACACTCTTTCCTGCATATATTTATTAGATAGTAGAGTTATGAACTCAGAAGGCCTTTCTACTGAGTGGATCAAGATGTAGTTACAATGATTTCTATATACTTCAGAGCAAAAAAAGACAATCCAAAGCCTTAATTCAGCCTTCATGTTCATAACATGCATGAGAGGTAATAAAAGCTGGCTCTGAATTGCAAAATCTTACTCAGACTTGAGCAGCACTATAAGAACAGCTGAGCTACTTCTTATTTCTTCCTCATTTTGCCTGCTGACCTCTCATTTTTCATCTCCTTGTTACTGTTGCTCTTCTGCTTTCTTAGAAAGGCTGAAGTAGAGTAGCTATTAAGCCTTTCAGCGTTTTCAGCTTTGTTATCTGCTCTCCATACCCATTATCAAACTGCCACATTTTTCCTTTGACAGATTTTTGCTTCTTACATGCTTTTTATACACAGATACAGGTGGCACAGGCGCTGAGGGAACAACAGGGGAGAGTTTACAAGGAGAGAGAAATACAAAATAAGAAAAGGAACAGTGGTAGAGGTGAAATGATGCAGGACTGCTGAAGCAGTCATTGCTCTCAGCTTAGGGCACTGGCTTCCAATCTCTTCATTTATACTTTTCTCCCTTAAATTAATGCCCTGCTGTTTTCATCTCCCTTTCCCTCCTGCCACCGTCTTTTTTGGTCACCTTGCAGTTTGTGTACTACAAAAAACAAGAACAGCCTTGATTCACATAAGCTGCTTCTCTTAACAAAATCAGTGGGCCTTTGCAGGTCAGCTTTCTCTTTCTTGTCCCTGCTAGACCTGTCAGAGAGGACAGTCATATTCCACTGCTGCACATCTCAGCACATGTTGGCATCTTTGTTTACAGCTGTGCTACTTTAGATTATTACTTTTGGATTTGTGGATTAACTTTTTTTTTTTTTTCCTATTGCTTGACAGTTCCAGTAAGCTTAACAGTTCCTGGTATTAGTGAGTAAAGTGATGGACAAAAAGATATGTTTTGTCTCAAAGATCCTGAAATGCAGGGACCGTGAAAAGAGAGACAGACTTTTTCGCACACGTATTTATTTGACTATCTGCCTTAGCCTATTAATTGTAGGGCATTTAGTAATGTGTAGGAAGATACTGCTTCCTAGACAAACACTCCTCAGAACATTCTAACTTAATATAAGAATGAATCAAACCAACCAAGTAAATGCATGCAATTGTAAAGAAAAAGTAAATAATTCCTGCTGCACACTACCAAGAAGAAAGGGCAACAGTTTCTCCAGACAGGTACTGAGGCATGGAAGGTGGTACAGGAAAGACAGGAATCTTGATCAAGTTAATCCTGAACTTTCTAGAGCAGCTGTTATTCAGGACTTCCCTACAAGAGCAAACTACCATAAACTAGCATGTCTGCTACTCTGCTGAAAGCATGTATATACAAACAGCTGTATGGAATAAGTACAGCACGCTCATCCTAATTTAAATCCTATTAATTTACTCTTGTAGCTGTGTCATTAAGCAGATCACTAACCTGAGCATCTGTCACTGTGATTCCCCCAGGTGACAGAATAGCCAGATAGGCTGGTATTCTCTATTAGATTTAGTTTTCTTCTGGATCAAGGATGAGTTTAATAAACCACAAAGATTTTGCATGCTGTCCAAAACACACAGAACAAAGCTCCAACACTTCTATTTCAATCTTTGAAGCCAGCAAAACAGAAAGGATTTTACAAATTGTTAAATACTGTGAAGCACTTACCGTCCTGAAGAAACTTGTTTAAGTGAACCAGCACTTTCAAACAACTGGGCTCTTGCAGCCACTCTGAAAATAAAGCACCACCTTGCTTTATACTTTGCCCATCAATAAAACAGACTAACTTCACTGTTAATCATCTAAAGACATGGACACATTTTTTAAAATTGTTTTAATTATTCACTTAGAGAAACAGCAGAAATTCAAAAGCTGAATTTAAGTCCCTGTTCAGCAGAATTCTTAAGGGCATAACCTAATTGGGGCCTGACTTCCACATGCTCTAGTGCCTTGCTGAGTCAGCAAGGGAAGTCTCAACACCCTATATTTAAAATTCTATTCACGGATGGCCGATAGATATATTGGAAATGCTTTTACTGCCAGTCTGTCACTATCATGCTGGAACTCTGAGCTGTGCAGGGTTCTCTGTTTAAGACACAACAGTCTGTGAAATGACTACCATGATCCCTTCCAGTTTAAAAAGTGGAGAGGCTGAATCGAGTCCTGCAGTATTTAGAGAACTTGGTGCTCTGCAGACCTAGAAATCACTTGTTCATGGGGACAGAGAAATTCTGGGTCAAAGTCATGACTACAGCAAAGATCTTCTGACTCTTAAGTTTGTCAATTGAGAAACATTGCTAGCCTGAATCTCAACAAGCTAAATTATAACCTCTATTGCTTAGAACTATCCTCCTTTCAAAACGCGCCCCCTCCCGCCCCAAACCCAACTGTTAGAAAAAAACAAAGATATCAACTATTTAACATGCAGCAAACGAAGACATTTCAGAGCAGAAGTTTGGGGTTTGGGGGTTGTTTTTTTTTTTTTTTTACTTTCTCCAATTTTGGTCTTACACAAATGAGATCTGATGATCTTGACATAACAGCATGGACAGTAAGTAGCATTTATGCTCTTTGAAACATTAAATTCCAGAAGAATCAGAGATAATAATACTAATCACTTTCCAAAGATACATTTCTTTATTATAGACCTTATCTGTAGTTTAATGAAGTCAATGGAAGTCTTTCAACTGACTTCAACAGACTGTGCCATGTCTCCTTTGTTTACATCTTAATGAAGCTAGATAAATAATTCACAAATACAGAAATATGCAAATCAAGTATTCATGAATGGTTTTTCAATTACTTATGTAGCTCTACAGGATCACTTTATAGTAGACAACACTGTAACAACACAAGTCTCCAAAGGGCCTTGATGACTTACACAGATCCTGGTCTTTGATAGCCATTACTTGATGCAGTATCTAATCTTAATCTCCTGCACATTTTGGGAGGCAAATCAGGGTTTGGTGGAGCCTTTGGTGTATCTTTGGTATCTGCTGAAGATAAGCTCTGTATAGATCCACTGCAGCTTTTGCTACCTAAAGAAAACAACCAAATTGTAGGGAATATTAAAGCTAATTTGAAGTTGTTTCATAACATGTGTAACATGCAAAGTAAAGTTTTTGTTGTTGTGTTTTGGGTTTTTTTAAAGAGGCAAAATAGGTAGAGAAAGTACTTACTACGACAGAGAAGAAACAGGCTTTCAGGCAGAAAGCCAGGAGAAAGGACCAACAGCAAGAATGAAGAAATGACATTAAAATTGTGAAAATTACATTGTACTTGAATGGCTAGATAGTACATTCACTAAAAAGTGACAATAAAACCAACATTTATAAAGTAGTACACAGCATAGAATTGTAGAAAAAATTCATGTTGGAAGGGATCTCAGGAAGTCATCTAGTCCAAATTCCTGCTCGAAGCAGCATCCACTATGAAATCAGACCACGTTAATTTGTAAGAATTAATATTTCAGTATCCACAGAAGCCTCATCCAGTTTAAAAAAAAATACTTAGGAATTAATGATTATGAGTTACCTAAAACAATTGCTACTGTAACTTGATAAAACAAATCTGTAGCTGTACAGACTGTACTGCACACAAAAAAAGTCCTTTTAATGAATACAAAGCATAGTCACATGTGTCCTTCAAGCTGATCTATCTGTGGACTGCTGCCTTGTTTGCATATATATTCTGCAAAACAACTGCGTCTATTTCTGTGTTATTCCCAAGAACAACAGATGCTTAATAATGCTTTAAAAGCTATCATAGTATAAAGAGATCCCCAAATATAAAAACAATACCTATATTAATATTGTTAATCTACAGTATTATTCTATATTATAAATTTTTGTTAATGATAATTATTATTCTGTATTATTAATACTGTTAATATAACACTAATTTATATCTGGAAGTCTTAGGAAAAAGCCTGTATAGTCCATAGGCACAGAGAGGAGAGAACTTTCTTAATCTTTCAGGACTTTGCACATAACCACGTTTACCCTACCTGTACTTGTATTACTTATACTATTGACAGCTCAGTGGCCAACTCAGCACTCTCACTCAATCCACTGGAGCTCATTGTTTCAGTGCCAGCTGTTAATCTTCATAATCCAAAACACTGCAAATATACTGATTTCAAGAAGGTGCTTCTTCTAAAGTAATTTCCAACATAGCTGTCGATATAGTGCAATATCACTTCATGTACTCACAGAAGTACAGCAAGGGTTCACAGGCATTCCAGCTAACAGCATTTAGCAGAACTGTCTAAATTAAGAAGCTATGTTTAAGCTTCTCTGTCTTGTAAGGAGCCTTGTCTACAGGCTTATTTGGAACATAGGCTCAACTTAGGTGCTCTGAGGGCGTTCTTCGAAGCAGCATCCTTCTTTGTCTGAAGAGGAAGACTGGCATCCTAACTTGTGCATTGAAATTGGATTCCTGAAGTTGAGTTTGCAAACTTGTAGTTGTTCCTGCACATCATGTCCATATACAGGACCATTCAGCCATAATCTTGTGTTCAAGCTAATGTACTTGCAGTACTGGATAACAAACCATGCAAGTAGGGCAGAAGGAAGCAGCCATTCCATCAGCAGGACTTCAGACATAGATTTCATGCCAGGGATTACCTTTTTATCCCATCTGTCCAGTCCTATCTCAACTAAAGGCATTGACTGTAAAATCCATAACTAAAGAAAAAACAAACCAAAACCCCCCACCTTTCCCTCAATCTCCTATTTCAGTCAATTGAAGAGATGCAGTTGTCAAAAAAAAAAAAAAAGGAGGCACATCGAGAAGGAGTGACAAAACTGTTACTTACTAGGTATGTTAAGCCTAGTACTTTTTAAATTGAACTGCTAGCTTTGATTAGTATCAATCACGTTGCAACAAACCATTCCTTTGACACAGTGATAAACCATAGCTACTGACTCCTCTTATAAACCAGCAATCTTACAAATCAGTGGTCTAGGTGAGGCACAGCAGGATAGAGTACTCTAAATTCTGAGAAACACTGATAGCTTTTAAGCTGTGTGAACTGTACAGGTAACAAACAATGGAAATATGTCAGAAGCAGTTTGAAAGCTGAAAGAACATGCCACAAAAATTAAAAAAACCATAAAAGATTAATGGATATTGTTAGCTTTCAGATGCAGCTCTTATTTTGTGATGCCTCACAATAAACACTGATGTCCTAAAAGATCTTGGAAATTACCTTCAGCTGATGGAATTGATCTGAGGGAAGATGCTGAAGACCTTTTCAGCCCAGACAGACTGTAAGAACTCTTTTTGGTCAGGTCTGTTGGTGGAGAAGCATTCTCTGGTCCAGTGACAGAAGCTACACTTTGGCAGTCTGACTCCACATCTGTTTTGGTTGCATCCTCCTTTGATGAGGATTCTGGACTTGTAGTCCAGAGGCCTGAACTCTTCTGGCCATTAGAAGAAGGGGGAGAGGCAATCCATGGAATCCCTCCCGATTTCTCCCTGGGCTGCGAGGGCGCACATTTGGTAGTGCTGTTCTGCTCAGAGGAGTGAGAAGAGAGAGATTCAATGCTGCCCATGGGAGTGCTGTCCGGGCTACTGCTGTAAGAGTCACCTAGGGAGGAGTGAGAGGAGGGGAGGGGAGGGGAGAGAGAGGGAAACAAAAAAAATAATTACATTTTCTAATCATGTGCATTTCTCTCATGCCACCTTTAGCCCCCTGTAACTTACCTGTCATCAAATTCATTAATCTGTGGTTTCAGAGGCAGTGATTCTTAAGACAAAAATATCTATCTGGTTACTCTAAGTTTCACACATATTCCTGTCTTTAACCTTGGAAGAGCTGCATTTTGTGGATATTTCTTTAGAACTGATGAACGTAATTGGCTACAGGCCAAAATATTTCGCATAAAAGTTTGCGTTTTCGAAGAACTGATTGAATATAAATATTCTTAGGCAATTCAACAGTTACAATGCTGCAATATCTTTGCGGTGAGCATCTCGCTGGATTTCCATGATAAGGCAAATGTGATACTTGTGACATTTATGTTCTTAAATACGTGACTGTATTGTTTGCAGGCACAAGAATTAAATTTTATGTTGGTTACCAAGCTGCTGAGGTTCTCTGCAGTCTAAGACCAGTCCATAAGTCTATCTATAGATATCCTGTTTTCTGAATTGTCACACCTATCATAAAATATCTATCCTGCAGAAGGACAACTCATTCCTTACACCTTGAACATTTGATGAATTTCTTTAATTAGACTGATATTACAGAATTTTACCTACCTACACAACAATCTTTGTACTGATGATATTTCCAATAATCTTTTGCAACTAAAAGTGGGAATATCTTAATGAAATGATGTGATGATATAAAGGTAGGAACACTCATCAGAATTGAGGAAGGACTGGCCTATAATGCAGTGAAGGCTGAATTATCTTGAACACTGGATTCAGTCTAGCAAGTCACACATTGGTTTCTAGTAGGGTTTGTTCCCAAGAGCTAGGAGATACAATTAACAAATTTCACAAAAAGCAGAAAATATATATTCTTCAATCACACAATAGTTATAAGATACCACCATGATACAGCTGCTTTTGCCTCCACATGTTTCAATATCCTTGGCAACAAGTGACCATAACCACACACAATACTATGGATATGGGCACAATTATCAGTGCCTTGTATAGTGGATCTGACACTGGTACAATAATCTGAAATATCCTGCCTATTTCTGGCAAAAATTCTGGTATTCCAGATTAGATTGCCCCATTTTCCCCCTTTACAGACCAACAGTCCCTTGAAAATTGCAAGATTGGCTGAAGCCTGAATTTGTGAGATACGTTTACTACCATTTTCTATCATTCCCTTCTGTTTGAAACCTGTATCTCATTTTGCCATGCCATACAGGATTCCTTAATTTCCTGCAATGTAGAATAGAATCATAGAATCGTTTAGGTTGGAAAAGACCTTTAAGATCATCCAGTCCAACCATTAACCTAACATTAACAAGTCCACAACTAAACCAATTAAGGGTAGAGTAGCAACCCCACGCCTCCTGGCTTTGTGGCTGGATCATTTGTAATGAAAGTAAAAACTAGGAATCATTAAGGTTGGAAAGGACGTCTAAGATCATCAGTCCAATCATCAACCGAAAACCCCCATGCCCACTAAACCATGTCCCAAAGTGCCACGTCTACCTGTTTTTTGAACTCTTCCAGGGATGGTGACTCCCCCACCTCTCTGGGCAGCCTGTTCCAATGCTTGACTGGTCTTTCTGTGAAGAAATTTTTCCTAATATCCAATCTAAACCTCTCCTGGTGCAACTTGAGCCTATTTCCTCTCATCCTATCGCTAACTACTTGGGAGAAGAGACCAACACCCACCTCACTACAACCTCCTTTCAGGGAGTTGTAGAGAGTGATAAGGTCTCCCATCAGCCTCCTCTTCTCCAGACTAAACAACCCCAGTTCACTCAGCTGCTCCTCATAAGACCTGTGCTCCAGACCCTTCACCAGCTTTGTTGCCCTTCTCTGAACACGCTCCAGCACCTCAATGTCTTTCTTGTAGTGAGGGGCCCAAAACTGGACACAGTATTCCAGGTGCGACCTCACCAGTGCCAAGTACAGGGGAACGATCACTTCCCTGCGTCTGCTGCCACACTTCCTGATACAAGCCAGGATGCTGTTGGCCTTCTTGGCCACCTGGGCACACTGCTGGCTCATGTTCAGCCGGCTGTCTACCAACACCCCCAGGTCCTTTTCAGCCAGGCAGCTTTCCAGCCACTCTTCCCCAAGACCATTGATCCAGCCTGTCCAGGTCCCTCTGCAGGGCTATCCTACCCTCCAGCAGATTGACACTCCCACCCAACTTGATGTCATCTGCAAACTTACTGAGGGCACACTCAATCCCCTCATCCAGATCATCGATAAAGATATTAAACAAGGCTGGCCCCAAAACAGAGCCCTGGGGAACACCACTCGTGACCAGCCGCCACCTGAACTTAACTCCATTCACCACAACTCTCTGGGCTCGACCACCCAACCAGTTTTTTTACCCAGTGAAGAGTATGCCCGTCCAAGCCATGAGCTGCCAGCTTCCCAAGGAGAATGCTATGGGAGACTGTGTCACAGGCTTTGCTGAAGTCCAGGTAGATGACATCCACAGCCTTTCCTTCATCTACCAGGCCAGGTCACAGAAGGATAACAGGTTGGTCAAGCAGGACCTGCCTTTCATGAACCCATGCTGGCTGGGCCCGATCCCCTGGTTGACCTGCACCTGCCTGTTGAGCTCACTCAATATGAACCTCTCCATAATCTTTCCCGGCACCGAGGTCAGGCTGACAGGCCTGTAGTTCCCCGGGTCCTCCTTCCGGCCCTTCTTGTAGATGGGCATCACATTGGCAAGCCTCCAGTCATCAGGGACCTCCCCTGTTAACCAGGACTGCTGATAGATGATGGAGAGTGGCTTGGAAAGCTCCTCTGCCAGCTCCCTCAATACTCTCATGTGGATCCCATCTGGCCCCATAGACTTGTGAGCATCCAGGTGGCATAGCAGGTCATTAACTGCTTCCTCCTGGACTATGAGGGCTCCATTCTGCTCCCCATCCCTGTCTTCCAGCTCAGGGGGCTGAGTACTCTGGGGATGACTGGTCTGGCTATTAAACACAGAGGCAAAGAAGGCATTAAGTACCTCAGCCTTTTCCTCGTCCTTAGTGACAATGTTCCCCTCTGCATCCACTAAAGGATGGAGATTCTCCTTGGCTCTCCTTTTATTGCTGATGTACTTATAAAAACATTTTTTATTATCTTTTACAGCATTGGCCAGATTGAGTTCTAGCTGGGCTTTTGCTTTTCTAATTTCCTCCCTGCATAGCCTAACGAGATCCCTGTACCCTTCCTGAGTTGCCCGCCCCTTCTTCCAATGGCGGTAGACTCTCCTTTTTTCCTTGAGTCCCAGCAAAAGCTCCCTATTTAGCCAGGCCGGTCATCTTCCCCACTGGTTGGTCTTACAGCACATGGGGACAGCCCGCTCCTGCGCCCTTAAGACTTCCTTCTTGAAGAAGGCCCAGCCTTCCTGGACCCCTTTGCCCTTCAGGACTGCCTCCCAAGGGACTTTCCCAACTAGCGTCCTGAACAGGCCAAAGTCTGCCCTCCGGAAGTCCATGGTGACAGTTTTGCTGCCACTCCTCTTTACATCGCCAAGAATCGAGAACTCTATCATATTGTGGTCGCTAAGCCCGAGATGGCCTCCGACCACGACATCTCCCATGAGACCTTCTCTGTTTGTAAAGAGCAGGTCAAGTGAGGCACCTCCCCTGGTAGGCTCGCTTACCAGCTGTGTCAGGAAGTTATCCTCCACATGCTCTAGGAACTTCCGAGACTGTTGCCTCTCTGCTGTATGGTATTTCCAGCAGATGTCTGGCAAGTTGAAGTTCCCCATGAGAACAAGGGCTAGCGATTGCGAGACTTCTGCCAGCCGCTTGTAGAACGCTTCATCTACCCCTACATCCTGGTTGGGTGGTCTATAGCAGACTCCCAACAGGACATCCGCCTTGCTGGCCTTCCCCCTCATCCTTACCCATAAGCACTCGACCTTATCATCACCACTGTTGAGCTCTATACAGTCAAAACACTCCCTAACATACAGAGCCACCCCACCGCCTCTCCTTCCTTGCCTATCCCTTCTGAAGAGCTTATAGCCCTCCAGTGCAGCACTCCAGTCATGAGAGTCGTCCTACCATGCTTCTGTGATGGCGACTATGTCATAGCCATTCTGCTGCACAAGGGCTTCCAGCTCCTCCTGTTTGTTGCCCATGCTGCGTGCATTGGTGTAGATGCACTTGAGCTGGGCTATCGATTTCGCCCCCAATGTTGCCATGCTGCCCCTGGGCTCCTCACTAGCAAGCCTGGTTATATCCCCTTCCCCCTTCGAACCTAGTTTAAAGCCCTCTCAATGAGTCCCACCAACTCATGGGCGAGGATCCTTTTCCCCTTTGGACACAGCTGATCTCCATCAGCCGCCAGCAGGCCCGGTGCCGTGTAAACCTCCCTGTGATCGAAAAACCCAAAATTCCACTGGCGGCACCAGCCTCTGAACCACCTGTTAATCAGGTGAGTTTTCCCATTCCTTTCAGCATTCTTCGCTGCCATTGATGCTCCCCATCCTGCAACCAATTGCCCCAGTGCCCTGAAGTCCCTCTTAATTGCTTTAGGTCTTC
Organism: Pelecanus crispus; assembly: GCF_030463565.1. NCBI lineage: Eukaryota > Metazoa > Chordata > Aves > Pelecaniformes > Pelecanidae > Pelecanus > Pelecanus crispus. The sequence goes on from NC_134643.1 coordinate 212,182,890, forward strand.
TCTCTGCAATCTCATCACTGCCCACCTGTACAACCAGCAACGGGTAATAATGGGAGGGCCTCACGAGGTCGGGGAGTTTCCTAGTAATGTCCCTAACCCGGGCCCCAGGGAGGCAGCAGACTTCCCTGTGGGATGGGTCCGGGCAGCAGATTGGGCCCTCAGTTCCCCGCAGGAGGGAATCACCCACCACAATTACCCTCCTTTTTTTCTTAACAGGGGCAGTCATAATCCGTGGGGGTGACTGACTGGCCCTCGGCAACCCCCTGGATGGACCTTCCCCTTCACCTCCCTCCCCGCTTGCCTGGCCCTCAACTTCCAGAGCCCCGTATCTGTTGTGTGAGGGCAGCTGGGAAGGTGAGGGAGGCCGGGAGGGGATTCGCCTGCCGCCCCAGGCAGGGACCTGTTTCCATCCCCCCCGTCTCTTAGGTCCCCTCCTTCTGCTTGCCAGCAAGAGGGCAGGGGATCCTGCGCTCCTTGTGGGGCCTCCGCCTGCTGCCCTGGCCCCAGGGAGGGCAGGGTGCGGCTCCACCAGTCTATCTCCCTCTCGCACTCCCTGATACTCCTCAGCCTTTCCACCTCCTCCTTCAGCTCTGCCACCAGGCTGAGCAGATCATCCACCTGCTCACAGCGAAGACATTTGCCGTCTCCGCTGCCCTGCGGTACAAGCGACAGGCTCAGGCACTCCCTGCAGCCGGCGACCTGGACGGCTGTGTGTTTGTGCGGGATCTCCGTCTGGGTCGCCGCATTCCTTCTGGTGGAGGCTTTCGGGCGGGTGGTGACCATAGCTGCCAGGTGTTCTCCTGGGATGGCGATGACCACTGCCTGAGTTTCCCTTTGGAACTAGGAGCAGGGGCACTCGGCCTTCCCTGCATGAACTGACACGCAAATGGATGCACCATGTCCTGGTCACCGCACTCCCTGGGGGCTGCTTTTATAGGTGGGGGGTTTGGCCGCCGTCACTCCTGTCCCTACCCACGCTGCGCCAGAGCTGCCGCACGTCAGCAGCTCGCCCTTTCCTGCTCTTCCCCGCTCTAGGCTGGGGGCTGGGTTGCCCGCTCTCGCCCTGCGCTTTTTGCTGCCTCAGCAAGGGTGCCCCAGCACGAGCGTCCGCTCTGGAGCCCTTCGCCTTGGTGACTGTGAAGTAGTCAGTAGACTGTAGTTAAGTGCTTCATGTAAATGATGACTTAAAACCACCTAGTACTTCAGGATTTGCTATTGCCAGAAGCCAAGGCTCTCTCTTGCCTGTCTCCAGCCACACCTAGAAATATTTGGCAAGAATACCTCTGCTTCTGCCTCAGCCTTCCAGACGCAAGCAAGACCTTAACTGGAACCTGTGTAGCAAGTGCTGAACTTGAGCTAATAAGCAAAGCACAAGTGGAGAACCCCTGGGTCGGACCTAGTTTCAATCCAGCTGCCAGCACAAGACGTGTCTGAATGAAGTGTGAGCTCACACACGTTCTGCAAAATACTTGCACGGAAACGCCCCTTTTTTATGCTGGCATCCATTCATTGCAGTTACACAGCGAAAACCAGTTGAAACTCGCCCAGTTCCTTGTCTGGTGAACGTAACTGATGGTTACTTTGTAATTTCTTACTTGGGATCCCATGCCATTCACACTGGCAATCAATGTGTAGGCAGCTATTGCTCTTGTTTAGTATTTAAACTCTCACTGACAGGAATCATGTAATATAAACATACGGAAAATGCAGCACCTGTGCAAGAATATACATTTCCTAACATTACAGACTTAAGAATTACTACAGATCCTCAAGAACAGATGTACCTTAACTATGGATTAATTTAGTGTACCAGTTTCATGTAAATCTCCTCGAGGAACCAAGGGACACAGAAGTTCTTTTGGAAGTCTGCTGCAGTAATGGAACTGTTAACAATTTAATCTTTGCTAGAGTTTTAGTACTTCTCAATGGTACAGCCAGTGAGTAAAAAAGTGATGGCCCACTAGATGAAAATGAAGTAAAACTTTTTAATAGTCTTTTTAATAGTCACATTTACATGAAAATGAATAAGCATTCTAAGAAGCAATTAATTACATGCATAACTCACTGCTGTTAAACACTACACCATATGAGAAGTATACTGTTTCTCCCCAAAATATTAGAGTTTGTTTCTATTCCAGAAAAACTAAGAAAGTTTCAGTGGTTTTGGCAAACCTAGGCAGTGGCTAACTTTGAACCAATGACCACAGTTTCATGCATGTGAAAAAAGCCAAGTAATAGTTTTGATCTCCTGCCCTTGACTAAATTACATTTATTAAAGGAGGAGAGGAAAGACTCTATTTACAGTTTCCCAACCTTAAGAATCATCGTACAAGCAAATGAGGTGAACTTCATATAATGAACTCCTCAGAGTTTCAAAGCAGGCTGCATTTAGATTAGAATATAAAGTCTACTTACTATAAAAAAGATTTTTGAACAGTGTATACAATACAGGACTTGCCTAAAGCCAAACATCCTTCCTCATCTGAGAGAAGCAAGGAATGCAGTCATTCAACAGTGCAGCTGTGACTCACAGAGGTTAAAAAGCTGACAAAACCCCATCTGTTATGCTTGTAATTATTGGAATACAATACGTACTGGATATTGTTCAGGAAAGCTAAAAGACAAGACATAAAAAGGAAGATAATGAGTCAACAAGGACAAACTTACTGTCAGGGTCTGCTAGACATGGTGTATATCTTCCTTTGGGTTTACGTGAACCTGTGGAGAGACAAATTGCTCTTGTCCTTCTTGAACCTGATCGGGACTGAGGTTGGGGAAGAGGAATATTGGGATCTGGTGCAGTGTGAAATATCTGCATGAGTACAAAAAAAAAAAAAAAGAGGGAAAATAAATGACATAAACAATAGAGGTGCTCTTACACTTCCATTATTAATCCATTTGTTTTCCTCACCACTGCACCTGAAATTAATGCTGTAATAGTCTCACACATTACAAAGGAGTAAATTCACAGAATATAAGCTTTGCTCTGATCTCATTTTACAATCCAAGAATGACAATACTGAGCTGTAATTAAAATTTATACTAATTATATAAAAATATTTGTTTAAATAGTTTTATTTTCTAGCCCTTGTTAAGAAGCATTTAACAGTCTAAATTGTGAAACATACAATACATGCTTACAACAACTCCTGCCCAAGAAGTAACACATTTTTTTAAATATTATCAAAAGACTGAATTTTTTCTCTGTGTTCCTGTGAAAGCTTTTGCATGTCACAGAAATTTGTTATAGTTGTAACTTATTACAATTACAAAATTACAAATTTTGCCAAACATGTCAAGTTTGGCGAGGAACACCTTTATGTTTGGAGCATCTCCTGATTTTTATCTTTTACATACCACTGCTACCACTGGTCAATTTTGCACTTCATTACTGCAGAAAAAACTAAAATTTTGAGGGTATCTGACTACTGTGATCTGACACAGGTACACATGAGGTTTTAAAGAACTCTTTGCGGATAAGCATGGCAAGCTTGCCAGCAAGGACAATACAGAAAGTCCAGTAATTTGAGTGACTTTCATTTTTATCACCTGTTCTGCAATATCCAAGACACATGCAGTAGAGGTCTTGAAAGACCCTAAAAACCCTCTTGGATACTTCTAGTAAAAATGATAATTGCCTTGGAGAAGGACCAAAGCAAAAAATATAACCAAAATATTTGCATGGTTTTCTTCCAGATAGCCTTTCTCACCTATTCCTCCTAATGTAGACTGCAAACTCTACTGAGTATCTCTTACGGCATTCTGTGGAAGGAAGTGGAATTAGTTCTGTGGAATGGAGAACAGGTTTTACAGACAAAGATTGCCTATTCAGTTAAGCTGCTGAAGGAATCAGAAGTGTCCAATTTCCATGGTGTAGAGAGGGCCAAGTGTCATAGGTTAAATACCACGCAACGCCAAAATACATCTCTGCAAGGATTTCCAGATCCCCGATCAATAGGGTACTCCCAGAAGAAGATGAAGTGAACAATAAAAAGATACCTCCATGCCACTCATGGAAGTGGAAGGAAGCAAACATACTACCAGAAGGTAGAAAATACTTTAATGGATGTCTTGAGATGCTTTTAAAGTACATTAATACTGTATTAGGCATTAGTGAGTAGCACTTCAATACAAAAATATGTCTGTAGACAGAGAAATAGAGCACGGGTGATTTTGGTTGTGCAGCCATGGTCTTTGTATTGAACAAGCTTGTAATTTTCTGGAAGGGAAATTCAGTGTTGGAAACATGTAATATATATGTTTTGGAGTTACAGGCAAGGAGGCTAATCAGTATCATACTAATTTTTAGGAGTCCCTATGAAATACAACTGATGATACCAAGCAGTACTGTCAGTACTTACTGACCAACCAGTTCAGGGGACCCCAGTATTGACTGGGAACTGCCCCTTAGCTGAGTAACGTGAAATGGAAGAAACCCAAAGTTTTTTCACTTTGTTTTGTTAGTCATCAGAGAAGGTGATCTATATAAACAAAAGATCCCAAAAATAAAATTTCTTTTGATGACCAAGTAAAGGAGGTCTTGACTGTTCTGCTGAGTTCTGAAATCAAATAGTTTAAAATAAAATAAAATCTGAGTTTGGCTTTTCAGTGAAGCTGATACCTGCAACAGTAGTGACTGAAAGTGTTTAAGATTTCATGGATTTTCCCTCTCAAGCCCTGAAACAGTTCTTATTCAATGTTCCAGGAGAGTTTGAGATGGACCTTTGCTGTCTCTGGTCTCTTTGGGGAAAACAAAATAAACCAGGCAGTCATGGACATGCCTTTCTTCAAGGCAAAAGAAGCACCCAGAGAAGTTTGTGTGATCCAGAGTATTCAGAAACTTTTAAATCACAAAGACATGATGGGCTTAAAACCTGTAACTAGGAATAAAACCTCATCTAAGATACATTAGTTTTCTTTTTGCTCTTTTACTTTTGATCTAGCACCTACACACATGAAAAATGACACAGTGCACAGAAATGGGGGATTGTGGGAATCCACATTGATGCTGCTCATGAAAAGAGGAACTGATGGATGGTTGGGGTTTCATGATGTTAGGTGGGACTAGATCTCCACTGTGCAGCTGGCGTATCCCCAAAGGACAGCAATGGTCAGAAGGACTCTGACCTGATGCACTCAGAGGAGAATCCATGCGTTCAGCCAGACTGAACCTTCATATACTGCTAGCATGAGAGAGATGGAGGAGCTGGGAGCAAAGTTATGACATTCTAATTCTGTTTCTAGATATAAGAAGGACACAGCAATCTTCAGAAAGCAACTGAAGATTCAGAGCAACTCCTTCAAAGCATGGGAGATTATGCCTTGGATCTGTACCTTGCAGAGCCACAAAGGACTTGCTAGGAATACAGATCCATAGCATGGGGTGGGAAGAAGGTATTCTTTCTATCAATGACCTTCTACAAATGCTAGTTTTCTTATTCTTAAGAACTTGAGGATGGTAATGAAAATGAGATCTTAGTTCCACTTTATCACAAAACAGTCAGATAATGTCTTTCTACCTTTTCATAATGCTCTATCAGAATTTCAACGACGACATTCTGAAACTTAATGTTCATCATAGCAGCCACGGTTTCTTCTTGGGCTCTCATCAGAGTTGGTCCAAAGATAACACCAAGGTTGGATACAGTCATTAGATTTTGCTGACTGTGTAATGATACCCTTTAAATGAACACAAACAATATGTAATTAAATAGTTGTGCTAAACTACAATTCCAACAGGCAAAAACCTGTTAAGACTATTTCTTTAACAAGATCCCAAGTTCATGGCTCCCCTTTAAAAACATTTTTTAAACTTTCACTTTTACTAGAGTCAAAATGCAGTGTAGTACAACTACTGTATTTCCATTAAGGCTCCCATCCTGCAATAACTTAATGGATAATGAGCACGTCTTCCTAGAGTAAGTATTTCAGTTCCTGACATAATTGACAAGGAAAAGCAACTATCTTTGAAGGTCTCCACAGAGAGATCCAGACCATCTAAAGTTTAGGAGTCTTAGGGTAGGTACCTATCTCTCTCCAATGATTATACAGGAACTTGATGTTGGATTGACTGAAAATACTATGATATAATGGAGGTCACCCATATACCTTAGCTCTCATGTAAAGGAAAGAAACTTAGTTACTGAAAAACACTTACATTGCAATAGGATCGCTTTATTAATGCGTTGAAAACACAGGATCAATGGGGTCAGTGAAATCATTGTTTCTGTGGTATAGATAACACTAGATGATCATAAAAACGTCTTCTGGCTTTAAAATACATTAACCTTTTACTTCTGTATATTCTGTTATCGCTTACTGTACCTTTTCTGTTATTTTTCTTCTTAATGTAGAATTGAGAAACTTAGTTTTCCAATAACTTAGCAGATAGTAAAATGAAAACCATCAATCACTAATCCTCAATGCCCCTTTTCTCTCCTTACGAATAAGATTTGCCAAATAAAAACCATATCATCATAAATCCTTTGAAATAACTGCCAGTGATTCCCCATTCACAGCTGCCCTATTGTCTCACGTCTGAGAAATATGCCAAGTAAAGATTTGATAATTGCCTTAATGCTTAATTTTACTGAACCTGCTACCAAATAGAATCAGTTATTGAGGCACTTGTTCACGTTTTCCTCTTCCTTTTTACTGCTATCTGCTACCATTGTCAAGCTGAGCATTTTTAGCCATTTCCTACATAATTAAAATAACCCTTGTACCTTGTAAAATTAAGAAACAGTAAAACCTACAAAATACTGGAAGACTAGCAGGAAGGAGCAAACTTTTATCTTCCGGTTTTCTCTGACAGCCTTCATTAATCAGGTTTATGGAGACATCTGCTATGTTTTCCTTCCAATAATATTCTCAGATAGCTTGATTTGTTCTTAAAATGTTATACAAACATTAGCAAAATGATCTATCTGATGTCAGAGTTTGGTAGCAAATAACACAATTACTACCTTCTTACAAAAATTAAAAAGGCAGTGACAAAAAGACTGTGAGATTTTCCTAAGGCTACTGGGGGATTTTGTTAGGATCAGGATCAAACCCATGTCTGGACTCACACATTTCTCTCAGTCTCGCTGTTGAGCAGGCACTAATGATACACAGAATGAATAGAATAGTAGAATTATCTTGGTATAGAGGTAAGAGAGACTGTACAATTACTTCTGTAATGAAGTACTACCACCCTCATATTTGGAACTGGAATGTTTTAGGACCTCATTTACATCAAGAAGCAGGAGAAATATCGGAAAGGGGTTTGTATTGGAGACAACATGATTATAAACTGCAGAAAAATAAATGCCTATCTTCTTAAATGTTTCCTGTGTTGCTTCATTAAGTTATGCCAAAAAAACTTTCCAAAATTTTACTTCAGACAGACACGCTGGCAGAGATCGTTATTTAGAAGCCATATCATGAAAATGACTACCTTGTTAAGGCACTTTTTTAGCCAATTATCTTAATCTAATTTTCTCCGTACAGATCTTATGTTTGGCTTAGTTGACTAAGGGGTGTTTGGGAAGTCCACTAGTATTTTAATGAAAATGGAATTTTGAATTACTCAGCTCTAGGTTTGTTAGAAAAACCTAAAAAAAACCCCAACCTCTTTGCAATGTTACCCTCCTTTGTGCTGCACAGTGACTGTTAAGGTCTCTTACACAAACATTATAGTCTTATAGCATAAGACAGAAAGTAATGTTTGTCCTGTGTTCAGGTTTCCTTGGTTACAAATTTGGTAGCTTGGTTAATAAAAGGAATGGTGAATTTAATAACATTGTAACCAGAAAGACTTTCTACAAAGCATTTCAAAGGCCTAATTTCTTGCAAAAGAGAAAAAAAAACCCAGGCTGGTAAATGGATCATTTTGATAACTAATTTCCCCTGACCTAGTCCTACTGTTGCTGGGCTACTGAATAGATACAGGCCAAGGTAATCATGCATTTCAGTTGGCTGTAAGGCATTCATTAAGGTGCAGTTGCTTTCTCCTCAAAATCTCTTTCTTGAGATATATCACCAGTAATTTTTTGATACTGCCAGATTGCAGACTCCTGACTATCTACCTTAGAAAAGTACGGTGTTATTAAATCATACCAAAGAATGATTTATTCTTTAAAGTAGACAGGTAATTTGACTAGGAAAGTTTTAAAAAAAAATGAGTTACCTATCTGAAAATAACACCAAACTTTCCATGTTTGCCTAGCTGCTGACCGAGTATACACTCGTACAGTATCACCTCTCTACAGGGTGCTTTTCAGGATTTGTTGGTTTTGTTTGTTTGTTTTTAGTATGATCTACATCCCACATCATCTAGATAGTGTTTCATTTTGCACAGTGACTTAAAAGTCAAGGTAGGCAGAGACGTAAAGACCTTAAGACCTAAACCAAGAAAAAATAATATTACCCTTACTTTACAACCCATAGTTAAAGGTTTCACCTAGACACAAAAGCATACATAAAGGAACTGAACTGCTACAAGAAATACAGGGAAAGGATGCACATTTTGAAATTGGATTTTAAACAAAAGAATGAAGCAACACGAGGTTGGGGCTTTTTCATATTTTCCCATTTACATAAAATCAGGCACTTTATCTGCCATTTGTTCCTTGAAAAATCTCCACACAGTGGTAGGAAAAAGATGAGGAAGGAAGATAACTAATACACTCAAGAGACTAATTTTGAATTCAGTCTCATTAGAATTGGTAGCATAAACAACAGCTGGCAAATTATATAAGAAATTAGAAGGGGTGAATTGAATGTTGGAAAGAAAAGAATTGAATGTTGGAAAGAAAAGAACTGAAAGTTTTCAGTATAAAACCATAAGATTACATTTACCAGAATGAGAATTGCATCAAAGATGTGATAGGCAAGAGTTAAAGAGAACAATTAAAGAAGGGAATACTGCAGGCACGCTTTTCTTTGGAAATGCATCTTAGGTCATATTGAGAATAAAGAGGCCAGAAAAAGAGGTCAAGAAAGAAATGCTTGCCTATAACTAATTCTGTTTAGAAATAAGTCAGTTCCTATGAATATATATTTCTAATTTTGGGACTTCCAGACACACAGCTTTTACAAAATCATTAATCCCTCATTAAATGTTTTAACTTTTTAGAGGGTTAGAAAGCAGTAGATACTACATTTTTTAGCTAATCAAACAACTCTGTGAATAATGAAACTTATAACGCTTGCTTTCATCTGGTTCTCTGGGTCACCCCATGTCTAACGAGATGCAAGGTCTGCCTAATCAGTTTTTGCCACGGAAGCATACACAGCAGCTCCCTATCATGTTAGTTCTCCAGAGGCTAATGACATAAAGGGCTAAAAATAATTTATTAGGGCTAAGGAATTTCCTATCAAAGAAATTTTCAAAGTTCTCACATCTATAAGAGGAAGCAAAACTGCATTAGGCTCCACTGTAGACAGCTTACTGCAGGCTGTGGCTCAGGCTGTGATCAAAAAAGCAAAATAGCTGAGACGTAATGAACAAAATGAAAACAATATGGACTCCTCTCTTATGTCTTCTACATATCTCAGTCATGTGGGCCTATCTGAACAACTGCTGTTTCAGTATTCACATTCCCAGATCACTGATAAATGTACTAAAAAGTATACAGCGTCCTAAATCAGAAAGAATAATACATATTAAAAAGTCTTCAGCAAATACCAGTTAAAACCGACCAAAGATTTGGTAAAACTTACATGAAAAACATTTGATGCAGAAACAGGATAAATTATTATGTAGTAATAGTATGTAATCATAGCTAGTGACATAGAGAGAAATAAGAGAATAAAAACTTGTCTTTTCTGTCTCACAGCACATGCTAAGTGTAATTCAGTGAAGACAAAAGGTCATCAGTTCAAAAAAATAAAAAATCTTTTCCACCTGACATTTAATTAATATTCAGAGCTGACAAAACAAGGGAGATTCAAACGTGGGTTTGGACATTTATCTAGATATCAAAAATATAAATAATAATACTTCAAACTAGTGTCTTCAAATGATACTACACTTCAGTGCTGTTAGAGAGAAAAACAAGATCAAACATGAAGGACAATTATTATCACATTAGTCTCCATTTCTGAAACAGTGTGGGACCTTGAGTCAGATTCAAAGCAGTGTTTTCTATCAACCTTAGCATAGTTTTAGATGTTTCTTAAATTTAATTAGTGCCAATTCCTGTAATAAGTAGGAACGTGAAAGAAAACATTAGTGGGTTTATTTTATAAATGTAGTTGGTCATCTTGGTGACTCTTTATGGTGTTATTTTTTATTTTGTTTCTATGGTGAGTATGCTTCAGCTATGTTGAGAACAGCATTTTAGAAATTAAATGTAATTTCAAGTGGCATTGTTTCAACACAGAGAATGGATTAAGCAACACTGACAAATTTAAAGCAGAAATAATCACATCTTACAATAATACCGAAGAGAAAAATAAAAAATAATTACTTGACCAAGTGCTTGATAAGGATGTCCAGCATCTCTCTGTTCTTCTCTGGTAACTTATGCACGAGGGCATGCACTGCCTCAACTCTGTAGTTCTGATCATCTGACTCTATTAAACAGAAAACAAATATTGTTGATAAAATAGAACATGTGCTAAGATGCGACTACAGATGGCACCAATGCCTGTACGCTAATGCACACATGCATTACAATAAGCCAAACACAAGAAGCCTTTAAAATAATGAGGACAATTTGATTATATTTATTACAACATTCCAAAATCTGTATTTCAAATAACTCGCCAAAGGAGTTACCACTGATACTGGAACCAATTAAATTTGTCGCAATTTTATCCCTATGTGCCACTTCAGTGAAACCCAAGATTTTACCCCTTGACATTTAAAATACCTAAAATTCTTGAGTGTCTTTTATCAAGGCAAGAGGAAATGGGGAAATAACTTCAAATTCTAAACTGCAGTTGTTAGAAAAACAATCTTACTATCTCCGTATCTAATTACTCCATTTGTGAAAAGAAGATAATTATCACCCCCTCCAGTTTCTCAACGCAAGCTGGGAAAATAAAGGTCCCTGGGTAAGGATGAATGCTATGAAAGAATTATGAGCCCATATAAAACAAACAAACATATAAATCAAGGTTCAAAATTACATGCAGAAGGCAGTCACACAGAACCTCTAAAAAGATCAGAACAAACCACTGAACAGCTTCACCTAGTGTGACTTCTCTGTTTTGAGGGTTTTCATGTGGCACTGTACTGTCACATACAGCGACATGGAAGAACGCAGATCCATGGCTGGATCCACTGAATAATAGACCAAGGAGAAAAATATGGATAGTAACTGAGGAGATTAAGGGTTAGAAACAACATTACTTCCATGAAGGTATATTTATTACTTTACTTACTAACAGCAACAATGAAATCTTTGTGCAGCTTGAAAGTCATCAGTGGTTCTGAAAGACACCTGGTTGTAAAAGATATTAAAAAGAAAGTAAAAAACCCCTGCATTACTCAAAGTCTTTTTAAGTTTTATGGGTGTGATTATGAGAGCCCTCAACACCTACATAATGTATATTGGTATGTTGTAGGAAACCAAAATCAGTGATGACTGATTGCAAGTAGTATACAACTCAGTCATGTACATGGTCTGAAAATCTCTTTGAGCTGAATCTGGTGTCACCATATAAGATAATAAGGGAAATACTACTGGCACTGACTTCAGCACAGACACTCAGTGTTTTCTGGCTTCCATACTGTAGAACGGGAATAAATACAGATGCAGAACATGGGACAGTGGGCTGCAGAAGTGATCTTTTGCCCAAGAAAAGCAAAAACACGATGAAACTTAGGACTGAAATTCTGATCTGAGAGATCTAGAACTGTCATCCTCTGAAAAGCAGACTGTGATTTGCCTTACAGACACAAACACACAGCTACTGTTAGCTCACGTTCCAATTTCACAAATACAGTATATACAATGATTTGTGCTTCTGAAGATGTATTATAAATTTCTTCAACCAAAGCCAGTCTTTTCAATGAAGTTTACATGAGCATTGCAGTATAAATCCTAGGCATATTTTCCAGAGTGAATAGGGATTTCTGATGCCGTCCTTTGTTAGGTGACCAGTTTAGGAAATCTGGATTTTTAGAAGGCATAGAACACCCACCATCTGGATTTGATGCGTTTTATTATATTTCTTTTGAATGTTACATATTGAGACCCATAAAAGAGTTATCTTGGAAGTACCATAATTCTAGAAAATTCTGTCTCTTATTAGCAAAAATTTTAAGAGGAAATGTAGTGTGGGAGGAATATTGTGTTTGTGAAGACACAACAGCACAGGATAAAAACCTATGCTTTTGCAGAGATTTTTATTCTGCTCCAACAATGATGCCATGAAACCTCATGGTACACAGCTTAAGGGACTCAGAAAAGAAAGACTGAGCAGAACATGCTTTGTGGTTAATGTAAAAGATTTTAAATACAAACAATGCAATTAATTAAATTCTCCCAAATTTAGGGTGATATATATAAGGCATGACTATTTTAATAATGCAGAAAGTGTATGACAAATTTTAGATTTAGTATTACACATAATCATAGGCGTATTAGGCAAGATAATAATATACTCAATTATTACCATGCTAATGGATACAAGAAATGTAATATGATATTAATAAGCAAAAGATTAACGGGCCAGAAAAGAAACACTGGGATTTGTTACAGCATACTTACCTGAGGTAGTTTTTTAGTCCACTTGTTATTGTTTTATTGTCCCAAAGTTCCATATCAATATCCATATCAGGAGGAGATTTAGGGGCTGGTAGAAATTTGAATTATGATTGTGTTATAGTTTGACTAACACACTAACTAGAAAAGCAACAAACCAGAAGCTAATGGAGCTGTCACTTAGCTCATGTGATTACTTATTAGCCAGGTTAACTACTGATCTGATCAATTTGAATTTTTTATCTCTGCCAGAGTATTAATAATTATGTATAAACCACTCATATTTAGTACCTGTAAACATTAACTATACACACGGTATCAAAGTGTAAAGTAAGCCCAAGTCAACAGAGAATCACTCATGTATTTGGCTTAGACATTCAAACACAAGCATCAGAGAGTGAAATTAGCAGGAAAAGTGAAAGACTAAAACAACTACCTATTAAACTGAGTTATGCTGTGTTACAGAACTAAGCTCTGGAACACTTCTGAAATATGCCAAATAGATACCAATAAATAGAACTTTAAAGCTAAAAGAAGAAATGTATTTTATCAGTAATTTACTCATGTATATCAATGATTGCATCCAGAAATTGAACACTAACGCACAGAAGAAAACAGTTAGATGGATCACTCATCTTAAGACTGCAAACTCAATTTAGTGGCAGTAAGTGAACATACAAAATTGTAAATATTATGACACATTCTTCTGAGCACAGCAGTGAAAGCAAAAGGGACCACAGCACACACGCTGCACACTGACAAAAGTTCACTTCAGATACTTACAAAATATGGTATTCATCAGCTTTTGCACCTTGGAGTTTACACCTCCTATTCTGTACAGCCCCAGGATTGTAATACCTACATTGGGAAAACAAGCACAATGAAAATAATGAAAATATGGTTATTTCAATATATGCTGATGCATCCTTGGTGTATGTTTTCAAAACATCTAAATGTATTTATGGAAAATTGTACAATTACATTCTTGAGTACTGCTTTACCCTACTGAATTCTCTTCTGGGATAGAGAAATGCATTCCACTGAATCCATGCCATACTATACACTAATCATAATTTTACATTAACAGAACCCTTTTGACCATATTAGCAAACAACAAGGACATGGCTGCGAAAAGTGAAAAATAAGACCCAAAAGCAGTCTTACAACACATTACACATCAACATGTTTATCTTACCTAGACTTCAGCGGAATTACTATGCACCTATATTTGCTTAGACCATCATCCCTTCCAATCAAGATGTGATTGACATTTATAGAAGAAATAATGATTGTACCCAAAATAAAAACATATACTGTACACCGTTGCAAAACTGCAGTTGAGAATTTATATGTTATCCCCATGCAAAATAGAGAGAGACAGTCAACTCCCAATTCACCCATGAGTTTCAATTGTTGGGGTTTTTGTAATAGCACAGATACTACTAATGTTGAAAGTGTGACATTCATAACACAGTATTTCAGTATTCCAGTGATGACAATTTTATTGTTTTTAACTGCCTTTTAAAATCAGCAGGATTTGAAAGTCTTCCCTTCTCCCTACTTCAGGTCTTACCATTTAAAAATTGCCCACTTTTCCTTTGAAAACAACATTCCAAGTCTGATCTCACTTAGATAACCTAGGTGTTTTACTTGAAACCTCCCCCCCTCCAAAAAAATGCAAGTTCTGAGTCAGCAGTGATTCAAAAGCTACATAACATTTTTACCTGAGAAACTGAATTCATGTTGAGCTCAACGTGGCACAGAGAGACCACACAGCTTTTGGATTAGAAGAGAGTTGCATACTGACAGTTCAGTGGATGGACAGGAAAAGATTACCTCTTTTTATGGAAGATGATACAGCCATACCTCTTCATTTGAAAGGGGATAATTAAAAACTTGCTGTGAGTTGCAAGACATCACCTCATCAATACAGTGATTATTCTTTTCTTTTTGTACATTCTCACTACCAAAAATTAGTTTCTAAACATTTAAAAAAATGGAAAAACCATGTGCAAAATGAGTGAATAAAATGATAGGAGTTATGCTCTGCAAAAAAGATGTTCCAGCAGAGAGTATTCATGCCACTTTTTGGTCTTCAGGTTTCACACCAGAAGCCAAAGTTGGGAGCTGAGGATCCCTACAGTTTTACCACAAGAAAGCACAATTCAGTGCACACAGATTAAAGACTAAAGATGTGTGCAACTTTATTAAGCTGTCTAAACAACATGAAGTTACAGAAAATGTTTAAAAAGCCCACTTAAATACATTAAGAACTGTTGCTGGAACTTGTGGCAACAGTTTTAAGTGTAAAGCACACAGATAAAATGTGAAAAGTACAGACTAAATGGTGGACACACTCCAAAACACAGCTGTAAGACATGTAGAATTAATGAAAGTAATATTTGAGAACAAATACTCATAATAATCTAATACATAATTTGTGATTTAATACAAACCTCTTGTTTCTACAGCATGAATACATTTCCTCACAAAGTTGAAACCTGCTTCATTTAAGAACACTATAAAAAAAGAAAAACAGGTAATTCTTTTCTAACTTTTCAATACACAAAATCTCTGTGTTTAGCTACATTCACATGTTAGTCAAGGTGGACTGATACACACCTATCCACGAGATTATGATACTTATTCTATAATAGTATTCTTGTAGATATATCCTTAGCACTCAAAATTTACCTTTCTAATCACTAGTGTATCATTAGGAGAAGAATATTCTACTGTCTTTCTCAGAAATCAATAGTCCCTCTGTACATACAGCTAAAAGCTTGTTGCTTTAAAATGACATTACCGTACTCCCTTCCCTCTGCTGAGGAAAATACTTTTAAGAGTTCAGAATCTACATTATGAACAGAATATATTCATTGGTTTTAACACAACAACATTCTTTGTTCTTTGCACATGCATGTAACAGCTCACAAAATGCTAACATAGGAAAACAATCTTTGTTATTGACTTTAATTAGTGAGCTTATTTTCAAGTGAATGTTTTTCTCATTAATTGTTGTATCTTCAATGCTCACTGCTCTAACTAGCTAAATAAAGATCTTAAACCAGCATATTTGTCACCATTACAATAAACACTGTCATAAAAAACCCACACGTAGTGGCTTAAATTTTAGATTTCCAGAGTCTCAAATATACCTCCAATGAAGACGTACGTCCATATCTGACACATCTCTCTCTCTCTGAGATACGTACACCCACACATATATTTAAATTATTTTTACATATTTGTGTTAATATAATATTATGTTAATAACATATATGTCTTAATATAATGTTAATACAATTCTACAAATAAGTCTCACAGTATCTTTAAATATACTCATTTCATTACTCGGTGTATGTGCAATAGGTGCATATACACCTAAAATCAAAAAGATGTGATGGTCCAAGGCCAGTTGTATGAGATTCAACAAAGCCAAGTGCCGGGTCCTGCACTTGGGTCATAACAACCCCATGCAACACTACAGGCTCTCTACAACTACCTGAAAGGAGGTTGTAGCGAGGTGGGTGTTGGTCTCTTCTCCTATGTAGTTAGCGATAGGATGAGAGGAAATGGGCTCAAGCTGTGCCAGGGGAGGTTTAGGTTGGAAATTAGGAAAAATTTCTTTATGGAAAGGGTGGTCAAGAATTGGAACAGGCTGCTCGGAGAGGTGGTGGAGTCACCATCCCTGGAAGTGTTCAAAAAACGGGTAGATGTGGCACTTGGGGACATGGTTTAGTCTAGTCTACCCTTGATTGGTTTAGTGTGGACTTGGTAGTGTAGGTTAATGGTTGGACTGGATGATCTTAAAGGTCTTTTCCAACCTAAATGATTCTGTGATTCTAAGAGTGGCTGGAAAGCTGTCTGGCCAAAAAGGACCTGGGGGTGTTGGTAGACAGCCGGCTGAACATGAGCCAGCAGTGTGCCCAGGTGGCCAAGAAGGCCAACAGCATCCTGGCTTGTATCAGGAATAGTGTGGCCAGCAGGAGCAGGGAAGTGATCATCCTCCTGTACTCGGCCCCGGTGAGGCCGCACCTGGAATACTGTGTCCAGTTTTGGGCCCCTCAATACAAGAAAGACATTGAGGTGCTGGAGCGTGTCCAGAGAAGGGCAACGAAGCTGGTGAAGGGTCTGGGGCACAGGCCTTATGAGGAGCGGCTGAGGGAACTGGGGTTGTTTAGCCTGGAGAAGAGGAGGCTGAGGGGAGACCTTATCGCTCTCTACAGCTACCTGAAAGGAGGTTGTAGTGAGGTGGGTGTTGGTCTCTTCTGCCAAGTAACAAGTGATAGGACACGAGGGAATGGCCTCAAATTGCACCAGGAGAGGTTTAGATCGGATGTTAGTAAAAATTTCTTCACCGAAAGGGTAGTCAAGCATTGGAACAGGTTGTCCAGGGAAGTGGTTGAGTCCCCATCCCTGGAGGTATTTAAAAGATGTGTACATGTGGTGGTTAGGGACATGGTTTAGTGGTGGACTTGGCAGTGTTAGGTTAATGGTTGGAACTGATGATCTTAAAGTCTTTTCCAACCTAAATTATTCTATGTTTCTATATAGGGATATTATTTCAACACACTGGCATGTATTTACATTTAGGTATACAGACTACTGATAGAAACTTCTTATAAATTTGTTAAACATATTGTAGCTTTGGAGCCAATAAATTTTTCTTCCAATTTATGTTTGATAGTAATACAAGAGTTGAAGGCTTTCTCACAGTTTACACAGCTTAGGATGTGCTTTTGTGTAACCCAATCATGCAATCTAACAAACAGTTATTTCACAGCAATAGAAAGAAAACGTAAAATAATTAATCTCTCACACACACACATGTGCAGAACCAGGACATTACAGAAATCTAGCAATATTTGGTAATGCTACACAAATGAAGAGCTTACTTTCTTCCTTCTTGCTAATAATGGCTGGCAGCGTGTAGATCTGTAAAAAAAATGGCAACAGGTCAATGTTTCTGCTTTAAATTCTTTATTGCCAGGTTTGTTGGTAGTTCTTAAGCTAGCTGCAACATGCTGTGTACTAGCTTGCTGCTGGGGGAAAGCCAATCTCGGCTTCCACCTTCTCTTGATGTTTACCCCGCAGCACTCCCCCAGGTTAACAGCCCTGTGCTAGGATCTGAGCAGGTGGAGAGAGCAAGATCCACTGTTTTGGTTGTGTTTGCAGTTTTACACACCTGATCATCTTAACCTCTAGGGAGAAGGCAGAGGGCCTGTGGGATGTGTCCCAAAAACCTATTCAGGCTGGCCTTGAGATTCTAGACTGACCAGGGATTTAAGAGCATTAAATTTATAGGCACCTAAAATGTGTTAGAAGTCAGATTTGCAGACTCCAAATGGGTTAAATTTCAATACAGCTACTGATCTAATTGCTGTACTGTTTCAGTCAAGCAAGAAGCTTGTAAAAACACTCATCTATCTCATAAAACTGATGAAACATTTTTTCCCCTTGGACACAGGTCTGGTATCACCCTCATTCAGTGACTTTTAAGAGCAGACTAACAGTGGGAAGAAAGCTCAGACAAGGCTGTCTCTTAGTAGCTTTCAACTCTCTTTTCATGTTGCAGTGCCTGTTAAGATGCTGCTAATTCTTCACTCCATGGTGCTGCCCAAAAGATAGTTTGTCTTTACCAGTGCAGAAGCTACCACTTCACAAATGTTGTTATCTGAACCATGAATTCTACTAGACAATATGCTATCACATTACTTAAACATTAAATATCCTAACATAAAATAATAATATATAAATAAAGGCTTAAAGTCACTAATAGTTCCACTTTTCCACTTTGTACCTATCTTCACTGCGTATTTGCAATAGTGTCTCACAAAGAACAGAACTGTATTTGCCTGCACTGTAACAGAGTATCTGAAATGCATACTAGCTTCTTTCTTTAATATGTGTGCCACAAAACTGTAAAAAAGAAAAGAAAAAGAAAATATATCCTTACTGGTTCTTTTCCATCCATAGCTTCGAGCCAGAGTTTTCGGTTGGATTCTGAAAAAGCTTGCAGTGTGATGATTCCAGGTCTGTCAAAAACATACACATATACTGAAGTTACTAATTTATTTTTCTCAAACAGTATCCAAAGTCAGACTCCAAATGCATACTGACATGAAGTGAATACATAAAAGACAGAGATAAGTTAAAGAAAGTTGATGGCTTCTGACATAACACAGTAACTTTGAGCCAGATTTAAAAACAGGTCTGTTTTTTTAAAAGTTTGGTACTACAACATGTAATTTTAGATGCCTAGTCTTAAGTGCTACAACCCTCTAATAGGTATTAGGCACCTCCACATTGCAAGATGAGTTATACACCTGCAAACGGGATCCCATACAACCCATTTTTCACTGGGGAGATGCTTAGGATGGAAAACCTAAGGGCAAGATACATCAGCTCAATTTGACTAAGTATGTCTATGCCTGAGCTGGTTATCTACGTTCCTTTCACAGCAAATGGAGTAGGTACTTTTAATCTAAAAGTCACCATATCCCAAAATAGATATCCAAAGTTAGTCAAAAGAAAAGTGCCCTAAAACGGTTGCCTAAAAAGAGCACTTTGAGACAGTATCTCAAGTATAGAGATGTAAAGCCAACTGAGCTGAGTACTGTCATGGTGCAGGAATTTTTTATTTGAGAGGATTAAAAAAACCCCAGTTTTTTCTGCTGGCTGTGCTCTAACCACTATGGTAGAAGTTGGAAAAGAGGCATAGCCTCTCTGTTGACGAAGCTTTGACATTGCATAGAAAAAGAGTCATGGGAACCAGTGAAGGGATGAGGGAACCAATTTCGATCTTTGTTCCTGGAATAATGATATAAACAGACGTATAAATACAAAGAATTAGTCTCTATTTGTGATCATAGGCAAATGAGTTCTTTAAGAAATGCTTTGAAATTAATTCACTGATTTGCCAACATAGAATGCCCAAGAGACAGTCCATTTTAAAAATCCTGCTCCCACACCAGTGTAGTGTGTCTCTGCTCAAAACTTTCAGCAGACTGTCCAAAACTGTGATTTTTCTATGGTAGGTTCACAAGTAAAGGACACCATAGTTTCTACTAGGTATTCATCTTCTGTCATAAAAATAAATAACCAAAAATCCACCATCCTTTCCCACCTCCTCCAAAGGACCTACATTGTCACCTTGTATTTAAAAAGCATACAAGAAAGCAAGTGGACAATATAAAATATCAGAATGTGCGTTCACACACATACACCAAACTATTCAAGGAGGAGCAAGCCCTGCCCTTATACATAAAAATGCCAAGCTGAGTATTTAATTTACTATCTACTGTCACAAGTGTAAAAAGATACAGTTAATGCAGATTAAGATGTATAATTGTTTTTCTATTTTCTTAAATTCTATGTTTATTTTCATTTTAATATTCCATCTTGCTACCCACTCACAGATTCTTACATAGGAATTTTTTTCACAAAAACATTTTAGAAATAGAAACTGATTTTTTCTTCTTCTTTCTATTGTGACTACTGCTGAATGTTTCAGTTGGAAAATTGCATTTATACTTATAGTCCCCTGATCAGCATGTACAGAAAGAACAGAAATTCCTGAGTGTCATTTTAGTTCAAGCTTAGAGATACCCAGAGCTAAAAGCAGGCTTCTGATTTAATCTGTCAGCCAAGTTTGCAGTCATTGTATAGCATGTTTTAACACTGAAATATCTAACACTATAATCCCCCAATATTAGTTTCCTAAAAAAAAAAAAAAAAAAGCCCAAACCAACTCAAACACATTTTGAACTAAGTAACTTTAACTTCCTCTCTAGTTACTGAAATAGTTGGTAATTTCTCAGAAATTAAAATTACATTCAAGGTGAAACACACTTTTTGATGCTACCTTTTTATATAGCTCCAGTAGTAATGAGATGGTGTAACCTCTAGAATAGTTTTTACAAGAAGTCTGAGCTGAATGTAGGTGTGAAAAACACCTAAGTAAATTTTAAATTAATTATGTCAATTAGAAGGGCTCACAGTGCATGTTCTCCATTAGCTGTTCACAAGGGTTTCTTTCAGTTATCATGATTCTTTCATGAAATGAGACATGCACATCAGTCTGCACGGTCTTCCAATGTTTTAATAAAATAGTATTTTATATAATGTTTCACACAATGTTGCATATAATAATGCAAGGAGAGAATCAGCTCTGTGGGATAAGGTGTTTGGAGACAGAAGTTAACCACAAAATCTTGCCACAACATTTTGAAGACCGGTGTAGCTGCACATTTTTAAATAGAGCTCTTTCATGATGAAAAGTCATACCCTCACGTTACTAAGGAAACTTATCTTTTACTAATGTCTATTACTTTTAAAGCTTTTCTGTATTTTGCAGGTGATGTCCAACATTATACTCCAAGTAAACAATATTAAGTCTTGAGTTTAAAATTAGTTCAAATGTAGCACTTTTCACAGTCTTTTTGAATCCTCAGTATTCCAGTACTGTGTTTATGAATGTATGTGAACTTGCTTACATTCTTAGTCATTACTGACATCAGTAACAGCCACTGCATCTTCTCATTCTCAGGGGAAACCCACATTTTACCAACATGACATTCAGAAGAGATTAATGGCGCCCTTGTATATGAACTCCCACCAAATATTTCTAGGTATTTCGTTGTCTACTCATCTCCTCTGCTGATTTGTATGAAAATTCACTACTTCCCCGCCGAATAAAAAATCAACTGGAAAAGTGAACTGTCTATCAGCCTGTGAAAGTTATATCTTTACAATAATGACCAAGTAACTTTATATTCTACTCCCCTTTCAATCTTATGTCCAAGTTTCCACAGTACCTTTAACTTACAGGCCATGTGCATTTGTAATCAATCAAAATGACCAAAAGGAACAAAGAGCACGTAAAAAGTGCCTATCACTATCTCTTTGATGAGAACTTGAAGAACTGCAGGTGAAACTAATTGTTTTGTGCAGTTTTGTTGAACTGTGGATGTGCTAGTAAAGTAAGGGAGAGAGAAGGGACAACACTCGTGAATACGTTACAATGGGACTGCCACAGATGTGTCTAAAATGCAATTCTGCTTAGAAAGAAACAACTACCAATTTCAAACTCAACCTGTCAATTCAAGCTTAGGAGCTTTCAAGAGACCAATTAGTCTCAACATTTGTTCATACAAAATTTCTATTTCTTAAACCTGAACTCACTCAGAAGTCTATTTTAGAAAAACAATGTATAATATTTCAAAGTACCGAAGTAGCCTCAAAATTATCATGTAAAAACAGCAGTTCTGAATGGAATTTAAAATGACAGTAACAGTCATAAAGTATTTCTTAAGAGAACAACTACAAAAGTGAGTCTATCATATTTTAAGGGAAAAATTAATTCAATACTTCTCTTTATTCCCAAGCTTGAAAAAAATACTTTTACAAAGTACTGTGTACACATGCTTCAAATACAGAAAAGCTCTTTTCATCTATCTTATATAGTTATAATATCCAGGAATAAGTGAAAAAAAATTGTAGAAGTAATTTTCAAAAAAGACAAATTATGTGCTATCATACATTTCTCAAAGAAATAGAGACTGGTACGGAATATGCTTATTAATAAGTATTTATAAAAATATTTATGATCTATTCCTAAAAGAGGGTAGTTACAGGTTTTGTAAGAATCTGTCTTGTATCTGCATGCAAACGTAATGTAGTTAAGAAAACACATATGCAATGTAGAGAATTTTGTTAGAAAACCAGGTTTGAACAAATAAGTACTAAGTCTGGAAAGCCTGGTTTGTCTGGATACAAGCATATTGAGAAATACATGTTCCTATTACAGGAATAATTATATCAGTTGCAAGTCCTTCTATTTTTAATTCTTTTCAATTTGTTAACACAATGAAAAAAATTCAAACCTCTCAAATACTTCAATATCGAAACAGAAACGTTTGTCAATTGAATCTGTCTTTCTCCTGATGCAAGATTTTAGCTTGAATATTTCTGGTGAGCTTGTGACAAGGCCATTCTATAAAACAAAACAAAACAAAATTAGCACATGCAATATGCTGATATACCTTGGCTTCACATCTTAAATTTAACTGTATGAACAATCCAAAGGACATGCCTTAGGGATTAAAATTATTTAGGAACATATACAATAATTTCTCTGTATATAAAGTAAGACAGTTAATAGCCTTCTGTCACATATTTGTTATTTAACTATTGTATTTCAGAAAACTCCCTAAATTCAAAGCTTTACAAACATCTGCATATATAACATGATTATATGTTACATGCCAGAATGAATATCATATAATTCTGTCAACTCTCACATGTAGACAGAAAGATTTGTCAAGAATAAAGCTGACTAACTCCTCGTTCTGGCCACCATCACTCTCTATAATGTTGGAAAGGCTGATGCAGTCAGGGGAGTTTCTGAGGAATGGGAGAAAGCAAATGTTATTCCTCTCTTCAAGAAGAGCAAGGAGATGGGGAACTACAGGCCAGTCTGCATCACCTTGATCCCTGGGAAGGTGATGGAGTGAATAATCCTGGAAAGCATTTTCAAACATATTAAGGACAGAAAGGTGACTGGAAGTAGTCAGCATGGATTTAAAGAAGGGGAAATCATGCAGCACCAACCTGATAGCCCTCTACAATGTGATGGATGCTTCAGTGGATGATGGAAGAACAAAGAATATTGTTTATCTCAACTTTAGCCAGGCTTTCAACACTACGTCCTACTACAGTAGGACATTTCCTACTATATCCTCATAGACAAACTGCTGAAGTACAGGCTAGATAAGTGGATGGTGAGGTGGACTGAAAATTGGTTGAACATCTGAGCTCACAGCAGACGTCCAGCTGCAGCCAGTCACTAGTGGTATGCCCAAGGGGTCGATACTGGGGCCGGCACTTTTATCGTGAATAGGAATAACCCCAGGTACCAGGACAGGCTGGGGCTGACAGGATGGAAAACAGCTTGGCAGAAAAGGTCCTGGTGGGCAACAAGTTGACCGTGAGCCAGCAATGTGCTCTTGCAGCAAAGAAGGCCATTGGCCTCCTGGGCTGCATCAGGCAGAGCGCTGCCAGAAGGTGAAGGGAGGTGATCCTCACTCTCTGCTCAGCACTGGTGGGACACATCTGGACTGCTGGGTCCAGTGCTGGGCTCCTCGGTACAAGAGAGACAGGGATGTACTGGAGCAAGTCCAGCAAAGGGCCACCAAGGAGATTAAGGACTTGGAGCATCTGTCAGATGTGGAGAGGCCGCGAGAGCTGGGACTATTCAGCCTGGAGAGGGGGGATCATATGGGTGATTTATCTATAAATATCTGAGGGGAAGGAGTGAACTGAGTCATTCTTCTCAGTGGTGCCCAGTGAAAGGGCAAGAGGCAATGGGCACAAACTAAAATACAGGTTATTCCATCTGAACTTAAGAAAAAGCTTTTTTACAGTGATCAAATGCGGAAACAGGTTGCTCACAGAGTTTTGCGGGGTCTCCATCCTTGGAGATATCTAAAACCTGACTGGACACAGGCCTCGCTAACCTGCTCTGGTCGACCCTGCATTGAGATTAAACTAGATGATCTCCATGGCTCCTTTCCAAACCTCATCCATTCCATGATTCTGTGCAAATGTGATTGAGTTCCTATGCATTTGGAACCACCACATTAGAGAAGTTATTAAATATGTGGTTTATATACCTTTTAAAAGAAATATTTTTACTTAAATATTTATCTATGCTATGTAAGACATGCACCGCTTCATGAAAACAGCCTTATGCTTTGTTCATCACATTTTTTTATTTTAACAGTTCCTGAATGCTTAACATAAAAGATGGAATATACAACTCATGTATGTATTCAGGTATGTGCAACTCACCACTTTTCCACCAGATTTTGTTTCAGCTATACTCATTGTAAATGTTTTTGTTCCTTTATCATAAGTGCAGTAATGTTTTACCCATGTAAATCCAAGAGGTCCTAGATTAAAGAGAGACAGTATTAAAAATAATTAATTTGGCATTTTATGACTATTTTAGTTGGAGTTAGATAGAGAAATGAAACATAACAGTATCCACATGTAGCCTACAAAATCAAAAACTCCCATAATTTTTTAATTTGAATGTGTTGTTCAGGTATAATTTTCAAATATTTCAGCTTGATGAGGTTGCCCAACAAAGTTCCAGCAGACTGACTTTCTTTGGCAACTGGATGGGTAACAGCATTTCACTAGGGTAGACAGGGAGGAGACAGGCAAGATCCTGAGGATTTTTCCACCTAGGAAATATAGTTGAAGATTTTATCAACCCAGGTGAAGCACTAGGATTCAGTATTACATCCTTTCTCTGAGGGAAACCTTGAAGTCTGGTATAAGATCCAGAAAATTGGACAAGGTCATGAAGTCAGAGTGTATTTCCCTTTACTTTCACAGTTCTTGTCAAAGGTAACAAATGTTTTTGGTAGTGTCATAGGATCTACCTGTTACCTTAAGGGAGTGGGTAGAATGGCATTGGCTCAGTGACAGATTTAATCTTACATAGTTGAACACTGGAGGGTGATTTCATTACATGAAAGGAAAGGAAGGAAAGAAACAGTGCACTCTAAAACAACAGTAGTTTAGAGATGAAGGATAAAATTCTGGCTGGCAGAGAGAGCAAGAAACATTGGCCTTTTATGCCTTGGAAAGGGTTCTGCTGGGGAAGAGGTGGCTGTAACAGTGGTGCACAACTGACTGTGTCCACAAACTGGCAACTGCACCCACTCACAATACCAAAGTATAATGTACTTAGGGATTCACTAGTCTTCAATTCAGATAGCCATACATGAAATGTACAGCGATCCCCAAGTAGCCTTCCACAAAAGTGGTGGATATATGAGAGATTGCATCAATCACCTAAGTGCCTTATCCTGGAGAGGTCACACCACACCACTTCTTAATCCTCCTGCAAAGTATAGGATCTCTCATGCAGAAGATGTTTTCACTCCTGGATTACCCAGAGCTTTGCTCAGGCATTGCTGTGAACCTTTAGTGAATCTAAACGCAAAACCCTCTTGAGCTTAAGCTCAATGGTATTTTAAACTTTGGATGCTAACCTAGCTTAGATACAGGTATTTATACGTGCTCTTTGCCGCAAGCAAAAGACATATATATATAATGCAGTATTGTAACTACCGTGTAAATTCAGAATAGGAAAGGACTAGATGATACTTTCAATCCACATGTGATTTTCCAATTCATTTTGACAGGAGTTACTAATGGGAAAAATACGATACTGATTTTTTCAAAGTACAGTATATCTGGACCTTTTAATTTTTTTTTACATTGAAAGAGCTCTAAGTTTAAAAATAAAATAAAAAAAAAATGTATTTTAAGGGTTTTGTGTTTGGGTTTTTTTAAATGTAAACAGTTCAGGTGTTAAAAACAGACCTAGTAGTTTTGCTATAGATACAATGGCTTTGCGTTCTAAATGTAGCCTTCCACAAAAGTGGTGGATATATGAGAGATTGCATCAATCACCTAAGTGGCATGTCTGGCAATACAGAAACATAGATGTGGAAATTTACAGTCTGTTACTCTGACTCAGAGAAAGTTCTCCCATTGCCTGCGTTTTGCAGGAAAGTAACTTCATGAATTGAAAGTTGACTGGTCATCCAGCCTCAGAAATTAGCTGTTCTGTTCTTATATTTTAATTTATTTTCACTTAGCAAAATAAAATCTATAATTATTCTAAATAATTTTTTCCTCTGATGGCATTTCATTAACTCTTTTAGCATATATAGAAGGATGAGCACTCTCAAAGCAGTTTTAGATGAGTTTAGAAGTCATCTGGTTTTTGTTAAAAAAAGTTTATAGCCAGCACCCTGCATTGCAACTTTAATCTGTTACTCATGACTATCCATCTGGATGAAAACAATTTATGACCTAGTGACTTTTTTTTCAAAAAAACATACTTACCACCATGCATATCAGTAATAAATACATACAGGATTTACTCTCAAGAATAGCAAACATTTAACCCAGTTGCCCATAATTTGACAAGAGCCTATGGGATGAGGGTTGTAGGAAAGTAAACCTGCATGACAAGGAAATATACAACTAGTACCTTCCCCACTGACACAGACATTACAGACCCTGTTATTCTTACTCCAGAATGAACTAATGAACAAATTTCTTTTCAGGAAGAGGATGTCAAGTTGGCCTCTCACTATTTAATAAAGCACAGCATGTGCCCAGTGCTTCACTCCTTTTCTCCTTCCCCCATTAGCAGGGCTCAGTGTAATTTCCACTTAACACAGGTTTCTTTTATCATTATTACTCAATTAAAACATAGAGGGTCTTCTTAAAACTTTCAGTGCTAGTGAGGGTAAAAGTGGCTGAGGTTAACTATGGTAAGCATTGAGGTTTCTTTCTTTTAGCTCACATACGGAATAAAGATTAATTTCATGATGTTATTTGGAAAATCATATATCTATAACTCCATGTAGTCTCTTAAGTTATCATCCAAAAGAGAAGCAGTGAAGAAGATATCCTCAAAACTGAGGTCAAGTGGGGTCAAGTCTGACATGGGAATGCAGACGGTCAAACACATAGCCGTTGTGTTGTTCTACTAACTAAACCATTTTCTTGTCCTTGCATTTTTTGCTGTGTCTTTCAAATCAAATTAAAAGGTACGCCTGTTTTACTCACGTTTCTCCTGCACATAGAGATAGCCTTCCATTGTCCACTGACTTGGTGGTCTGTAATCCTGGTTGGCTGATTTCATTCTTTGCATGAGTCTCTCTACTTCCTGCCTAGTGCTTTCAAAGTTATTCCGTGTCTAATACCCGGAAAAAGGAACAAACAAAAAGCCACATTATCTCATGTAAGTACTAAAAACCAATGAAGAACTAATTATTAATAATTCCAAGGAGACTGTATTAGAGACCAGCAGAAGCATTTGCTAGAGACGTAAAAGGGAAAAAAAAATAATACTCTTCACTGCTCTAGAAGCCTAGGAGTAACACTAATGAAGAATTCAACGTAAGCACACAAGTGTAAAGGAAACATAGTTGAGAATAGTAACAATCCTCTTTCTGCAGGTCACTAACCTCAGAAAGGAAGTAATTTCATAACTTTAGGTATGCTCGCACAGTATTTTGCAGACAGATGCAGGCCTTCTCTCTGTGTACTCTAGGATACACAGACAGAAGCCAGGCTAAACTAGAAGCTGCTGACAGCATAGCCCCAAACCTGAAACAGTAAGTCCCACTGAACCAGTTGAAGTACAGTGCAGAAAACATGAGTTTGGGTTAATGCCAGGCTAATGTCCCTAGACGGCTGCGACCTCTCCACACAAGGAAGAGACAAATGTACTGTGTAATCTCTATCTACCGTCCACAGCTGCTGACACCCAGAACAGTCAGGTTACCAGCACTGTCATGAACGTTTTTTGATAGGACTATGCAAACACCACAGTTAAGTGTAACATAGACATGCTAGGGAAGAAACAGGTCACAAGTGGAAGAACTGTGCCAAAAACATGGAAGGACTGTGTCTGTCCTACATATTGTGTGCCTAACCAGGCATCTGGCCAAGCAAACAATTAGGTACAAAGGCGGGTTTTTCATATTTGCTGGTATCTATATGCATGTAAATAGACATTTTTTCCTATCTAATTCAGTGACGCCAGGGTTTCCCTCCACACATCTAGCACGGTATAGTAAAGGAGAATTATTATGAGGTGCCAGAGGTTTGATAGGTTGCTACTAATACACCAGATGTTGAACACTTTGTTCCTACAGGTAACAGAAAAGAATGAAGATTTTTGTAATGTTTCTGCAAAGTCATCTTATGGACTGTAATCCTGACTAGTCAGAGAGATACTCTCAGGATTTTATATGTTGGTGAATACTTCCCCCTTTTTGTGGGCCATTCATGGAGTTGCACAGTACTATAATAATACACATGTTAAATCTTCTTCTTGAAGACAAAGGCTATTATTAGAAAGGAAGCTAAAATTCTTCTCTGAACTTTTCAGATGATAACCTTAGGGTGAGGTATCAGTTCAGACCAAACTTAACACACGCCATTTTGACACCTTCCAGAGGGACATGCCATTGAAAGGAAGAATGTCCCCATTGTGAGAGCTTATCTCTGTTTGTCTGTTAAATTTTTAATTACTACTTTTAAGCAGCCAGGACTTTGAATCAAATTATAGAAAACAAAGCCAAATGGACATACGAAGTATGCCACTGGCCAGCTGAAACAGTGAAAGTGACAACAGGTCATGTTAGGACATGGTGACCTGTTAAGAGCTGTTGGTCCGCCACTATTCTGCTACTCCTACAGCTACTCCTGCTCTAACCTGGACAATTTTAAGAACAGAAACAGCAGTTCAGATCAACTGTTCTCCAAGACCTTAATACACATTGCAATGGAGAGGAGTACTTGTGACAGCTACAACAGACAGGCTGAACACAATTTTTCCTGAACACTGTCCTCTGTTTGTCTTTCCCTACATCTTTCACTTCAGTCTTAGGTTGGGTGATGCTCTGAGTGACAAGTCAGTAGATAGCCCAGCTGGCAAAAGGAAGCTGTGAATCTAGATCCAAAGCCAGAATTTAAACTTCTGTGTAACAGCAGTGAATGATATACTGTATCCCACTATATCTTCATGTATATGTTTCTCTGATGTATAATAAAAATTAGTATCACAATACATTGTTCCTTCTGCCTAACTTTACATCTCCCTCCTCCTCTGTAGTCTATTTACAACTTCAAGTCTTACTTATATAATATTTAAGAAGAGATTAAGTTTAACTATTTCATAATTAATACTGAAATTGAAAAAATCCTTCAATAATTCAGTTTCTATAGATAGATACTGTCGTGGTTTAGTCCCAGCCAGCAACTCAGTACCACGCAGCCGCTCGCTCACTCCCCCTACCCTGATGGGATGGGGGAGAGAATCGGAGGAGTAAGAGTGAGAAACACTCCTGGACTGAGATAAGAACAGTTTAATAATTGAAATAAAATAAAGTAAAATAATAATAATAACAATATAATAATAATAGTAATAATAATATACAAAGCAAGTGATGCACAATGCAATTGCTCACCACCCGCCGACCGATACCCAGACAGTTCCCGAGCAGCAATTGCTGCCCCCTGGCCAACCCCCCCCAGTTTCTATACTGAGCATGACGCCATATGGTATGGAATAGCCCTTTGGTCAGTTTGGATCAACTATTCTGGCTGTGCCCCCTCCCAGTTTCTTGTGCGCCTGGCAGAGCATGGGAAGCTGAAAAAGTCCTTGACTAGCATAAGCAGTACTCAGCAACAACTAAAAACATCAGCGTGTTATCAACATTCTTCTCCTACTAAATCCAAAACACAGCACTATGCCTGCTGCTAGGAAGAAAATTAACTCTATCCCAGCCGAAACCAGGACAATACTAACATATTCTGACTTACAATGCCAGTTTTGGTCTGTGCTGTGGGCTCATGCTCCTCTCAGAACTTGCCATATTAGATAAATCTCTGGACTGAAGCACATTTTTCACCCTTTCACTGAAACTGTGCTGTGCAACAACACTGACCCCTTGTGCCTTTATCTGAAAGAGTCTTAGTAGCAAACTGAAGAACTTCAAAGGACAAGGGGCTGAGATGCTCTGCAGAGAACATTTGCATTTCAATCCAAAAGGAGAAGGTTAATCATCTAGGATGTTTTGCCTTGTTTTCCCAAGCAGTGTTTTAAATGGGATCTATACCTACATATGAATAACAGACATAAAGGGAAAGGGGCTACAGAGGTGTGCCGCACATGTTTAATTGCAGCAAAACCTGGAAGAGTGCAGTACTCCTGAGAATGCAGATCTACATTAACAGTGCTAAGGCAATGTCGTCTTCCAACTTTGAGCCAACATATGCCTCTCTATTAGCAAGATGCTCCAGGAAAAATGTCAAGTGTTTTATTTTCCAGAAACCCACAGGGAATAGTAGTTGAGCACGGTAAAGTGCTCTTGTACTCCCAGACCTGTTGCATATTCCCTAAGTTCAGTGGCCAAGGCATTATCCACAAAAGCTGATGTCAGATCTTCTAAACTGTTGTAGTTTCTTTGATTCCAGTGGAGCTACAAAAATTTCTGTTGTGTATCTTTTCTTGAAAGAATGAAATAGAAAAGAAATGGAGTCACCCCAAAATACAGCATTTGGAGTAAATGATAGAACTCCTTCACTTTTTTTTTTTAATTTGTTCTGTACTTTGAAGTTACTTGTCATGAAAAATGTAGGTCTGGCCCAATATTAACAGGCTGAGCTTCACTTTTTGCCTTAAAAGCAAGTGATAGTGATTGTAATGCAAATCAGGTGTAAAGTTGTTTTGTATCTGCCTACTTGTATGTCCTTGGAAGTGCAACACCTGAGTTAGAGAGTGAAATAAATATACACTTGTATACAGCAGTTATGATGAATGGAAAAGTATGTTGATTAAATGAGTTTTTGTTATTTCTGAAAGCTACGGAATTTCTGGACACAGTTAATCTTGTATGGCTCTTACTAGCAAATTCAGACCAATCTACAGCAAAAGATCCATTTGCTCAGTTGAGAGTAACTCTCTACACAAATAACAGATCCTTTCTTCCAGTGGAACTTAACACTTGTGGGAGCTGCTCACCATGGAGGAAGGCTCCACCAGTTTCCTGATGCAGACAAAGTAAATCCAGAGAACAGCCAGAGCATGGCTTCCCAAGTATGCTTTATATACAGTGGGAAGCTAGCAGACAGAAGGACAAGCTTTTTGTGGCAAAATGTGATCTTAAAGAAACAAACTGCGTCATTCTATACTAGTTGGAGCATTTTTGGGACATCCACTTACTCCAGAAGACAGTCCCCACTCTCAGGAAAGCATTTACACATATTTAAACCTATCAGGACTGCTGTGTTTTCTAATCAAAACTTGGCTGCTGTCCTGCTTTTCTGGTTCTCGCTCCCAAAATTTTGACCTGGAAATCACAAATTGACTATTTGAAGATTAATTTTTCCAAAGTTATTTGTTCACAGGAATCTTCATTACATTAACTTACCAAAAATAACTTTTGCCTACTCATATAATAATTTCATTCCAGCTTACTAAAACATTGCAAGATTTAGAGCTCCAATAAAGTGCTATGAGTCTACTTTAACATCCTGAAATTAAATTAGCAAACAAAATGGTGTAAATACAAATCATCCTTACATTCTGCAAATTGAACTGCAGCTGCTGCTTGTATGGTGCAAACTCCTGAGCCAGTTCATATCCTTCATGGTAAAATGTAAATAATCCTTGAAGAAAGGCCAAGAGCTGAAAAGGTAAAATTGAGAAGCATTATATATTTTTAACATGCACTCTTAATGCTATATAACACGAATAAAACAGAACATAAACTAACTTATAAGGAATAGGTATTCCCTGCAATAGTGAAAAAAATAGTTCTTAGCAACTGCTACACAATTTTTCTATTCAGGTGAATATTAGAAAGAAAAAATTAAGGACGGTTGATTTTCTATTAGTTTTCAGCAGCAAAATACAGCAAACCATCAGCAAAAACCATTCTGTGTCTTAGCTCCTAGAACGCTCTAAGCTTTCATGACTGGCAATAGCAAAGCTCTGCTGAGCACGGAATCCATGGTAAGATGTTAAAAAAAAGAGGTGTTAAACAGGCTTTCGGGTCACGAAGTTGTCATTTCCATAATAATTTAATTCACTGTCCTAGACATTTTGTCCAGTATTTCAGCTGGAGTCTTTGATGGTGTGCATTTTCCAAATTCATACTTTCAGAGTTCAAGGTTTTTTTCTTCAAAATATTTTTTCACTTTCTTCATAGTAATTGCTTGGGCTATGACCTATTTTCTACAAATGAGACTCTTGAAAGTATGTTTTGGATAGCTTAATACAACACAAGAAATCCAGACTATTTCTTCCTGCTCTGAACAAAATGCAAACTCTATCTGGTATGTCTGTGACTGACTCCAACAGAACAGCTGAAGTCAGTATGTATCCAGCTGAAAATTCTTTTTAAAGTTTGCTTTTAAATAATGTTTAAGTAGTAAAAAGTGCAACTAGATTTTCTGAATGCTGATTTTAGCTGTTGAATTAATGCATTCCTACCACCTATTAGTTTTAAAAGCCTTCTAATTTATTCTGTTCTAAATTTAAAAAATGTTTTGATATTGCCATAAGTCTTCTTACCTGCTATTAAATAGCAAGCATTTAATTTTTTATTATGGACTATTTTCTTTGAACATATAATTTAGCTTACATACAACCAAGTAAAGAAAACAACAAAAAACCAACTTGAATGTACAATAACAAAAGCTATAACAGGACAGATTTATCTTAGGATATTACAGCCATTGAAAAGCTAATCATCTAGGCTAAGTAACTGGCTGTCCAGGCTGCCTCCTAACTTAGTAAAAAACCACAGGTATTCAAGAGCATAATTCTTTTTCCTTTTTCAGACTTCTCTTTCAGGATGGGATGAATGATCCAATGGAAACATTTATCTCTCTCCATCGACTACTGAAGTAGCCTAGACTCGGGCAACAAAAATGCCATCATTCATATTTAATGCACTTTTCTTCGTGTTACCAGTACCATAGATTATGGTAAGTGAAACAGCTTAAAAATGTAGCTTTTACTGTGTTTATATTTTCTTTAAATTTACACTCAGCCCTACTTGAAGAAACGTAGTTAAATTGTTCTACCTCCCTCTTTCCTATTGCTCACTAAGAGACTGCTGTACTAAGGTAACACATATTTCAGGGGAATAGCTAAAATAGTATTTTGCAATTTTAGAGCCCCATCCATTCCAGCATCACAAGACATTCCACACCCGTTAACGTACAAAATTCCACAGCTTGACAGATGAGAGATCAAGGATGCAGCTCTCTGGGCAGAGGAGCTAACATGATGACTTGCTGCTACCAGACTCAAGTCTTGGTCTCCCCTTCCCGTTCCCTCCTCCTTTTCCCCATTCAGCTTTGTCACACATCCTGCACATCCTTACGCCAGCTGCGGCACTACTGAGCCCTTCAGCAGGCATCTCTGCCTCAGGGAGCCTGCTGGTTTGCTGCATTAGTAAGTTAAAGCAGTTTGAGGTTAATAAACATCAGCACTGGCGCAAACAGAAGCGTGAAGGCATAGCTGGGAGAAGGACTCCCCCCTTGTTTTTTACTAGTATTGCAGGATCAGATGAAACCCTGGCCTCAGGCCAAAGTGGTGAAAGCCCATGCCTGTCCAGTAAGTTGGTCATGGAGCCTGAAGATCCTTGGGCATAAAAGCCACTTTTTGTGGGGCTTCTACAATGGGTGTGAATTCCTGAACCGCATCCCACCACCAAACAAACAAATGAAGGCAACACAGTCAAGTGTAAATTGTCTCAGCTTTACATGATCATCTGCCCAGTTTAAATCATTATCTCAGCTAAGGACCTGGACCTGCAAGTCGGTTATTCAAGTGGTTCTGAGGAAGGTCCAAATACAACAATTTATCTTAAAATCTCCAATTATGTAAATGGATAGAAAGAGTTCTGTAATTTTAAGGTTTATAATGTAATTGTAGAAAGAATTTAGAAAAGAGAAGAGAGCAGAGAGAAGAGCAGAGAGAAGAGCAGAGAAGGGAGGGGAGGGGAGGGGAGAAAGAGAAAAAGAACCTAATCTTCCTTTTTTATGAGTAAAATATAAAATAAGTAAGTAAATTACAACCAAGGCTCTGCTCTGGCTCCAGCTGTGCAAAGCCCCTGTGCACAGATAGATCCAGTTACTCATCTGCGTCCCCAACTACAGCTCCTTCAGGTACAGCAGCATAACTACTCCTGTGCTTACTCTGACTTGTTTCAGTCAACAGGATGTGGACTAACTTAACCTGTAAGTAGGAGCCTGCTGCTAAACCCACCCCTTTCATCTAAAGAAGTACTACAGGAGCAATACGAGCACTCAGCAAAACCATAGCCAGAGCAGAATGTTAGAGCACACCGAAATTACAATAAAGGAACTAGCAGGAGAAAGTTTCGTTATGTCAGCTTATGCCTGAATTTTAAAGACGAGTTTAAAGGGCATTTCTGGAGAATGCACTATAAACCATTTAAATTTCAGCTTCAATACTCAAAGAAAACCATTTTCCACCGTACAAAACACTTCTACAGAATACATGGAGAAATACTGAGGAGGAAAATATTTAACACAAGATGGCAGCAAAGCTGAATTTATCAGAAAGCAAAAAAACAGCAGCAAAAAACCCCTGAGAAAAATCTAAATGCATTTTAGTCAAAGTACTGCTCAGGTATTCTAGCAGTTGTGCATTGCAGAGTATCTGGCCTTGAGGTTCTCTTGGTCAAATACTCTCTGAGTACTTAGAAAAAGAGGAATATAAGAAAAGTAAAAATATGCTTTTTTTATGCAAGTCCTACACCAGCTTATTCAAGGTCTGTGTTGAAACAACTGCCACTGAGGATGGTATTCACTTCTATGTATGTGTCACTAGTGGTGGAAGAACAGGGATCAGAAAACGCTCTGTACCCAATGGGCCTGTGCTGTTAACACATCTTCGTAACCACTTCTATCAGGACAGGCACAGCCATAGCATTGCACGGAGGAGATCTAAAAGCCAAGGACTTTTGCCCTAGGCTTATGCTCGCAGTGGGGTTTTCTTGTTCCTGGTGTTACAAGTGGCACTCCTGCTAAAGGCAGGCTCATAATGTTAAAGAGATTTATATTAAACCATAAAGAAAAGAAAACCAGCCTTTTTTTCTTTCAAAAATGATTTTCAGAATGTATTTTGAGGTGGTCTTCACATGTAAAGAGGTGATTTGTTTCACCAAACTTCACATACAATGCCTGATGTGTTCATACCAACAATTTTTCATTTCAACAAGTGCCTTAGTTACCTCAATCTGAGTATCTAATCAGTCACATCAATAAAAAGCGAGGTCTGAACTCCGTAATACAATGCTACTCACTACCCCAGTGCCACGAGGATTTCAGCACAGAACCTGAAACAAAATCCAACTACTTCTTGAGACTTTATTTATTTTTATGTAGAGCTGGTGACCTCAAGACTGCCTGGTCATTTCATTCTCACAGGAAGAAGACTGTACTTAGGTTTCGGATAGGGGAGGAATTTAACCTTTGGCCTGCAGCACATCAGCCAGAAGTCCCTGTCTCCCTGGTTTCATTTTATTTATAAGTAGATAGCACCAGAAGGTACTTATCCATCAGATTAAAGTGAATGTAGTTAATAATGTAGAAAATCCAAGCAAGAGGAAATTGAGTTTAACATCCACAGTGAAGTCTCATGGAACTGCATGCAATTACAGGCAGGGTTTGTTGGTTGGGTCTTTTTTTTTTTTTTTCCTTCAAATAAACACTTCTGGGCTTTCATGACATTTAATGGACCACCCTCACATTTCAGATAGTTTACTGCTTATGAGCTCTGTGCCCTGATTCCTACAGGCCAAGGAAGTCCTGCCATTGCTGAGGGACAAAGTGGAGTTCTAGGAAGGAGTCTGTATTCCTCCTAACAACCTAACATCCTCAGAAAGCTGAGTTGGTTTGGACTAACTTCTCTGGGCCCACAAGGGCAAAGCTAGGAGCAGAAATTATTCTCACTTACTTTGATTTGCTGTTCAACTTGCTGTAAAGTAAATTTTAACACTAATTTGTCCTCAAGAAAAAGTTTAAATTCATGATCTGTATTTGCCTGATAAGGACTTGCATCTAGGAGCACATGCTCATATTTCCAACATCACTCACATAAACTATGCAATTTAAGAAGCCTATTTTGAAGACTTTTGTTTTTTCTTTGTCTCATAGTATTGCTGATGTGTATTATAATTTACTTGGCATGCTTTGCCTTATGGGTTTTAGTAAATGCTTTTATTCCAGCATGTTGTATGCAACAGACTAGAAACAAAAAATAAGAATTTTGAAGGTTCAAAATTTTATAACTGATGTTATAATTTAAGCTCCATTTATATTCAGATTGATTATAAAATATTCACACCTGGAGTCAGAAGACACTGCCTGCAAGGGCTATCATTACCCAGTCACCAGAGTATTCCCTGTACCTGTGTGCAATAAATAAACAGTATACCAGGCTAAAATGCCTACTGATCTGACACAGGATAGCAACTGATCCACTCAAAAGTAAATTTTACCTACTATACACCTGGTGACAAAAATACTCAGGTCCACAACAGTGAGTTTACCAGTAACCTCCCCTGCTTGCTTGCTCAGTATCAGCACTGATGAACTGACAAATTGCTCTTTCATTCTGCTAATTCATAGCTGCTGCTGTGATGGCTGACATAGTATGGGGACAGCTCCTGGTCAAAAGGATAAAGCTTGGTATCTCCAGCTAAAATACATAAAATCAAATTTATTTTTCATCTCTGTCTAGCACATAGGATGAAAGATGCCGTATTTTAACTACATGCAATTGCACAATAGTATTTCCCGATGTACAAAGTCTTCTCAAAACAGAAAGTTTCTGTTACTTTAAAGGACCATAAAGTCTCCTATACCAGGGTCAGAGCTAGGTCAAGATTGCTAGATTTTTCCAGGATGTGAGAGTTTTGCAGAAGTAGAGACACTCTGGATTAATCTGTGACAGGTAGAAGAATGTTCTTATTTAGGAA
The DNA here is from genome assembly GCF_030463565.1 of Pelecanus crispus. Taxonomy (NCBI): domain Eukaryota; kingdom Metazoa; phylum Chordata; class Aves; order Pelecaniformes; family Pelecanidae; genus Pelecanus; species Pelecanus crispus. The sequence goes on from NC_134643.1 coordinate 212,220,214, forward strand.
TCCGAGCAAAGTTTTAATCTCTAAGATTTGGCAGCTGCATGCCATAAAGACAGGATTTCTGTAAGTACTGCTTGCTGAATCCAGGTTCATTAGTTTGCATCAATGTCAAACATTCACTACACAATACATTCTCATCTCACGGAAAGGAGGCATCTGAGAAGCTCCTCTTGGTGACATTGGGTGTTAAGAGATGTAATTCAACCAGTTTCACAGCCAAGAGTGCTGCTTTGGTTAGTTACAAGGAAGCTGTGAGATGGCATGGAGAGAGAAAAAAAGTTATACTTGTCATGTTCCTCTTTCACAAGTGATGCTCTACTATGCTCAGTACGCTTAATGGGAAGGGACAGATGACATTGGAAGTTCTCTGTCAAGGGCTACAGGTACTAACTAACTAAAGTAATTGGCAAGCTAGTTCTGTATGACATGAACAGTAGTAATACTACTAATATGCCACAGAAATATGCTAGCACATCATACTGAAGCAGCTTTTGGTACCAACTGACCCAGAAGATAGATAGGGCTGGGAGGTAGAAACAGTCCAGGAGAAAATCCCAGATCTAAATATGGACTTTGAAACACAACTTTATCTTCCTCTTTTATGGCGTGTCAACATATGCTTTCTTTTATGTGCGAAGTAAACTAAAGACAAATGACTCCACCAACAAAAAAATAAACTTACCTATCCTTTTAACTTTATTTAACTTTATTTAACTTTTTTTTTTTTTAACTTTATTTTTAACTTTATTTCATGTATAACTCAGAAAAGCATATGTGTACACTGCCTACAGGGACTATTTAAACCCCAAAACTGGCTCAAAATTTCAGCCATTAAACTATGGTATTAGGAAACACCCGTTATGTGTTGCACAGACTCAACATTACATGTCGTCCCATTAAAATGTTATGCACACTCCAAGTCATCAGACATTTCACTTCACAGTAGATATGATACTCTTACATAAACCTTTAATAAACATTGAAAGTGCCCAAGCCAAGATCTTAATGTCTGTCTATATACAAACAACCTGCGACCGCAATTTAAAAAGCAAGAAAAAAAAAAAAAAAGATTTTTAAATTTAATTTTCAGCTTTAAATGCATGCATTCCAAAGAAAATAAAACATAAAACTTACAGGCTCAACAAATTCAAATTTCTTTTTCTCTTGTACTTCTTGAATTTTAAAAACATATTCTAATGATGCTTCATAAAAATTTTGATGTTCTCTGTCAATCTGTGTATCTGCCTAAAAGACAAAATGAAATATAGACAACATTAATTTACTCTCATGATTGCTTTAAAACCAGATTTTGTCATTAACGAACAGATCTTCCATAAGATTATTTTACAAGCTTCATGGGGTTCAGTTTTCTTCCTGAAAATTAGAATACCTACTTAAAATAGCTAAACACAGTTTTAAGAAGCTAACATTACACATTTTAGCCTCATGCCTTTTCCCCATGACTTTTTGGTTTCCTATTCCTTTTTGCACTTTAATATTCTAGTGTTTAGGAGAGCCTGGAGGGAAACAAAGAAAGGTGGCAGGAGGAACTGTGTCCCTGGTATATGGAAAGTTTAGAAAAAGAAATAGAAGAGAGTATGATAGGAAATAAGGAGAGACAAAAAGATTACTATTTCTACTGAAATGTTTGAGAATCACATGCACTGAAATATATCTATTTCTCAGCTTCAAATACCTTCCCAAGAAGGTATTTTCTTTCTTAAATAGACTGTCTTTAACAATGACATCTTGCAATTTATTATTTCATGGTGTGAGTCCCAAGCTCCTGGAATATAAACATATTTAAATCCTTAACCTCATAAATCAATCACTTTTCACGTTTTAATTTTCAAGTGCAAGAACTACAAGGCAACACTTGTCAGAAGTGCCTGAATAATACCACCCGACGTGAAGATCCAGAACCAAAACAAAGTCTTCTGCCTAAACAACTAACTCTTACCAGCTGATAAAAGAGTAATAGGCTTTTATTCTCAATTTAAACAAGCCATGGGAGAGGGACCTAACAGACAAGCAGTGTAGTATGTGGATAATACCTAAAGAAGAGATGTAGGTTCCATTTTAATTAATCCTTCTTTGTAACAAATCATCTTCTCAAGCAAATCCCTTTTGGGCTGCATTAGTTATGTTTTGGTCTTAGGTCAAAAAGAAATTTTATCTAGTATCGGCAATACAAGTAAAAACAGTTCAGCTATTTTTGACGTATGCCACTTAAAACATAGCAGTATACTTCTGTATATTCTCTAGTTCAATTCAGGCTTTAAAAACAACAACTATAGGAAAATTGGAAAAGCTAGATGATGCCTTTGCTTGATGGCAAACATTAAAACAGCAAACACATCATAAAAGAGGTTTAGTACTTTTAACAGTACAAATGCAAAAAGGTACTGTTTTCCTTCAGGCAGAACTTGGTCATCAATAGCACCATATACAATTAACATTGCTTCTTTAAGTTAAGGACATGATACTGTCGTGATTTGGCCACACAGGCTCTTAGCAATATTGATCCACTTCCCTGTAGCACTACTTCAAAGCATGGGCTTCAACGATATGTTTCAAATGATTCAGTGCTAGCATTTCCTTCCCATGCCTATAAAAAACTAATCAGGAAATTATGTACAAAACCTAATATTATGAAGCAGAAATCAAGCACTCAAAATTCCAGTAATCGAGTGCTTTACCACAGAATTAACTCTGCCATGTGCCATTCATATAGTGCATTCAGCTACCGTTTCCTTTGATATTCTGTGTTAATAGTTTTATTTCACAAAAAAATATATCACAAAGGCAATGCTACATAGCTGAACAGAACCAGGTGTCACTACTTTGGGACATGATCCAGCAAGCCCTCATTCACAGAAGTGCAGTCAATAAGCACTTGAGACAGACCTCAGCTCTCACATTTAATTGTAAGCAAATAATAGAGTCTAGTCGTAGAAACGCACTCTTTCAGGCTTCAACTCAGAAAAAGTATTTAAACACCTAATTATATCCATCTCTATTCTGAACGGCATTTAAGCAGATTGTAGTTGTAATCATGCTTATGACAAGCAAGTGCTACCTCAAATATGGATGGGTTCCTAAATTAAGGCCATAATCACCACTAGTGTACAGGGACTAAATCATACTTTCCAAAATATATCTACTGTAGAAGCTTATGAATTTGTGTGAACACTGAGGATTCAGATACAAGAACAACTTTGAAAGTGATTTTAAAGTTTCAAAAGCTGAAAGGATTTTCACATGTTTTTCTATGACTTCAAACTGCATGTAAAAAATAAAAAGATTTGATAGATATGATTTTGAGTCTCTACTTGTATGGTATCTAGTTATAGCGAGTAATATTTTCATTGATGCAGGATACCACTGAAACGTATACCAGAACTTCACATAAGCTTGGAGACCGAAGCCTTTGCTCCATATTTATGCCTGATTCTGGAACAGATTTCACAGAAACAAAATCAGGAGTTTATTAACTTTTTCACATCACTCAATTCTGACCATTTTCTGCTCCACTGTGGACTTGCATAGGCAGTGAAAAGACAGTATTATGAAGCTTCTCTGATGCTAAAGGAAAAAAAAGTCTAATCGTCTATGTAAACTGTATAAGCAGTCTTGCAGGCTCTTAAAATATCCAACACATTTCAATTAGATGAATATATGCAAACCACTCTCTATAGAATATGTTCAGACCATCAAACTTTAGATGCCTAATTAAGGTGCTCTCAATTGCACTCGAGTGAGATATGTAAAATTGCCCAATACAATACCAGAACTACTCCTTGCTCGCTCCAGTACTCTTTAACCCACATAATGTGATGAGGTACCAGGAAACCTCAACAATTCAAAGAAACAGCGGGTTAAAAAAGAAGAAGTATTTTTCAGTGTGACAGTAGCAGTCAAAAAACAGTATTCCCATCTCACTAAATGCATGACATCGGCTTGAGGCAAGGCCTTCCCTCCACTTGCGTTGAACACTAAAGCTCCAGCCGCCAGCACCATCCCGTTCTTTGCTCGTGCCCTGGCTCTGCTGTGGGCTGCTCCAGCGAACTCTTCCTGGACATACGGGCTATAAATGTGGCTCAGCCGAATCACTCTGGATGTGAGTCAACAGCTATCGCTTGGATTTCAGGCCAGGAACGGGTGTTTGGCCTCCTTTTATTTATGATACAGATACAGGCCAAAACTCTCCCTGGTTAATATTTTTGGTACTGATTTGCTATTGTACTCTCTACTTATAGTGGGTCTATGTTGCTGATTCAGCACACTTACAGCTGTGTAAAAATTGGGAAGACAGAAATGACAAGTGGTGCCCTAAATGCTCTACAAGTGGGGCATCCAGAAAAGCAAAACACTCAGCCTCGGTTACAAGACTTTAAATCCAGGAGATGTCACTTAAGGACACAGTGGAAAAATTTGCTCTGGTTTTCCATTAGTTTATATATTTAAGCCAAATCCATTGTTACTCTACCACATTTTATTAGATTCACAGTTGTTACTTTTCACTTCAGTTGCTGTTTTTAGACTATAATTATTCCCACGTCTCAAGTAAAACACTTTATTTTATTTATGTTCTAGAGTAAATTGGTGCTTAAGTTCACTTTTCCACATTTTGGTAAGAAATTAATTTTTTTTTTTTCAGCTGGTGCTTAGCCTCTAACAGAACTGCTTCTTCATCAATACACAGGATATTTAGGAAAAGTGAAAGCTGTACATACAAAACTTTGACATACAAATGGAACAATTAACCAATTCTACATAACTAATGTGTTATCAAGACTGATTATTATATAGATAGCTGTGACAATTCAGGAGTATAAACGTTACTACAAATTCTGAATTGCTAACCCTCATTTACTTCAAATTATAGTATTATTGCTAAACATGAAAAAATTCCTACAATTCGTGACTGAGTGATGGTCACATCTTCTGTGAAAACTCCATCAGCAAACTAATCCCCATGATTTAACAGTCACCGTGACAACAGTAACCCCATCAAATTAATTTTTAACTACTTTTGGTAGAAATCCCAAAGTGTTATTGATATCAAATTGCTGGTTTTACTGTAATTTGCCTCAAAGACAAATCATAATTATTTTTACCAGTGTACTGAAAAGCCCTGGCATCCTCCTGTTAAACTAAAAGTCTTCATGTTTTGGTTTCTTTAGCAGAAAGAATTAGCCATACAGACTCTTCAAAGCTTAAGTTGTGGATACAATTTCAGGGCACAATGCTGCAATCTCAGAATAAGGTGAAAAAGATGAAAAAAGCAGCATAAAAAAGCATTATTAAAGTGGTTTCAGTTCAGTCTCCCAGATTAAAATTTATGTGAAACAAGCACAATTTCATTGAGTAATGAATTAAATCGCAAAAAAACCAATTAATTATTTGACTTTCAAATATTCCACATATACCTTGTAAAAGTCACATTTTTATTGTAGTATTATAATTCTGTTGTTGTAGTCAATAAACGTTAGCTGTACTTGAAGCACACGAAGTTGGACATGTAGAACATTGTCTTGTTCAAATAGTTAATTCATTAGAGTCATATTAATTCCACTCAATAATTTATATTCACAAGAAGCATGACTACAAGAAATCACCACAATTTCACATTAACAAAATACAGCATGTCTTGAAGAGAACCAGTTTGTTATCATGATCTCTATGCAAATGTGAAACCGGGTAAGGGTGTGTTTAGTGCTTACATCTTGCAAATGAGACTCTTTCTTCTTTGCTGATAAATTTAAGTGCTTCTCTAGGATGGAATAATATTTCTCACTTTCCTTGTCAAACTTCTTCTTCCCATCCTGAAAAACAAAACATTGCCAAGTAAAGTATTTGACTAAATATCACAGCTAACTTAAATTAAAAGAAAGAACAGGTGCCAAAATATGCCTGGTTATAAAGCCACTTTTGTTCGTTCCAATGTGTTTAGGGTTTAATTCTGAACTGGACCTGAAGATACTGGGAAGAGTGATTCAATTATTAAATGCAATATTAAGCAGGAGTTTTCCCATAAATAATAAACCTATACAACAGACTCATATAGTTTCCCATAATAAATATAGATGAGGTTTTATGTAGGTTCTATCTTGCTAAGCAGACATTTAATGCAAAATAATCTTCTGCAGGTTTTATAAATGTACACACCTGTCACATTGACTTTGCTGAATAAAAACATTGTGGAAGAGGTAGGTGAGTGTAACAAATTTGATGGTGATACAGGCCTATTCTTTGTATTTAAGACTAATATACGCCTATTTTCCACCCACACTCTTAAAATATGACGATGATGGAAAAGCACATACGTGGTTACAAAAGGAAATTGGTCCAAAAGTCTGTTTCCAATAATGTTTTGATGTGCCTGAATATTTAAGCTTGTCTCATTTAAAACAGTTATCCTGCCTTTTTCCTTTCCCACTCCTCTTGTTTTTCCCATCATGTCCAGACAATCCTCACATTTCAACCGTAAGGCTACTTTAACACATGGTAATACAAAAGAAAGCTACTGCCATGAGTAAATTAAGAAATATTTTCTGTAATCTAATTTACAATTTATCCTTCAAAATTTTTTAAATCAGATATTCTGAAATTTAAATCTAAAATTTAAGAAAAAGACAGCTTTTTCAAAATCTTTTCCATTTTTCAGGAAGTGCCAAATTTCAGGAAACAGGAGAAGGGATTAAAGTAAATATCCCATCAGAGTATTACTAATGATAAAAATATAATTTTTAATTCTAAAATTTATATCCTCTAATTCAGAGGAACCCTCTGCCAGTGACTTTTACAATCTTAGGTAAGTCCTAATGATTCTTTCTAATGACTAACAAGTTGAATATTTTGAGAAAACAAAGAAAGCTCAAGATGACCAGTCCTACTGACACATGTGCAAAAGCTATTAATGGTGGAAAAACTAATTACTGGACATAACGCAGTAACATCAGGTCATCTTCAGAACAGTAATGATTCTTTTCCTGACCCTTTTCTCCCTAGAAATTGTTATATAAAAAACCAAATCACTAGCCTGCATTGTAGCACCACCCTGCTTTTCTTTGTCATATCATGGGAAAGTCAGGTCAGTCAGAGAAGTAAGAAATAGACGTAAGAATTTAATGCCATGAATGAAAACTTATCAACTAGCTGAAACAACAAACCACTTACTAATCAGCTCCAGTGACTAAAGTTAACAATGGCAATTATACTAGCTTATAAAACACATCGTATACTTTCCATCCTGCAAAAAGTTGAAATATATTTAGTATGAAAAATATGCAACATCTAATGTTCTCATTACCTCACAACAGAAGTATCTTCAAAAGATGTCATAGGGAAGACACTTGACCCAACAAAATATTAATTTACAGTACAGAAAAATTCCAATGCCATTCTTTATTTAATTGCAGTTATGCAGATATGAGGAAAAAAGGCAAAAATGAAGAAAGGAAAAAGAAAAGCTTGTATTTTGCCTAGAAAGGGAAAAGAAGGCATACAAATTACCTCCCAAAATCTTTCCCAAACACATTCTTGAAAGAGAGAGAGAAGGCAGAAGGCAGGACTTGCCAAATGACCGATTAGCCAAGAAATTAACTTCTGTAGGACTGAAATCACAGGTTGGTTCCACAGCCCATTCTCCTGGGGAATACTCAAGTGTCAGGTCTTTATGATTAAGCAAGACCAGCCTGAGTATCTCAACATCTCCTTTGGTCACAAACACAAATCAAGTTCAGTTGATCATACACCACAGATATGTATCTTTTGAATAAAAGGTGCAGTTACTTGCATACTGTGTTATCTTCTGAGACAATGATGTTAAGGTGCTGGACTAAAAAATTAACTGAACTATTTTAAAATCCAAGTAACACTGGTGGCAAAGTCACCACCTCGAGGAAATCCCCAAGTCAAGGGCAAACTCAACTGATGCAATGAAAAATAAGAAGATAATTACTTTTTTTTTTTCCTTTCTTTTTTTCGGGACAGGATTCTGCCTAATGACAATATTGAAGCCTTTGGTCAGAAGCGGCTGAAGTTCAGTGGTGGATACCCTATCCAGGAGACCATCTACTTCAGAAGGTAACTTTCTATGGCTTTTGACAATGAGGCTGGGTGCAGAGGACATTTGCTGCACACCTGGGCTTGACGTTGTGCTTGCCTTTGCTGCCTCAGAGGCCGGACCAGAAGAAGGAGACAGGGAGCCATGGGCAAAGCTCCTGTAGGACTACCAGTGTCAGACTGGGATTCACTCAGCCCAGCTGGGTCAGCACCAGTTCCTTCCCTAATAGATTTCTGATATGAGTAGTAGGTATTCCTCTTGCCTCATGAACTCAGAATCAAGCCGATATACAGGTAATGGATGATCCTAACTCTGGTCAGGCACTTGAGCTCACATTAACATTAACATAACCTTTACTAACAAGAGCTGGAAAAGAGTCTGAAGTCTAAGCTGCTTGGTGATAGTCAAAGAGAAAGGTGTGAAAACAGGACCTGGCCATCTGAAATAACTCCTGTTCTATCATACAGCATGTCAAATGCATGTCAACGCTAAGACGGATCCATTCATACATCTAATGTGGTTCCCAGTGTACCAAATCCAGCTGCTTATGTTTTGTGCTAACATCTGCAACAAAACTTGTGAATTACATATCACATTATCTATTCTGTTTATATGTAAAAAGGAAAACACAAAAAAAGTAAATGATCACATGTAAACAGATACAACACCCCCAAGAACAAGACAAAAAAAAATATTCAGATGAACTAATTGTGGTTGCAAGGCATCTTGTATCTCACATGAAGCTTCATTAAGATCTCCGTGGCACCATACATGAGGACACGCAGAATTTGAAGGCTCTCTTGGTCTTCTGCTAGCACTGCTGAACCCCTCCTAGACTGTATCTCTGTGCTGTAACAGTGATCCACTCAACCGCTACCTTCACAGTTTTTGCATCAGTTAAAGTAAATAGAAAACTAACAATTTGGGGCTTCCTTGATACCAGGACAACTTCTAGTCTGAGCACAGTGTTTCCAGGGGCAGCACATCCTATTAACTTCTTCCCTTTTTTCCAGATTTTAACACAACAAAATTTCTCCCTTCAAAGCTGGAAGTGGACAAAGTAAGGAGAATAAACAGAAGTAGGCTGAGAATAAAGATCACTTGGCCGTTTTGACTCTATTAGTGTCTTTATTTGGTGATACTTCTGGGAATAAGGATGCAGTGCCAGCAGGACAGTGTTTCTGGCACTGTACTGATCACTCAGACATGTTTCTGGGAAGTCTAGAAAATACTGGCCCCAACAGGTGAGTGAGTTCCCTTCACTTGAAACATCCTCTGCTATGCCAGTAAAAACCACATATTTGAATGTACTGAAGCCTCTGAAAACTGTTTACTTCATAAAGATTAACAAAAACAAGATACACTCAGATGTAGGTGATTCATTTGCTGGAAGAGAAGAAACACTCAGTTCATGCCAAGATAACTCTCACCTCACACACTCAGCTGGTGACTCACAGCGCCTGGGCGCATCCTAAGCGGAGTCACAGACTTACCTCATTCCAGCTTTAGTTTCTTCTTCTGCAATCCTCAAAACACTCTTATACACAGCTGCTGCCCAAATTAATCATCTGAATCCTGGTCCCAGCAATCTGTGCCTGTGAGACCGAGAATCCTGCTTTTCCACAAGCCAGGAGGTTTACAAAGAAAGTTTCCATGTAAAACTGTCTCCTCAAAACTTAGGAGACAGAGGATTGCTTCTGCCTCTAGATTCCACATTAGATCAAACGCCAAGGAGAAAAGCGATGTGGCTGGATAAGAAACTTGTGTTGTACTGTTACCAGAACAGACAGCACCAGCCATGACAGAACGCTTAAGGTACGTGGCCGTTAAGAAAATGCTATTCCTGACCTCTGTACTATGTCTCTTACTCCCTTCAGCCTCCAGCTATCTTTCTTCCTCACACATCTTTCCTGCAAGTAATCCTCATTCTTCCTCTTTGCCCTAGAAGCTTATCAATAATTTCTGTCAAAATATCAGCTAGAAAATACAAAAAAACATGTGAGATAATTAAGAGGGTGCAATAGAAAAAGACAGATTACAAAACACTAATCCTTGACATATTTTACACTGATGTTTAAGTCATCAATACCGTTTGCATAGATCAAGTTCAGCGGACTCTAAGCACTGTGAATGTCTCTCCATAGTTGTTTAACCATTCTCAGGTGAGGCAGGTCACTAAATCAGTTCAAAAATATTTACAGTTTTAAATGGCTCAGATTTCTAACAACCCCGTTAGGAAAGCCCGTAACCAAATGCTCAGCTTCCAGCATGTAATGGAGTCTTACTAGCTTCCAGTACCCTCTTGACAGAGTCAAGTCATATAATACTGGATCCAGGTTTAATACCTGGTTTTGTTCTCTCTGCTTACTTTTCCTCCATAGTGTTATTTCAAAACTGATTAGACCATCTCCAGAAATAGAAAATTATCTTTTCAAAAATAAATTATGCTCAAGATACTACTAATTATATATGTGCCTGTTAGAAGTTTAACTCAAAAGATGTTCACCTATCGCTCTTGTTTTACAGAAATCTATGGCTGTGAAAAGATCAGACATCAATTATTAAAAAGGTGACTCAATTGAGTCAGATAATTTTTTTCCTCTTCAGAAAGATTTTGATTCTATGCTGTAACTAATCATATGCATGCAACGAATCACTGGTGTGATTCCTACAAATCTCAACCACAAGTTCTATTTTTTGATGTAAAGCAGAAAGAGTTATTGTATTTTGAACCTGACTTCTCTTTTCTAGAGGGAACATCAAGAAATCACTTTTTTTTTTTTAATGGTCTAAGTTTGCCACTACTTTGTGTCCAGTATTTTACATCAAAATTGTTATATGTATCTTCAGAATTATTATATAAATTACTCCTCTCAATTTTACATAAAGAACCTTTGCCATCCTTCCCATTTCTTTCCATTTTTTCCCGTTGCAAGGACTTTTGGTGTTACAGTTGTCTATTAGCATATCATTAGCTAAATCTTACATCTGTCCCTAAATAAAGTATTTTAACTCTTTGTTTGTCCCAGAATTCATATTGAAACTTTAACATGCTAATCTTTAAAGCAAAACAACCCCTGTGCTTTTAGTTCACATTCATTTTCAATAACAATACCCTTGTGCAACCATAAAATAAACATGTTTTGTAAGAGGTGCTTTTAAAAGGATCAGGAAAGGAAATGAAAATAGAAAACATTGCAAAGAAACTATTTGGAGAACAAATTTCAATGAGAATCCCTCAGTTAATTAGGAAACAAGTGAACATTGTGAAACATGGCTGTGATGATTTCTTTTTTTCCTCCACCCAATATTAGTACATATTTTTCTCACCAGCTCAAGCTGAGATGCAGAAACTGTAGAAACTGGCAGAGAAATGCAATAATAAGACTCAAATATAGATCGAGTCAGGCACATTTGCCAGTGGAAGAAACTGAAGGCAATGGTGAACTCCACTGAGATCCATAAAGCCACATCCCCTTTCTAACAACACATTGGAGATGGTTCATTGCTGGAATTTTAGACTTCAAATATATTTTTCAAAGCCACCTTTTTCATTACCTTCCAAACAAAAATTCAAAATGTATTTCTACAAAGTAATTGGAATTTTGTTTGGAGATGTAAATTTGGGGGATCATCTCTTACTAAGTTGTAGGACTAAGAAAAGTAGAACTGTAGACTAAAAAATAAACTCAACTTAGTCTTGGAAAGACTGATTTGAGCTCAGATCCTATGGATTTTCTGGAAAATGTGAGATCTCAGAGTCTCACAACTTCTGAGGAGAAAAGAAATAAATTCACCTTCCATTTTATTTTGCCTGAGGTTTTGCTTAGAATTCTTATGGCGGTGGTTGGTGGGTTGGGGGTGGTGGTGGTGTTTTTTTGGTTGTAATAAAAGTGAAATTATCATAGGCATCTGAGACCACAGACTGCATTTTGATAGATGTCTGGATGGGGGGATTTCTTTTTGGTAAAGATTTTGATTTGTTATGTGAATGTTTACAGTTCAAGATAAGGCCAAAAGAGATTTTCCAAAAGGAAAAGAGAAAAGGGCATATAAAATTCCTTTCCTCTTTCTCCTCCCAATCAGAATTTAACATATCGTGAGGCTATAGGGTTTCTCCAAATCTGTGCAAAAGCTAGGAGGTTAAAGGGCATCATTTATGTATTGTTAGCAAATAATATGAAGTGGAAGAAAGTTATATCATAGTTTATAGAGAAATGATTGCTGCTCAATATAAAATAGGGTTCATACAGTCATAAATTATGACATATGTTACTCATAACTGCTAGTGAAAACACTTCCACATTGAAGCTGAATGCATCATGTAGAAAATTAAATGTCCTAACAACTATAAATCTTTAAATCAATTCTTTACTAAGAAAGAACAACCGTATGCAAACCATGAATATCCAGAAAAGAATATGGTGTAAGACACAAATAATTATAATAAAGAGAACATATTGCAACTATGAAGTATAACAAGGCAATAAACTGGGAACACAAGAGTGTTTAGCAGCATTAAAGCTATGAAGCAGATACTAAAAACTGACAGTTTAAAAAAATAACCTCAATTAAAATCAGGTAAGTTATGCATAAAACTAAAAACATACTTTAAACAACCCAAAACTCATTTAAGTTTAGGATGGAGTTCACATCTGTGTAAAATACTGAATAACCCTGCAAGAGATAATTTACTTTCAGGTTCATGAAATTCTGAAGAAAATTTTCTTTCCCCTCTGCCTTAACAGATCGAAATATCAGGTACTTTCAAAAGTGTTTCCTGGAAGAAGAGAATCCTACAGCCATTTGCTAATACTTCTCTATTTAATTCCATCAAACGTGTGCAGACAGAAGATACTTACCAGTGAAGACTAAAAAAAAAAAAAAAAAAAAAAAAAAAAAGAAAAAAAAAAGGCAGAAAAGAAGTTTCATTATTTCTATGAGATCTAAAATTCTGTTCAAATTAAGAAGCAGTTACTATTAAATTAACAAATGTGTTTGCAGGATGTCATTTGTTTCTCTCTAAAAAATTCTCTCTTGAAATGGAAAAAAAATATTAAAAGTTCCCAGCACTGCTGTGAAAAGACATGCAAACCTGCCAGTACTGGCAGGTCGCAAAGCAGGACACATTAGACTCCCTGTTATTCAGCTGCAGAGCTGTCTCAAGTTTATTTGGCATTTGCCGATTCCAGGAGTAGCTGCTAGATGTCTGGGAATCTGTTAAATCCCTGCCCAAACAGCAGGACTCGTAAGTCTACACACATAATCTAGTTTTATTGTTTTTACTGTCTACTAAATATGAAGTCTTTTTGCTGGAATACCTCACTTCGGATATTAGCATGTTACTGCTTAAATGATATGAAGAATTTCCCTAGAACAGCAGAAACTGACTTTTTAAACTGTTCTCTGAAGCAGTTTAGAAGAGTTTTCTGAAATTGAAAATGTTTTATTGTCTCCTGTTCCTGTACAAAAGCTTGTGACCTTAAATGATTTAAAAAAGTAACCAACCCATGCTCTCTAGGAATTCAGAAAGAAGCTTGAAATAACTCTCTACGTCATCAAAAGTCATACGTAATAAACTGCTCATGTCAAAAGCAATGCAGATATTTGTTAGAAATCAATATAGCCATATATGCTGAGTAGAAAGTAAATGACAACAAAAGACACAACCCAATCCTAAGGCATCACTTCAATGATAAAAGGAAAGAAGTCAACTGAGATTTGGAGCATGCTACTCTTCAAAAGTAACAGGCAATCAGCAATAACATACGTTGTGATTTAGAATATTCAAAACGCTGAAGTCACTGAGCTGGCAACACTATCCATGGAAACCTGTTAACATTAATGCTTACAAAATCAGGCTGGAGAGGAGACCTTCTCTACATGAATAGAAAGTAGTAGTACATTTTTCTCATTATCTAGTTCCAGTGTGAGCTTACCGAGCTTCCTAAAGTTCATTAAAAAAAAAAAAATTAGAATGCCTTTTATTGTTTCTGCTTCATTTCCATACGCCCAAAATTCAGTTCAGTTCAGATGACAAAGTGGGGCAAACAGAAAGAAAAGAAGGTTTACAGTAACACAACAACATTGCATAGGGCTGGTGGGTTGTAGCTGACTCTTTGATGCAAACGGTGGCACATATGGACTTCACGGACAGAAGATAAGCCACATTTACAATGGATAATACTGAAGTGAACTGGTCTTAATCACGGGGAACAGGCAGCTCCAATTTTTGCCTAATCTTCCATGCCAGCACCTGGACTAAGCAGCAACAAATCTCAGCTCCACCCATGCGTAGACAGCTAGAAGTTGGCCTTTCAAGTTCTGTAGTCATATCAACCTGTTATCCAATGCTGCACCAAGAATGAAGAGAGCTTTGTTTTTCTTTATTCTCTAGTTCTCACACTAAGGACAGAGAAGATAGACTTGGCTCTATAGTTACTAACATAAGTGCACAGAAATGCTAATGAATCATAGAATCATAGAATTGTTTAGGTTGGAAAAGACCTTTAAGATCATCCAGTCCAACCATTAACCTACACTACCAATTCTACTCTAAGCCAATCAAGGGTAGACTAGACTAAAAATGATACCATAATGATATGGTATCCAGCTATGCAGAGTACAAGCACAGCACAAGGCTGCTACAGGCACGGCAGCTTTTGTAGCATGATCTTCACACTTGACAGCAAGACTTGCTTTCATTGTAACAGTCAAAGGGGTGAACTTCCCAACTACAAAAAGAACATCCAATTTTTAAAACTGTATTACACTAGTCAACTTCCCTTGGTCTCCAACACTGCCCCTTTCCTGCCATTGCTGCTTCTCTTTCTCCATTCCTCTGTCTCCCATCACGCCATTCCCTGAGCAGCTGCCTTGTTGGCATCCCGCACCTGAGGTTGCTGCTCTCCTCACCCCTGGTCCTCCCATCCGCACTGGCTTGCTCTTCTCCCTATGGAGGCACACTGCCATTTCAGGTTCTCCCTTCCTATGCTAGATTCCCTCACAAATGAAGTGTATTTCAGTAATGTCCTGGTATGCCAGTAAACTGAAATGTATATGAAGCGGCCATCTCATCTGCACACAGTTAGCAACTATCTTCCTTCCTTTGTGCACTTAAAACAAAGAAAATGCAAAAAAGCTGCAAAGACTATAATGTCACTCAAATAAAGCAATTCTGACAGTTTAGACTGTCAGACAGACTAGATTACAACGTCACATACTCACTGCTTTATTTTAAAAGCAGAAGATAAAAATATCTCTCTTTTAAATAGTAATTTCTTTTTAAAAAACACTCTTTGGGAATCTCTCTCCCATCTATGCCAACCAATCAGCCAACATCCCTGATTACAGCGTGCCAGCAGCACGTTCAGCGCAGCCCGCAGTCCCACGCCACCTTCCACGTCATCACAACAGGACCGCAATGCCGATCGGCGGAAGAACTCGAGGCGTGCTATGAGAAAGTTTTTAGATTAATACATACAGCTGGAAGCCGTGTTGTTTACAGATAGAGAAAAAAAAGGAAACAGTCTGGGGTTAATGTCAGAAGTTATTTTGTTTTGTTTTGAAAGCATCTATTTTCAGAGTCCCTCTTACAACACTGATAAAGGAACACAAACTATCACTTTGGGGTGAAGAGTCATGCCTCCCCAGTGGTGGTGGTAAGCTCAACCAGTGCTCTCAGTTTACTTCTTAGGGAGGGATGATCTTCTCATTAAAACAACCATCAAAACACCCCTTCTTTGCAAGCTCCACAGGAACAAATGGTTCTGTGGTGGCTACTGTAGCCTGAAAGATCCCAAAATAATGAAGCTGGTTCATCTGGTGGAAAGATGGAGTTCTTGGTGCTCCTGTATCTACACCAAGACACGTTAATGTTTCAAGTAATGTTGCCCATCTTTTCTTACAGTACAGAAGTGATACTTTCCAGCTACTACCACCCACTATGCTTTGGAATAGAGCTATTTGAAGCTTCTTTTGCCAAAAGCAGAATTACTACAATGGTAAGAGAGTGCAAGTGTGCATATTCCCAGGCCCCTGCAGAATCTGCTGCGCAGACAGAACAAGATACCGGACGGAGGGAAACCTATGGCGATACAGCCAATTGTCCCAATCAAATGATTTTCTATTTAGAACAGAAACTGCAACTCCACCATAGGTGTGGAATAAAGACCCATAGACTCAACGTCATCTGAGTAATGCCCAAATGTAATAGCTCTATTTTTACTCTGTTATCTTAAATACATCACAGAAGAAGGGAAAGCGATGGAGAAAGAGATCTTCATTTTCCCCAAGACTGCTGAAGAAAACCCCAACAGATAACGGAATAAGATTAACAGATTAATTTATATCCATGTAAAAAGCCTCATGATTTAAGTGTTTGGCACAGCTGTGGCACTACATAACATCCACGAGCAAAACTCTGAAGTAATCCCTGTAGGGTAATAGAATGCAGCTGCCTTTCTGAAAACATGATGAATTTGGTTTGATAAAGGATGCCAAAATTCAGGGTGGAATCTTATTTTGAGCATGCGAGGCACGGGAATAGGTGCCTTTGGCTAGCTGCATGAAGACCGAGGCCTTGTGCAGGGAGCAGAATACTAAACTCTCTGCTTCCTCCAGGTCCGGCCCTGCTCTGTGCCACAGGCAATTGGCCACCACCTCTGTTTCTCTTAAATCCTCCTTGAAGTTCTTGAAGAGTCTCATCAACAACCGTGAGACCTGTTTTTCAGGTGTGGAACGTAATCCTCTCCATGTTGCGGCTGAGAGCAAGGCTAGAAAGGACATAATAGACGAGTGGAGCTACTGTACCCTACTGAGACTGAGAAAAGCTGCCTTTTTTTTTTTAAATTGAAAATATTTGCCAGAGCCTTTGTGCCTCGAAGCACTCAATAAGAAGTTCAGTTCCCCTGTGAACTGGCAATTAAGTTTGGAGGTGAATGCCCTTGCTCATACTTTTAATCGTGGCTCAGGAGTCCAGCAGGATTCTAGCAGCTGTGCGGGGTCAGGATGCAACCTTCCTGAATCCTTCCTGTGACACGGATTACAGTGGGCTGATTTAAACTAGCAAGAAAAAAAGCCTTAATTTAATTAGAAAATGTGCATATTTTCTTGCATTTTTATGCTTTTTGTTGTTTTCCAGTAGGAAGGCTGATATTTGCTACCTTTTTATTTTTTTTTGTTTTACTATGTGTAGATTTTTTAAAAATAAATGGTTCTTTTTGCCAACAAAAATACAGTGCATACTCACTTAAACAATTCCACTGATTAATACATTTATTCTAAGCCTTAATTCTTAAATGTTATGGCAGAACACAGTAAATTACATCTCCTATTTACTACAGAGGACCAATTTATTTACCCTTAATTTATATCTGTTTTCTTTTGGATGCAAATTAGAATTTTATTAAAGTGCAGAAAAAACACAGCTTCAGAAACTGGTTTTAGTCAGTCTTCAAGCTAATCACACTAACTTTTAACAAACAATGTATTTAACAGAATTTATTAAACCACACTGCACATAATATTAACTGGTTTACTAACAAACACCTGCAGTTAATGGACTGAACTGACAGTTTTTAATCACTGTGTCCATAATCTTTTAGTTATGAGATTTGAGGTTTTGCTCTTATTTTTTAAAGAAATACACTAGAAATGAAACAAGCTTTTAGGATTGTTCTCATTCTCTTTTTTTTTCTGTTAACTTCCTAAAAATTTCTCAACTTTGAATGAAACAGTTATTGAACTGAAGTAAACTGCAATGAGAAAATAGTTTTGCTGCATTTCCAGAATGACCAGAGCTGTCTCAAGTAGGTTAGTCGCTTCAGAAAACCTCTGGGTCCAAGTGCTCAGCCAGAGGTATCTCCCAGCTTAATGGTTTGGCTTTCTGCAGAAGAAAATAAGGCTGCCTGAAAAGATGAAGTGTGTGCACACCAGGCTCTTCACCACTATTTTTGAAACTTCCCAAATATTTCACATATAGAAGTGTAAAAGAAGCAGTGGCTAGTCATACCCTAGCTCTACAAATATTTTCTACTTTTAAAAAAATAATTTTAATAGAGATTACCAAATTGGTGCAGGTCTTTCACAGCTTCCTGTTTCCATAAATTTATTTGAATAGCTATATTTGTGAAAACACATTTGATCTATTTTTAAAATAATTTTTATACTACACATTTTCATTAAATGCAAATTACAAAGGGAAAAGTAGACAGCTGCAGCTAATAAACCAACAATCCAGCTACTCCAAATGTTAAGATCTGGGTCAATTCACAGAAGACTCTACATGCAGACACTGAAATCCAGAGGGAAACAGCAAAAATCAAGATGAAATAACAAACATTTTTAACAACATTTAATCTGAAGAATTTTTTGAATTTTCAACTTTTCTTACAACTGTCACAAACAAAATTTACCATTATAAAACCAATATTTTTTTATGCTTAGCCTCCTAATTTCTCTTGCATCTGTCCATACTAGTTTAAGTAAAATATCAGATTAGACAACATATTCCAAATTATTTCTCAGATAAAAATGATCGAGGACCAATGCCTTGGAATTAAATGTATTTATAAATGCCATTTACAACTCCTTCACAGTTCACAAACTTAATCCAAAACTCAAGGATTTATATAAGTAAAAGGAAATCTAAAGAAAATTTGTACTTCTCTATCTACCAGAGATAGATCCCTAAAGCCTATCCCTAAAGAGACTGCCACTTGAGCTTTTTATCGGTACAGCAGAATTTTTGGTTTGCAGCTGTGTCATGACCATTGAGTAGCCTCATTTCCTCCTGCTCAGTCAGTTCATCTTACACTTTCTTCCTAATCCTCCAGTCTTCCTCCTCTATCTTGGCAATACCCCCAACCTACAGCAACCCCAAGCTGTGTCAGCAACACCAGATTTTTTTTCTACCTGGTCATTACTGAAAATAAAACAACAGACTGATCTCAAATTGCCCCTTGGGATCTTCTAATTAGTAACTTCTTTCTAACCAGACAGTCTCTCCCATAAACAAAACTCACTGCCCTTTCCCCATCAGCCAGTTCCTCAGCTAGATCGGGTTTCTTATACTAACCCCCATCTAAACTAAATTATAATGTTTCATGTAGAGTGCTTTAAAGGCCTTGCTGAAATAGAAATAGGTTTGTTCCGCTGCATTTCCTTGCCTACAGAATAAGTTATCTTATCAAAAAAAGATATCAGGTAACTCTGGTAGTAACCGTTTTTAGGAAACTGTGTTGCATTTTAACTCAAAACATTTGGCCATCAATTAACCTGGCCTGGCCTCTATTTCTGCTTCCTCCCCCTGGCCCGCTCCCCTCTATGGTTCAGACTGACATTAAAATATCCCAAAACTAGTGGACACAAGTACTAAACCGTGAGTAACAGATGCTGCTTACGATGAAACACCTTCCACCATACCTACTAGAGCAAGGTCATTCATTTTTCTTAGTTAAAGGACAAGTGCTATAATGTGATTATTATACTAATATATATATAGATATATATAGAATCTATATATAGAGATTATAATGTGATTACTAAGGAAAACAGTTCACAAAATGGGCATTCTGGCATTTCTAACTGATCTTAGATAGCTATCTAAAACTCTGCTTTGACAGCTTTCTGACAGACTTTAAAAAATGGGGGGGTGGGGGTGGTGTGTGGTTTATGCTCCTCAACCTCTGGACAATCCAGATAAAATACAGAGAGAGCATGCCAGCTCCTGCATGCCTGCATCATGTGAGTATAGATGTGAACATAGATGCAGGAAAATTAATCCCAGCAGCGAACATGGATTTGTTTCCCAAGTAGAAAGGAATCCACAGCTTTGAATGAATGAATGAAACTAGATAATAAAAATAATAAAAAATAATCCTCCTGGCCAAAATAAATAATTTTATGAAACAAACAGATGGAATTGTAAGGAGGAAACAAAACTCTCCTTTTAAGTCTTAAAACCAAAATTGCTTCTGTTGTCTTTGATCTGATTTAAGTTGTACTAAAGGTCAACGAACATTGGAACAAATATTGCTAAATACTGTACTCAATGGATAAAAAGAAACATGAAAGTTTGGCCTTACTGTACGTAACACATCACACAATGATCTCACCAAAGTTACCAGCTGGGGACTTGCAAACCACATTTACCAAATAAGGCAAAATTCTTCGTGCCTGAAATCCTTTCCCAGTTACCTCACCCGGCTTTTGCTCGCGTTTCTACAATAATTGCAGAGGTCATTTTTTTAAACTCAGATGGAGTAAATCAACAGGCTATCCAATGCAAAGCTGGGTTTGTGTAGTCTCTGGAGAGAACTCAGCTTTATTTAAACTGAGTGTGTACAGAAAAGGAAGAACTGAAATATGTGCAATAAAAACAGAAGAGTTAGTAGTATAAATCGAGAAGAGCAAGTGATGCAGAATTGTGTATTGCTGGTTTGATTACAAACACTAATATTTTATGGGGAACGTTTCTCAAATTTGTTGCAAACCTTCAAGTTTTTGAAGTGCATGTGAAGAACTCGTCTTTAATGTTATTCTTGTGACGTTCCAAAAACACTTGAACTTTGCACTCTGGGTTTATGCTGTCCTTGTATTTGAAATATAGCTTTGTAATGTCAACAGGATATATTTTATCCTCCATATTCTCTTTGATTTCTGTGATCATATTTTTTGCCTAAAGTTGATACAGTTTTGAGAAAGAACAAAATATTCTCATTGTCTATATTAAACACAACAATCAGATAGTCCTACATAGTTCATCACGGTAGTAAAAAACTTGCTAAATTACTTACTACTCAAATAAAATGGTGATTGTCATAGTGAAAACTGTCATTAATTTGTAAGATTTTTCTCTTTTTTTTTTTTCTCTGTGTGTGTGGTGGAATGGTGGGGGATTGCTTGTTTTTATCTCCAGCTGAATTTTATCCAGTGTTTTTGAAAAGAAAGAAAAAAGCCCAGTAAGTACTTTTAAGCGCTCACTCTCATAATCCTTCCCTCACCAAAATCTGACAGTAGTGCCTAATATAATTTCCTATCATGTATATTGGTAACACAACTATGTAATAATTTTTTTCCTCCAAAAATTTGGAAACACAGCCTAACAGGGTACTAGAACTAATAATTTCAAAGTCCAGTTAGAAGAGGGAGAATCCAACACTCACCACTGCTTATGAAGTACAGGCTCCCAGCATAAGGCTGATCACAGATGCTTGCACCTCTAGCTTCTGTTCTGGTTTTTTGGGGGGGAGAGGGATGACAGAAACAGGAGCAGGTTTGGGTTTGATATGAATATAATTCTACCCACTGTTGTAAGTTAATACTAGGGGAAAAAACAGCTCAAACCTGGTATTTCAAGAGCAAAAAGTAACAGTTGATACATGGTCCATACAGCTGGCATGCTTAGAGAACACCTCAAACAAAAAGTGACGTTCTCAGTGTCCTGTGAAACTTGCTGCTGAAATCCAACAAGAAAGAGTCTATGTTTTTTGTTTGGCTGCCAGTTCAGATCGCCCCAGAGGAGTTCAAAGAGCCAAATCTCTGTGCAAAACTTCATTAACTGCAGATAAATAACTGCCAAGCTCAACTCATCCCATATTTCTAAGAGTTCATAAATGCTCAAGGGTTGAGCCCAATGAACGGAAGTGGAGGTGAGTGATCTGACCATGTTCTCTACTTTACTAACAATGAGTTTCAGAAAGCCCAAATTTCTACTCTATTTCATACTGGTCTCATTATTCCTAGATCACATGTTGCTATTTTGTAATTACTAGAAAAACAGTATTAAATGTAATTAATATCCCACTTCTTTGTTTTGATTCCATTTAGTTAAAGGCCAACTGTAATTGCTTCCGCTGATGAAAATCAATTTGGAGGTGAACGTTTGTATCGCAATCTGGGTTATGCAGGCGATCTGAATCTCTCATTTTTGAGCTTGACAGTTGAACTCCATGAGCAGTGCAAGAAAATACGAGTTTATTTGACATTTTATAAAACAATGAGCTGGGAGAGCTCTCTCTATGTTATCAATGTGTCAAGCCAGTATCCTGGACTGCCCCAAACACACAGAGCACTGCATAATGAAGTGCATTAGACACTGGGATAAGAGTTAGCTGAGCCAGGCTCTCTCCTGAACTCATTCAGTACACTGTTGTGTGACAGCAAACAAGTCAAAATGATCACTGTTTCCGCAAGTTATATAAGATGGGCAAATGCCCGTATTTTATCTGGAAGGGATATGGAAAAGAAACCAGCTGTTGTGATATACCAAACAGAGAGGACTCAACCTGTCCTGTAGTGCCCTGCCTTTAATGTTAAGTACTTGCTGATTCAAAAAACAAAGGAGTCATCTTCAATTAGATCATTAAATATGTGTTGTCATCTACTGAGCGATATATTCAAAGGAGGTATGAGTGTCTTATACCATTGTACAGAGAGCCCTGTGAACCACTTGCAGATATTGTCTCTGATATACCAGGACGGCAGGTTAGGCTTTCAAAGAGGGTTCTCTGCAGAGAAGAACGATATCCCTTAAACTATAGGAATATGGAATGAAATGGTAACACGAAGAACTGAACCACGCAACTAAAACCTACTGAAAACTAAAAATAATTTTGTGCTGGGATTAAATTCTGATTTGTGCAGCACGGTAAATAAACTCCCAGCCCTGCATCTCACAGCAGCATAGGGGTGGGACAAGAGAAGAACGCAGTTGTACACAAAAACATATCAAGCAAGAGAGTAAAGAACATCCATTTCAGAGAAATCTGACCTCAAGTTCACAGCAAAAATTCTTCTCAAACATTTACTTGGTTCCTATGCGGAAGCAGTCTCATCTGTTTGCTACACATTCACAATAGCAGTACAAAAAGTATAAATCTTCAGTCTCTCTTTCCAATAGCTCTGTTCTTCTTCTGAGCTTGTTTGAGTACAGCACAAACGTAACCTCAGCTACAACATCAAAGAGATTTTTTTTTTTGTACCCGTTTAACCTTACAAATGGAAATTTTCCCAGAAAATGTTATGAGTGCTAATACAAGATGCAAAATGCTTCAGAACTAGCATATTTATGTAGACAGATGGAACTGTTATTAGCCATATCTCTAACTGACTACTGCAGCCTTTATGCATCTCTCTGAGATTGTGATCAAAGCAGTCACTGATAAGCACTTAAGACTCCAGGATCAGTCTGAAAATAGCTCATCTAGACCAACAGTTCGTTCCAACATCCTTTTCCCCAGTATATCTATTTCCTGGGCTGACTACTGAACCCTGGTATACAGACAACCTGCACTGTTTCTCTAACACAGATGTAACACTTAAGACCAGAGAACTGGCTTAAATCACTAACTGGAGCACTTCCACCATGGGAAAATCTCTGGGCAATATGAAGATGAAACACTGCACTGCATCAGCCGTGTAAAGTGTAAAGTGGAGAGGGAAAGCAGAGTCAGAAAGGGAGTATGCCTAAAGCATGCTGACTTCTTTTGGTCTTCATACAGCAGCCACTTGCGGGCCGCTGCACCCATAGCAGCTGTTTGAACCCTCTGTGCGGTTCTGGGTTAACCCAAGATGCAACATAATGTAAATGCAGACATCAGAAGATGAGCACAACTCCAGATGGTAAGAATGTGCAGTAGTAGCAAGAGCTGTACCCTATGCATATAGTCAGTCTTTAAACTCCATTTCTAAATCATCTCCTTCTCTGAAGCAAAGAATTCAGTATAATTTACTAATACATTAATGAGGATGGCATCAAGTATGTTTGAATACAAATGCCTGTTTTCAGTCCAGACTTCAAACCACACTGATAAACTCAAATGAACATGAAATGAAAAAGAATTGTTTCCACAGCCACTTACTTTTGCTGCTCCTATTTGCTCTTTACGAAACTTCTCCAACGGTGCTATTAGCACATCATTAGCATTCTGGATCTGCAAAGTTAAACATAAAGCATATCTTCTTAATACGGAGTATTTGCAGAAAGTGGAGTCACTGTAACTCTGCCAATGTGCAGGACTGAAAAATTCACGTCTGTAACATTCTGGTAAGAGGGTATGGGCAGAAGTCAAATAATTATGTCTTCTTTAGATAAAACATACAACACACATTAACTGGTCTATTATGGAACACTTCCACAAATAACTAAAACAACTGTAATGAATGATGCAATAAGTTTATCTGCAATATATAGAAGGCCTTTCTGGTATTTTACTTCCTTTTCTTGCATCTTGCCTAAAACCAGAATAGAAAACAAAAACTTCCAGGAACATGTTTTAGCATAACAGATGACAAACATAGTAGTACTGACAGCACTGCCTAAAACAAGCCTCTGTTTACAGAATCTGAATCTTTGACAGCTGAATCTTTTTGGCTATCTCTTTGGATAATATACCTTGTTATACTGAACAGAGGAGGGTAAGGCAGAGAACTCTAAAAAGAAAAGTGGACAATTTACAAAAAACTCTAGATTGTATTCCTTCACTTTTCTGGTTTTTAAACTAATTTAAGATGTCCTGCAGCTATTTTTATCACTTTAACCTAAACCAGAGTTCCTAATGAATCACAGTTTTCCCCTCATGGCGTCTGTTTATTTAGTGTAAATCCAGTCCTGGGAACCCCTCTCTGAAGACCATTCCCAGCAGCGACCACCCAAAGTAGTCCCTAGTCATTTGGGCTGGAAACACACATGTTGCAAAAGACAAATGCCAGCCATGCCATCATGCCACTCACTAAAAAAAGGTAACATGACTTCACCATATGCCTTTTAGGGACAGGCAGAATAACCAACTGAATTGATTTTACTGCAGAAAAATCAGAAGAAACTGAAAACTGCCAACACACTGGAAATAAAGCATAATAAAACACATTACAATATTCTATTATACTAACTACAGGCAATATTTTAGGTTTTCTGCATGAATAGCTTTTTTTCTCCTCACCAGTCAGCTTTACCATACTCATGACATTCCACATTTGGGCTTTGGCAGGTTCGGACGTCTGGGCAAAGTTAACACGTACCTAAGCCAAATATGAATGAATACAGCTCTTGTGACTCTTCCATAACAATAGCTGATAAGTTACATTGTCAATTGAGCACAAAAACTTCCCAAAAGGCTGTAATAATAAACATATAGAATAAACCCATTGAAACACAAACACATTTTCTTTCCTCCCAAACCTAACATTACAATTCGAAAGACCACAGAATCACCACATATCTCTCAGAAGGGCAGAGTTTCAGGAAAAGTCAAGACTCTCTCTGACATCCTAATGTAAAAAAGTCCAAGACACCAAAGGCAACACTTGGCATGCTCAATAATGCAGTGATCAAAATGGGCTACATTTAAAAGTAAAAATCAGGCACTGAGGATGAGGAGGAGTGTTTTCACTGCCTTCAACATACTCCATCAGTTTGACTGGAACAGACTACAAAGCTATGTTATTCTCCAAGTGGACATTTCCCCCAAATATATAGAATTTTAGGCAACACCTTGCAATCTAACTGAGACTCAACACTTTCTACAAGGCAAAGTGCATGAACTTAAAAGATAACCTCTATCCCAAGGATCATTAAGCAAGGCAGATTAAAATTAACAGGGGTACAAAACTGTTAAATGACTTGTCCACAATCAGGCAGAATTGCAGTGCATACATCTGGAACCAGCAGCTGGAAGTTTTGATAGCTTACAGAGCACGCACATGGCTTTTGGCACATAGAGAAATCACGAAGGTTTGCTCGAGTCACTGGTACAGAAGTGTGGATGCATGTTTTCTTTCTTTTTCACATACAAAAGTAAGTTTTTTCTCTGCCTTTTAGAATCATTACTATATACAGCAACAATATATTAAATACCTCACAGTTCAATCAAGAGAGACATTCGTATTATTGAAGTAGTTACTACTGACATCAGTGATCGCTGCTAGTCCTGTTGCTAGTCATTGCCACTCAAACTAACTCTACGTGGAGCCCAATATGGCTCTTCCCTTTGCTCAACGCTACCACGTTTAGGCAGCCTCCACACCACACCAGGAGACCTCACTTCATATATTGCCCTCTTGACAGCCTTAAAATGACTGAAACAAAACTACTACCAGCCTCACTCAACGCTGCTGCAAAGCAAATAAAATATCCTGCTTCAAACACTGTGGAAGAACATATTCATAGGAAGCATACGGCACTGAGAAGAGTCATCTGGGAAGTAAGCGGCTTTACTAGGCTGAAACACAATGTTACTCACTCTCGCAGTTATATACGCAACTAGGAATGGACAGTGGGCATCTCAAGGCTAATTAAAAGATGTCACGCGCTTCATCTAGTCAGGGTCTGTGCCTGGACATCTGCTGAGCCACATCAACAGAACATGCTGCAAGCTCATCCCTGGGTGGAAAGCTAATACTGAGAAAAGCCCTGATGTGGCAATTCACCTCCCAGCAAAACTAGGAACTAGGCAAGTAATGGGCTTTGGCTTTGGGGAGGGAAAACACACCAAAGTTCCAGAGAGAATCCCAGCAGACACATTTCAACAGCTGGTATTACAAGATCCAGAATGCTCTGCTGTGAAAAGATTCCCACCGATTTCCACCAGGTTGTGTGCCTAGCTTTTGGAAACTGAAAATTATAGAGAAAGAAGAACTTGTGCTTTATGCATGCATTTATTCATTACCTTTCATTGCCGATTCCTGTCACTGCTATTACTTTCCATTAGAGTTTCCTTGTTAAGGGTTACAAATTGGCATATGGCCCCTCCCTTCCCCCCAAATTAGGAATCTCATCTTCCCACAACCATTTCCATAGAAATCTGATTACTTTAGATAATCTGAAATTTTCACTTTGTGGTCCTAACAGAGTAGCTTCCTGACAAGACGATAATCCCTCTCCTACTCAGTTATTGTGCTAGGTTGAAATCACAGACACTTGGAACAGGCAAACAATGTCAAAAAGAATGTAATGGTTTCTGTAAATAGCAACTTCAGAAATCCATGTTGTGTTTAAAATACAGATCTTATCCTCAAAAGCTTATTCAGATTAGTCACACCTTTAGAGAAGTTATACTTTCTTAATCCAATAGTTATTGAATGCCACACAGTTCCAGCTCCCAGCATGGCTAATATGTGGCAGTTAATCAAATAATGTGATTGTTTCTTGTTTGGCAAAAGCACCAGTCTTCCTCCAGAAAAAGAATAGGAAAAAAAAGAATCATGCAGTTTTAACTTAACGGCAGTTCATCAGTCTTTTGGCATCTTAATTAAGATGCTAGACAAGTATTAGGCAGACATAATAGGAAAATACTACTTTGACAACTGAGCGCGCTATATTAGATCTAGTGAAAAAGAAGCAGGTTTTTGAAAACTAAAAAACTTAATCAACTTTTTAACTTCGGTACGTATAACTGTCTCTATTTAGCACTATTGATAAAAATACCATTAAGATGAATACCACCAAAATCATACTCAATTTGTAAAAAAATACTTAAAAAGAAACATTTAAAAAATTGAATATACTTTTTTTAAACCAGCTTTGACAACTTATGAGGTCATTCTCTGTTTGCATAACTGCAACATTTGAATATGCTCTGACAGCCTTCCAGCCAACATGGTGAAGCACCTTAATTTGTCTTTTCTGATTCATGATCTTCCATCTTTCCAAACCACCTTGCTTCCTTCCAGAAGTTAGCTGTGAAATTGAATTAATGTACCGATAATGAGACTAAACTGTGGTTTTCACACATCACAGAGAAACTCCATATCTATACTTGGAAACATTTTCAACTAGCAATTTTTTAAACTTTTCTTTGTTACTAGAAGTTTCAATTATCAGTAGAATGAAGAAAAAAAATTCAAGATCAACTAGCATATCCTTATGAGAATCATAATTATTATACCATGTTAGAAAGGGAAGAATAAAATTTTTGTAAACATATCTGAACACTTCCATTTCTATATTTTCTTAAATTCAAGTCAGTGTTAATTTTTTGAATGAGTTTTCTAATTAGTTTTCTAGCCCTGAATTTGGGATAGTGTATGATATGCAGACTGTACATGCATCATTCTCCTTCATCTGCTTTTACTTAGGTAGGACCAGTGGATATAAACAGAAATTTAACTAAAACATTGATGCAGCTACTTATTCACTATTAAATACTAACAATACAGACACAGGAATTTTAAGCCCTGAAGTGCTTTACAAGCTTTGAGCTTCACCTGGCAATCTACAATGTTGAATTGGAGTAACAAGAACAGTTAACACATTTTGAGCTTTGTATTTTTATTTGTAGGGTTAAGGACTAGGTAGATCACAAAGAGAATTAAGTTAACAGGATTCCCAATTGCCAGATGATGACAATTACAAGATCAAATGAGGTACTTTTGCAGTGACAGAATTAGGAATTAAATCAAGCTTATCTGAATTACAGTAAAATGCTTGAACTATGAAAAACTTTTGGTTTTTATATGGTATCTGGGAAGCATTTTTTGCTCCAAATCTGCTACAAGTACTTTTCAAAGCAACACAGAATTATCACACTTACATATGGGTAATAAAACTCATTTCCCTGAAGTACCAAATGACTCATGAATTCTGAATGCTGACAAACACTAATTTGCTTCATGTTGGCATAAGAATTCTAGAAAATACCAATTAAATTCATTCAAAGAAGGCAACAAATCTCATAGCTAATATATTCATAGTAATGCACTTCTAAAGTAGAAACATATTGCTCTGCTGGACAAAACCAAATAATTTAATTTGAAACCCTTCCCCTAATTCCTAGCAATTCCTAACATCTGATCTGCCAGAAAAAACACTTTTTTCAGTCTGTGGCCTGTATCAACAGCTCCTTGTATCTTGACTTTGCAATTACTTGGTAGGGGTCTTGGTTAATAAAGTTGTCCTGATACATTTTTCCCTCAGAACATCTAATTACGGGTGAGTGGACAAACTAGATTTGAAAGCTTTAGCTTTCAAAGTATTTGCCATCAGATTCTGTCCTGGTTTTTTTTCACTTCCAGAAATACTTACCATTACAGAAATACTTATTTTCGAAGAGATGAAGTAACATAGGGGTTTTGTTGGAAGCATCCATATTTAAGTGTCAAATGTCCTACAGAAAGAGCGGTCTCTCTTTTTACCTCTGTGTCTTCTAATGATGCCATAGTACTTTAATGCTTGGCTATCAACTCCCATTCCGCTCCCATCCATGCCTCTTTCTATTTCCAGGCTATGAAAAATTGCCAAAGCTAGAGACAAGTACAGATGCTGTATCCACTTCTGTATGAACCAGGAGGAGATCCTGAACTTCCCCTTCAGCTGGGAAGTGATATCCTTCAAGGTTCATCTGAAAAGAAACTGGTGGCATACCCAGTTTTTTGAGTGATACTGAGAGAGAGGCAAGTGCTGCTAGAAAAGCACATGACCTCATTTATGGAGAACTAAATTTGATCTTGAAAAGTAGATCATCGGTACGACCTTAAGATCTGAGACAGTTTAGGATACTTTTGATGGAATTTTGATAATCCCATATCCTGACCAAGACCAGATTCTCCTGCAAACCTCAAATCTTTCTGGCATGGAAAAACTTAAGGTGGGGACTGTAGGAGAGAGTGATCCTAACACCGTCAGAGCTCTCCACTTCAATAGTCACTTTTGCATTAACTCCACCCATGCAGGACTCCTTTGCTGGAGGCACTGGCTCGCCACTCCTGTGCTCAGCCAGCTTTCATTCTTCCCCTCCACCCATGCGGCTTTCTTCCTTCAGGACACTGTGAATTCCATGCAAGTAGGAGACCTCCAACTCTGCAGTTTATTTCCCCAATATATTCAAATCCCACAGCAATTAGCCAAGCATTCAATTTGACCTGCTGCCCTTCCTGTGGCTCGATGCTTAACCATGGTGACATTGCAGGAATTTAAAAGGAAAGAGATGAAAAAGAAAATTCCAGGAGGCATGTGCTGCTGAACTAGAGATTGAAGGAGAAGGGAAAATAAAGATTTAAAAGCTATTTTTTAAATCGGAGGTTCAGTTCTGTTAAACACTTCAGTTCAAGCAAGCTATTGCAGAAATTTATATTATTGTGCATATTGCAAGGCAGTGCATCTTTCTCACACATCAAGGTAATGATACTACTCTTTAATACAAAGAGACCCCACACATGGTCATAGTTTTTTCATTTCTTTTTGCGAAAAACACTGTTCTCCTCTTCCAGAGGGAATAAGACCCATCAGAAAATTAATAGCCTACCAATGTGGTGTTAATTTTAACTCCACCAGCTTTTTTCTCCACCAGTCTCCAGTACAAGTAAGCTACAGGGCAAGTTAGGTAGAGAGTATCACACCAACTGTAACTGAGACTAGTACTAAAAGAAAGAAATTACATTCCCAAGTTGAGAAGGAAAAGAAACATTTTATCATTCTTGAAAGCATGATAAGCACCAGGACTGTACTTGTACTATTTTGTGTGCAAATGGAACAAAGAAAAGCCAAGGACCTTGCTGAGGGAAGCCAATTCAAGGATTACTCCCAGGACTGCACTTGAAGGGGAAAAAGAAATAAAAAAAATAAAGAAAATA
This sequence comes from Pelecanus crispus, assembly GCF_030463565.1. NCBI lineage: Eukaryota > Metazoa > Chordata > Aves > Pelecaniformes > Pelecanidae > Pelecanus > Pelecanus crispus. The sequence goes on from NC_134643.1 coordinate 212,250,851, forward strand.
AATAAATGAAATCAAAGAACAAACAGTCCCACTCATGCTAAGAAGATTGCTAAGTACAGTATAAAAACAAGCAAACCTTGCAGAGAGTACTGCAACTATCTTTGTGATCACTAACCAGATGCGACCTTGTCTCATAAGCTGGGGAGAACATCAAATACCAGGAGGTCCTCTCGGGTTCTCTCTCCCATTTGTTAGTCTCCTTTGTCCTTCCCAAGTACCAGGCAAGGAAGAAAATATTACAGTTTGCAATCAATACATTTTGTGAGCTCACTGGCAGGAATGAGTAAGTACACATCATTTTAGAAATACTCCATCATACTATCTTCTTTTTTTCCATTTTTAAACTATCCACTATCTTCTTAAGCACAGCATGTAATTAAAAAGAATTAAGTTTAAAATATTTTCATAAAATCAGTACATGAATCATTAGCAAGGTGTTTATATACACCTCATTTCATTCATTATACACCCAACAGTCTCAAAGTTGAAGCATATGCTTTCTGAGCTGTTTCCACATGCTCCTAAACAAGGTGAAGACGACCTCCGCTCTCTCAGATGAGGGTACAACGTAGCGAGCACCCATCAAATACAGCCCAACCACTCTCCAGCATCTTGCCTTTTTTGTGGTATCTCCATCTTTATGGCAAACAACAGCATTTATGGTACTTTAGCACTCAAAGATGCCAAGGTCCAGTACAACCTTTCATAAAAACAGTAACTTGATTCTCTTGGAAGGAAAGGAGGCAGCAATATCCTCTGTGTGTGCAATGACTGTGGAGCAGAAGCTCCTTCCTTCCTCCCAGAAGACAAGTCTTGTGAATGACCCTAAAACCCTGGACCTTTGAGACCACTCTGTACTAACACTGGTTAACTTCCTTTGGGGCCAAGTAACAACAGAGAAATATGAACTCTGAGCACTGGCATTAAGAGAATAGAGAAAGAAAAAAAAAGTATTTTTGAGTTCAAATAACCACCTCCCCACAGAATCTGGGAACTTTTAAGTGTCCCCTCATGAATCAGTCCATGCACTGCCAACAGCAAGATCTGACAGAGGACATTACCATCTCAGTAACGATACCAGTACAGAGTCTCAAGAACTTACCAGGCAATTAACTCAGTCACTCAACATTAGATATCCAGAGTTTCTGCTCTTGATACAGCCACATAAGCTTCCCTTCCCAATCAGCAGGGAGAAAAGAGCAAATGCTTCCTGTGATCTGTGCTTCCTGGACACCTTTCAGACAAGATGCATCACATCATGCAATTGCCAGGTTCTCTGCAAACTCAAGTTTGCTATTCTGCTTCCATGAAGATAATTCCGAGCAGATGTAAAAAGCCTAAATAAAACATTATTTAGATGTTCCCAAAGGAAAGCAAATGAACGTCTGGGCCACTGGGCCTTAAGGCTGCTCCATCATTCAGGGATACTGCAAACTCGTTTAAAGTTTTATGCAATAACCCAAAGAAATCTGGGAATGGGCAGAAGAGTCGCTTCTCACTCAGCAGAAAGCAGCAAGATTCAGCAGAGACAGCATAAACTTTATAGATATTACAGGATTCACTAAAGGTTACTGTCAAGTTAACTTCACAGTCCAAAGTTACACTCACAAAGGTATATGGCACTCCTAATACGTAACCAAATAGCTGAACTAAAATGCAGTCATACTCCCAAACTGATGAAGAATAAATTACCAAAGTACTACAACCAATGAAACAGTGTAACAAATTACTTGCTGCAGAATTTAAAAGAAAAAAATAGTCAAATACATTTTAACTCTGAAGTGGGGCTAAATAGGGAACACATAAATTAGATTTTATTTTATTAGGTAATACAGATTATGCCTTACTCTTAGGCACAAAATGAAGTAATATTTTTATACCTCTTGATTTCCTTTTATTTAATTAATTTCTAGCATAGTTATTACAGTTATCACCAACCAATATATGGGTGGACTGCTGAAACAGGTACGTTCAAAACTGCTCATCTGATCTAGGCTATTCTGCCTGTTAAAATCCAAACTTGTCATTGCGGATCACTTCTTTTTAAGCTGGGACTTCATTCAGTCTCAGGAATACGTCACAGATTCCCATGACAGCATGCTGCCTCTGCTACTCACGCTTTCTGGCATTAATGGGTATTAAGACACCAGATTCACCAGTTGACTCTGGAGCGTGGCAGCTAACCGGTGTCTGACAGAGACAGGGCTCATCCAGGGAGCTCACTGAAGCTGAGTATGGAAACCAACAGAAAAAACAGATCTTCAGAAATCAGAAGCTCCCACCATCTGACCCTATTCACTTAACGCTGCTCCAGAGACATATGAACATCATTATGTTACCTCATGGCAAGGTCTTACAGAAGTACAGGACAAGTTCCCAACAGAACAAATATTTAATAGAACTATACAGGAAGTAACAGGTCTTATAAATGACTTCAAGAATCTTATGATTATTTTTCTTAATGAGTTGTTCATCTCTTCATGAACCACAACCATAACAGACAATACTTAATGACTGCAAGGCTGGACTTTGATTTTAGACATTGCTCAGTGAATGACAAGACACACAGAGAAGGAAAAAAAAGCACTTAAATGAGAATAATTGTACCATGAAGTTACAGCAGCAAGTTTCACATGCATCTCAACAGTTCTTGTTTTGCATAATGAGGCAGATTATTTCTGGCTAAACTTATCATTCCAGGCAAAAGAGAGTAAAGTTAGCCACAAAATTTCCATGTATTAAAAGTTTTTAAAGATGGAAAAAATGGTGTTTGGCATATCTAGATAAGTATGCCACCTACACATTCATTTAATACTTCTTTTTAATGCTGTTTCCCTTTAACTATCTTGTTCACTCAATGCATTCATTGCCTGTGATGTCTCTGGAGGGAAAAGCTAAATATTCATTCCATCTGTTTTAAATTCCACTTTTGAGAATTTGCAGGAAGCTTAAAATGTCTTTGTTGCCTTATAAATATTTAAAGAGAAAATATCATTATATTTAAACTCCCAGAATTATTGTTATTTTACAGTAGTTAAGGTTTAATGTTTGTATGCTAATCTGTTTTGGTCATAAGCACAAGATTCTTGGGCATTGTCAGATCACTAATACTTGAAGCACAACAACAGCAGCACCAAGAAGAACCTACTCAATTCTCACTGTTTGTATGTGGAACAAAAAGTGCATTTTTTTATAATCACCTTCTACTAAATGGTCTGGTTTGACAAACCAAATTTACTGTTAAAGACATTTCAATAGCTGATGCTCAAACTGTCCTGCTGAGTTAAGAAAGTGTAGCAGATACATATTATCAATCACTCCAACTAACAGTAAAGTCAGAGGCCACAAACCTGCCACATACCCAGTGGAAAAAAATGCTTCTGATAAGATGTAGTGGCAATGGGATGTCTAATATGTTTTACGGACAGCCTTAAAAATTATTTACACTGTAGAATACAATGCCATCTCCGTACAGAAAGCAGATTTGTTCTCAGAGGAATATTACACACTTTTCAAGCATTGTGAACTGCTGAAGTGAAATTGCTACAAACATCTTTAAGTTAATTCTATTTTACATCCGCAAGATGCACAAAACAAAGCCTTAAGAAAATGGATTACAGAAAAGTCATGCTTCATACATATGCACATGTATATGTATAAACATATATATCTATGAAGTCAGATATTCTCTTATTTTCTCATAATTCTTTATTTTACTGCAAATCTCAAAAGACTGCTAGATTTAATTTTCTTCTTACATAATTGAATGAATAGGTTAAATACGTCAAATATTTGACCCAAATAAGGTCAAAATCTATCTTTTCCTCCTACCATCGTATTCAATAGTATTTTATAAAGTCGGATTACAATAGGAAAACCATGTGATGCTAATGTTTAAAAATGTCTTCAAGTTTTTACTACAGACTTTTAAAATATATTTACTCTTTTATGAAACTATTATACCAAAAATTTACACTCTAAGTGTCTTTTAAAATAAGAGATTACATAACAAAATGTATACTTTTAGCTATTATAATCTACAAATACTATAAATGAAAATAGTGTTCAAGAAAGGCAACACAATACATTTTACAAGATAAACAAGAAAATGGAGAAATGAAAAAAAGCAGCTGAAAAGAATCCCAAGAAATAAAAATTAGATTGTACTAGTAGGATGTAATGGTCTTGAGAAACTGAATGCCAGAGGTTGGTATCAAGACAGAAAGATCCAGCTTAATTATTAAAGGGCATGGCTAGTTTTATGACCATTAATAAACGCACACTAGTTACATGTGTTGAACTGAAGGACATCAGATCTTAGACTTGAAAGCACTTGCAGAGTGAGCACATAACTTCCTCTCCCACTCACAGCATACAAACTGGCAAAGGAGTCCTGCTTTTGTTGAAACATAAGATACTCCCCAGAAGAAACATCTGTGTACGAAAGGGGCCCAAACAAATTCAGACAGGTTGTGCTTTATAATGTAGTTGAAGTGGTAGGGGAAAAAATTCCAAAATTAATATCATACAAAAATGATTCATTTTAAAATTTAACCTCTTCCCTACATCTTTGTTTATTTCTCCCCTTCTGCCTTGGTAGCCTGAAAAAAATAATAATAAAAAAAAATTGCACAGCTCTTCTCATGTGTGAAATCTATACTCCAAATGTCAAACACTATCCCAAGTATCACAAGTACTGAATTAAGATGTAAACACCAGCACGTTGTTAATTAGGCTTCATGGGGAAATTAGGATGCAAAGAACGGTATCACAGGAATTGCCCAGACATGGATTTTAACAATGCTGTTACTGCCCTCCCACAGTAACTTTTAACAAAATTGACTTCATTCCTCTCACAGTATGTCTTGCCAAGAAACAGATTTGAATAAAGGGCCCTCATTAACAATAAAAGTTTGGAGGGTGGAAGTGCTGCTTGAACTTTGCATTACTGAAGCACATGCAAGGAAAAGCACTTTGCTGAATTACTAACAGTGTCTGCGCAAGCTAGTCCCAGCCTGCCTGTCCTACTGTGTCAGTTGCTGTTCCAGCTACTTAAGCAGCAACAGAAGAATAAACTCGTAGCATCCATGCACTGATATGAAAGTTTAGGATACCAGTCCTCTGTACAATTATGGAGCTCACAGTGGCTATTCAGACCTTCTCAACTCCTAGCTAGGCTCTGTAAGGTGCTCTAGGAGATGCCATGCGAAGGCTGATAGAATTATGCAATGCGTATTAATGCTCAAAACTTTTTTACCTGCTCCCTGGTAAAATTTAAGGTGTTGGTGATTCTTGAGTGTAGTGGTTATGGGCAGGAAAGTATCCAGGAGTTATTCAGGGGTGCTCAGAACTCTCCCTGCTGGTATTCAGAGGACTACTATCTTATAGTGACAGCATAAAATATTTGTGTTTTACTACTGACAGCACCACTGAACCAATTGGAAAACGAAGCATGTCATATCTACTTCAAGCAACTTATGGATCAACAGAATTGTAAACAAGTTCCTGTAACACTACCTTTACTACGGAGCGGTGTTCCCCAGGGCTTTTGGGGCCAGCCTTGTTCAATATCTTTATTAACAATCTGGATGAGGGGATTGAGCATGCCCTCAGTAAGTTTGCAGATGACACCAAATTGGGTGGGAGTGTCGATCTGCTGGAGGGTAGGATGGCCCTGCAGAGGGACCTGGACAGGCTGGACTGATAGGCCAAGGCCAACTGTATGAGGTTCAACAAGGCCAAGTGCCGGGTCCTGCACTTGGGTCACAACAACCCCATGCAACGCTACAGGCTTGGGGAAGAGTGGCTGGAAAGCTGCCTGGCTGAAAAGGACCTGGGGGTGTTGGTTGACAGCTGGCTGAACATGAGCCAGCAGTGTGCCCAGGTGGCCAAGAAGGACAACAGCATCCTGGCTTGTATCAGGAATAGTGTGGCCAGCAGGAGCAGGGAGGTGATTGTCCCCCTGTACTCGGCGCTGGTGAGGCTGCACCTGGAATACTGTGTCCAGTTTTGGGCCCCTCAATACAAGAAAGACATTGAGGTGCTGGAGCGTGTCCAGAGAAGGGCAACAAGGCTGGTGAAGGGTCCAGAGCACAGGCCTTATGAGGAGCGGCTGAGGGAACTGGGGTTGTTTAGCCTGGAGAAGAGGAGGCTGAGGGGAGACCTTATTACTCTCTACAACTACCTGAAAGGAGGTTGTAGTGAGGTGGGTGTTGGTCTCTTCTCCCAAGTAGTAAGCAATAGAACAAGAGGAAATGGGCTTAAGCTGTGCCAGGGGAGGTTTAGATTGGATATTAGGAAAAATTTCTTCACAGGAAGAGTGCTCAAGCATTGGAAGAGGCTGCCCAGAGAGGTGGTGGAGTCACCATCTCTGGAAGTGTTCAAAAAACGGGTAGACGTGGCACTCTGGGACATGGTTTAGTGGGCATGGTGGTGTTGGGTTGATGGTTGGACTGATGATCTTAGAGGTCCTTTCCAACCTTAATGATTCCCAGTTTTTACTTTCATTAAAAAATAATCCAGCCACCAAGCCAAGAAACACGTAATTATTACTTCACCCTTAATTGGTTTAGTGGTGGACTTAGTAGTGCTAGGTTAATGGCTGGACTTGATGATCTTAAAGGTCTTTTCCAACCTAAATGATTCTTATGATTCTATGATCTTTAATTCAGGTTCTCAGGCCACAGCTATACATCTAAAATAGGGCACCTAGATCCATTGTAGGAAGTTTTCATTATAGCACAATTTTCATTATAGCTTTAAACAAACAGGACAATCTGCAAACCGCCTCCATGAGTCAGTAATCTTTAAAAGCCAGAAGGTTTGGACTACCCTTCTTGTAACTAACATAGCTACTGTTGTGCACTAAAGGCAAAAAGCAGAACTCAGGATTCCTAACATTGAAAAATAATCCTTAACCTAGGACATGTGACCTCATTATGAAAATACCAAATGTGCCCAGGGATTGCCTAGAGAGGGACTCGCCATCACTCCTTCAGCTCAGCTACAAAGAGTTAATGTCAGGAATCTAAAGGGCAAGATGTTTAAATCTGTCTCTGATTAATGGGGAGGAGGGACTCCGATACTGTTTCATATAATTCACAGAAGGAAGAGACCAACTTGAAAACAGTTCTTGGCCAACAGGAAGGTAAAATACATTCACAGTCAGACTCTACGATATGTTGATCCACTAGAAAACTCTCACATGAACATGTTTACGAAAATTCCTGTGCTAGGTACTGATTGTCTTACGAAGCATTGGAGTGTCTTATCTTCAGTATGCTCAGAAATCAGAAGCCAAAAGGCGTGAACTGGTTATTCTTCACTTACTTCATTGATTTGGGGTTTTAAATGGACTGACTTACCGTAATGCAATGTTAACCATTACTGAACACATTTTCCTGAACAGGCAGTGAAGGACTCCAGAGTGCCAGGCACGCTTACAGCCAGCGACTTCATCGGAAGAGCTGGAGCAGTGAGTAGACACTGCAAAGAACCTGGTTGCTTATGAATACCTGAACACTACATGCATTGACCATTGTAAAGTAAAATTCAAATGCAGAAAGCACTGTACATTAAGGTTTTCCCTTCCCCCAATATTTTTCATTTATGTGAAAAATATTCACACCTTAAGCCTACAGGAGTTTTAAATAGATTAACAGAAGCTAATGGCCAATAAGCTAAAAAGGAAAGGGGAAAAACCCAACTGACTTATGCCTTGTAATTGATTGTAAAAGCCCACTAGAGGATAACATACTGGGACAAGTTTGCTGCACACATCTGGGGCTCCATTTGTGTATCTCCCGTGCTTTCATTCATCTCTTTTCAGGAAGTTAGTGATTCCCCCCCCCCCCCCCCCCCCCAAAATAATTTCACATAACAAAGACCATGCATGCTACCTACTCCATCGCATAAGGACACACTTCTGATTTGTCTATGTCCTATATTCCTGTTTTCCCTTCAGTTGGCAAGAGCTCAGCGGGGTTTTTGTCACTACTGTCACTTATAACATGAGCTGGAAACTCTGTATATGTCCCTTCTGCCCCCCATCTCTCTTACTCTCTCCTGTCTCTTAGTCTTGCTGCTTAGTTGTGTCAGGAGAATTATTTTCTACATACATGGTTCCATCTATGTAAAGCGTTAAGGAATGCATTTAACTTTTTCTGATCAATGAAGAATTACAAAGATGACTGAAGCTGGTAGGTTTCATAACTAAAAGAGCTACACCCTTTTCCTCCTATTGGTTTTCCATTTTTCACCAGAATTATCAGTTTCTGTCTGTCAACAAATTCTGGTGTTCAAAAATAACTACCCTGTATCCAGAGGTGAAGGACAGACAACAACTTGAACACAGCACTTTAGACACTTTTAACTAGAGAAATCCTTTGCTTTGTGTATTCCATCTACACTATATAGGCACTATTTATATCACTGGAAGAAAAAGAACTACCTGGTGTTAAAGAACAAAAAAACCCAAAACCAAACCAAACCACCACCACCAACAACAACAAAAAAAAACCCCAAACCAAACCAAAACCAAACTCTCCGTTTCTTTTTTCTCTTTTTCTTTAGCAAACCCCTGAAAATGTTTAGAAGACAGACATAAATCAGCAATTGATATGGTCATGATAGTAACTAATCATCCGGTAAGAAATACCATTTCTTTTTATGGCTTACTCCAAGGATTGTAACCCAGTGAAAACTGTAAAAGATAAAGTAATCGCAAGCACAACCACAATGAAGGAAAAACAGTTCAGTTGTGTACTTAGAACTTTGGGTATTTATCTTTTTATCACTACCATTAATACAAACAGTGCATGTCTCTTGACTAGGATGAGAGTTCAAATCATAATGAAAGCAAAAGACAAGTTGAGAATGCCATTTCAGATAGCCAGCAGAAGGAAACTTTTCTGGTTTTTCCTCCCTTTATGGCTTTCCAAACAAACAAAAAAAATCCTCAGCTTGAATGTTTACATTACATATTATCAAGGGGGAAATGGCTACATAAACACAGGAAACAGCATGATTGGAGCACAGAACTAATTAAGAAAAAATAGATCCAGAATTCAAGTATACTTATGCTTCACAACATTTTTAATGGGAAATTATTCTATTGAGTACTTTGGTAAATGTATATATTTTACCATGTTACAGGCATCTTTCACTTCTTAAACATTTATCACAAGAAAAATATTTTTTCCTGGTGAAGAAAAAGTAAACACAACAAAACCAAACCTTCTTGAACTGAGATGGGATATTCAATTAAGAAGTGAAGGAATCTCTGTTTTGGTGGAGAGTTTTGTGGCTTTTTTTACTTTTTTTTAACATTCAACGCATTAACAGTTACAGAAATTATCTGACTAAGATAAATCTTAGCAAATAAGCAACAAGATTTACTTTACAAAGTCCCTATTTTAAACCTTCCCAGATACTTTCACTCTGGCTGTTAGACCTACTTAAGAGTCACCCAAATCAGTTCCTTATGTTTATTACTTTGTCTCTTTGCTCTTCCAAATTCTGATCTGTAAATTTTGCGGCCAGGCCTGTTTCCCTCACTGTGCAGATGTCAACAAAACTTCTCCAGAGTGCAGTGAATGCACCCTGAAGAGGCCTCCTTGTGAGGTCCATTACGATGTAAAGGGAAAGTTGGAAATCAATAAAAGAATAAATAAACACTTAACCAATCAAAGTAAGAACTTTCTGACTTACTATGAAAAGTAAAACCAATGTTTTTTAATTAGCACACATTATCCCTTAAGGGATGTTGAGTTGTCAGTCTCACCACAGCATTTATTTTAAAAAGCTTTATTTGTCAGAATTTCTAAAACTGACTTTAAATATGCCTTCCTCAAAAAACCAGAAAGCCAGAGTGTGGGTGCCTTCTGCCTAGACAGAAGCTGGAGACATTAAGGCAGACAGACAAGCTGTTCTTTAGCAACAGACTTCTAAAAGAGATCAAGAGCTTGAGTGCCCCAATGTCATCAGCAACTTCTGAGTCCAAAATAAGAATAAACACCCCAAAATTTTAACTGAAACAAACAAACAAACAAACCTAAATGAAAGTTTAACAGTGAAGGATAAAAATATGTTGGCAGAAATGTATACTAGAGCTATGATTTTATTTTAAATTTTCCAAATTGCCAGAAAAAGTTATATTTGACTTAGTGGTTCCTTTCATTTATTTTCTTTAAACAAACAAACAAAAATGGCCAGCTATAGAACTCTCCATAGAAATGTAGGCTCCTAAATACTAAAATCAATCCATTTAGAGCCTCACACAAAATGGTCTTGGGAAAATGTCATGGCTAATGACGTTATTCTAAATTCAAATGGAAAAGCGATATTAAATAGAGGTTGTCCAACTCCTGACTGTTTCCCTTTTTCCCCCATAATCCCTACCTTGAAAAAGAGAGTGTGGAAGTCTTCTTGAGAAATACATGGTATTCTTAGCCCATTAGCATGATGAGCATCTTTGAAGTAAGTTACTAAACAATACTTAACAACAATCTGATTAACCATGGTTCAGGCTAAGAAGATGCATGGTTATTGAGTAATACAAAGTACTTACTCTGTTCCTACATTACATTTTCCAACACTTGGCTCAATCTTTTTGTGCCTTAGACAGTTCTATTTTCCTTGGCAAAGTATTTCACAATGTAGCTCATCCTGAGGAAGTTTTCCTGACATTCAGCCTAAATTCTCTCCCAATTTCTTCCTGTCAGATGATTGCCTCTTCTTAGCTAGATGAGGTAAGCAGCATACACACTTCTCACACAAAGAAACAGAAGTTCTGCTAATAATGTACAAATGGAGAAGTTAAAATTCCCTCTTTTTAGGAATTTGTGCAGAAAAAATGCAAATGAGACCATCTGAAAAAAAACCAACCCCGTATCAGATCCTGAGCTCATTCTTTCATCAGCTCATTGTTTTTACACTCAACAGATTCTGAAAATGCCTAAGTAATAGTAAGAGGATAAATACACAAATATGGAAGCAGACAAAATTATACATATGTTATCTACACATATGCTTAGGTATCTACAATCTGTTGAACAATTATTCAAACTCTGACAATGTTTACAGTAGTGTTTAACCTAGAACAATAAATACACTGCATATTTTTTTAATATACCATAAAAAAAATCTTGGCTTGTTATGAATCTATGAGTCAAAATTCAGAAAGATCTTTTTTGCTTTTAAACTGCTACCAACATGAAAGTATTAATATATTTCTGCTACTGTGATTTGTTTGGCTTATCAGAACACTGTAAAGGCTTGTAAAGGATGTACAAACTACTTACATACAACTTTATGAAAATACTTTTGACATACTACCACTAGCTTGTGTAAATTGCAGTGTAAATGAACAGCCATTTGTCATGACTGTGGTTTAAATATAAATGTTATCAACTATCAAAATTTTATTACCAGTATATTTAGACCCAGTAAACCTATTTAATAATTATGGTAGGGAAAAACAGTATTGTATTTTAGGTGCTACTAACCCCAACAGTTTTATAAGCTGATTTAGAAGTCAGACCTTCCAAATTACAGCAGATAGTGCAATTACATTATCACAGCTTTGAAGAGACACCGTCTTCCCAGGACTGATGGTCCCATAACAGCTTTTGTCACTTTTAGGATACTGTGCTAGACTGATCTTTAGTGAAATTTTCTTCTACCAGTTTGGTTGCAAATGTAACTTTTGCTACTATGTTAAAGACAGTAACAACCGCACCCTTTAATTATTAAAAAAAAAAGACCAAAACAAAACACAAACCTGGAAACTCTGTTCCTTTTCATGATAGTCATTATCATAACAAGTATTATTCTTGGTTTGTCATTTTGGGAAAAGGCACCTTGGAAACAAATATCTGATTACAGGCCCATAAAATTAATTTTATACTAGCAGGTCCCCCTTATTGGAAGTCTTACCAGTTACTACTAGTACTGCTTAAAATACAAAATGGGTGCACCTGAATATATATGTGGTAAACACATGCCAATCCACAGACACTCCAGAGCATCTTCACTGCAGGTCTCCATGGGTCAATTCCAGTAACTGCAAAAGTGGGGTTAATAGCTACTAACCTCTACTATCTGTTATTATTTGGAATCACTTTGCATTATATTGCACAGCTGCTGTGAAATAAAACACTGCGAAAGGCATTCTGATAGTTAAATGTTTTGCTTCTGTGCCGGTCTGGTTCTTTATACAAGAGCCATGGCAGTATCCAAACAATCCACTCTTCGTTATCTCTCCAGCACCAACAAGACCGAACCCCCAGAATCATTGTTCCAAAAAAAAGGAAAAAAAAATTTAAAAAAGAAAAAGCTGGTGCTGAGGAAACTAGCTATTCTAAGAGATGAATGTAATTGGAAGTTGTATTTTGTTTTAACAACTATTTCATGAATGAACATGTCCAGGCATAAAGCCAAAGTCAGCTGAGCTGTTTGTAATGGTACTATGCCCAGGAACTGTTAACTCCAAGACTGGAAGTATGTATCCTTTGAGGAAACACAAGCACGTGTATGAACATTTCAGATATTTTCTGAAGAAAGGTAGGTTAGCCATAGACTTGAACTATTCAGAGATAAATTAACCTTTATAAGTGCAGGATCCATAGAAAATCTTCTGATATGTCCATGCTATTGACAGAATTAATTCTGTTTGTGTACAGCGTTCTGGTATCCCAACAGAAATTTAAAAAGTAAATTAGAAACGTGCAATATAGCTGTTCAGGCTAATTCCTTACAGCCACAGGAAAAGGTCAAGATGTTCCTTTAAAAAACAGACAAAACAATAAAAGAAATATGAAAATACAATATATGAAGTTATAGAAAAATTTAAATTTATTTCCTACTGTGAAATACAATTTTATAGCCACATACATACAAAGTTTTACTGTAAAATGTTCAGAGGTTATTTAAGCCTTAAATGCTGAAGAACTATAATTTAGAAGCTTCTGCCAATTGTCAGTGGTGAAAATTCAAAATGAGCCTGCTGGGAACAGCACACAAAATTAAGAAAGGGATGCAGGACATGGAATAAGATGTGTCAAGACAAGACATTTAGAGCAAAAGGGCTAGAAGTAGTATCGGATACAGGTTTCTTAGCCTTTTTTCTGCTCTCATGCAAATATGACGAACAACATAAATCAGTTTAGAAAGTTCTCATTTAGCTTGTAAAATGATACCAACACAGTGTAAGAGCCAGCTTAGGGGGAGAAAAAAGTCTAGCATGCTTTCATTACAGGTAGCCTTTTACTGAAGGACAGGTATCCAAAGAAAAAGCTCTCACAATATTTCGACCTTTAAGGCTACCAGACTCTGTGGCCCCATCATTCAAAAACTTTCTGCAGGACCATGTGACATGGCTTCCAGATTTCTACTATAATTTCCTTTTACCACCAAAACAATAACCTCTTTCCTTGACCACAACTAGTTGTAACAGCATGGCTGCAACAAACGTTGCACCAAGAGCTAGATTTGCAGGCATTTATTTGGCGGTGGTGCTAGCTTAAACAGAATTTAATGATCTTGCATTGCTTCTTCATGCTGTCTTTGATTTTGTCCTTTGCCCTCTGTTCTTCTGATGCTGAAACAGTCTGTGGCAACATGGTTGAAAAATAACCAGTAAAAAAATTTATTTTGTTTTGCTTTTAGCCAGGTCAGTTTTCTGAAATGGGTACATAATAAACTGGCACTGCTGCCAAAAAACCAGACAAAACTGTTAATCTGTTTCAGCCTCAGTTCAAAGTAAAAGCACTTGCCCAGCAGAGAGGCATTTAAGAAAGTTTGTCAAAGTAACAATCATTTGAGCTTCTACAGACATTTGAAAAGAATAAAAGAAGCAATCTAAGTGTTCTGCAAACCTTAAGACAACATCCTAATGAGAACACTTCAAATAAAACATCTTCATGTGTAATATAACTATGGGCCCATGCAGATTACACAGGTTCCCCAAGGGAGAGTATCAAGCTGCCTTGACTTTAAAAAACATAATTTACGTGCTTTTGTGTGAAAAGGTGGGTTTTGGTTTTTTTTTCTTTTTGTTGGTGTGTGTTTGTTTTAAATAAAGGCATCTTTGTTTCTACATACCCTTTGGTACATAAAGTGCTTGTATTGCTATCCATTTTAAATCACATTTCCCAGGACACTGAATAAGAACAGGAAATACAGGGGTTTCAAACTATTCCTGAGATCAGACTAGATGAAGAAAAAATAAAAAATGTATTCTTTGTAGGAATCAAGTACCTCTTCTCATACTAGTGGGAGAAGTGCAGATAAATTCTGCACCAAAAAAGTGCAGAATCCATTAAAAAAAAAATTAAGTGGTAGATTGTCAGATAACAGCATGTTCTGACATTATTACAGGCTAGTAATGGGTACAGTACATACCCTCTGCTACGAGCAACTCCATTCCCTCCCTTTGGCAGTCACAAAATAAATGCATAAAAATTTAAGGCTATACAGTTAGCTGATCCATCAAAACTCAGGTTCCTTTAAAACACTTTTAGAAGTGCAAACATCTTTCTCTTTTCTCTATCAATAGTCATCTGAGAAGACACTTGGTTAGTGACTATTTTGAAAGTCAAAGCGTCTACAAGCTGAAATAGCAATTACCTGCATTTCTGTGAAGGCTAAAATGTCATTAAAATAAACTCATTCCAGCCACGCTACTCAGTGAATGACTCTCAAAACACTTTGGGAAGTTGCTGTCCTGTCATGCAAGATCAAATGCATTGAAACACAGGCAATATGAAATAAATATATGAAAATGAGAAAAAATTGGATTTATAAAGTAAGAACTAGCAAGCAGCTTTCCAGCTAACCCTTCATTTTGTACTTATACTGAAGGAAGGATTTCATCTGTCTGTCTCGATGATAGACAAGACTGGAGGCAGCCTGGGCTGCAGTGATCACGCATTGGTGAAGTTCACACTCCTGAGGGACAGGGGAAAAGTGAGGAGTACAGTCAGGACCCTAAATTTTAGAAAAGCAAACTTCCAGCTCTTCAAGGAGTTAGTCAGAAGGACTCCCTGGGAAACGGTCCTTAGGGACAGGGGAATGGAACAGAGCTGGCAGATCTTTAAGGACACCTTCCATAGAGCGCGAGAGCTCTCGATTCCCAGGTGTAAGAAATCAGGCAAGGAAGGGAAGAGACCAGCATGGCTGAGTCGAGACCTGCTGGTCAAACTAAAGAGCAAGAGGGAACTGCACAGGCAGTGGAAGCAGGGACAGGTGTCCTGGGAAGAGTACAGGGAAGCTGCCCGGCTGTGTAGGGAGGGGGTCAGAAAGGCCAAGGCACAGCTGGAGCTGAATTTGGCAAGGGATGCAAAGAATAAGAAGGGCTTCTACAGGTATGTCAGCCAGAAAAGGAAGTTTAAATAATGTGTACCCACCCTGATGAACAAGAATAGTGTCCTAGTATCAACAGACCGAGAAGGTGGCTGAGGTGCTCAACAACTTCTTCGCCTCAGTCTTCACCAGCAACCTCTCTCCTCAGCCCTCCTGAGCTGATGGACCACAAGATGGGGAGCAGGGGGGTAAAGCCCCTCCCACTGTAAGGGAAGATCAGGTTTGTGTCCACCTGAGGAACCTGAACATACATAAGTCTATGGGACCTGATGAGATGCATCCCAGAGTCCTGAGGGAATTGGCTGATGTAGTTGCCAAGCCACCCTCCATGATATTTGAAAATCCATGGCAGTCAGGTGAAATCCCTGGTGACTGGAAGAAGGGGAATGTTGTGCCCATTTTTAAAAAGGGAAGAAAGGGGGACCCTGGGAACTACCGACCTGTCAGCCTCACCTCTGTGCCTAGGAAGATCATGGAGCAGATCCTCCTAGAAGCTATGCTCAAGCACATGGAGGACAGGGAGGCGATTCAAGACAGCCAGCATGGCTTCACCAAGGGCAAGTCCAACCTAGTGGCTTTCTATGAAGGAGTGACTGCATCAGTGGACAAGGAAAAAGCAACGGATGTCATCTATCTGGACTTCTGTAAAGCCTCTGACATAGTCCCCCACAACATCCTTCTCTCTAAATTGGGGAGATATGGATTTGATGGGTGGACTGTTTGGTGGGTAAGGAATTGGCTGGATGGTTGCATCCAGAGGGTAGTGGTCAATGGCTCGATGTCCAAATGGAGACTGGTGACAAGAGGTGTCCCTCAGGGGTCCAGGACCAGTGCTGTTCAATATTTTCATCAATGACATAGACAGTGAGATTGAGTGCACCGTCAGCAAGTTTGCAGATGACACCAAGCTGAGTGGTGCAGTTGACACGCCAGGAGGATGAGATGTCATCCAAAGGGACCTGGACAAGATGAAAAGGTGAGCCTGTGTGAACCTCATGAGGTTCAACAAGGCCAAAGGCAAGGTCCTGCACCTGGGACGGGGCAACCCCTGATATCAATATAGGCTGGGGGATGAAGGGATTGAGAGCAGCCCTGTGGAGAAGGACTTGGGGGTACTGCTGGATGAAAAGCTGGACATGAGCCAACAAGGTGCGCTTGCAGCACAGAAGGCCAACCACAACCTGGGCTGCACCAAAAGCAGCGTGGCCAGCAGGTCGAGGGAGGTGATTCTGCCCCTCTACTCTGCTCTGGTGAGACCCCACCTGCAGTGCTGCGTCCAGCTCTGGGGCCCTCAGCACAGGAAGGACATGGACCTGTTGGAGTGGGTCCAGAGGAGGGCCACCAAAATGATCCAAGGGCTGGAGCACCTCTCCTGCGAGGACAGGCTGAGAGAGTTGGGGTTGTTCAGCCTGGAGAAGAGAAGGCTGAGAGGAGACCTTCTTGCAGCCTTTCAGTACTTAAAGGGGGCCTAGAGAAAGGATGGGGGCAATCTTTTTAGCAAGGCCTGTTGTGACAGGACAAGGAATAATGGATTTAAACTAAAGAAGAATAGATTTAGACTGGATATAAGGAAGGAATTTTTTACAGTGAGGGTGGTCAAGCACTGGAACAGGTTGCTCTGAGAGGTAGTGGAGGCTCCATCCCTGGCAACATTCAAGGTGAGGTTGGACGGGGCTCTGAGCAACCTGATCTGGTTAAAGCTGTCCCTGCTCACTGCAGGGGGGTTGGGCTGGATGACCTCTAAAGGTCCCTTCCAACCCAAAGCATTCTATGATTCTATGATACTCCTCAAAATTGGGAATGGCAGCCAATATAATTTTGTGAATGTTCTCTCCTAACTGAAAAATGCTGCAAAGTAAACCAGAAATTTTCAGAAATTTGGCCATGAGTTACTGTTTTACTGACTGGTTTTCAATAATCACTTCCTATTTTTATTGCAGTCACTGCTGATTAGTCAATTAAGAACTGCAAAGAATGCTACTAAGGCACCAAGCCGGCTCACCAGGACACTGTAAAAATCATGGGACTGTGTACAGCAAGCTATTAAATCTTTTAATAAAATGCTTCATAGACCAAAGATTAAAGACTCCCTGTAATAATTTTATATTGTAATAAGGAGCAATCATACCACCACCTTCCTAGTCACATATCCATAGGGAGGTAAATACAAATACAAGCACCCCAAATATAGAAAGCAGGAGAAACTGTAAGTTAACTGAATCAATTACATTAATCTACAGTGTAGTACTCCTGCAACACACATTGGGTCTTAAAAATAAATGGATTCTCTTCATTTCCATTCTCTGCAGAAAACTGAAGAGCAAATACTGTAAGGATACTAATTATCAAAGCCTTCTTACTAAGGGTTTGTATACTGTTTGTATAAGATGCTGTAGGTACATGAGTGTTAAGAAGTATTGTAAACAAGGATCAGAGCTAGTGAAGCCCCTTATCTCCACCCCCCTTTCCTTTCCTCTTGAACAATCATCCCAGGTCCTATTCACAGTCTCTTGATCCCATTAAGACAGACAAGTGCTCCCAGTTTGATGCCAGCCAACAGAAAACAGCAGAGACAAATGTGACATCTACAGTTTCACACCTCTGAGAAAAAATGTTTACTACAAGAAAATAACTTGTCACAATTCAACTGTACGACAACTATCCTGGAAAATTGCAAAGACTGTCTCTAAAAGTAGTTAGATTGCTTTCTTCCTCAACTGGTAGGCTCACAAGGCAACAGAATTATGTATGACCAAGCTCAGCAGGACAGGGTACAAAAGGCTTTGCATATGCTACAGTTCTTCTCTGTAGACATTTATATCAGTAGGAAACAATTCACATTTTCAAAGAAAGAAGAAAAAAGAAAGCTGCTAAGAAACACAGTGCAAATCATGAACAGTAGGTTCATCATCATCATAAAGCTCTGAGCAAATTCTGTATTAATGGCATTATTGTCACAGCAAAATGATTCCAGAAGTATTTTCTGCAAACTTAAAGAAAACAGGGATCTGTATTTTCAAACCCAGATGTCAACAGGTGGGCAGTAACATGGATGTGAGAGGGACTAGTTGCAACTAGTTTCTAGTGAGATCAGTTTATCTTTTAAATGTTATCATAATCAAATGTCACAGGATGACTTTTTTTTTCATTTCCACAAAAATAATGGAATAAATTATTCTAAAGAATGAAAATTATTAGAGAAATTAAAACTATACTTTAAACAAATTAGGAATGTACAAAGCATAAAACTGAAAAGTAATACTAAGAGCTCCATATGTATTCCTAGACATTATTACTTGAGAAAACTATGAAGCTGATGCAGCGTCATCTGAAAGAGACAGCTAATGCTCTGTACTAAGAGCACCCATAATTTTATCTTCAAATTGTCTGGCCTAGTATCTGTTTTTCATTTGGGGAAAGTTCAGAAATTTCCATGAATACATATAGGTATTTGAAGTTAAAGTACCTTAATGATAACAGAACATGATCTGTTTACTTTTATCACTCTGTTGTTGGGGTTCTTTTTAATTGAGCACAAATGCTAAGGAGCATTCACTGAACATGTATATTTTTGTACTTGAGTGGTGCAGAGAAAGATAGCAAACAGGCTTCCTTCTAGCCCAAGACACAGCAAGGGGGAAAGCGGCATTGTGAGTTCTCCCTCAACAAGAACACACCAAAGGATCACGTTGCAGATCTGCTCTCTAGGAAGCCTGCATGACAGAAATGTGGCTATCACTTCTTGCTTTCATTTATCAGTTACAGTGGTCACAGATAACATCTGTAGGCAAGTCCAGGCGTAGTTCAAATATCTTTTTGATAGCAATTATATCAAAGAAATTACTATCTTCCTGATAGTAATTCTGGCCCAGAAAGTCATCATTTTCTTTGCATGCACCGAAGTAAGGGGAAGGAGCTGACAGAGAGTCAGGGCCAAAGGAATTATTTTTCCAGCTGGATCACTTCTCCAGTTATGTTCATTACGCACATACTTGTACCAACACAACAGGAAGACTGGGCATTTTCTCAAGTGGTCCAAGAAATACTCTAGAAATTTGCAATTAATATGAACACAAAAACATTCTTCCAGGTGTCACTGAACTCCGCTTGAGTTACCTCCCAGTTTTTACATTGACAGTAGTTGGGACACAAAGGTGACTCAGATTTGGGACAGAAAGCTGGTTCTGAAAACCATTCATTAGTTACATTTTTCTGTAGTACAGTTACTCCAACCATTCGAGAGCTAAAACACAGCAAAAAACCATACACTGCTGCTGTCTACATCCTCCCTCTTCTGCAGTAATTTCCAAGGCTAACAGGCAAAAGCCTCAACAAAACAGTATTACATATTTTACAAATGAGAATTCATATTATATTATGTATGGTAATGACAAACCATATTTTTCTCCAGAAGAGGCAAAAAAAACATAAGCAAAAATTATTCTATAAACTAAAATAAATGGCATAAACTAGCATCTTCCACAAAAATTGAAGATTCGCCCAAATTAACCATCTAGAAGGTAAAAATACACCCACGTCCCGAAGAGAAACATATGCACACACTGTCAGTAACTTACTTTTCAAGCTTCTACTTAAGGCTGGCAATATCTGAAGAGTTCCCATTTCCCTCCACTGACTCCACAATGTCAGTCTAGACTGGAAAAATGTAGATGACTACAGTGTACATGCAACCATAGGTTAGACAAATTTCACCTGTATAGACAAAACTTGCTTTTCTCACAGTTTGGGATCTGAGACAAATTCCAGGAAGATGAAAAGGAACCAGGACGACAGTGAGGCTGAAGATACTCTACTAAGCTCTCCAACACTAGGAAGTATCCATGGCTTGTCCAAAGACTTCCAGGAGCAGTTTACAGTAAAAAGGGATGAAGCAGCAACCACCAATCTCTGCACTCTGAGGCACAGCTATCCTTAAATGTTGCAGATTTGGTTTTCTTCTAGCAAAGCAACTACCCTTTTGAGCTCTTAGAAGTAGATGTTTCCTAAACCAGTCCTTTAGATCCCAACTTCCCTTGTCTAGAAGGCAAAAGAGGACTAGGACATAATCTCCTGATGCATTGCCCTACTCTGCAGGCCTTTCCTGTCCACTTCCAGGCATGAAAAAATTCTGCTGATGGGGACATAGAGATTTGGCACTGATACCTCTACCCTGCATACAGAATAAATTTCCTAGTGATGTAGTCAATAACAGGAGAACAAAGGATGAGGTGGTTTTTTTTCTTTTGTCTTTTCACTTATTTCTCATGGTATTTGCAAATGGCTCAGATCAGGAAGTGGAGCAGAAGAGTCTCTTATGAGAAAAGGCAATGGGGGAGCCAGGTAGCAAGCAGGGTTGTAGTAACAGAAATGTTTAGTTATATTTGAAGTAAGACTTGAAATGTTTGTTCTGGTTAGTTCTTAGGAAGTAAGACTGACAACTGTATCAGCAAGGGAAGAAAAAAAAAAAAAGAAAAAAAAGGGCTGAAGTGTTAACCTGTTGCTGAGGACTAGTAGGTCTGATCTGCCAAAAATTTTAAAGGGCGCTGAGATATGTCATTGAAATTAATGAATCCCAGGTCTCCAAATAACATTGATCTAATTTATTTGAACTCAAGCTTCTCAGATTCCTCCTTGTAGACAGTCTTTTCTCATCCTGAGCTTCCAGGTGTCTACCCTTCCTTGTTGCCTATATCTCTATCTCCTCTAGTCTATGTAATGCTTTCTGACCAGAAATGCATATAGCAAGTATTCAAAATGGTGGTTCACCAAAAAGGTTATGAAGGCATGTGATTTGTTTTCAATAATTTTCCTAATGATTTCTAAAACTTAGCTTGACTGCCAGTGGGCAGTAAGCTGATGGTCCAAAAAAACCCCAAAACAAAACAAAACCAAACAAAAAAAACCCCCAAGAACACCAACTCAAAAACAAACGCCCAAACCAACCCCAAAAAGCCCACAAACCCAAAACCCCACACAAAACAAACCCCAAAACACCCAACAACAAAAAAACCCCACATAATGAACAAAACCACTCAAATTAGTATTTTCCTACCTTGCAGAATTCCATTTACCAAAGAGATGGATTTCTTCTGCAATTAATATCCAATATGTAGCCTACTATACCAGGGTAGGAGGAATAAAAGGGGAGTAATACATAAATAAATGTAAAAATAATTTTCATAACAAAACAATTCCATGCTGATTTACTGGTCCTTGTTCAATAGAAAGCTCAGTTACTTAGGAAATGGGTATTTCCAAATTACTAGTCTGATGCACAAATTCAGAAAGTCTTTCTAAAGAAGTTAGGTTAACAACATAGTATGTGCTACCTTAATTGCTCAATAGGATATGTACAGGCCATCTTAAGTGTAAGGAAAAAAAAACAAGCCCCCAAAAACCACCTTTGAGGTGCTTTTTAATTAATTTAAAACAGCAAAAATGGGGGGGCAACACAAACAAACAAGAGAAGAAACCCTCTTAGTTGTGGTGGTGTTCCTTCATTTGTAATGACATGCTTTCAGACAGTCTCCTCGCAGGCAGGTTCCTACCGAAGAGATTAATTTAAATGCCAAAACTGGTGTGAGAGGTGAAGAGCACTGAAAGCAGTTACCAAGTATATCAAAACACCGCCACACGCTATTTTTTGTCATTTTAAGAGAGTGCTCATGTAAACCAAAGTGCCAGGTGTATGCTCTGCAGTCTCAGGGTGCTAGTATATGTGGTTTTATGATTCCTCCCCTTTATAAACTAAGTAATAAGCAGCACCTGTGGATAGAAGACTGCTTATTCTTCTGATGGAATCTGTAACTCATTTCACATTATAGGGAAAAGGTTAATTCGCTCAAGAACATGCTGTGTCCTTTGGTATCTGATTTTATGTACCATTCCGTGGATAGCTGGCTTTAATAGTTCATTTATTTTTCTTCAAGTGCAGCTTTTGAAACTGACTATTTTGATGCCTTCCCTGGAAGCAGATAGCATCGGACCCCTTGTATGAGGGCAAATACAGAACCACAATGAGAACATCCAGTTAATACAAAAAAAGCCCACGAGATACTCTCTGAAGCATGAAGATTGTAAGATACAAAGAGACAGATGTTACAAAGAAAAATAGTCATTGAGCATAGTACATGACTATCCACTTCAGAATTTTTGTACTATCCCCTTAAGTATTTAATATTGGTCAGGAATCAAAGTAACCATACACATCTCACTGATTCACGATGCCAGAGAAAAGCTCTGGGACCATTCATCACTTGCCAGCAACCCATAAAAACTTGGGTAAACAGCAAAGAATGTAGCAGTTAAGAGGCCTATTTCAGTTTAGGGTTTAGTAAACTTTCAGAAATAATCAGGGAGTTACATTCAGGATAACATAACACTCAAGAGAACATATTCAATGCTTCAAATTGATAGGGGATCTCAAGGAAGAGGAAATCAGTAGCATGAACCAATTCATCTATTCTTGTTGTCAACACAGCATAATCCTATGAAAGGAAAAGGAATTAGTATCTTATAATCACTCCCAGTACATTTTTGTTTGTTATAAAGTTTACTAACAATATCAAATGAATATGACACATAAATAATGCATGAATCTCTAAAATAAAAAAAGCATATCGCTTATTTAACAGAAGCAATGTAAATTCAGCAAGAGCGGAAGGAAATTATTTTAAGTAAGTTCCCTTGATATAGAACCAAATATTCACATGAAATTAAATTAGAGCATCTCTATTGTTCCCTAATAATCACTGGGAAATAGAGCTCATTATTTTACATTCCCTGGTGGCTTGTTGCTGAAGTCATTGGAAAGGCAATGGGGACGAATCTGACTTTTTATCCTATTGGTACGCTACTTGTAAAACCCAAGAGTCAGAGCTGTTTGGCTGGTTTGTTTTTTTAATGCACTATTTACCAACAGCATCATTAAACTAACACCACCATGAAATGACAGATATCAAACATAAAGCAGTATACCATAAAAGATGTCTTACGAGTTACTTTTTCCTTTATTTGCTTTTTAACGGGAAATGTTTGGTGCATGACCTCTGTTTTTTCTAAGACTAACGGTCAATTTTTTAGCATCAAGAAATAAAAGACAAGGATAAAAGAAATTGACTTATAATAATCACCATATTATTACTGTTGCCAATAATAATGACTGTAAAGCTTTACACAACAGAATACTTATGTGATACACAGTTTTATTTAACCTTACACTTCAGTGTTTTTCCCAGTAATACTGTTCATATCATCTTGTTTCATTAGCTGCTTCTAAAGAAAAAAACAAGTTCCTTTTGGTTCTTTATGCAAGAAGGACAGAAGACTTGCTAAGCACCTCTCAAACTATTTCCTTGACCATCGGAAACACTTAATTTATATATTCAGTGGGAAGCACTCCAACACACCTCTCTGTGCTCACCAAAACAAAAAAAATAATTTTACTTATGAACAATTTAATAGGCATCAGATGAGAAATAAATTGGGGATATGAATATATACTTGCCACAATCAAATCTGATTCATGCACCCATATGCATGCTCATAAATTAATAATATAGAATTCAATGCAGGGAAACAAGATCTTTAGCTGGTAAGTAAAATTAACATCTGTCATTCCATATTCCCGTACATCCAGCATTCGCTGATACAATGCTGTCTTTTACTGTCATACACATCAAGAATTAAAAGGAAGTTGTAAATGGTATGATGAAGTGTATCCATAAATACTCTCAACACTGACTAGCTGCTTTTCTCCAAGCCTTCTATAAAATATCAAAGAACAAGCTTTTTTTTTTTTTAAACTTTTGCAAGTTTTCTCTTTTTATGCAGAAGTAAAGGAAATCAAATTCTTAAAGACCTGCATGCCCTGTCTTGAGTTTTCCAGTCAGTTGAAAACTTTTTCTAAAGTCATCACTAATCTGCAAATTGGCTGGCTTGAAGTGCTTCTAGCAGAGGAATCCAAGCGTATGCATAATGCTCCATACTACCTCAGAAACAGGCAGAAAATGTTTTGAAGGTTTCACAGTTAAATCAGAAGTTTGTCAAAACAGGAAACTCTTATTACTAGCGATCTGTTCAGCACCTAGCATGGCACACCGGCCCTCACAGGGACCTCTGGATTCTATGATGGCATGTATAAAACTGCAGAAAGAGAACTGGAGAATAAAGACAAGCAGTGTGCCCAGGTGGCCAAGGCGGCCAACAGCATCCTGGCTTGTATCAGGAATAGTGTGGCCAGCAGGAGCAGGGAGGTGATTGTGCCCCTGTACTCGGTGCTGGTGAGGCTGCACCTGGAATACTGTGTCCAGTTTTGGGCCCCTCACTACAAGAAAGACATTGAGGTGCTGGAGCGTGTCCAAAGATGGGCAACAAAGCTGGTGAAGGGTCCAGAGCACAGGCCTTACGAGGAGCAGCTGAGGGAACTGGGGTTGTTTAGTCTGGAGAAAAGGAGGCTTGGGGGAGACCTTATCGCTCTCTACAACTACCTGAAAGGAGGTTGTAGTGAGGTGGGTGTTGGTCTCTTCTCCCAAGTAGTTAGCGATAGGACAAGAGGAAATGGGCTCAAGCTGCTTCAGGGGAGGTTTAGGTTTGATATTAGGAAAAAATTCTTCATGGAAAGGGTAGTCAAGAATTGGAAGAGGCTGCCCAGAGAGGTGGTGGAGTCACCATCCCTGGAAGTATTCAAAAAACGGGCAGATGTGGCACTTGGGGACATGGTTTAGTCTAGTCTACCCTTGATTGGTTTAGTGTGGATTTGGTAGTGTAGGTTAATGGTTGGACTGGATGATCTTAAAGGTCTTTTCCAACCTAAACGAGTCTATGATTCTATGATCTTCGACAAAGGTGATACTTTCTGTATTGCTTTTTTGTTTTGGTTTGGTTTTAAGCTTCTAAGCCCTTACAGCATACAGACGTATACCATAATATACAATAAATACATTCATTATAGCATGAAAAGCTGCAAATCAATGGGTTTTAGGGGAAAAATGTCAGGAGAGCCTGTCTTTTGCCTCTAAATAAAACCAGACACAATCTTTTAAGTCAGTACGCCGCATCATAGCAGGATCTCCAGTTTGTACGACTGTATGAAGTTAGTACAGCAACAACCCTTTGGCTACTTTTACCGAGCATTTAGAACTTTGTGACCTAGGGCCAGGTCAGTAAGTAACGCAGCACAACACACAATGGAAAGCAGCTCTATCATGTAAATGCCATCACAGTGTGGCACTGGACATAAACTCAGAAAACAGAAAAAAAGATGACCAAACTCTCTCTTTCATTTATAAAATTTATCACTAAAGAATAGCATGGGCACAGTAACTATGTAGAGGTCTAGGTGTGACTGGTTTATCGTGTATGTATTTTTTCAAGCCTCAGCTTCTCATTTTTGCATTTGGCTCTACCAGGAACAAATATTTTAGGAAGCTTAATTTCAATAATAATTAAATTCCACCAACAGGCAGATCAAACTTTTTAAAACCAGAGAAATTCTAAGTTCTCTGAATTTTCTTATTAAAATATCACTACCGTCATAACTGTGTGCAATCGATGCTCTCAGCATGAGCATTCAGTCTGAAAAACAAACAGAATGGGGCTATTTCAAACTCAGTGAACAGCTGGACAGAAATGATTTCCCATCAAGAACAGCTTCTCCACACATGAACACTATTTGCCACTTTGTTTACAATGATTTGATGATGACATTGTACTAAACTTATAGCCATTTGTAAAATATTTTTCCGTGAGACTGAAATCTCACCCAAGTCTTTCACCCTGCATTGGGATCCAACAGCTCAGCTATACAATTCATGCATTCCCACTGAAGTCACACTGAAATAAAACAAAAAGTATCTTTCTACCTGACTGGTCTTTTTTTACTTAATAATATTTTTCCCCCTTTTACTCTAATGGCCTTCCTACAAGATATGAAGTAAAATTTTACATGGAAAGATCAAATTATAAACCACAGAGAGCCCAGATACTTCTAAAAGTGAAAAAGGGAGTGACTCCTCTGAGGGAAAAAAAAAGAAACAGGAAGAAAGATAAAATCAAGGTAAATTACATATACGTATTATGAAAGAGTAACCAGTTTGAAAAATAAAACCTTTACCTACTCATTGCTTCTCCTTTTTCTAGTAGTTAGCTCACAATAACCTTTAACCTAAACTGGAAAACTATTTATGTGAAACATTGTTTAGCTAAGTAATTAATAAGTGTTCTGGTAAACATCTTTTAAGGTGATAAGTACTGAATGGTCACCATCTCACTCTTCCATCTACCCAAGAAAAAATAATTAGCATGAAGCAAAAATTTGCACTTTTATAGGTTTATAGGTGATATTAACTATGCAACTGTACCACATAAATGTTTATGATTTTGCCACTTTAAAATATTTATGTAAACAGAACTAGCAGGAGACCAATTCTATGGTTATTTACTCTTTGGAATAAGAGAACTTTCTGTATTACTCTTCCTGGATTAATAAGTTTCCTCCAATCTGAGTCAGAAAATCGTTTTCTTTGCCTCTAAGTACTCATAAGAGGAAAGAAAACATGGACAAACATAGTCATTGAATGGATTTGAGCTAGTTAAACTTTCACAGTATTTAAAAATCCCCCTGCTGAGGTTAATCCTTACCTCCCTTCTTTATTCATGACTGGCTTCCAAGGAAGAAAAAAAAAATAATTTCATTGCTTATGTGGAATTTAAAAAAAAAATACTTCTCCAAGAATATACTTAAATTCTTTAACAAAGCTACATCTGAATAGAAATATAAATGAAAGCATACTGTAGATTCATCAGTATGGAAACAAAGGGAGTGAGATACCATAACAAAGGACAAATCTGACAAGTCTGATGTACTCTGCAAGAGTTTCTCAGAGGTGATGAATTTGGTTTCTTTTCTTACCACTTATTTATCATATTCTTGGATTACTAGTATACATTCACTGGACAATACTCTAAAAGTATTTCATTACATATAAAGACCAATCTACATTTCCAGTATAAGCTCTTAGTTTACAGTTCACTTTATTGCTGTGCCTTGTGACTAATAAGATGGGAGAAAGGAAAGTACAGCAGCATTCAGAGGTTATTTCGGGGTGGGGAGTGAGGAGGGAAGAAATTGTGAGAATACAGTTTCTAAATGGATACAAAAGTATTTGGCTGAACAGTCCATTAAAAACTGCTGCAGTCTGTGCTAGCACATTTCTGCCTTTACAGAATCAAGTGATTATGAAATACTTAACATCTATTACACAAATAATAATAAAAAAACAAATACTTCAGGAGGAATAGAAAAAAAGTACTATTTTATATAAAAAGAGGTCCAATGCAACGCATGATTGCCAGCAAACTTACCAGTCGTCTCCTCTCCTCTTCAACAGCAATCAGGAGACGAGCAAACTCTTTCAGTGACTGGGCTGAAATGAATACAAAGAAAAAGAATGTCCTGGTCAACATTATATTTTAACACCAGATGAGACCATTATCTGGATTTAAGTTGTAGTGATAAGACACTGTTCTTATATAGTACTTCACTGAAATCAGTAGTCATTAAATGAGGTAGAGACTGAAGTGAGCAGCAGGTCAAGAGCAGGTAAAAAACAAAGGAAAATAACCTGTGCGTTAAGAGTATTTAAAAAATAAATTTTTAAATGGAATATGGCAAACTGATTTTCCTGAAATGTGCAAATATCAGTCTTAAAGAATTCTACAATCAGCCACAAAACTTACTTTCGCAGAAAGAAGCTGCAAAGAAATCTTGAGTTTCTCCTATTACAGTGCAACAACAAATTTGCAAGAACTATGAAAAATATTCAGGTAAAAATTTGAAAGTCAACATTTTAGAAGAAATGCATTACTTATGTCAAATGTTTAGGTTTAGCAGCTCTTTGGCTTTATGTTTTGCAAGGACAAGCTCTCAGGTGATGAGAACAGATAATTGATTTACAAGCAAGCTTTGAATTCTGTTACAACTGTGAGAGAGTCTTTGCTCAAAACTGTCTTCAAGTATAAGTCAAAGGGCTACAGAGGATGTCAAAAGAAACATAATAAAAGTATTAACCCATAAAAGAGGACAAGAAATGGGAAAACATTGCAAAAACTCTTAAGGCTTTATTCTCATGTAAGCAAGCGGTGCAAATCTCTCTAGAAAAATCTATCTTTCCATTTATATTACTTTCTCAAGAGCATATGGGTTGTTCGGAATTCAGCATCACAGTTCCACAAACAAAAATGCCAGAGAATTATCGTGTGAAGAGAGCTAAGTAGCTCTTGCTCTGATCTCAGAAAGCAGATTCAGAAATCCTACTGCCTCAAGTTTGTTGTGAGAAGCTATCTAAATCATCTTTTAAAGACCAAAAAAAACCCCAAAGGAAACAAAACTGTAGAATTTCTCAAAAGAGCAGGCTTCAAAAAGTCTTCACAGTTAACCAACATACACTGCTGAGGATATGCTAACAGAACTCTTCTCCTCTTAGCTATTCTTCCATCTTCTTAAGAGTTTTTATAAAATGTGTCACTCTCCAATAATACGGTTTCATCCTCTCTCAAAGAATTAAGGAAGTAAGTACATTTTCTAGAGAATCTGCTATGGTCCAGTATCTTCTAAGAGGGAACCAGCACCTAGCTTGCCTTAACTTGTCAGCATTCACGAATCGCTACTTAGTTTTTTGGACCGTACCCAAAGTTTTTATCCTTTATGCCATCTGGACGTTGCAGAGGTCACTGTTGTGTTCTTCTTGCTCTCTTTAACAGCTGAAGAACACTTCGCTCTTTGTTCCAATTTCTTCTGCAAGACCTTATATAGTTTATTTTTGCAACTATTACAGTTGCTACACCTACATATCTTGACCTCTAAGTTATTCTTTGCTGACAAATCCTTTTTTTCCCGTTATTACTCATGAGCTCTTTGTTTAGTGCAAATACACCTGGTAAGTTAAATGTCCATCCAGTTGGGTGTCCAGCTTTTTCCTTTAATATTTTTCCCTGAGAACATAAACACCAGAAAATTTTGCCATCTTTTAAGTAAAAGAAATTCTAGACCTCCTGCACAAAATTCTGAACTCAACTCAGGCTTACCAGCTGAGCCTTTCAGTTACTGACTTTCAGTTACTTACCAGCTCAGCCTTTATCACAGTTATGTCTTGAGATCAAGAACTTAAGTTTGCTATCCACTGACTTGACTCAATCTCTTAGAGTCATAGAATCACAGAATCATTTAGGTTGGAAAAGACCTTTAAGATCATCCAGTCAAACCATTAACCTAACACTACCAAGTCCAACACTAAACCAGTTAAGGGTGAAGTAATAATTAATTTCATGTTTCCTGGCTTGGTGGTTGCATTATTTTTTAATGAAAGTAAAACTAGAAAAGAATCATTAAGGTTGGAAAGGACCTCTAAGATCATCAGTCCAACCATCAACACAACACCACCATGCCCACTAAACCATGTCCCAGAGTGCCACATCTACCCATTTTTTTAACACCTCCAGGGATGGTGACTCCCCCACCTCTCTGGGCAGCCTCTTCCAATGCTTGACCACTCTTTCCGTGAAGAAATTTCTCCTAATATCCAATCTAAACCTCCCCTGATACAACTTGAGGCCATTTCCTCATGTCCTATCACTTGTTACTTGGCAGAAGAGACCAGCACCCCCTTCACTACAACCTCCTTTCAGGTAGTTGTAGAGAGCGATAAGGTCTCCCCTCAGCCTCCTCTTCTCCAGGCTAAACAACCCCAGTTCCCTCAGCTACTAGTCTAAGACTTGTGCTCTGGACCCTTCACCAGCTACGTTGCCCTTCTCTGGATATGCTCCAGCACCTCAATGTCTTTCTTGTAGTGAGGGGCCCAAAACTGGACACAGTATTCCAGGTGCGGCCTCACCAATGCCACGTATAGGAGGACGATCACTTCCCTGCTTCTGCTGGCCATAATAAGTCATGAGTCAGCTCATAATATCCCAACTGTCAAAACCAGGTAAAGAAACAGATAATGAACTGACTGGTTAAATTACCTGATAAGAAATCTTTTGAGTGTTACATTCAAGAGTATCTATATACCCAGTACAAAACCCTAAAAACTAAATAAACATGAACCAAACATACATGGGCAAACTATTTCTTATTTTCACACTGATATCCCCCAAAATTTAACAAGAAATGATCCTTTCCTGTAGAAAACAGGACAGAGCCAGTTCATCCCTTGCACATGTGGCAGAGTGATTCTTTACCCACCATTAAAAAAAAAAAAAAATCTTTTCAAATAAATTAGATAAACATATTGTTTGAATTTTATTACCTATTCAGGGAATTAGGATGCATTTCAGAAAAACAGCTGACTTTCTAGTAAAGCCAGCAAGAGAAATCATTTCCAGATTATTTCAGTGAAATAATTGGTCATTTTTAACCGCAAGATGATGTGTTGCTGCAGTCACATGTTAAAACTCCATTCCCCCTCCTTTTTTCACATTTTTACTGTGGAGCCACTCAGAATGACAGAACTATTTCAAAGAGAAATGATTATACCCAGCACTGTATCTTTGTGAGGACAGCAGATCCAGAACCTACTGAAATTTAAGTTTTCCCTACTCACATCAAGCCTTATGGTACTCTTCAGTTTCTGATCACATGATTAAAACCATCCTTAATACAACACAGGTTCATGAAATTTTTTTCTTCATCATCTGCAATGAGACAGTTAACACTTTACACCTTTCCACAGCCAAGCACAAATACTGCCAGTTCCCAGCCCCAAGGTATGAGCAGGACTTTATCTATCAGATAGAAAGGGTGGGGGACAGGCAGGTAAAAGCAGTACAGTTGTGAAGACAAAAAATGTCCTCTCTGGTCAGGCAATATTCAGAGTTTTAGGAGCAAAGAGATAGTACAGGAAGAACAGCAGGAAGCAGAAACTGGGCAGAAGGATGACTGGAAACTGTGTGGAGGAAGAAAAAAAATGAAAGAACAGTACAAGAAGCTTTTGATTCATCTTCCTAATTTCAAGGCAGAACCAAGGGGTTTTTAGTTTCGAAGTCAGAACTTTTGCTTAGGATTTAAACAAAACCAGGACAGAGAGAAAAAAAACTATAAAAACATGTTCTGTAAGTGTGCAAATCAGTATTTTCCTCAATGCTTAACACTAATATAAAGGTACTAATATGTCCCCTATACAGTGCCTCAGCTAACGACTGAGAAGCCGTCTCCATCTTCCATCTTCTTCGTGTTCAAAAAACAGGTAGATGTGGCACTTGGGGACATGGTTTAGTCTAGTCTACCCTTGATTGGCTTAGAGTGGACTTGGTAGTGTAGGTTAATGGTTGGACTGGATGATCTTAAAGGTCTTTTCCAACCTAAACAGTTCTATGATTCTATGATTCTATGATTCTCTTCCCTGTTGCCCCACCTTTGGGGGGATTATAAAGGCCAAAGTTTCACTAAGAGCACAAACCTACACTCTTCAGCAGCACTACGACAAACCATTCTCCTGACCCTAGCGACACTTTCGTTGCAGAGACACCTTCACGTCAATACTGACTATGCCTCCACTGTTTGCGGCCCAACACCCACGCCCACCCTTTTTGTGCCAGCCAATGCCCACGAAGCCATGGAGCATCCTTTCCCAGCTCAGGAGGCGCACAGGGAGAACAAGTACATTGTGTAACTCAGACTGTAATGAAGGATGCACGTCCAGTACACAGAGCTCAGCAACATGGGTGTCTCCAGTGACCCCACTGGTTCTTCTGCCCTTGCAATGGCACTACGTAACGTCAAAAAACGTTTTACCCCTGCCAGCTCTACGATACCAATGAGCACTGCAGTACTTCTGAGCCTTTCATGTTATTACACCCATCTGCCCGTACATCCCCCACTCAGTCTGACCTCGTTAAAGCCAGGGTCTGTCCCCAGAGAACTTCACCTCTGCTGGAAGCTGCAGCGGGAGGTGGTAGTGGGAAGGCAAGGCAGCCCTCACTCCTCCTTCCCCAGCGTACACTTTTCCCTTCCTCCCCTCTTCTCACAGCCCCGCTCTGGCTGCAGACGGGTGACAGATGGACCTCACCTGGGGACCGGCCCGGCAGACGAGGGATGCACCGCGCAGAGCTCACCGCGGGGCGCCAGGCTCGCCGGGAGGGCTCGCCCGCATGGCCGCTGGACACCCCGGAGAGCTGGGCAGGGACCCGGCCCGGCAGCGTGACCCCGAGGCACAGCGTACACGCACCTAATTCTGGACTCCCAGCTCTCGACAGGAAACAAACTAATATTTAACACTCATAATCTGAGGTGCTTTTGCGTCGTTAAAAACCAGAAGATTTAAAAATCAGAACCGTTTGCGTCAGACTTGGCCCACTGCTGTCTGTCAGGAAGCCTGAGAATTACATGCAGGCCTCACAATCTTTTCTTACTAATGCTACAACATTTTTATTTTTTTTCTCCCCTTTTTTAATCAGAATAGAGAGAAGAATTAAAGTGAACTTTGTAAATACAAAGGGGAGTGGGCGGAGGAAGAGTCAAGTATTTTACAAGAGGAAATGTCATGGGAATGTGCTGATAAGAAAAAAATTCTGAAAACATACCAATAATATGAAGTACAATATGTAACCTAATTTGTATTAAATACGAATGTATTTTTAATTATTTTCAAAAAGCTCTACTGTTATTGGTGGGCCATTTTAAGCAAAACAAAGTGCTGCCTTAATACTTTATTCTAAGTCATTAGGAGATACTAGCTTACAAAATCTAAATAGTTTTACAGTCTGCTTTTTATTTAAGGGCTATTTAAAGGACTTGTAAGATACACTTGGCATCATGACGGAAATGATGCCTGTGAAAAGCAATGCCCAACAAGTAAAAACAATTGCATATGCACCCGGCTGTACACCTGTGGTCTCATTCATCACAACTAAAACAGGTTGTGAGCTGTTTTCTCTGGAGTGTTCCCAACCCAGCTATAATTTACTGCAAAATTTCCCTTGTTCAGGAGAAATAGCTCCCATTATTTTATTTAAAAAAGAAAAAACCCACCCTCTTTATTTTTAAATGAAAATTCTTTTAATTAATTTGCTTCATAAGGAAGCAAACTAACAGCACCAACAGCTTAAACCTTAACAGTGTAAATCAACAATGTCCTTTTTTCCAAAAGATGCATGTTTAATTTGGTTTTTTTATCACTATCATTTCAAACATACGGTACAGCTCCACAAACAACTATACTCGTATAATCAAAAGAGAACTGAAGCTTAGTGTAGGACTAAGTGAATGAGGGAGAAATGAAAAAGGATAAAAATTTCTTTATCTGAGTTTATAGAATGCATTATTAAAAATATGCCTCATTTATGCTCTGGAATTCTGGTTTACTGCATTAAAATCAACCTAGTGGTTCATAGGAAAAAAACCCATGTACTTCATAAACTTTATGAAGTTTTTGTTATATACTTGTGCAGAGACTGTATCACCTTAAAACAGCATGGCTATGGATATTATTGAAGCTACTCTGTCAATAATTAGCTTAATGCTAAAGAGTAGAGTTCACACTGCACTACTAAATGTTACATACAATAGGTATGATGCCACCTATATTTAATGAGAAAAGGAAAACAACATGTATGAAACCTAGAAGTAGTTTTATATGGCCAATATTGAATTCAAAGACATAAAGCCAAGTTTTTGGATGGTAATGTTCAACCCAAGATAGACTGGAAAGTTACCGTGGAAGACAGAATAAAAATAAATGTTCTTTTCTGTGAAATGGACTGTTGGTTTAACTTATACTTACACATGCAGTCTTAAATAACGCATAGGCAATTTTTAAATACTCTAAAAGTACACTAAACAACATTTTATAGTATTCTAAGCAGATATCACCACTATCTTCAGATACATGAATGCCGGCATGGAAAAAATACACATACAGAACTATGTCATTTGTTCTTACGACATCTTGCTGTATAAGAGGTGAAAATGTGCAAGCCTGTCAGAGATTTCCTTGTATCTTCCTGATCTGACTGGGGAAATGCCAGGACTGTGCTGTACATTGCTCCCGACACACTTTGGCAGGAAGGTCAGTCAAGTACATCCTCTCTCCAGAACTGGTCGTGTCTAGCACAGACGTGCTATAGCAGGCTCTGAAGTCATGCTTGAGCACGAACTTCAACTGAAGCCTCCAAGGGAGTTTTTCCCAGTAAGTAATACATTACCGAATCAGAATTCAAGATGGACCTAAGACCCATAAGGAAATTTCCTAAGGATTAACACTTGTTTACTAGACTTCAGTGACACAGCAGAATAAATGTAAGATCCATGAGTGCTGGGAGAAGAGACTTTCTTTTCCAATTCTAAAATGAAAGTTAATATATTATTAAATAGTTACTAATTCACAGACGTATTTCCAGAGCTTTCAATGACTAGCATTATTTGCAGCCACAAATGCTATTTCAAGCAGTTTTTCAAAAAACCACAACATCAAATAAAATTTCCATCCTTCTTTCTGTGGCTTTAAGCCATGTGGGGGGTGGGGGTGGGAAGTAGGACAAGAGGAGCAACAGATGGTTTCCTGATCATACAGAAAAATCACAAATTTCCAATTAACACTGACAGACCACCACAAGTATCTGGAACAAAGAGCCAATAATCTGCTTTCTCAGTACTTTCTACCTAACAAGAATTGTGGATATCATAAAAGCCACATAGGAGCTGTAGTGTATATCTGAAAATAACTAAACTGGATGTCTCAAAACGTCACCACTATGGCAAGTTTTCAACATGCCAAAATGTAAATCCAAAGGAGGACTGTCTTCAAATAAGGCTTCCAAAGCCTTCCATTCTCTTTGTCTTTCAATACATTGGCTATGAATTTAAATATAGCCTTATCTTATACAACATGGATTTCCTTTACCACTGTCACAGCCTGGACTGATTTGTTAACAATTCTTTTTCTTCCTTTTTTTCTACTGAATAAAGCCTATGAAACATTAAAAGTGTACAATTATCTACAGCTTTAAATGGAATTAGTTTAGCCCAAAGGGAACAAGCTGCAGGATCAACACTTTAGTCTGCAAACAGAAATAAAGAGTAATTTGTGCATTTTATAAATATTTCATAAACAATGTTGACTGGGCTTGAGTATCACTGTAATATAAGTAAAAAAAAAATAGTAGTGTAAGACAACTGCAACATATTCCTACAGAAAACAGTTTATTGGGTTTTTTTTGTTTTTTTTTTTTTTTAAACAGATTTTCAGAAAAGCTATATTTGGGCAAATACATGTTGGCTAAATCTTCCCAATTATTGCTCACATTTTCATTTTTTGTTGGCTGCTGCTATATCCTCTGCTACTTTTACCCTAGGTCCACTTCCCTCACTTTCCAAGTAGCAGCATTTTTGGAGAAACTTCGGTTTGCAAGACTGAGCTCAGTATCATAAGTAGTATTTACTGAGAAAGCAGAAGAGAAGAAAAAAGAAGGGGAGAGAAGTGCAGGATTTGAAACCGTTGTTTTTCTTACCAATTTCATTCTCTTCTGGGTTTCATTCGCAAGATATTAGAGGAAACAGGGTAACTGCTTTCTTTTGTTTAGATTTAAGGTAATATTGCTTAGGCATTTATGTAAATTTCAGTCTGTAAGCTAACAGCACATCAGATGTGCTTTAACTTTAAGACAAGTATTGGTGTCAAAAGATAAATTATGATAGAAGATTCCAGTGTGGAAAAAGAAGTTACAATGGGAAGATAATGGTTCATTTCTTCATGGGCTTTCAGTCTCATTTTACTTTGGAAAATTAATACTGGATGAGCTGCCTTATCCTCCATTTGGTTTCTCTTACTTCCATAATCTGGGTATCAGATTTTATAGATCTTTAATAAGGACCTCATGCATTCCTTTAGCCTGTGTTTACATTTACCACAACCTCCATAAGAACAGGAAAAAAAAGCTATTTGTACCTTCCTTTAATACAAAGAGATGTACTTCTGGTAGTAAAAGACACAGGCTGAAGCAAAGATTCAAGTGTACAGGTTTTAAAATTACATGGAAATACCCCAAAAGACACTCTCAGATTGACAGCAAACTCTGCCAGCAGACAGTGGTTTAAATTCACAGCCCCAATAACCACAAATTTCCTTGAAGGCTTCCATCTTGGGAATGTACACAAAGGTAGAGGCAACTCTGTCTGGTCTGTACTGCTCTTGTGATAGAATCAAGACATACTTAGAGTAGACAAAGTGAGGCAATTTCAGACTCAATAAATGAACATTTGTACTATTTGCTCCATAACTAATCCAGTAAGTAAACTCTGCAAGGGCTTAATCAAATGCTTTTTTAATCAATTAGTACCACGATCTTTCAGATTTTGAAGCAATTTCTACTTACTTTAAACCTTTTTTCTTTTTTTTTTTAATTTCTGCCTACTTTGAATTTTCAACTCTGATGAACTAAAAATTAAAAAGAAAAAAACCACATACAATGTCAAGGATGGTTTATCCTGACTTAACACAGACATGCCCATAAGAAAAATAAATAGTAACTGTTGCTGTAAGAGTTAGATCCTCCCAGGGAGCACAACTTACAGTGGTAATTTTGTTTCCTGTGGCAATTCCCACCTTGAACTGGGAGGAAAGGTGTTTTGCCAAATTTTTTCAATTCTTGAAAATAAGTGTGCTGCCTTACAAAAATAAATCCAAATTTGCCAAACATCCATTATACATCAGGAAGGAAAAGTATGATAAGAGACAAAGAGTCACAGAGATTAAAAATGCCTGGTTTAAAACTTCTGCACAGGATCTACACAAATGAGGAAGCAAGAAAAATGACAAAATTAAGACTTCTATGCCCAAATTTATGTTTCAAGGACTACGTATTGTTCTCCAAATATGATCACATCTTCCGCTATATACTGGCAAGCACAGAACTTTATCAGAGAACAGCTACTGAAATCTGTGCAACTAAAAGTAAACAAACAAACCCCAAGGCTTTTCTCTACTTCATTTGATTTAAAGCAGTGTAAACTCAGAGTAAACGCGGTGGCATTTTGCCCTCTGCACCATAATTTGAAGCATATTGGCTCTTTGCAGTATTAGGACAGAAAGATGGTAATAAGTGCTCCAAATTCCCCATGAAGACAAAACCAGCAATGAAACTATCACAGATTCACTAACAGTCTCCCTGGTTTATGGCATTCAAACCCTGTATGTTTTTTAGGGAGTGTTCCCCATGAGCAGATGTTTAAAAGCCCTTCCATTGCTGGCCGTATACCAGGCACAAGCATTTCCCCTGACCAGTCTTCTGGGTTTTGTCACACTATGAAGGCAAGACAAACCAGCAGAAGAGGCCAGCAAATTCCACAGTAACATCGGAACCTCCTGTCTGAGCACAATACACGTGTGCCTCAAAGTGCACACTAATATGTGAACACTGTAAGGCAACAAATCAAGATCTGAGCCTAATCAAAGCCCAAAGCTTTGCAAGATGTGTTTGCAAGTACAGTATAATAGGTACATACCATCCTAGGCAACTGGAATTTTAACTCAAAAGTATTTTCATCTTGCAAAACTTAATGAGCAAATATAGCAAGGTATTTTATGAAGGTTTTTTTCTAAACATATGTAAAGCATAAAATGTAGGGCTGCTATTAGAAGTCCTTTTCCCCACTAGAGAATTTTATTGAAACAAACCTTTGTCAGCATAACTATCTAAATCCAGTTACAAACAGTATCATACTCCAGAATTCTTTGCTGTAAAACGTGGCTATTGTGTCACAAATGTTTAAACAAACAAATACAAGACTTGTACAAAAGTTGTAGCAATGCTTCGAGCCAAGACATTTACACCTTCCACTCCACTCCTTTTCAACAAAAGTCTACAGAAAAAGCCACACATTTATATGCAAACCAAGACAACTTGTAAGAAAGTCAGGTTATCTAGAATTTCCAGATCCACTCTCAGCACTTGTCAAACACAATACTTGGAGAGGTAATCTTAAGATATGGAATGGTACACAATTTCAATAAATCCAATTACTTGACTTAATATCAGTAAATTGCCATGCCCTACTCATGCAGGACCTCACAAAGCAAATACAAGTAGAAAATTCTAAATGGATCAAATAAGGGCAAGACATTTCCTAGAGTCCTGAAAGATTTTTAATGTTTATAATGGCTGTCTATCCCACAGTACATTAGTAAAAACAAACCAAAACAAACCTACACCAAACAATTATTCAAACACCACCACCACTTTTAACACATTACTAATAAAACAGCTACAATCTATCTATCTTGTGTTAGTGTTCTACTCTGATTATAAAAGCAGCAAATATTTTGAAAAAGTATCATTCACTTTGGAAATTTATCTATCTTCTGCAGCATGAATTCTTCAACACAATTTTTCAATACAACACTAGTAGAGCTGTTGCAGAAAAAGCCCACTCTAGACTCTGTTAGCCTATAGCACCTCTCCCAAAATGTGGCATCCTGAAGTGACAGCAGAAACATTTTAAATCATCTAAGCAATTTCTTCCATTTTGTTAGGAACATGGGACTGAATGGATCTCCCAGGCAGTCATTTGCTCTCACAGACCACTGTATCAAAACCCTTTCACAAATTAGTAAAACACTTTTCTTGTGTCTTCCTTTCCTTCTGCAGTTCTGTGAAGGAGTGGAGGCTTCTATAATCTTCTATTTTCACCATGTTCTCACAGAATAAAGAGATAACAGGTTTAAGTAATTGGTTATTAAGAAATACTGCCTCTCTATGCCACTACAAAATAGGGTTTAAAATTATCGTATCTGCCAAAGACAAATCAGCCCGTTTCCACCTAATGGAGCCACATGCACGGCCATCCTGTGGCTGAGCTCCATAGCTGCATAGCTTAGCACGGTGTGGGGAACAATATTCAATACATTATCTTTTGTCCAACAGGTATGAAGTGACCTTAAAGTGCTTCTGGAGACCTACTTTGAAACTCTAACGGCTTGAATTGGCACCCATTGAAACTAACAGCATAACTTCCTATGCTGTAAAAGTCCCTTTAATCCAATTAATCTTTACCTTAACTAAATTAACCATTAACCTTTGACTTGAACAGATCAGACTTCTCCAGAGTTGACGGATATCCATAGCCTGTCAGAGGAAGAACAGCTTTAAAAGCCACAGAATATTCAGAAACAGGTAAGATCAAAGGTGGATTCTGGTTAAATCAGAGATTCTTTCAATCCTCTCCTGCTTTCCTTTGCCCCCGCCCCATCCCACTAGAAAGAATCATGAAATAAATTCACTATGAACACTCTAAGAAAACAATTGCTACTTCATGCTCAAGTTTTTTGAACAGCTGAATAACAAGACAATGTGGGAAGCAACCACTGGGCAACATACAATATAGTAAGCTGCAAAAGTAATATTCAATCCTAGCATTCCACAAACAAAGGAATTGGAAGTAATTATGACTATATTTCAGGCTTGCCAATCCCCGATTCTTCAGAGGCACATCCATACTTTAAAGGAAGGGAAAAAAAAAAAAGATATTTCAATCTTTCCAGCTGTACAAACCTTATTTGTGTGTGGCTCTTTGCGGGTGCTGAAATAGGGGAAGTAAAAGGAAAAGCCACGTATTCAGAATGCAGCTGAGAATCATTAATACTGTTTTTCCAATTTGTAAAATTGAGTGCATTTATTACTTGAATGGTGAAACACTTTAATTAGGAAAAATATCACCAAATACTTCAACAACTGTTTGGTTTGCCATAATTGCTTTGTTGAATTTAGGCCTACAAAGAGATCAAGGACTTCCTGTGCTTAAAACTCTAATCTCTACTAAGGATTTTGATTTCAGAAAGTATAAATCCTTCACTTTATTTGCTCAAACCAGAAGATGAACATCTCAAAGCTGAGTTGATCAAACCACTACCTGTTTTTGAAAACAAGTGCCTACTGCTCAAGAGGTAAACTAACTTGACAACTCTGAAGTGCTACGCCTTTTTACTAGAAGCATATTATATGCAACAAAAGTACATACCAGTTATTTTCAAACCAACTCTGTAAGGCAATTCTCTAGTCCTCAGACTGTCTTCCCACAGGCATTCATACTTCCATTGGGATGCCCAACTCTAGAAATAACAAACCTGAGTGATGAAGGAACGAAGAAGAGCTGTGTTGAAGGCTTGGAATGAGGACAATAAACTAGAATGCATCTACAAGAGTCCAGGAGATCAAACTATTAGTGAGAGGGACACAACAGATACTTCATCTTGATCTGTGAATGGCATGGACTTGTCTACTTGTCTACTCAGCTGTTCAGATCAAATGTTGACTCATTTAATCTCCTTAGTGGAATGCACCAGGACAACGAAAGTTATTGCTATCCATTGCCTGCCTCAACCTCCTTCTGTAAACAGCATGAGCTCCAAGACAAGTGGCAGTTTGAGACACCACAGTTTGCAGTCCAATATAATAAAATGAACTAGCATGAAATTTAGACTCCCTTAGCATACCAGGATGTAAACTGCAGTGACTCATGAGATGTCCTACTTCACATCCAGCTACTCTTGCTACAGAAGAAGGGTAGGACAGACAGGAAGGGCAGTAACTGCATCAGCCACCCCAATCTAATTTTTTTCATTTGAATACGCATCTTAAGGTAACAGGGAATGCAGCATGCAAATTCTAACAACCTTCTGATATGTATCTTGGAGAAGAAGAAAAAATAAGGCCTGTGTTGTTGATCTTATTTTACCCTTTCCTCCTGCAAAGATAAAGGCCTATTGCAACATTATTTTATTCCCTGCTTTGTCAGTCTCATTTGACCTTCCAGAGCAAGGACAACAAAATGCCAGCCTTCTCTTTCTGGTGCAGAAGCCTGGTGTTCTGAAGCCTCTATGCCATCCCAGCACTAGCATAAAATCACTCATTTCTTGAAGTCAAGAAACAATAGCGTTCCGGAAAGAGGTGGCATTTGTTTAAATATGCAACAGGGATTAAAAAAAAAAATTAATGGTAGGAACAGATTTAATAGATTTTAAACAAATACTTCAGGCATTTCACACCCTGATTGTGCCGAGTTCCTCCCATAATTTGTTACTGTTTAACTTTTGTAGATAAAAATAGTCCAATAGGAATACCAAAGAACTCTGTCCTGTGATTCAGATCTTAAAAGCAGCTTATGCAAAGTTGCTTTGAAGGTCACCTAAAAAGTTAATCTTAAAATTCATTCTTTCAACTGGAGGAAAAAGAGCTGGCAAATTTAGGCAGGTAATTACTGTGGAAAAACAGCATACAATCTTTGTATGCAAATTCATTCTCAGTCACAAATAGCTTTCTATGCTAATTCAGGACTCAACCCTTCCCCACCCATCTAAAAAAAACACCTTTTGTAAATAGGCTTGTCTCTAATATGTTCCACAAGGTCAACAAACTCAAGCACTACAAAAGTTATTGGGATGATGCCTACACTAAAAAACACCCACCCCCGGAACTCTGCCCTCCAGGTGTTAGGTGACAAGATCCTCCTCTTTCCCTGGTTTGGGTAAGGCAATAGTAGACCTAAGCCCCTGGAATTCATTTTAGACTTATTTGGTATATGGTATTTGGTAATTCCATTCAGAAACCTGGTTACAAATGGGAATTCAGTGCAAAGTAGGTAGAATATTAACCCTAAAAAGAACTTTCTCGAACATCAAAGCTAACCTCAAGTGATTAAGGAGATGACCTGTAAGATATCCAAGTGATTCAGACCGTAGGCGTCTCAACAGCATTTAATAAATAATTCTGAAACAGACAGGCAAATTCAAGAAGCCATTGCACACCACAAACAACACAGAGTGGCTTGAAATTGTGACTAGCCTGACAGCCACCTTCTGAGGTTCCTAATTAGCCTCTGAGTGGCTCCGAAAGAGTCTCCTAACTTGGAGATTGCAATGTCCACAGACTGATTTGTGAAGATTTGTCTCTACACACTTTAAGCAGGCATAAAGCTCCTATACATTCTCTTCCTTTTTTTTTTTTTTTTTTTTTAATTTTAATAGAGCATTTCAGGCACAGTTTGTACCATTAAAAAAACTGGATTTGGGCACCTCTTAATGCCAATTTTACATTGTTATAAGAGATGGGGGGGAGGGAAAAGTTCTGATTTTTTCTCTTATTTGTGTAGTTTTATACACATTTTCCCCAAGACAGAGCTATTTGCTGCTTTGAATGACAGGATGCTTGTCCTCTGACAGGCTCTCCAAGAGGGCAGAGCAGCTGCTAACTCAAAAGCATTGTGTATGTGGATGCCTAGTACAAGCAAAAAAGATGACTGAGGAATCGTTGCTCAACTCAAACAAGAGAGCCTTAAGAACACAGCAGTGGACTCTAACAAACAACCACTATTAAAGCTTTGGTTTGGTTTTGTTTTTTTTTTTTTAAAGTTCTTTCTCCCCAGTACTTTTTAGTTGACTTTTCAAAGTTCAACTTGAAACTAACTGCTGTATACAACACAATTGCCTGGTAGGAGTTAGCAGTTTTGTAGATGGTTAGTTGCTAGCAACTTTAATAATCCCATGAACAACTTGAGGTGTGAGTCAGCAAAGATCACATGAGCCACAACTGCTAGCAGCAAGAGGACAATTCAGTTCCCACAAGGAAAGATACCACATTTTAGAACTTCTGACCTATTCCTTGTGGCTCTATTAATAATGATTTCATAGATCATCATAATCCTATTACATTCCTAAATCAAGCATCTGATGCTACCTGAAACATCTGTCATAATTCTCTTCAGGGGAAAAAAAAATTCAAAACCAGCAGTGACAGAGTGAAATACATATGCCTTTCAGTGCTTTTTCCTAAATAGCACACACTAACAAAAAACAGACAGTAAAATACCAGAATATCAGAATGTATTTATTTGTCTTGGTTTCCTTTAATTCTGAAGAGCATGGTCTTACACTAATGATACTAAATCTCACTGATCTATAAGTAGCCAAAATACAAAATAGACAAGAACTTGTTAAAGAAACAAGACAGAATTCCATTGAGTTAAATACTATATTTATTGTTTTCATCTTTATCAGCCACAATCCAGATAACATAGAAGAAAAGAGAATAAAAACTGGGAGATTCCTGTGGAAGGAATCAGGTGACACAAGCTGGATAATATTAGGAAAGGAGGAGCTGGGCAAACCTTCTCCTCGCAAAATTTATGCCTGCACAGCGTATACTGAGGGGAAAGACACTTGTTCATTAAAAACATAGGTTTTGCACCTATCCCATCTGTGTAACAGTCTATGTTACCTATAAGGTTTGAAACATGTGAAGATCATGCATCTATTTTGCACAAAACTCTCACTGGGCATGACAAATGACTGACCTCCTTTACATTCTTTCACTATCAATTTAAAGTATTTAATCTTTGTGCAAAATATAAATTGCAAAGGGGGCTGAGAGTAACTGCGTGCAGGGTGGTAAGTGTAAAAGAGTGAATGGCAAAGTGTTGTCAAGTCTTGGCTATTTCAGACTGAGGAAAGCACAGTTGTTAGTAAGATGGAGGAAGCAACACCCTCCTTAGAGTATGGGTAAGTTGCATCAAACCTTCATTACTATGTCTTTTTAGTGCTAACAATTCACTGTCATTCATTGTGTTGTTTTTGCTTTAAAGATGGCACTTTCTGCATAACTTTTCAATTGCACAAAAAAATCACAGCTTGGCTGAATCACATGCAACTGGAGCTAATAT
This sequence comes from Pelecanus crispus, assembly GCF_030463565.1. NCBI lineage: Eukaryota > Metazoa > Chordata > Aves > Pelecaniformes > Pelecanidae > Pelecanus > Pelecanus crispus. The sequence goes on from NC_134643.1 coordinate 212,294,913, forward strand.
CCATGTTCTACTATCAATTAGTATGGCCCTATCAAATATTATGGCCCTTGTGTTGCTGCAGATCACATGCTGCCATGTGCATTTCAAAACAGAGGAAGAGACAACACTGGCAATTGTTGCTAGCCGTTTATTTTTTAATGAGAAAAGCTAGTAAAGCTGGGGAGCACTGTTTCCCAAACCCAATTTGCTGCCAAATATCTGAAAATCTGAAAAAGCTTTTTACAGCGTGAATCCTTTGATGTTCACAGTTTAAAAAATATGAAGTTCTACATGATTTGAGGAACAAGCCAGTCTGCTTATTCAAGAAAGTCAGGGGAATAGCTTACAAGCCATGCACAAAATGTCTGACTCTAAACTGGGCTCATTATATCTGAAAGTGGCTACGTAGATAAATCTGGGTAACTTGCAGCAACATGGAAATATTACCTAAAATGCATTATATAGCCACAAAGAGACATGTAAGATTTTTTTTGTCAAACACCACCACTACTTCTATGGAAGAACTAAACATTTGTAAATAAAAAGTAAGAAATCATAAAAATTAGAAATCAAAGACAGGAATTAAAAGAAAATTAAAAAACCCCAAATAAATCACTGGATTAAATAGATGGATTAAAATAAATATGAAGAACACCATCATAATTCTGTTTATATGGAGTGTGTCATGGAGCTTAACTGAAAATATTTCTCATGTATTTTGTGTAATGGGCTTATTGGAATAGATGAGTTGTATAAAGAGAGCATCTAAAAAGGCACAGGTTACAGGAAATGCAAAAAAAACCCAATGCTGTTATTAGAGATCAGGTTGGCAAAAAAAGAAAAAAAAAAATGTTGCGCTTAGTTACTGAACAGAGACCTTCAACTCTAGTATTGCCTCAAAAAAAAGTTCATGGAGCTGTCAACTCAGTTCCAAATACTAGGAAAAAAAAAACACACCCCACTTAAATTTCAATTTTGAAAAAAGGTGAATCTTTTTTTTTTAACAGAAATAATCACATCCTGACAGAAGCCTTATTCAGAGGGTGAATTTCCAATGCTAAAGTGGATTAGGATGGATTTCCAATGCTAAGCTTGAAATAAAAATGTATTTTAAAATCTTCAGAGTGTAGTCCCTGTATTAAGCCCCTATGTACATGGTGGTTTTGTACAAAACTTACCAAGTCAGAGTATCACTGCAGACTGAAGTAAAACTTCCCAGTGGCCTGCACAGTCGTAGATATTCTTAAAAAAAAGGAGGTGAAGGCAGACGGAGGCACAGAGAGCAGGATTCATCTATACAAAGCTGTCTTTGATGATAAGCAAACATCTAGCTTGTTGGGGCATGTTAAAGATATGGATAAATTCTAGGTCACTGCTCTAGGGAGATCAAAAATTGAGCCTTACCCTATAAAAACACACAGTATCATTCAAGCTCTGTTAGACTTGAATTTGATTCCTGTCAGTTTACCTTTTACTCTTATAAGCTTCTTTGATGTACATGACAATCCATCAGGCAATGGGTGCTTTAGAAGCTAGAAATCCCTTCTTTGAAGCTCCAAGTGAAATAAATCAGCTGTCAAGCTTCATGAACTCTGTTTTTTTCCTAAATAGTTTTAAATGCCTGTTTAATGTCCAAACAATAAAATGTCTTGTCTTTGCTACATTTAGGTTACAAGCAAAATGAAAGTTGTCTTTGTCCTCAGTCACCTCATTTTAAATGCAAAACCTATATCTGTAAAAAAGTTATTGACCAAATCTAAGACACATAACTGACATACTATAGATTTAGTTTAAATGCGTAAAATACGTACAAGCTAACTTTAACAGCCAAGAAATAATACGTAGAATGCCAAAGAGCGCATACACACCATTCATTTTTTGTCTCTCTCCAATCTTGATATACCTGAAGAATGTATGCAGTTTTATATCTGAGTAGAAGCAGCTCAGTGGTTTCACTCCCCTACTTTTATATGTCAGTAAAATTAAACCTCCGCTCCTGCCCCCCGCCAAACATTAGTGGAAGACAGTGACCAAATACCAGCCATCTTTGATGACAGTCTCCTAACTATCACAATGTTGTAGGGTGAGGATGAGGCAAACCTTGCAAGCAGCTCAGACCTTTTGTCCAATGATTAGTAACTCAGTCAGGAAAAGGGAAATATTGAAGACAGAGGAGACTTGAAAATAGGTTACAAGAGATACACTTGGAAAAGCCTGAATCTGAGTTTCCTCTCTGCATTACATAGATCTTTTTTAAAAAATACTAACAAGTCCTACGTTCCCTCTTGTACTGCCAAATAATTTATTTTTAGAAGCAACTACTCTTCAGCAACCATCTTCCTTCCTCTGAGATGTTTTGGGAGAGACATGGGGGCCATGTGGTATGTAAGACTCATGACACTGAACTTGGTTGTTCCGAAGATGGATTATAATCCAAGTTTCTCACCAACAGGAGCTAGAGTACTCCAGCTGCTGCGCTACTGCCCAAAAGCATCACTGCAACCACGGCAATGCCTTGAAGTAAAGAGTGGATGAATTTCTGAATCCTGGAAATGTTTCCAGGATTAGTCTGCTGAGGGAAGAATATTCTGATGATATCAAAGAGTCTTGTTCGAGACAAGCTGAGCTGTTCAGTTCTGCAAATGCAGAAGTTCTGGGTATGCGCAGAGGCAGAATGTTAAGCAGCTGGTAAATTTTACTGGCAAGTTCAGACAACTATATACTTAGGAATGCACAAGTTGTAAAGAACATATTCCTGGTTTTAGACCCTTAAATACTTCCCATGTCTTACTAGGCATTTAAGTGTCCTTTGCAGACTTATGTTATTTCATAGGAAACTTGTGTACCTTTTAGTATCCCAATGAAAAGTGGTTGCAAATTAAAAATAGCAGCAGAATTTAGAAGATTCACAGTTGACCCAGTTGACAAAGTACTGCTGAATACTTTCCTCTACAATGAACCAAGCTACATCATGAAGACATAGTGTTTTGACATGTATTTTTAGTCTTGCATGATTTCTACTTATTGGAATTTTTCTATTTTTCTTATAAGCATCACTAAAAAAAAAAAAAAAAAACCTGTCAACTGCCCCACTATATTTGTGATACCATATTAAATATATAAGAAGCAATATAAAATGTTATTACAACCAGAGCACAGAACATACTTACCAATATTAATTTCATCATCAGTTTCAGCATCTCCAATACACTCGAACTGGAAATCTTGTAAAGACTGTGAAAATTTTTGCACGGCCATGGATAAATCTAAAATTCAAGAAAAAGAAAAAGAAAAAAAAAAAAAGAGAGAGAGAGAAATCAGAATTACTCCACTACAACTTCACTGGAGCAAGGTTTCCTGCATCTCTGCATGAAACATTTTTTCTGTTTACAAAGTTTCCTTTCTAGTATCTTTTTTGGACAGTAACTTCATTCAAAAATCCCCATCACCATTTCACAACCAAAGTACCTGAGATATCCCAGAAATCTGTGAAACACTCTGATGCCAGATTTCAAACATTAATAGATGTTGACAACTGAAGAACTGTTATACTTCTTGAAAAATAAGAAATTACTCTAAGAAACTAATGTCTAGTGGTAAATTGCATATGTAAGTAGACCACTTGTTTAAAATAGTGCCAGATTAGTTTGAAGATTAAAATAAATCTCACGACAGTTTCTTTCATAAACCTTATCAAAACAATTATATTCTAACTATTCTAATACACTAAAACATTTTACAGTGTTATATAAAAGCTTTGTAAAAAGAAATTGAAGGGAAAACCAAATAAACCGCAAGTGCTTGCCAATCAAACAAGGCTGTCCATGGATTATGAGCTCTCTTTTCACTGAATCACATAGAGTGGACCTTCGGACCAAAGAAATGTCAAAGCAATCCAAACTTCAAAGCATAAAATTTCATTAGAATTGTACACACTCCGACAAAAAAAGAAATCATAAATACAGAATATCAGTGTAACCACATAAACCTGTTCTTTTCTTTTTTAGGTATACTAATGACAAATGCAGAGATGAATGTGATAAGGAATTAACTTAGTCAAGACTTAAAAATGCTACCAGTCCAGATGAGCCCAGAAAACCAGCAACAATTCTCTATGTCCTAGAGGACATATCTATGGTATCTATTTTGAGGCTAAGAAAATTGGCTATTAAGATTCCAGTACCTGCTAAATCTAACCAAAAGTCATAGTAAGGATAAGTTATGAACAAAAGCCAAGTCATAAATTCTGTTTCAAAAGCATCATGTATCTGTCTCCATCCTTGGGGATGTTCAAAAGCCACCTGGTCCTGGGCCACTGGCTCCCTCCACCTCCAGAGTTCCCTTCCAACCTCAGCCATTCTGTGATTCCCTTAATCCTCTGTTATTGTAAAGCCATAAATACTCATTTACTCAATGCTGGACACAAAATTAGGAAGCTAAAATTTTCCTGGCAGGAATAAAACCTAGCATAAAAATACAAAAATTGGCCTAATGTCCTAAATCAAGACACACACACACACACACACAAAAAAAAAGAGTAGTGTCATTTAAATATGAACCATCTCCAACAGTAAGAACCATTCCACTATCCTAAATGAAGTAAGTGTTGAAAAGCTTACAAAATAAGAATCCACACAGTAAGATGACTGAAATTTATTTTTTTTTAAAGGTAACCACTATCAAGCAACAGAATCCCTACCAGGATTTTACCCTACCCCTGAATTCACTCAGTGCCTGCTGCTTTCTTATTTTTACATGCAGCTATAGAGTGCATCAGTCCAATAAGAGAACCAGCAGTCTTTAGACAATGCAGACATGAACAGATTTTTTCTCTTATTAGTAAGGAATTCCATATGTTTATCTGATAAATAACTAGGGTGTAAAGAATTGGGTAAACAAATTCTGTACCTTTTTGATAAAAAGGTTTTTTTTGTTTTGATGGAAAACAGGAAAGAATGCTCCCCAGAATTACTGCACCCTTACCGAGCATTTCCTACTGTGCTGTACATGAATATTGTATTATTAAATGTATTAATAAATTAGATGCTAAACACAAAGTGTTTGCTACTGTTTGTACAGATGAAAACAAAACATCTTTCTAAGCTGAAGCACTGTTTTACACAAATACAGCATCTTTGATATCTAAGTAACTGACTGTTCTACAGCTGTTAGAATTTGTTTGCAGCAGGATGCTTTGAGTTTAAAGGGAAGAATCACAGTTTTATTGTTGGCTCTTTCACCAGGTTACTACACTGAGTTGTAAACCCCTCTATAAAATTGCTGCATACCAATTTATCCCAAAAGAAATAACATGGCCTTAATGTGATTCAATGAAAAAGATTCTATATTGCAAGTACGCTGAAATGTAAAAACTAACTGTCACTAATAGGAATGCAGATTTATTTCCTCTGGACAATCTAATAGCTGCCCACGATGACCAGCATCCCTGTGAACGTGAAAGGAAATGAGGGATCATGGACTCTCCCCTATCACTCTTCCACACGTGCAGGGCTCAGTGGAACAAATGTCAAGGGAAAGGAAAACAAATGATAAAAATATCCAAGGTGGAGTCTCCATTTTATATCCTGGATTACTCATACACAGATGCTGATCTCTTTCACTGTGTCAGCAAATCAGACAGTGTTAATGCTTATACATTTTGAACCTGAAGGAGGTATGTTTAACCTAACTTGGAAATAGAGGGTATGAAGACTGTAGTAGGAATTACAGAGCTCATAAGATATCTTGATAAGATCATCCGGAATGATACCATTTGGAGATTTCTGCCTCTATGTGAGACCTATTCTAAGCTTGAAAGTATTAGAAGATACCATATTAAGGTTAAAGCTGTTCAGTGTAGCAAGGAATCAAATGAAGTTCCAAGGTCAGATGTTTCCTGTGATGCTAATTTACAGGTTCTGTACAAAGTTAATTTTACCTGCAAATATTTAAAAAAAAAAAATATATATATATATATTACTCAACAGAAAATTTCAGCTTACTTGGATAGCTTCCTAGAGTCTGTAATAGGAGTTACTCTGTAAGAACTCAAAGCTCAACATTGCAGTTGAACCACCAACTTTGGACCAAGAGGTACAATTAGTTGTATTTATCAATTTCTTTTTTAGGAGCATCATCACTTTACTTGATTACAAAATTCACCTCATCACAGAAAGTACTAGTGCCACAAGCAGGCCTCTTTTAAGAGATACAAAGATTCAAAACTGAATTAAATCAGATCTAAAAGCAACTGCCAGTCAAGAAGAGGCACATGACATCACTACCATCTTATCTTGTCTGGACAAAAAATGAAAAGAGCAGAGAGATGGAGCAGAGACCTTGTCCAGCTTTACAAGATGTCATTTATCATTGTATGTCCCAGAGTCTTAATGTCACTGAGAGCCCTCAATACATCCTGCTCCTTCCACACATAGGATGGTAAATCACTACACCAAACAAATCACCTTTTTATCATTGGCAAGCTATGTGACATTACAAGAGTTGCTCTTACTCAGCGTCTAACATGTACATCTTGATAGTCATGTCCCTCTTTTCGTGGAGTCTGCGTGAACTAGGATATTTGACTTAGCAGAGTCAACTGATCTTCTAAGTTATGTAAAAACCTTATCAGCTTTATTGACTGACAGTACACTCTATCATTCAGGGAAGGACGGCTGCTCAAAAGTCCCAATGATACCATAAATGTTGTTGCCCCTGCTCTTCTGTAGGCACTCAGAATAATCTCTCTGGGTGCCAGTGAAAGAGTGAAAACGCACCCTATTATCCCTCAGTTACCAGAGGGGTGAATTTCTAACCGGCAAGTCTGTTAACATTTATTTTCCGACAGTAACCTGCACCTTTTGTTCCCTGTTTTTCCCAATTCCAAAGGAGGATTCCGTTCGTTTCTGCAGTGAGGCATACAGTCAAGAGTAGCCATCTAAACGCTACTTACAGTCAGTGGAAGGAGACAACTGAGACAGGGTTGCCTGTTTTAGTAAGGGTTGAAGCAAGTCAACTGGCCAGCAAGATTTTTTTTTTTTTTTTTTTTTTTTTTGTGGAGCTCTGACAGAGGAAGTACTAAAAGAAGCATACTACAATGTCACCGGAAACAATAAAAGGATAATTGCAGCTTAACCACAAGAAAGGAATATAACACCAGTATTAAACATGGATACATATAATACCAGCCATCAGTATCATAATGCTAATGAAAGAATAACAGAAGTCATCATCCATTCAGGAAAGTCGCAGAGGAATCAGTTAATGTGTTACTCTATTGTACTTCTTCCTGAAGTTTTATATTTTTGATTAATCTGCTTAACACATATTTATCCAATACAAATACAGAAAAAACCTTCTGCATCATCCTAGAAGTCAGGTTTGTTCAAGATTCACTTTGTTTCAAATTGCCAAAAAGGAGGATTTAATTTAGACTGTAATATATTAACTTATTTTAGGCTTCAGATAGGACCTTACATGCTGGATACAGGATGATAAAACTATGATGCAGTCCCTTTGTATTACTAGAATTCTTCTTCAACTTTCTTGTTCTAGATTTGTTCAACAGATCATAAAATAAATTCTTGTATTGAGCCTTAAGGAGGAGAAGAGAACTATACATTGCAACAAAGTGATGAAACGATGGATGCTATTACCTAAAGGACAAAAGAACGAGTATATTAGTTTTGGCACAGCCCTTCACAGCAAGGATCAAGTTCTACAGATAAGGAAACTTGACAAAGTTTCTACAAGTTGGTAAGCACAAAGAATTTTTTTGGTTGGGGTGAGACGGTGGTTGGTTGGTTGTTTTTGCCAGTCTGATGACTGGAAGAAAAGAAGAAAGCCCAAGGTTTTGACAGGAGTCAAACAAGCTCCAAAAGCAGAAACTTTATGCACTTGCAAAGGACCCATATCCCTACCTTAGCAAGAGCCTTCAAAAAACTATTCTCAGCAAATACATCAAAGCCAAAGTCTTTCCACTTGTTTACCTTCAAAGATGACTTCATTACCAAATGGAGTTCCAATAACCAACACTCTTCCTGACTGGTGTCAATCATCCTAGAAAAGCTTGGTATCGTTCACTGGGTTAATAAAGAAAAATAGCAGTTGAAACCTAGCGAGAAGATTAAACGTGCCTAAATGAACTCCTGAGCGCCAGCTGGAATGCACTAAATGGGACTTCAAACACTCTGGCTAAAATAGTAACAGCAACATATCTGGTGATCTGACACAAAGCTAGTTATTACTGTACGGCTTCAAAGACAGCAGAAGCAAAGGGGCAATGGCTGAACTGGCAGGATATTAGAGGCAATTCTTCACTCAGCTGAATTTCAGGACGGTTGAAGACTGGAAAGGAGACCACATACAGTCACCTTCGGCGTTTCAAACCTTCGGGCAGTTTGACTCCGCTGCCAGATATGACTAGATGCATTGCGGTGCCATGCTTGATGAACTATGTCATTTGGTCATGCACTGACATATAGGTTTATTAAAATGCAAGCTACTCAACAAAACTGAGCATTAAGGAGCTGTAATATGTGAACAAAACACAGCAGAAACTGAACAATATTGCCAGAGTACTTGATAAATGGGTCTCTGCATTTTAGCATGCCATTTTATCTAGTTCATTGACTTTTACTCCTCAGTACCTGAAAATGAGACACTGTTGTGGGGGTTTTTTTTAATTGCTTTACAAATAAATTTATTTTCTTGATTTATTTCATAAGCAACTCTCATCCTATAAACAATTTTTCTGGCCAAGTTATCTAAACACTTGAAAAAATATATTTATAATGGAGACATTGTTATTGTGAAACAGCAGCAATGAGCATGATTTGCAGTGTTCTTACTACACCAAATGATAGAAGCAAGGAAACATTTAAAAATTCATATAAGTGAAAAAAGGGCTTCCAGTATTACAAATACAAATCTGTAAAACACTATTTATCCAGAAAAATACTTGTGAGATACAAGTCTCCTTAATAACTTCATGACATGCTTCTTTACTGTGAAGATGAACTGTGAACTGCCTTGGTTTTGTTATTTTATATGAGAATGAGCTTCACGGAGGCGAGCTATATCAACAGCCAGAAATAAGCTGGAGGAACAAGAACACCCCACTGAGAAGCACTGAACTTCAACAGCTTCTGTGTTTGCAACAGTCAATTTGATTGTAACTAGAACACGTCACAGTGGGACATCTTTTTCCACATCATAGACTGTAAACACAGCAGCTGGCAGTACAATTATATTTAGGCAGTATGAATGATTAAGCAGTTAAAAGCAGTGATCATACAAGATTGCGTATATCACTACTATATTTCAAATTTCTTCCTGCCTTAAGGGCTTTCTCATTAAAAATCCCAGCTTCACAGTTGTTGGTCTTATTCAGAAAACAGGACCAAAATGAATTTTCTTCACAATTTTCACCTCTTTCCACTCTTCATCACTCACTACTGCTTTAAAATGAAAAATAAATTAAAATCAACAGCAACAGGTAATTGTCATGTACAGAAAATCTTCCAATTTCATAATGTGTATGACAGTGGGTCAGAACAAAGGGACCTGTAAAGGACTTACAAACCAGCCCAAAGCAGCAACAATGAGCATGAGAATGTTGGCACGTATCTGAGTACTGCAATTAATTCCCTCCACTATACATGAAAAGAATTCTGGTTTTTGATGCCAGAACAGGTAACCCCAGCTTAATAAAACATCACCACCGTTAACACATGCCCATATCGCCTATAGTTAGAAAGCAATTTAAAATGCATGTTAAGATGCCTTTTAAACACACACACACAAAAATCTGCATAGTCAGCTGATGCAGCTTCTGCCATCTTTCGTTTCAAGTGGCTTTCAATACTAGAGTCTTTCCTACCACATGGTTCACAGCCTATACCATTGCATCGAATATTGTCCATGGCACTTCTATTTTTAGAAATCTATCTGACAAAACTATTTACATACATAGACACTTGTTATTCTTTATTTCTCAGCTGAATTAATTTGTAGATCAAATTAACTTTTCTGATTGTCATAGGAAAAGATGACAAAAAAAGAAAAAAAAACCCCTCTCCTCTTCTGAGTGATCACATTTTTTCCAAATTTCTGCAGAAGAATTTAATTTGGCAAAACACAGGGCAAGCTGGCACAGAGGAGAAGCTATCTGAAGGGGCAGATGGAGCTAATGCTGGCCACTTCCCATAATGCCTTCTAAAGAAGCCACAAGAAAAGACCACAAAGGAATACAGAATCCAGTGCCCAGTGCCAAAGATTTTGCAGCACAAGGGCCATTGCTCTGTATTGACACAGTCTTTCCAGTGTTGCTATCAATGAACTCTTTATTCCTTCTATTCGCTAGCTTCATTGGTGTATATTCTTTGCCAACTTGCTATTCATGGAACAATAATAAGCAACTAAAATAAGCAACCCCCTACCCCAACAATCCCACATTACTTTTCCACCTTAGGCTCAAAGTTTTGCTCTTAATTTCAGGGAAGCTAACTTCTTTCTCATAATCTCCAGGGAAAGGACATCAGCAGAATATGTCAACATGTAGCCCATGCATTGCTGCATTCCTCTGGGGTTAAATAAAACACTATAGCAGTTTGAAATTTTTCATTGTCGTTTTCTTACTCGTGAATATTTCCATGAGAAAAGCAGACAATTTACTTTCTCATTCTAGTAAGCACTGAGAAATCCCCTTGATCAACTGCAACAAAATCCCCACTTTCTTAACACTATGATGCAAGAGCTGTTGAAAAGTCCGTATCTTCTACAAACTTCATAGCTATTCATACCAATATTTTTAAGTCCCAACTTCCTTATGTTAGAAACTCGTACCGTACTTTGGATATTCTTAGTATTTCTCTATGGTTAAGCACTAAATCCAACACATTCTCGAAGAAGACACCCCAAGAACAGAACACTGATGTTTAATGAGAGGGGGATTTTTTTAGGCCACATTTGCATGCTTACTTGATAAAATCATACTAAAGCTTCCCAGACACATAACTGTTGAACCAAATAACGTTATACACTCAAAAGACAATGTTAGTAATATTCCATCCCTCTTTTCACTATTCCTCTCCATACTCCAACTCACTTTGTCTGTAGATGTGGAAACCTAACCTTATTCACATAGTTAGAAGAACAGAAAGAAGTGAATTTTAGTTTAGTATGCAAAAGCTGTAAAGTCTATACGACCAACTCATTTTGACTTCGCACAGTTATAAATACATGAAAGAATGAAAATGCAACTAAAAATGTATGCCCGATAACCATCAATGTGGCAGACACCACACAGTATGTACTGCACATCTGCTTCTCTAAAGTTAAGGTACACGTATAACTTCATAGCTCTTTGCCATATTAAGTGGTGTCATTTTATTTTGTTTCGATACTGCCACATTCTTGTATTTTATTTCTCATTACCTCATTGCTACAAAATCCTTTCTTTCTCAATATTTTAGTTTATAAGACTATTCAACAATACTGCTGCATTTGATTAGAAAACAAGACTATGCAGGGAATTTCTAGGGTCTAAACCTTCCAATCATCAAACCATATTCACAGAATTAATGCAACAATAAAACCTTTACAAGTGACTAATCACATGGTTAAAAGCAGAACAGAAAATTTTCCTTTGCTACCAATTGCAATTTTTTGAATATTTTCCACAAATACGGCTAAAAGTTTCAGAAAGCATTTGATTTCATTTTACTTTTGAAATTATAAAGATTGGCTGTAGGGTATACCTTAGTACTATTTGTAGCATATTATAATAACTCTCTAAATTACACTCAACCAAAACTTTTCTATACAATGGCAGTTTTGCAGATATGCTTATTTTCATTCAGTAAGCTTTTTGACCAAGATCCACAGTAAGGATTCCAATATTTCCAATACTGGAATATTCCAATATTTCTTCTCTGTTAAGAGAAGAATAAATCTTTGAAAACAAGCATATTTCCCCATTCTCAAGTAACTGTAAATCAGTACTCACTTACCGATACTCTTCCAATATTTTCCCTGCGTCCACTGATAACACTTTTCTATAGTTCTGTATCGGGAAGATCTCAGCTCTTTAACCTAACTTTTTAACCACTCAGTAAAGCACATGAAACATACCTGAGAGGAAGCTAAGATTACATCTGATATAACATACAGTACATAATCACTTCTCACCCTCCTCATTTAAAGATTTATCTGACATTCAAGTTGCTTACTTCAGTTGAGGGCTGTATACCATTCTTTTCCTAAGCCTACTGCCTTTCAGTACATTTTGCTACACTTTCCTGAGAGATGCAGTTTGCTGGTCTCCAACTTACTATGTACACCAAAAGAATCCGGGTCATGGTGGCGCACAAGATGATGTAGCTGAGCCACATGATGAATCTTTTGTTCACGTAGTCTTGGTCATACACTAATTCTCACGCTACAAAAGGATATTAACATTAATACTGGTGAGAGCCTTGTGCAACATCTCAAGTTGGTGTAACTCAAGGCTGCTCTAAAACCTCAGATGTAAGTGTACAACCTCTTTCAGATGTCTGTAGTACTAATGTAGATAGCACACCAAGATATCCAATTCAAGGACACAGAGCCAAGTGGAACTGTTTGGCCAACATCAAACACTGCACACATGCCAGTTTTCCTCCCTTTTACAAATACAATTAATTTCAGGTTTGTTTCAATGGTCATTTGAATGACAAACAACTTAAAGCAGCAGCCTTAGTGTAAGATTATATAGGAATCCTAAATGAGTGGAAAAAGCTAGAATGTTTACTTTTTCCCCTACACCTTTTTTCTTTTTCCTTAGTTTTCCACATCTTCTTCTATATCATTTTAACTTAACTCCTGCATAGTTTTCTACCACTCCATTATCCATCCTAGGTTCCTCAATTTTCTTCCCTGCAAATTTGCTTTGACCCTCAACATACTTTCTCTTGCTCCTTCTGATGATTTTAAATGCTCTTTTATGATCTTCCATGTTCTTCCCCCACCCCATGAATGTTTATTTCCCAGAACAGTGTCAGCCTTTTCCAGGGAGCTGGGTCCACAGCCCAGTCTTGCCACCCCCCCAGTCTCTTTCACTGAAACACAGTTTATCAGGCTTGCTGTGTCATTTCTCACTCCTCCTGGCACATCCCACAGATGGCGAGCAGTGAGCAGGCGAAGAAGCACCACAAAAAAAGGACAGAGAAACTAAAAGCAGATGCTGCCAGAGGTTGAAAAAGCAGAGAATGACTTCCTGTCTGGCAACCAAGGAGTTGCCAGTAAAAACATGGGAATTCCCAGATTTCTAGTGCAACGTAAGGTATTGGTGCATTGGACAGTCTTTTAATAGTATTTTAAAATACAGTTTTCCCTGTTTGTTCTTAACCTTACAATGCATCCACAGAAATTTTAAAAATGCATGTTCCTGTTTACAGACAGTGAAACACAAAGCAATATATGATAATATAATTTCACAGTACAATTAAAGCCTACGTTGCAATGCATTTGTAAGGAGCCACGGTTCTGACTATTTGGGCAAGATCAGTTATGCCAGTTCTGTGCCGTATACGTGTATGTGTAGAATGAGATGCAATTTCCCCACAACTACCCCTATCCAAATATCTATCCGGGGGGGGGGGAGAAACACCCACACCAAAAAATGGGGTTACTCAGTTCTGGTACGAACAGGAAGCTATTAAGAAACTGCTTCTAGGAAAGCCAAGAATAAATCACTGCAGAAATTACCATGCAGATCTTTAGCTGTAAAAATTTCTGCAATAGATCTTCAAATGCTTTTATGTGCCACGATTTTTACATTAAGTAGATTCCCCCATTCTGCAAAGAGAGCTGCTCAAAGGAGGATCGGTCACATTGGCCTGTGCTGGATGGCGGGGGAGGGATGAAAGGAATGAAAGCAGTTATCAAGGCATTTGTAAGTAGTGAGCTCTTGGAACAACATTAGAGTTGAGGGTCATGGGAAACAGAAGCTTTGCTCACCCTTCTTCCTGGCAAAGTTTTCTGCACTTGGGCAACAAAGTAAAATGTTTTGTAAGAACAGAAGGAGGAGAGGGGAAAAAAAATTAAAATGTGTATATTTAGCTCATTAAAAAAAAAAAAAAATACTACCACTTTGCTTTAAAGGAAATGAAACACTTTCTATATGAAATTCTTTCAGGCTCTTAGAGCTCAGGAATACAACACTTGATTAGATTCCTTTGATCAGACAACTAGTATCACAGTCACATGAACTTCAATATTGCACATAACAGGGTTGTGTGGGTTTTTTTCCCCTAACACAGACACACATGCCAACAGTTGTAAGTAACATTTGTTTAGGGAGTCAGATACGCACTTCCAGACACGGAGGACAGAACTGAGATCCCAAATCAAGCAGGATTTTGTTCAGTGAAGTTAAATGGCACTAAATGTCTATAGCTACTTCTCACTACTTAAGGAGAATGGATAGCAAACACATCAGTTTTATATAGCAGCTAGCTTAATATGCTAGTTAAACCCTCTTCTACCTTCAAAATATGAAAGGAACTCAGAAAATGCAGAGATGAGAGCCATGAAAGCACTTAAAAGCCTTAAAGATACATTTTTGAGGGTTTGAATTCAATCACTTGCAGTATCCTAAACTCAAAAATCTGTTACCAAAATACCCACATGTTAATAATGGGGGGGAAAAAAAATCAGCCAAACAAAATATGCTTCATTAAATAATGAAATGCAGAACTACAAATCTGTTTCACCAGGTGAGCTCCTGTTTGTACAGCTCGGGAATCAAGTGTTCCCAAGGAGTTTGGAGTTGACTCCAATTTGCATGTGACTATTTTCTTAACAGTTACGAAATAGTTTTTTTATCTTACATACTTTCCAGCTTTATTGCATTCAGCCAAAGAGGGCAAGAAATAAGCCCTGTAAAAAGCAGTGATCATATTAAATTTCTCTCTACATACAAAAGTATTTCAAAGAACAGGCTCTTTGCATTTTACAGGAAGAAGAGAAATATCCCTAACATTCATTTCATTGGACTCTTTTACTTAATTAACTTCTCAGACAAAAATAAAAAGCTTTAATGATCTTGTTTGCTGTTGAAGTCTGCCTAGTTTTTCATAAGTCAAATAACTTGGAAGAAGGACTAACCAGGCTTCTACATATTTCATTTACTGTTTTTTTCAATTTTTAATTCTCTGGAATTTTGTTCTACTTTCCTGTCACAAAAAGATTTAGGAACATATGACAACATCCTCTTGTTATCTTCCTGGCAGAGTGATATCCTTTAATTAATACTCTTACCATCCATTAGTACCAGTAATGTTTATATTACAGCATGTGTAATGAGTTCTGAACTAACTATTATCACTCACAAATGAGACCTTGTCATTAAACCAGATAAATAACAACTAGGTTGTTCCATTACTCTACACTTGGGTCCGGTCAAGAATCAAATTAAATATTAGTAATTATTTGGAATTGGGAAAAATGAACAGGAACAGAAATATCATTTAATGCCACTCCATCAATCCATTAGACCCCTGCATTTAAATATTATGTACAGATTTTGTCGTACTCCTTGACACCATCCCAAAGTACCTGGGAGAGGTACAGGGAAATGAAGCAAAGGTAAATAATGGTAAGAATATCTTGTTTAAAGAAATGCACTCAGTCATCAGCCTGAAAAAGACAACTGGGAAGCCGTAAGAGTTCTACAAAATCACAAGCAGTACAGGTGGCTCCCTCTTCCAAAGTGAAAACAAACAGCTATCTAACATAGCAAGAAGCAAGCTCAAAATAAAGAAAGACGACGCCTTTTTGTAAAATGTGTAGTTAAATCATGAAGCTCCCTGCCACCGGATGCTGTGGATATTAAAAATTTCTGTGGGTTCAAGAAAGGACTAGACAAATTCACAGAACAAAAATCCACTGAGAGCTATTAAAAACATAAACCCTTGCTCAGGAAATCTTCAAGCCCCAAACTGCCAGAGGCAGCGGAAACATCACTACATTCTGCCTGCTCTTATTCAGTAGCCTAGGCAGTCAGTACTGCGCAGGAGAGACAAAATAGGACTCACAGCACAGCACTTACTCATATCTAGAGACAGGACATAATGCCAGATAAGCCTCGGGTCTGACCCAGCATGGTCATTCTTACAGACTTTGTAGGAAGATTTGGCCATGTACTTTTTGCAATAGCTTGAATGACTCAAGACATGTCAGTTGATCACCACCATCTGCTAGTAAAAGGTTATCACCCTCATGCATGAGCCAATACACCTCCATGGGTAAGCACGCTCTAACCACCTATCTAGGGTCACCTATTTTAGCAACAGACAACAACGAAGGAGGAAGAGCTGAGTTAACGCTGCAAAATTAAGGAACATGAAGATGTTCTATCTTGCTGGCTGAACCATGGGAGATGTTCTCCAGGGGATAAGTGACAATGGGTAGTTGGAGGCTCTATTGTCTTTAACTGCTCCAGAGCCAGAGGAGGTGGACCGCTATGCCTTTAGTCATATTACAAGGCTGAAGTTCTACCAGCAAGGACTTGTTTAGTGATTTGTGCTATGAGGTATGCTAAGCATTAACTTTTAACAGTAAAAATAACTGTGTTAATAAACAAATAGTTGACAAAAGTTGATTCGGGCTACCAAGCCCAAATGGCTTCAATGAAGACTGATTATACAGCTTTACTCCTTCCCTGTTCTTGCACACACATATTATCTTCACCCTCTTTTTTCAAAACTTTTCCTAACTTAGTTCTTAGCACGAGGACGGCCACTATGTGGACAGCTATTCAATACTTGTTTTTTTCCTCAGAGTTCAGTATTGCTTTCTCCTCCTCCCACTATTGCTTACTGCATACCATCCACATCCTGTAATGGACACAGAATTATCTCAGTCTTCATGCAAGCCAAGTCTACAAAGACAGTAAAAGAAGGCTATTTCTATGTTATATGCAGCATCATTGCCCCATTTGACAGATGGAGACACTGAAAGCAAGACTGCCTAAGGCCACACACTAAACTGGTGATTAGGCAGACCCTTGTGGGTCCCTGCTTCATGCCCATTATTCCAGATGCCATTCCTTCAGACCAGGAGATGCTAACCAGAGCTGGAAAGAATGCAACTCCTAACACTTCCCTGTCCCCAAAAAACCTGCAACTTTTTTCTTCCAAGGGGGCATAATTTTAAAAAATGAAGTTTTATACTAGAAGGAGAGAAGAAAACCCTAATTTCATTAAAAAGAAGAAAAAAGGCAACACAACCTTGTTTTGATCCATTTAATGCAGCCCCTACAGAATGCCCAGTTACTCCAGCTGCAGCAGCTAGCATCTTTAAAAAAACCAAAAGAAGACTGAAACAAAAACAGGACAGAACAATTAAGGCTTGCATGATTAAACTCTGATGTTTCTTAATCAGAACAGTCTACATTTGAATAACTTCAATATAGGGTTTCTGCATATGAAATGTTTCCATTAGTTTCCAGGTGCTGCAGAATTTTATTTCTCTTTTGCAAAATCATGTTAATTCCCACTAACAAAGATTTCAATTTAACCTCATCATAGCTCAATCTCGAGAATCAATATTCAGAGGAATACTGAAGAGACAGAAAATAGAGAGCTGCTTTGCTTGCATACAAGTTCTAGAGGAAGCCCGGACAGGTTTTCTCCAGGACAAATGGGAAAAATTCCTTCTTGAACAATACAAAACAACCCTGGAATAGCTGATAACAATGCTTTTAGAAAATATCCACCCATCCACAACAGTTCAAAAGTCAACAATAAGTCAATAATTCATTGGGAGGATGAAGAAAAAAACAGAAATGCTCTGTGCCTGAACCAGATATTTGTTACTAAGGTACTCATTGAGCAAAATCTGGTGTTTAACCCTAGGACTGTATCCAAAGACTGACTGCAGAATGTCCCTGACATCACCATAACATCATTTTCCCTCCCGCATGCCGTAAGAAGCTGCACTTGGAACACAGGCTTTGCATGGCTCCCAGTTTGTTGGCTGGCTGGATTTCCAGTCCAGCGCACCCTCCTCTATCTTTTTCTCAATGAGAAGTGGCTTAAAGGAGTTGTAGATTCCATTTCAAAAGCCCAGCAGCACTTAACATATTGGCTTCTCTATCCTCCATTTAACACAAGTGGGAACATTTCCATGAAGTTATACTTTTCATAGAACCATGGGATGTCTTAGCAAGATTAAAACCAAACAAGTTCTGTAACTGGATTCAGTTCTGAAATCATCAATTCTTTTTAAAACAGAACTGGAATTCTCTGTAGGGAAAAAAGTTTCAGTTAGTCTAGGCAACGCTTGTTGTTTACAACGAGCAATATGAACCAAAATGACAGAGCATAAACATGGTAGTCTGGATTTTGGACACTGCTTTCCAAAAGCAGTATTTTTTCTTTTCATGAGCACGTAAAGTGTTTAACTGCAATGGAAGGTCGTTTCAGAGCTCAATGTGTATTGACTGCAATCCTGTTTCATCTCCAGTTGAACAGGTAAGCAAATATGAATCAATGAACAGCCTATGATCTTTGAATTACTCAAGAGACTGCATGAGTAGCCAAGTAAAACACCTTCTTCCCAAAACATTCATGTTAGCTTCCTTGATATAACCAAACAGAGCACATTAAAATATTGGCTGCAAGAGGAGAAATACATAGCACTAAATAGGTTATTTTTTTAATTATTATTTTTAATTCTTTTATTTAAAGTTACAGCATCCAATAAGCAGATGGTTTTACAGATATCTTTGGGTCTAACGTGTAGGGCAATACATAGTTTCTCGAAAGGAGTCATTCTGGTTTGTTAACTGTTTCTGAGTTAAGGACCCCCAATCTACACATTGTCAAGACAACCATAATGACTCCTCCTGCCTGTTGTAATAGCTTACCTATCAAGGACTGTGATTCTCCGGCTCCCTAAACATACAATGTATCATAACATCTCTTATCAAGCCAATTATTCACAAAGACAGACTCGCTAAATCCTTTTACAAGCACCTTTCAATACAAAACAATACTCTTACGATCCACTCTGCACAGACAAGAATGCAGAACACTGATATAATCAGAGCGACCTCAATACAAGATGGTTATGCTTATTACTTAGCAGCCAAAGAGCTAATAAGATTAACTTTGATACTATACCCTCAAGCTAAATATATAAATTAATCTTGTGTGTTCTGCTGTCAATTTTCATAAAGGCTGGATGAGAAAATAAAAAAAGACCACTGTAGAATATTAATCATAAACTGGGTAAAGACTGGGCTCAAAATTAGTGTGAGAAGCAGTAATCATAAATAATATGGATGACAGAACTAATACAAGGTTTGACATAAATAGCCTCATTGAGCATTATTTTCCTATTGGTTTTGGAGGCCATGAAGATACATACACAGTTACTAAGAAAAAGAGCACCAACTAAGTCAAACAAAAACTGTGACTTACAGTGCCAATTTCTCAGCAATGACACTCAGGTTGCCTTTTTTTTTTTTTACCCCTTCCTCCTCCTATTTCTAACATGAAAAATGAAACTTCTCTTCTATCAAAGAAAAACAAAATCCACTACATAACCCTCAAAAGTTCTGCCTTAGTAGCAAAATTTAGTAAAGTTTTTGGCTTAAGAAGTCTTCTTGAACTGAATTTGCCAGTGGCTAAGAGATTATTCAGCCACTAACTTTACTAGTTGGTATACAGCTTTCCAAAATACACCTAACAAAGTGATTTTAAAAGTCATGGGTTTGTGCTACTGAATGAAAAAAACAAAACACGTTTCTGAGTGTAAGAGCCACATTCTGTTTTTCATCATCTCCCCACAGATAAGCAAAGCAGAAGGGCTTGAGACACTTTTGGCTTCTTAAGACTTACAGGTTGAAGCTCTGATAACTTTCAGGTGTATCTGTAAACGATTATTGCAAGAAAAATTAAATAAGAGTACATTTACTACAATAGTCTAAAACAGTACAGTTACCTGAATATTTTCTTATCACCATTGTCTGCATGACTGCAGCAGGGCCTGATAGAACACTTCATGATAAAACTTATCACTGACGTTATTTTAAAATTAAATGCAGAAGGCTATGCAACACAGACAACATTCAAGGTAACAAAAGATAATCTGAAAAATACAAGATACAGTTTTTTCTTTCAATAAGAACTGTACAGTAACAGAATGATACACCTAACATTAACTGGAAATAATGTGTAGAATGAAGATTGCTGTAACAAACTCAGAGATACTAGAGACAGAGTATATAGTCTGCATTAAAAAGTAACAGACAGAAAGTTTATTTATTATCTGGCTTTTAAAAACCAGCATTTGATCACTTAATTAAGCATTGCAGGAATCTGTATGCACAAGTGACAGAACATGTTTATAATATACTTTTGTATTTATGTTGAAATTTAACTTTGATAAATAATTGCATCCTTTGCAGAACATGTTTTCACAATGTTCTAGGATCACTCTTTTTGCTATGGAATTTTTTATTTTAAAAGATAAACAGAGCTATTAAGTCTCTAATAGTACAAGATTCTGACATCTTCAAAAAAATTCCTAGTGGTACACCTAAAAGCCATAATGGGCAATTATCTTACTAGATAACATTCATCATCATCTCCTGGGTGTTCACACCCAAGGGTATGGAGAAAGTCTCGTGTGGTTTTTAAGTATGGAATTACTAAAACAAATTTTTCCCTGCAAGGCATAATACATATAATTCTTCCTCAGGACTGTATCTTGCAAAGGAGAACAAGTCCTGAGAATGAATCCTGAAGCAGAACGTGTGTGCGTAGGGGGAGGGGGGGGCGCATAGAAGCCTAACCTTTTGCTGAAAGCACAGAAGAAACATGGATATTGTACTGTCATGATTAGTATTTCCTTAACTGCCCCGGTTTGGGCAACCCCTGGTATCAGAGATGGTTTTACTTTCTCCCCTTTGTCTGGAACCCTGAAGACTAAACCCAGCTGACATTTTCTGCTTCGTTTAGAAGCCCCCAAAGATCTTCCTTTCTTCTTGAACCCCTCCCACACCAGCCTTTCAAATACCTCTCCATTTTCAAATGCTAGCACTAACACTGAGTTTCTCTCTGCAACTTCTGGGAAACTTCACGTTAGTCCAAAACCTCTTCAGTGCACAAACAGGACAAAATTAGTTTCCTATGCTATGGTCATCTTACTTTCCAAAAACCTACCTGCTTGTACAACAGCTACTCAAAGTAACCATTTTTATTGCCTTCATCTGAATGCATAATTTACAGGGAGTAGACTGCCCCTCCTGCAGCATTCAGTTTAATAAAAAATTCATCAGAATTGTGACTTGTAAATAGGAAGATCCCTCAGACAACACAGACTAACAACTCCAAAATCACTTCTCCCTTCCTGTTGTCCGTTCAAATATTTGCAGATAACTACCAAGACACTCTCAAGCTTTATTAAGTTACGGAGGAAAATAAAAATATGCATTCTGTCTGTGGGTTATTATTTTTCTAGGGAGGGTGTAATGGAGAAAGAGAAATAGTCCAAAAGCCAAGGGTCTCAAAACCAGTTTTTAGGGTTAAGTATTTGTTTCAATACAGTATTTTGACAAACAGTACATAATGACAAGAGAAAAGTGGCTGCCTAGAGCCCTCGCACTCACATTCAGCAGCAGAGATGGCTCACAACAGCTCCAAAAAGATCCCACATAACTTCTTCTAAAATACTTCATAAGTTGGAATTGGTATTGTCAGGAAGTGTTTCTATTCATTGACAAAAACAAAAAACCAACCCCACAATACCAGAACCAGTAAAATGACTAAGACATTAATGAAGACTATTCCCTGAAATGGATATAACTCATCTGGATTAAAAAAAAAAAAAAAAAAAAAAAGGAATACCAAGGGGTGCTTGCACAACAGCTTTTTGAGTGATGAGATACATATTTCTGAAAAATCACATTCCGGTGAGAATTCAAGAGCTTTTAGCTCTTGTTCCTCCATACTCCTGAAAATTTCATTAGGAACCTACATAACCCTCGTAGTATTTTACAATCCAAACAAAGGTTTTCATTTAAGGACCAAGGTAGGGCGGTAGTAGAGTTGTAGGGAAGGTAGCACAAGGCTCTTCTCTTAAAGCTTCAGCTCTGCTATGTACTGAACTCAGCAAAGTGCATATTCCAGCTGAGCAAGAGCATTCATCTCAAAAGAAACACAAGAGAATGTGGGCTTTAAGCCAGTAAAATATTCAATGATCTGGAATCTCACAGGATAGACCTACCAAACTGGTTTCGCAACTGCCAGTGCATAAAGACAGCAATAAGTGCTTGCCTGGGTTGCAGCTTCTCATAACGGAATCAAACTTCAGTAGATTTTCTGTATTATCACTATCGACATTTCTCTTTCCTGCCAAATAATTCCTTTCTGGATCTCAAAGGAGCTTTACTGTTTATCAGAGCCACCAAAAAATCTGGAGATCAGATTTGAAAAGGGTGTTAACACTGAGTAACATATTTTGCTGCTGATATAGATGTTTATAATCAGCGTTCATTTTTTCCTTTTTTGAAAAGCAGCGGAAGGATGTCACAACCTTAAATGTCAGGGAGGTAAGAAGATAGAGGAAAATGAAATTTAGGAAGCGCACACTAATGCACATGGAGAAAAATTATGTCAATTACATCCACATAGTGATGGGATTTACATTAGCTTTAATACTCTGGAAAGATCTTGGAATCACTGTAGACAGTTGTTTTACAGTGTCAAATCAATGATCAGCAACAGTCAAAAATATTAAGGCTTATTAGAAAAAGAAAGCACAAAGCAGAAAATACTGTAATTTGATGCATTCACGCCTTAATTTATTCCATGAAGTTTCTTGCAATCCATCTTAGAAAGGGCACAGTTACCATGAAGAAGGCACAAAGAAGGTCGACAAAGGACAACCAGAGGGACAGATCTGGTTATTTAAAAGCAGAAACTAACCAGACTAGAACTTTTCAGAGTAGCTGGGGAACAAAACTTGCAAGGAAGAAGAAAGAAAAAAAGGTCTTTAAAAAAAAAAAAAACCTCCAAACCCACATGAACAGGACAGGCAATGCATATAGGCAACAGTTATTATTTATCATAGAACAAAAATTGCCATCATCAGATAAAATAACCAAGCAGCAGGCATACAAGAAAGGAAGAACTTTTGCCCCTGCAGCGCACAGTTAAATCGTGAAACTCCCCGCTCACTGTCACAGACTGCTGTGGAGCCTAACAGGACACCTGGATTCAAACGCACAAAGCCCTGATACCAATCCAGGCTGGGGGATGAAGAGATTGAGAGCAGCCCTGCGGAGAAGGACTTGGGGATACTGGTGCATGAAAAGCGCAGCCCAGAAAGCCAACCGTATCCTGGGCTGCATCAAAAGCAGCGTGGCCAGCAGGTCGAGGGAGGTGATTCTGCCCCTCTGCTCTGCTCTGGTGAGACCCCACCTGCAGTGCTGCGTCCAGCTCTGGAGCCCTCAGCACAAGAAGGACATGGACCTGTTGGAGCGGGTCCAGAGGAGGGCCACAAAAATGATCCGAGGGCTGGAGCACCTCTCCTACGAGGCCAGGCTGAGAGAGTTGGGGTTGTTCAGCCTGGAGAAGAGAAGGCTGCGAGGAGACCTAATGGCAGCCTTTCAGTACTTAAAGGGGGCCTACAGGAAGGATGGGGACAATCTTTTTAGCAAGGCCTGTTGTGACAGGACAAGGAATAATGGATTTAAACTAAAGAAGAATAGATTTAGGCTAGACATTAGAAAGAAGTTTTTTACAATGAGGGTGGTGAAGCACTGGCACAGGTTGCCCAGAGAGGCAGTGGAGGCCCCATCCCTGGCAACATTCAAGGTGAGGTTGGACGGGGCTCTGAGCAACCTGATCTGGTTAAAGCTGTCCCTGCTCACTGCAGGGGGGTTGGGCTAGGTGACCTCTAAAGGTCCCTTCCAACCCAAAGCATTCTATGATTCTATGAAAAAAAACCCCACAACTTTCCATATACTTGACATCCTTTTAGAAGCAGAAACTAGCTTTTGGAGAGACCAAATTCCACGCAGTAGCTCTGGATCTCTCAAATAGTAAAGCCACCATAAATCCCTCCTCTTAAATTTCTCAGAGGCACAAATACAATCCACAATACATTCCTTACATTGGAATGAATAAGGAGTTAATGGAGTATCATACTTCATATTTAAAGAGCCAGCATACTTTTAATGTAAGTTTAACAAAACAGTATGACAAAATTTCTACTGGACAGTATGACATATAGCAGTATGACAAGTTCTACTGCCTTGATAATAAGTATTATCTGAATAATCTATTTAGCTTAAAAAAAAAAAGCTTAACTCCTTCCATGCTATTTTATTAAAAAAGTGCTAATCGTCTGTTTTAAGATCCCCCTCCTACACTAAAAAATGCCTTTTTTAGAAGTACCCAAATCAAACAAATTCAAACCACTTTTTAAAAACAGTGTTTAAACACATTTATAGATAATAATGTTTCTTTATTTTAAACTAAAGCCATATATAGAAACTGAGATGGAAGTGAAATTCCCCGTGATAATTAATTGCCACTTAAATTACTCAGCACCTGCATACATACAGTAAAAGACAGGGCATACAAAATTACTACCCATACAAAGATGGGCAGAAGTTAAAGAAGATAAATCCCCCAAAACCACAGGCTTTACTTTACTGTGGGACAACAAAGACAAGAAGAAAGCAAGAACTGGGCATTCAGTTGGTCTAATTTTTATATCTGCCAAGAATCCAGACGTGGGATTTGATACGCAGAAACTCCAACTCCCATTGGTACAGAACCTCATAGTCCCTGTCCCTATTCACTGTACTCAGCTCCTCCTGCATACCCTGCAAAGGCGGGGGGGAGGGGAGAGGAAAAAAAAAACTACTGAGATTGGAATCACTTAGTATGTTTAAAAACTAAAAAAAACCCCAAACAACAAAAATAAAAATACCCCAAAACATCAAGCGACTAAAACATTGCTCCCCAGCCCACTAGTGTTCACCAGTAACAGTAACACGGCTGACTTGTATTTAATTCCATTTGTACGAATATATCATTGTTTAAGTGCCATTTTGATTTACAAAGGGACAAGAGAAGCGTTTGTCAAAATATCATGAAAGTCTTTCGGGTACATTAAACATGCAAAAAAACATTGCAAGATTGATGCTTAATCCAGAGACACTCAGTGCTTCATAACGACTCCTCAAGACAAGTGACAAAAGTAGGCATGAAAATGAATTTTTATTGTAAAATAGTCTTAATGTCTCAAGGTGTATTGAAAACTGTAGCTTCTCACAAAAGACAAATCAAAGAGGCTCTGGAGTGCCAATGACAACAGGAATTGTGACAGCATAATGCATATTTTACTGGCAAATGATTTGGAAACTGTCAGAAAGCTGCTGGAAAAAAAGATGTGATTTGCAACATTATTTTTGTAACTTTAAGATGATTATGACTCCCAAGGAGATTTGGGATATGTTGCATTAAGAGACAAGGGTAGAAGAACTGAGTCAACAAAACAGAGAATTACATCATTGCTGTGCTGTGGCAACATAAATAAAATAAGAATAATCACATTTTTAACTTGCTGTATTTCAAATTCATAGAGAAGGCACTAAACAGAAAAAGTAGTATTATGTACAGTTATCAATACTGTACAAGAATATAAAAATCGCAAGTTCTTCAGTTTGTATGGAACCAAAGGAAGTGTGGATCCTCTGAATTTGTGGGTTAAATTTACTTAGACCAGGGACCAATTTGTCTCTTGGAGTATGGGGGAAAAAAGAATGGGGAAATTGTACCTGTTAGAAAACTTGTATTTTTTCACTTCCCAATGAAACCTGAACAAAGAAATGCTAAACAAATGGCTTAAATACGTCCTTAACGTTTTCATCTTCAATCCCGCAATCTAGGGATAAACAAAAGGTGGTAAGACTTAGATGAACATCATCTCAGTTCCCTTCTCCACGGGAAAATAAGTTGTGTCATACTGGCTAGGGTGCAGATAATGGCATCTTCAACGAGGTAAGCAACAAACGTTACAGTTTAAAGTGAAACACTCATGCAGCATTTTTGAGTTATCAAGAAATTTCTCAGCATACAAAGAAGATCTGGTTATGTAAACAGGAAATGTACTGCTGTGCCTACACCCCTCTTCATAAAATGAAATATTTTGGATTTCTCATTTGACCTTAGGCTCCCAAACAGCATGAAGATGCAGCAGCTCTAAGCTCATACAGCAAAAAGCCAACCATACCAACTGTATTTGTGAGAAAACTTCATTAAGTCTGTTGCCAAGCCTCACATTTATGCCTACAAGAATTTGCTTGGAGACACATGTCTATGTTTTTAAATCAGTGTATCTGTCTACTTTCCGATTAAATCAGTCATGGTAGTAGATGACAAAACAACATACATACAACAACTATGAGAATTTTAACATGTTTGAAGTACTTCAGACAATTTATATCTCAACAGGCTAACAAAGCTAAGCTCATAACCCCACTTTCCTAACATTAAGGACCTTTCAAAAATGTTAGTTTTGCTATCTTTACATACCTGTAGCATAGCAACTTGAACTGAACATATTTATTTAGTGTCTGTATACATGGAGATAAAGGTAGTATTACCAACTTCAACTGTTTGGTTTTGTTTCAATGTATATTTGCACATGCATGTATAAACATTAAAATAAGCCATCCAGTCTAGTATTCAAAACTAGGAAGGGGAAAAGAAGAAGAAAAAAAAAACATAAAAACCTAAAAAAACCCAGCACCACACCACCAAAACCGCCCCCCAAGATGGTTATTACAGCATAACACCTCTGTTTCAAATCACAATGACGACACCGAAGTAAAGAAAGTACCAGAAGGAACCATCTGAGGCCTCACTTGAAAGCATTTTAAAACATGACAAACCTTAAATTATAAAATGTCTTAAGGATGTATTCTTCCCAGATTTCAAAGTTCCACATAAGCTTACATTACTTGAATGTACATGTGTGAGGACTTGAAAGTAGACTGAAAACATTTCTTTCTAAGGCAAGAAGGAACCAATGCCATCAACGTGCCCAGCTACCACTGAACGGGAATTTCAGGACTTAATACTTCAAGTCCAACAGGTATAAGTGAACGGGACTGCACCTTGGGGGGGTGGGGGGGGGGGTGGGTGGGGGAGGAATCCAAACACTTGAGAGTTTCCAGCAATGAAAAGACCATCACAGTCTTAAGGAAATATCTTACTAACTTTACAGTTGCACATTTCTAATCTTAATTTGTATAGCTTCTGCCAACATTTGGATCTTCATATGCCTTGGTCTGTTAGATAGAGAAACTCTCCATCAAGATTCTTTTCTGCAATATAAATAAGTTTTTAAGTTTCTCTTCAGATTAAGCAACTGAGAAAAATATATGTTTTATGGTGTTTGTAGTTTCCAAGGAGCTTGAGCATTTTCATATGCTCTTCATATGTTCAAAGGGTCTTCTCTGACCCTTCACAATTTTTTAGCATTCTCCTGAAAACAAGCAGCAGGACCAGACTCAACACCCATAAATGTAACAAATACAGCAAATATCCATAAAACCCTTCAACTTATACTTGCAGAGATCATACATTTCTGGCATCTGTCAGTCTGCAAGGCCATGTTCCGCTTATTAAATATACTCATCCTCCTCCTCCACCAACCAGCTGCTTTTCACAGTAAGTGTTAACTGGCCTGTAGGCATGCCACATTCGCTATTTCTTGACTTGTTGAAAACGTCCCCAAACAGATTATGCAAGGACAAAGAGTGGCATTTGCTGTGATTCTAACGATTTTATTGTCAACGCTCAAAAAAGAAAAGCAACTTTTCCAGCATAGAAGTCTCACCATACTTTTTAGAAACAAAAGGCAGCAGCAAGAGAATTCCCTCTACAAACTAGAGCAAAGTACTGGCAGTTGTCAAGGAGAAACTATGTTGAAAGTGCATTCATTTCCTTGCTACTTCAGTTGTACTGAATTACATGAACAAACTTAGGAAATTAAGGTAACATATCCTAATATCCAATCTGTACAATATACCCAGGTAGTAATTCCTAGATGGAGGTTTATGAGTCAAAAAACATCTCTTCAGGCATTCATGATGGTTACAAAACTGCACTATTTTTTCCTAGTTTTACCAGCAAGCTTGGAAAATAATATGCTGAAACTGGGAGGGGCAGGGGGAAGTAGTACTAGCCATATTACATTTCAGTAAAAGTACGTGCATGTGGTTAATCAAAAATGAGTATTCCCAAAGATTATTTTAACCCCACATACTTTGTTGTGGCTTGAACCAAGTCCTGTTTAACTGGATCTGTTACCAACAGAAGGTAGCAGTTCTTTTCCTCAGGTCTGTTTTGAACTATTGGACCTCTGCCTGGTCTCCACTGTCTGGCTTCTCAAAGCACAACTCAGATGGAGAATCCAACCCATAAGATACTGTGAAATGCAAATCCCCAACTCTTGAAGGTGCTGACTGACAGCTATTAATAAGACTTTTATGTGAATAATACATACCACGAAACAAGATTCACAAAAGCATCTCTGTGTACACAGAGCAAACTAAAATCTTTATTATAAGCTAACTATATCACTTTATTCCTTTATTAAGGAGCCATTAGATTGTTTTTCTTTGTCTATGCTAAAACAGATTCTTTATAGAAGTATACAAGTTAGTACAGCTTATATTAGAAGGTAAAATATTTGACAATACTTTATGAAGGCATTCATACACACGTTGGTTTTAGCTGCAGCAGTCTCTCAAATGTTCTCACAATTTCTGCCTTTCCCCAAAATAAAGGGATTTTACCTCTCCTACAGTAAAGCTCAAGTCTTACTTATTTCATAGTTTCCAAGAAGGCAACCTCCGTAGCCCTCTAAGCTTCCCCTTATCTAGGCTAACTAGTAATTCTCAAGATGCACAAGGAAGCATATTTCAATTTTTTTCTTCAAGTATTGGTATACAGCTGGTTTTACAGGCAGTGGTAGTGCTAGACATGAAAAGGTTCAAGAAGGGAACAATTTTTTTTACTAGGTAACCTCAGGTTTGGAGCAGTCTTTTTCAAAGCAGCAAGTTCCACCTGCATGCTTCCTGCAACTTGTAAGTCATTTTAGCCTTAGAGGGAAAATACTACCCCTCTACAATATTCATGGTTTTAACATAACAGTTTATAAAAACAGTACATCCCAAGAAAGCAGAGTTCTTGGGTTCTCCCTCCCTCCTCTCCTCATCATCATTTGTAAGCAAAAGCTTAAAGGCAAATAAGGTAGGACAGAAGACGATGAGAAGATGCAAGGAATGGACATGAAGTGAAATGTACACTTTCTGAATGGCGCAGTCGCAATGTTCCTAAGGCCCTTATTGCACCAGTAATCTAGGAAGGCTTTTGCACACAAGCATGCACCACCACAACACTGTAAATCTGTTGGTTCTTCATTTAAATGTGACCTGCTCTTTTAAGAACCGCAGCTTTTCAGAACTGATTAGTACATGTTTACACTGACATTTGGCCACCTCTTGAAATGAATCTAACTACTGCAGCAGAAAAAAAAAAGTTAAAATTCAGCCAGTTATCCCTTCTTGTGCACTTCCAATTAGCAACCAAAGAACTTAGTTGACTCAAAAAGAAAATGTCTTTACTGTGAAACCCTACCCTACCTATTGTTTGTTTTACCAAGAATTTGTGTTCTTTTTGCACGGCAGTGAGACAGGGGCAAGGGTGAGGACTTGGGGAAGAAGAGTGAAGACTATTTTTATATTTGATAATTTTCCAGAAGCAACTGGGTTCTTGCCCTGGTATTTTTTGCAGAAAGCAGGATACGGTCATCATAAAGACTTCTATCTTTCACAGAAAAGTAAACAGATCAGCTGAGTGCCCACCTCATCTAAGATTTATTATAAAAGAATTACAAACCTTAGCAGCTTTTAAACAATTCATTCCCCTGTTCCTTTCCTTTCATAAATTCACCTCTCCCCATCAACAACAACAAAACAATTGTCATCAAACAAATGTCATCAAACATCTGGATGGCAGCTGCTTGATGGAAGACGAACCAAAAGGTGTCTCTTCCAAAGACAGAAGTACTGGAAGTACTTGGAGAAGAGCTGTATTGGGTTTAAATGGCAAGGTTTTGGTAGCGGGGGAGGATGGCTGCAGGGGTGGCTTCTGTGAGAAGACATCAGGGGCTGACCCCATGTCAGACACAGACAGTTCCAGCTGTCTCCAAGTCAGACCTGCTGCTGCCCAAAGCTGAGCCCATCATAGAAACTGGTGGCGCCTCTGTGATAACATATGTTAAGAGAAGTTAAAAACCACTGTGCAGCAGCTGGGAGAGAGGAGTGAGAAAATAGGAAAGAAAGAGCCCTTCAGACACCAAGGTCAGAGGAGGGCAGGAGGTGCTCCAGGCACTGAAGCAGAGATTCCCCTTCAGCCTGTGGAGAAGATCGTCGGGAAGCAGGTTGTCCACCTGCAGCCCGTGGAGCACTATGCTGGAGCAAATATCCACACTGCAGCCCGTGGAGGACCCCACGCCACAGCATGTGGATGTGCTCTGAAGAAAGCTTCAGCCCATGGAGAACCCATGCAGAACCCATGCAGAATCAGGCTCCTGGCAGGAACTGTGGCCTATGGAGAGGAGCATGTGCAGGAGCAGGTTTTCTGGCAGGCGCTGTGGTGTGTGGAGAACCCACACTGGAGCAGTCGGTTCCTGAAGGACTGTACCCTGTAGAAATGACCCATGCTGGATCAATTAGTGGAGGACTGTACCCCACGCTGGAGCAGGGGAAGAGCATGAAGAGGAAGAAGTGGCAGAGATGAAGTGTCATGGACTGACTGCAGCCCCTAATCCTCATCCCCCTGTGCTGCTCAGGGGGAAGATCCTGGTAGAAGAGTTTGGAGTGAAGTGGAGCCTGGGAAGAATGGAGGGGAGGAAGAAGGTGTTTTTAGAATCATAGAATCATAGAATCGTTTAGGTTGGAAAAGACCTTTAAGATCATCCAGTCCAACCATTAACCTACACTACCAAGTCCACTTCTCATTATTCTACTGTTATTAATTGGCAATAAATTAAATTAATTTCCACAAGTCTAGTCTGTTTTGCCCACAACAGTAATTGTTAAGTGATTTCCCTGTCTTTATCTCAACTCAAGAGCTTTTCATCTTATTTTCTCCCCATATCCTGCTGAGGAGGGGCAGTGAGAGCAGCTGGGTGGGCAGCTGGCCAGCCAGCCAAGGTCAACCCACCACAAGAGCACACCTCAGAAGTCACACCTCTTTAGTTTCCAAAGAATAGGATTATTACAGAAGACAAGACAAATGTGACTTAGCTATCACTGGAAACTCTTACATTAATTTTGGCTATAGTTTGATGTGCTGTCACTGCCATCAAACAATAATTTAATGTCCTGTCCCTATTCTTCTTCCTATCCACCAACTTCCACAATCACTTCCATTCCCAGGTTCCCCTGTGCTCTGCCAGGATGAGCACTTTCACAGGTACATAATGAACCAAATCAGGAAATTGGGATACATGCAGCAAAGATTAGCAGTTAGTTTAGCTCCCTGATCTGGTAGAGCACACAGCTGAGCAAATAGCAAAGCTAATACCACTTACAGGACAGAAAGGGGTGGAAACAAGGTCTGAGAGTGGGGAAAAAAGGAAGGGGCAGGCTCTGGGGGTTTTCTGTTTGTTTAGCGGTCAAGCTGACTTAAAACTACCCAGCAAAATGCAGCTTCAGACAGATGCTTTCCAGTAACCTCCTTTGGTCAGAAGTTCTGGGAGAACTACTGGACAGCTCAACCACCCTTCACAGGAGAGGGCAGAGATGGAGGTGCTAGAATAGAAGCTACAAGAATTCAAAATTACTGCACAGTTAGTGTGACATCCAGCAGACAACACCTATGACCACAGTTCTGAAGTAGAGGGGGGGAAAAAGCAAATTCACATCCCAATTCACCTGATGCACTGTGAGCCTTCCTTCCTACACGGGTTTGTTTAGTAAGGGACTGCTCTAGACTGTGATAAGTTTCATGAATATGTAACTTGACAAAAACCTGTCTGACAAAATAACCTAAGTAATCATATGCTCATTCAGTTTAAAATTAAACAGAAGAATAAGAGGAAGAAAGAAGCCTGTAACAAGAGTTCCACATTTCAGAAAAGCAAGATCTGAGTAATTAAGGGAATCTGAATTTAGATGTGACTGTATACGGAGAAACTGCAAAGGTACAACATGAGTTACCTTGAAATTGCATGTTAGTTACAAGACCAGCAGCTCCATAAAACGCCACGAAATCAGGGTTGACTGAAGAAGTGATACGGAGATGCAAGCAGAGGATCATGCACTGGGCAGGGGGTGATGGAGGGTGGAATCAGTATTCAACTATACCTGCATATTGATATATTTTAAGAAGTTAAGATAACCAGGTTTGGTACCAGAAACTAGTGGAACTCCCAACAGCACAAGAGCCGAGTCAGCTCCCAGTGTGACGCTGTGGCACTCCTGCAGCCGCAAGTAAAGCCTAGGCACTCTCACCAGACACTGGGTAGTTTCAGCCTAATTCAGGATATTTTTGCAACCACATTGATACTTAGAAAACTATCATTTTGTGCAAAGACAAACCAAAGTTGAATTTCCAAAGTAAGGAGAAACAGCTTTTTAATCTATAAAAGCCGAAAGGTAACACAGAGCAAAGGCAGCCAATGCACAGTAATGACACAGAAACAGATACAGCCTAAAGATTAAAGTATGATCCAAACTAAAATTAATATTCAACCTAAATCTTCAACAGTGCTACCAGTGTGAAAACAGCAGGAGAAATTCATACGAATGAGTACATTAAAAATGAAAAATTATCACACTATTACACAAATAAGAAAAAGAATGAGCTCTATAAACACAAACATGGGTTAGGACAGATACAATTTAACACTAAAACTCAAACACATGAAAACAAAAGACTTGGTACCCAAGATTTTTAAATTGATTGAATTGAGGAGTCTGCTCTCATAACATAGCAAATATATGCCTATATTTAAGAAACAATGATCCAACAAAAATGCTCCATTAGGTTGACCTTAAAATAAATCAATTATTTAGAACACTGTTTGAAGGAAAATAACAATTAAAAGCTTAGAAATTGATAGAAAAATAGGGTAAAAGGCAACACAGATTTATCAAAGGTAAACTGCATCAGATCAGTGGATATCTCTCTTATACAAGGCAAAAGATTTATTTACTTTTAAAAAACCCAAAACCACAATAGCTCTAATCAACTAGTCACCAGTAAAGCACATGATATCAAGCTACAACAGCAGTTTAATAATTACAGTGAAGAAGATGAGAACTTACACCGAAGCTGTATAGATAAGAAGCAACTAGGAAAAGGGTTTGCTGCAAACACCCAAAAAGAGGAATGTCTTTGTTCAATATTGTTCAAGAACTGATGTTGAGACCAATCTGATTTAACATTTCCACCCTGGCTTTGGGAGAGCTTGGCTGCTACCACAGAGCAGGGAGGCATTACCGACACATCTATGCAAAGGAGGGAAAGACAGGGAAAATAAAAGGTGGGGGAGGGAGAGAAAAAAAATGTTTGAGGTGTCCTCACCCACAGGAAACCAAAGGAAGAAAGAAAGATTTTCCTAAAGTCCAAAAGGCAAAGAATAATTAAAATAAGATGCTTATTTGTCCTTGTAATTCCACAGGATCAAATCATAGAATACCATGTTGGAAGGGACCTCAAGGATCACGTGGTCCAACCTTTCTTGGCAAAAATCACAAATTGATCCTCTTGTTGTTACCTGTTTTATTTTTCATGATGTTTATTTGACTTAAAGGCTCTTTACAGAAGAAAAATAATCCTACTAGCGATAGCTACTTTCATTTACATAATGTCTTTCAGTGAACAAGAGTACCTTTGCAAAACAGACGCTACAATGCACAAACATGCAAACCCCTCTTCTTTAAGCAACCTGCAAAATACCAAGTAACATCAGTAGTAGAACCAACTATATGACCTAGGCATTGCAGCACCTTGTATCCTGCTTTGAATACTAAGCTAAAAGAAGATAAGACTTCTGAAGACACACAGAATTGCCATACTATTTTCCCATGCCTGAATTACACTAAGCAAAACACCAGCAGAACAACAACATGTTGTTTAAGCTTTTGGTGTCCTATGAAATACAAGTTTCCATAATTCAGGATGGGGAAGCGATTTAAGTTGGTAACTTCCAAGTGATCTCAAAAACTATACTGTAACATAGCCCAGAGTTCATAATGTGTTGTGAAATATATTACTTTTCTAATGAAAGTCATTTGCACTTCAAAGGGTGTCAATGGGAGGTTAGATTACTGCCCAACAGAAGTTCAATCTCATATTAATACGGAATAAGGTCAAGCTATTTTTCTTCAGTTTAATATTTACTTCATTGCTACTACTTACAAGGTTCTGAGATTTTTTTCACCTTTTATCATACACTTGAGGAATCTGTAGCACCACATAGTCAAAAGACGACCATAAATATTCACTTCATTTAATGATCGATGTTCTCACAGAATACGATGAGTAAAGATCAAACCTGTGAACATTATTATACTATTTTTGTTTCCCCTACTTTTACTTCTAATCGCCTGAACATTTAAAAGCGAGTTCAAAAAAGCTTAGAAAAGAGCTACTAAAATGACAAAAAAAACAGAGAAGCTCTTAGGAGAGAGGATGAGAACAGCTTGTTCAGTCTAGGAAAAGGATGTGATTATTCCCCAAGCAAATCCAAGTAAACAACAGTGCAGTGAAAGGAAAATGAGCATAAACAAGTTAGAATTTCCAGATTAAATTTTTTAATGAGTTACTCAACCCTCAGAGTCAAGGTTCTAGAATGGCCTTCTAGCAGAAATAGTAAGGATAAAAACCTTTTTGAAATGGAGTTTGACAAGTAGGGACTACATGAGGTAACAATAGTGGGAGATTGGATTTAACGAAGGAAATCCATGATATCCTAATACTCAATTCTCCTATATTCCAAATTTATTTGTAATTACAGTTTTGAGACTATAGGAAAAAATAGGAAGGCAAAGACATAGCACTGTTTTACATATCATTCAGTAGAAAGGAGGACTGTATTGTCTGTATTTTTCATAGAGGATGAATATGAAGTTATTTACTATTACAGGAAACTGCAAGTTGCTGTAGCACTTCTGCCCACGAAAACCCAAGAGATCTGTACAAGTTCCATGACCATAGCATCATATTTTCCATTGTAGTAAAGACAATATTCATGAAGCAGATGGTCTCTTATTAATAGAATTCATTTATCTTATTCAGAGCAAATGAAGCATGTAGTAGACAACAAACCAACTGGCCCACTAAGAAACAGATTAAATCTGACCTTTTCAGATATCAGTTTAAATGTTTGAAAATCCTAATTTAAAAAATTGTGCAACATTTTCTTAAAGCAGAGACATCATTTCATATGGCATTTGAAACTCAAACCCACTCCGTTGGTAACCTGACATCATCCAATTACAAAATTTCTCTAAAGAATACCTATTTCAATATTAAGGCACAAGAACACCCATGTTGAGTCATTCAAGGACTTAGTTAACACAGTAGTCATTACTGACTATGGAAATTCACTCGCAGTGATTCTTGGTCCAAAATGAAACATCGTGTGATGGACAGAAAATATTGTGCTCTGTGACAGTCCACTACATACTAGTATTTGTTTTCTTCATATATATTTGGCTAAAGAAAATATGATATGGACTGCAGCTGTTTTAAACACTAGAGGAAGCAATTAAACTCCTTCTCTGGCCAAGAACCACCTTATCGTTAGTATCTTTGCATAAAAGGCTGAACACTGTTGGAATTGTTTTTGAAAATTACGTCCGTAGCCCATAGATAACTCAGACATCAGCAGAAGTTGAGCTTCTGGACAGTACAAATGCCTATCAGAAGTAACAGAACAGCGAGGGAGCAGATGACTTCAAAACATTAATGTCAACTACCAAGTTTCAACTTCCTTTTAGTGGGAAACCTTTTTTTTGCTAATTCATAGGGGAATCATGTATTTAGAGACTAAGAAACGTAACGTGCTGCAATGCCCTGCCACTCACCCAACCCTAACATGAAAGGCAAGTTATGCATTTTTGTATTATATGACTAAAACAACTAAAAGCAATCAATTTTCAAAGGCACTGTGAGTTATTTCTCAAATTCTTGCTAGGAAGCTATACTTTTTTTAATTCCATGTTCGTCATCATAGTATCACATAGGGAATACAAAGAATCAGTTGTTTTACTTAGAATTTAAATTAATAAAAGAGAATGATTGCTACCAAACTTCAGCAGTTGTTATTCAATGAACTCGGTCCTGCTCCAGTTAGAATCTGGAAAAGACATTGTAAAGATATAATCTTATGAAAATATGTGAGTCCAAGATATCTGGGAAAATGCATCTCTCTGGAAAGATACAAAGGAGGGTTTTTTACATTAAAAAAAAAAGTCCCAAGAGAGATAACAAGATCATAGGTTCTTATGCTGTAATTTTGTCCTTTTTTTTCTTTTCCAGCCAGCTAACCCCCAAAATTTCCATATACATAGCCAGGTTCATCACTGTATTTTTATAATTAGGCTTACGAGAGAAGAAAATCATCCCCGAAAACTGTATGTCAAACCAGTTTCAAGACAGTCTTTTCTGTGTGGAATTTCTATAAAACCCTGTTAAAAAATATCCCCTCACACCCCCCACAAAAGATGGTATTTCCATCTTGTGCCTGTTTCTCTGTTTCTCCATGTGTTAAGTAGTAAAATAAAACTACTAATGATTGCTGCTAAATTACAAATTCCTAAAGATATCTGTTAAATCCTATTTTTATTACACCACAGCTCTGCATTAGTTTGCATCATATTAAAACACTTTGAAAAGTATAGCATTACTTAAAACAGCTGCAAATCCACTGAACTTTCAACCATTTAAACCAAAATTTATGTAGTACTCATCTTTGAATACATGACCTTGTTAAAACAGGATTTAAGATGGAGAGAGAAGGCCTCAAAAATCAGAGGGAAAAACTGAAGGCACAGCAATAAGCCATGAGATCACCTGTACAAGATGCATGTTACTTTTCTGGATTGTTTAATACAATATTCATTAACTTTGGCAGAACAGTAGGCCTATTATGGAAATTAAAAGCATACAAGTATTGCTATAATGAAACTTCCTATATAATCTATATGACAATACCCTAGACTAGGTTGCTTCTTCAGAAGGCAACTACAAAGAAATTACGAAGTACACTACTGGCAAAAAGTACAGAAAGACTAGACTTGATGTTTTAACTGAGAACAAGTTGGAATCGATGAGAAGGAAAAATTTCAGTTCTGCTTCAGGAGTCCAGCTACAGCGGGACCTCACTGCGTGAAGCACTTAAGCATATGCACTTTAAACATGTATCTGAAAGATTTATTAAATTAGGTGCCTGAAGAAGTTATGAAATCAACAGTTACCTAATAATCAAGAAGGCAAATTGTACCAGGAGAATGGGTTTTTTAAAAGGTTGGGTTTTTTTTTTTCTAATTCATAAGTTAACAAGAAAAACCTCCTCCAGGTGCACCAAAGAAAACTATATGGCCCTACTTAATTGTGCCTACACACAGAGTTAAATCTCTACTAAAACGTAACTTTTTAATGTAATAGGAACATCTATTATATGCACAAACTAAGCCTTTCAAGAGATAGTAATGTATTTAGTACCCTGCTTGATTTAAGAACGAAAATCCTTCTAGTCTCTCACTGCAAATACTAATTGTAGGACAAGGCTGAAGGAGGCACAATGGCCATACAAATGCAATGCTAACACCTAACTAAACTGGACCATACAATCCGTGCTCTTCTGGGGTACTCCCAGAATCTCACATATTTAGAAAGAGAAGGAAACAGTGGGAAAAAACACTAGGAAAAGGCTGCTGAGGATTTGCTATCAATCCTAGCATTATCAGCTCTCACTGCATTCATAATAGTCAGCTGCTGCTTCATGGAGCACAGTATTACAGCTCTACATACTGCTTTGGAAAGCACCATTCTCCAGAATGAACGTAGCAAAACCACATTAAAATAAAGTCTGACCTTATCTTGGGACCACTCCAACAATTAAAATGCAAAGCGTTCGCATGCTACTTTAAGTGTATCTGTTTTACCTTCAATTTATGTGGAATCTTTTGTCAGGTATTTATAAACATTGCATTTTTACAGTAACTTCTTAGATACTGGATTGTGCACAAATTAGCATTTTGTAACTTTTGTAATATAGAAGTTTAATTCCATCTAAAAAACCATGCACATACTGTAGTTTCATATAATATCTTACATTTAGGTAACTTTAAAAGATTATAGTATTCTAACTACGTTAAGTCAGCCTCACGGTCTCCTCTCTGAACATGGTCAGGAAGGACATGTTCCAAAACTCATTTCCACTGAAGCTTTGCAACACAGCCTGGATTTTTCCCCCCCAACAGAACTGATCCTCCAAAATGTTATGTAAATGAAAAATCCTAGATCACCTAAAGAGATAAAATATGGTAAGTAATGCCTGTTGTTCTCCAGGGCTTGTAGGTTATTAAATATTCCAAGACCAAATCATAAGAGTTCATCACTGAAATCAACTACTTACTCCCATTTGATTAGATTTTCAAAGAGAATTTTAAAAATAATTTAAAAAAAAAAAAAGCCTTGCACAAGTATTTTACACTCCACTGATTTTAAAGTTGAGCAGGAGTAGCTAGTGTGCTCTAATGAGTCAAAAGTTCTTTAGGAAAAATACAATAGTGCTACTTGCCATAACAGGTACACTGTCCTTGCAGCATCTACACCAGAGTCTATATAACATAAAGCCAGGATTTTTATTTTGTTGAGAAAAATCCAGACATTTCCCCAGCTGTCCTAACACAGGGACTGACTGAGGCAGTATTCTGTGGAAGGCATGGTCACAAAACTATGGGATGTGAAATGAACAAAAGGAGAAATATTTCATACTACTCAAGAGCAGACCTTTTTTTCCTAAAGGCTAAAAGACACTATAGCACACAGTGTCTTAAAATTACACAGAGAATACAATAAGCATTGTGTCAAACACAGTAACATTTGAACTAAAAAGTTTTGAAAATCAGGAGAACTTGCAAGTTAAGTAGTCATTACTTGAGGGAGAAATATTGCTTCTCCTCGAAGAGCGAGAGAATTGTTAAACATGTAGATACAGGGTCTAAATCTAGCAAGGACTCACAAATATTCTTCACAAAAATAATAGGATTAGTCACTTCAGAATCAAGGTCTAAATTAGTTCTCACGAATGATATTCCTTCTACAGCAGTCTGTCTTTGACAACTTCGGAGGAGAGTTGTATTTGTTCATATTTGACCTGGAACAAAAAGCAGTCAATCTCCAGTGCTAGTCCAGGTCAAAAAAAGTACCCATACGGTATCCTAACCTGTCACTACTATTTGTGCACACCATCTTACAGGAGCAGGTTTGTAATAGTAAGTTTTTATCAAACTTACATTTTTACTACTTAAAACAAGCTCAAACTTCCTGTTTCATGGAGCAAGCTATTTAGCAGAGAAAGACCTAAACTTTTTTGCTCTGGAAAGAAAACTGTATCATTGAGTTTTTAGCTATATATACACACATGCACATTTTCTGTGTATTCTATCATCTCACATTCTGTGGGCATGGATACAGGAATTTAGTGAATTAATACAAATTCACATAAGATACTAGATTTGTATCCAGCTACTCACTAGAAGAGAGATGTGTCCAGAAATACCTGCACTTACATGAAGAGTCTCAAAAAGACGATAGCTGCTTTATGTAAATGCAATGCTGTAAATAAACCATATATAGTTGATGCATGGACAAGTACAATTAACATTCAATCCTACTGTTGGCCAAACAAAATCTTCACAATTTGACCTCCTAGTGCAGGTAGAGACAAACTTTGGGTTTAGCCTCTGGGCTAGCAGCAGTTAGGACTCCTATGAGCCAAGGAGCACATACTACCACCTGTTCCCTTGTCCACATAAAGAGCAATACTGCTACCCTTCGCCCTACAAAAACTAGCATACCATGTCGATGTGGCAGGTATTTTTAAGGATTACAGTGATTCTTTTCCTTGAGTATCTCACCTTGCAGCACGAGAAGCACAGTACTTCTCTGCTCTACCTGAAGGAAAGCTCTGGGCAACAGGTAAGAGAGCTCCAAAGTGACTTAAGGACAAGACGCAGGTGGCAAGGAGTTAGAGGAGAGGAGGGCAAGCCAAGTCTAGTAACGTTCATGGGAATTCCTAGTTTTCACTTCACGCTCTTCAAAGCGTCAGGGCCATTTTCACGCCCCGGCGAGCTGTCAGCGCTCAAATCACGGGGCTTTAAAAGCACGAAACTGCTCATCCTCATCTCTGCTTCCATAATCTTCCAAAACGCATAAAAGTTAAACTACGACATAAAGACAGGGGGTGGGGGAAATAGCAGCTCTCTTCACATAAATCCACTGCAGCGTCTTGCTTTGCCCATTTATCACGGACATCTCCGCTACCTAAAGACGCCCAGTTAGCTACCCAGAACGAGCCCCCCCCCGACCCCGGCAGCGCCTGGTCCGTTCAGCGACCCACACCGCGACTTTCAGCCCCCCGCCCCGAGGCTGGGCTCTTCCCACGGCGGGACCCCACGGCCCGCTCCCCACGGCACCGGCCCGCTCCCCACGGCACCGGCCGCGCCCCCGCGCTGCCCGCTGAGCCCGCCGGGGCGGCCGCGCCTGGGCCCCCGGGCCGGGGCAGGGCCCGCGCCGCCC
This sequence comes from Pelecanus crispus, assembly GCF_030463565.1. Classification (NCBI taxonomy): domain Eukaryota; kingdom Metazoa; phylum Chordata; class Aves; order Pelecaniformes; family Pelecanidae; genus Pelecanus; species Pelecanus crispus. The sequence goes on from NC_134643.1 coordinate 212,335,790, forward strand.
CCGCTCCCGCTCCCCCGGGAAACCCACCCAGCCCCGCCGCAGGCGAGGCGAGGCGAGGCGAGGCGAGGCAGCGCGGCGGGGAGGGAGCGGGGGAGAAAGTTTACGAGGCGCTTCCCAGCGGCTGCCGGCAGGGGAGCCCGCTCCCGGCGCCCATTCAAACAAAAGAAGCCCCTTCTGCCCGCCGCCCCCGCCTCCCCCGCGCCCCGGCCCCGCCGCCCGACTCACTTCGCAGGGCCCCGATGAGGAGGCTGCCGTCCTTAATCAGCTCCTTGATGAACTTGTTCGTCCTCTCCAGCTCGATCTCGTGACACTTCAGGCGCTCCCTGAAATCCGGGCTGTCCAAGTAGGAGTCGCTGAACTCCAGCGTGGGCAGCCCCATGGCAGCGGCGGCGGCCGCAGCCCCCCGGCCGGCGGCGAAGGGAGGGCCGCGCCGAGGGCAGAGGGGAAAGCGGGCGAGAGGAGGCGAGGCGAGGCGAGGCGCTGCTGCCGCCCCCTCCGCCTCCCCGGCGAGGCTCCCGAGCGGCTGCACCAGCCCCTCAGCGCCCGCCGCACCGGCGGGGAGGCAGACGGCCGTCGGCGGCGGAGGCGGCGCGCTGCGGCGGCTGTCACCCAGCTACATGCTGCCCGCGGGCTCCCAGCGCCGCCGCCGCTCCGCCGCTTCCGGCAGCGCTCCCTCTTCTCCCTCCCCGGCCCTAACTTCGGTCTGAACCTCCCCCGGCCCGGCCGAGGACGCCCTCCTGCCGGCGCGGCATGCTCACAGGCCGGGGACGCGGCCCCGGCAGTGCCCGCCCCCCGCTCGCCGCCGCCCCCTCCGCGCTCTGCCCTCCAGCGGCCTCGCCTCGGCCCGGCCCCGGCCTGGCCCGGCGGGGGACGAGGCGCGGGAGGGCCCGCACGGCGCTGTGGGGGCCGGCGCTCGCCTCCTCCTTTGCCTGGGGCGTTGGGAGTCGCGGAGGAAGGCAGGGAAGGAGGACCCACCTCGGGGGCAGGGAGGCTGAGGGGTATTTAGAGCCGTGCGCTCGGAGGAGGCCGGCTTGTGTCTGAGGCTGATGTGGAGGGGAGCGGCCCGCCGTTGCTGCGGGAAGAGGGCTGCCGGCCGGGTGTCTCCGGCCGCAGCTGGGGGAGCCGCGGGCGCTGGGCCGGAGGGCGGGCGGCAGCCGGCCGTGCTCCGGGGCACCCTCCGCGGCAGCCCGGCGCGGCCCCGGCCGGCCTGTGCGGGCCTGGGGCAGGGCAGCGCTCCGCGCCGCGGGAGCTGGGTGCTGGGAGGAGGCAGGGACCAAGGAAATAGAAAAGATAGGCACGTCCATGTTCTGCCGTGGCGCTTGGTTGCTGTGAGGGCACAGAGCTGAGCCAGACCCATCCTGAAGAGGAGCACCAGGAAACGGCAAGCCCGGTTGCTACAGCGAAGTTGTCTTTCCGAGTACGTGAGCGGGCTCATCGCAGCAAACAGAAGCACTTTGGACGATCCTTGTGTGTTTATGTGGCGTGTTTTTTCCAGACGTACCGTGTCAGTATGCAAGTATGTGTACAAATGTATGTGCTGGGTTTGAGGAGAGCTGCCTGTAAACACATCTTCAAGTCGGCAATAACTCCGTTGGAAACAACCATCAAAACTGGCCATAAAAGTAATTGTACTTCAGGACAGTCCACTGCTTGCCAAAAATAGCTTTCAAGAAGACTGCGATGCTTCTCTGTTAGCCGTGGACACGCTCCTACCAAATCATTCACAGTCTCCGTGTTTATGCAGTTTAATGCGAAAATGGGGGAAGGCTCAAAGCTGCTGCATGCTGTAGTTCCTTGATGCAATTTCTGCTCTTCAAACTTCTTAACCGTTCGTCAAAACTCACTTCTTCATATTCATGATAGATTTTTGTGTCAGAAATGCAGCAAAGAGGCTGCAGTTTCTAACCATGTGGCCTGCAGAATTTGTTGAAGTGAAAAAAAAAAAAAATTCTTTGTTTTTACAAGGCTGAGACTTCCTGCCCACAGGACAATCTCTGAGCTGGCTGTCAGTGTTGATATTAATAGACCCATTGAAGACTCTTAATTCACAGTGATCACAAAACTCAGCTCATCAACATGTTGCCTGAGACAAATTCTTTTTCTAGTAATAGGAAGAATAAGACTGGAAAGGACTGCTGGGCTAACAAGTTTAGTTTCTTGTTTTTTCAGGCAGTAGCATGTAATAATATCATCTGTAAACTAATAAACCTCATTTAAAATCCAGTTGAACTACTGGAAGGATGTTCCAAACAGAATATTTCTCATTATTAAAAACCTAATTTTCAGCCTACGTATATTCACAGAGTCGTTTTAGGCACACTTGTTCTTCCTTCAGCATCACCTGTAGCTGAAAAGATTCTTTGTCCTTTACCATGTTTATTCTTGGATGTAGTTCTAGAATGCAATAATGTCGCCTCTAAACTTTCCATATGACAGCTACATAAAACAAAGCTTTCTGTCATAAAGTCAAATACTAATTTCCTTCCTCATTCTCATGGTTCTTGTCTACATCTCCAAGTTTTATTTCATTTTAACTTGATTACTGAAATTAGACGCAACACCTTGTTCAGCCACATTAATGACTACGCTGCTGCAGACTACGCTACTGCACTAAACACCTTTGATGAAGATTGTATTTGTCTATTTCATGGTGAAATTATTTCTGTGGCTCCGCTAAGTCACATAGATCTTTCTTTTCCTCTGTTTTCAACCAGCAGATTCCAAAGTTAGAGCAGAAATATTCATTGGTCCCAAAAACATGTACTTAGCATTTTAGTTCAGAGCAATTATTCTGGTAATCAGGATGACTCATTTCTTACTATATAATGTTCTCATCTTCAGAAGTTCCATAACCACATTGCTGCTATTGGTATCAGGATCATGAATGGAAATATTAATGAGACCAATACTAATAGTGTACTCTGCAACACTTACTAAGAACTTCCCTCCAGCCTGACATCTTCCCTCAAAGTAACTTACCATTACCCATTTAACTGGTTCCTTATGTTTCTCAGAGTAATCCACATCTTTCTTAGCTGAACTGAGAATTTCCCAGCATACAGTATATCAGATACCATGTAAAAATCCTACTCGTTCATGTGTATAGCCATTCCCTTTTCTCAGAAAACCTTTTATTTTTAAGGAAAGAGATTTGCTAAGAATGATCTTTGTTTCATAAAGCAATATGTGATCAGATGTACACCCAACCCTACATTATCTTTCACTGATAGAGAAAAGGTTTATAGTTAACCTGTGAGCTTAATGAGTGTTTATGGCTGCATCTGGACGAGGATCTGGTTAACGGGTGATTTGGCACACCTGCAGAGAGGTTAACTAACAAAAATGTCTTGATGAAAAGATAAGCCTTAGTACGCGTTTTGTGTTGGAGTTAGGTAGAACCCTGTAATTTATTGCTTTCTAAAGAAAACAAGGTATTTGAAGGTATATTTGGGAAGTATAAAAGGTCCAAGCTTTATAGGGAGCAGGAAATAACTGTATTTGTCTTTTTTTTTTTTTTTCCCCCCGAGAAGATTCTAGTACAGGGCCCTAGTAGAAACAGTAGGTTTCAGGACTTCAAAAGATGGGAGAAACTGGGGAGAAGGCTGGATGTACCAAAAAGCATCTTTCTTGAAAGCTAACAGTATGCTGGGAGAGGGTGAACTATACTGAATGACAACTCATTTAGACAACTAAGTAGGTAGAAGCACCAGTCCCTTAAGTAGAAGGCTCTAGTAAATGAGTGAGCCTCATGTTATCACTAGCTGTGAAGAGATGAATGAAAAGTAAGACACTTTTTTTTTTCTGAATCCTGGGGAGCTTTGTCCTGTTTCATCCACTTCTATGTTTGTTATTCTAGGCTTATCCTAAAATCTTACATGTTAATGAGGTCAGATCAATTATTGTAGATTTCTCCTTCATCTTAAATGTAAACACGGAGCTATAATTTCCAATCAATGGCCCTACTCTGACTCTAGAGGATGCTTGGGTCCTATTAGCTAGGTTGCCTGGGAAGAGGAAAGGAGGGGTGTGTGTTGGTACCACTTACTGCAGCGTGTGTCCCCTGCTTATACAGTGAGGAAATTGCTACGCATGCAGTCCTCAAAATTATGGCTTTACCTAGCTCTGTTAGATGCTGTTAATGTAGCAGTTAATGCAGACAAGGACCGTGAGTGTCTCTTATCTAGAGGGGAATATTTTAGAATAGAGACTCTGCCAACTTCCTTGTTATTTCTTCTGCCTTGATATACACAATTATGGGAAAATTACTTATAGAGCTGTGTGGCATTGCTCTGTCTTCTGAAAACTGCTGCTTTCCCTTGAGAGAGTGTGGGATTATAGGCAAAAGAATGCAAGGACACTGATGCTTGTAAGCCCACTTGAACTGCTCAATGGTACAAGGTTAGCTCTGTACCTATATAGCACAGAAAATATTAATAGCATAGAAAACGCCGCTCAAGCAATTACTTAGAGTTTTTGAGAGTATTTGAATTCATTTTAGCTTCTCTAAAGATCTTGTTTTATCTAAATTTCCCATTGGTTTCTTCATGGGAATTGTCAAGATTCCCAGTAACTTGCTAGGATAAATGCTATTAAAAGTTTTCAGTTTCTCCTTATTAAATTAAGATTCTAGATGCTAAGTTTATATTGGCTAGTAGTGATAAATTAAAAAAAAATTGAAAATAAATAAAAAGGAACCAGGCAAGTTTAAGTTTCGTAATTCCTTGTATGTATAAACTGAAAGTGATACTACTGTCTCTGGAATCAAATCTCCGTGTTGTTAACTGATTGTTAAATGATATAGCTGCCAATGGGTTCTGTTTGTTTTGTTGTTTTGGGTTGTTTTACTGCAAGTTAACATTGTCAGAGGAGGAGAGTAGCTAGCCAAAATCATAGTTTAGAAGCTAACCATGTAATTTAGTATGTACAGATCGCTGTATCCTGAGATATTGGTCTCTGTGCACAAAGGTCTACTCACATGTGCATTCCTGTCAGTGTTTCAGATTGCAATCAATAATTACAGATCAATAATTTTTCTTGAAAAAACTGTAGTCTTTTTAATATATAAGCTAGCTCCAAGTGGTTTGGAGAAGCTTCAAACAGTGAAGTTCAAAGCTGAAATTAAAAATCATGTTTAGTAACTCCTACACTGTGTTTGCTTAAGCCTCCTGGGTACTTCTCTGTTGAATCTGAATATTCCCTAACTGGCTGTGGTTCTGCCTTCTGGTATGCTCAAAATAGCATTTACCTGAAGAAGTAGGTGCCTAAAATCACGTGAGTCACAGACACTTAGACAAGCAGCTCCCAAATTCCAGATGGGATTGATACAGTACAAGTGACTGAGCAGATGAAGGCTACTCAGCAGTAGATGTGGCAGCTTAAAAATCACAGCAAGGTAACGAGGACCGGCAGTTTCATTTATATATCTTAGTAGTTAAAGCATTTGCCTACAGAGTGGGAAAACTAGATGTTAGGTACCTGCAGTCTTCATTCACAGTGTCCATCTCCAGAAGGGTGAAACTTCAGAGAACGCCTTGCCTCACATTTTTTCTTGACAGCTTTAGGGAGCTCCACTCAGCATGAAAAGTCTTTGGGTCACTTTCCGTGTCTGTATACTATAGAGAAATACCCCCATACTTTAGTTTTCACTCTGGAAGCAAAGCTTCTGAGAGGTAGTAAATGTAACAACTGAAATTTGATTCACGTATTCTTTGCTGGGATTCTGTTATACCTCTTGTCTGTATTATCCTGTAAGTAACTTAGATATTTTATTTACTGTAGTTTATTGGATGTAAGTAAGTAAACAATGGGACTCTAAAAATCACAATCAAGGTGAAAAGGAGGAAGCTCAGTTTTAACATTGGTATCCAGAATTACTCTTCAACATCCATAATCTGGTTCCATAAGTGGATGCCATCCTCACTAGCCTTGTCACTTGTATCACTTTGAACATGAAAGAAGAAACAGGCTATAGGCAGATGTAAGCAAATCTTGGTCCTGCCCTTAGTCAACTGGCTGCAAGTTTCCACCAGATAAGCATTGGGTGATTACATGGTGCTAGATGAGCTAGAAGGCAGGGTATATTCAACTCGGCCCTGTGCTAATGCCTTTGCACAATGTTTGGGTCAAAGTGGATTTCTCTGGTTACTGCGGACTGTACAGGCATTGAGAGACAGGAATAACAGAAGATACCTGAAAGAAGCTCAGTCACTTTGGAAGATCGTGGTAGAAGAGATGGCACAGAAAGCTGAGCAAGAGAGGGAAAGTGGACAGACATCTCTGCTGTCTTCTCTATCATGTGTCCCTCCACTGTATGAAAACTAGTTAGATAGCAATTGCAGCCATACTGTGTAGTGGTAACAGACATCAGGAGATGATAACTGGTAGAGGATCACGCATAAAGTCTTTGCTATGGTTCTTGGTTTTCAGGAGCAGAACCAGACCTATGAATACAAGGCAGTGAGATGGCATCGTTTTCTCCAGCTAGTAGTTTCATAGTATGGTTTGCGGTACGTAAGATCTTTAAAGGAAAGGTCTTTATTAATTTCTAACTAATCTTCATACCTCACTATTTGTAAATTTGAAGTAGTAATTGTAACCTGCATCCTGTTTAACTCAGTGGAAAAAGAGATTAGTTTATCGTTGCTATATCTGTCAGTAAGATATGACACAAAAGTCAGTAGGGCGAGGAGCTCCTGGATGTATCACATCAGTTGCCATTCACTGGAAGATTTAAATCCTTAGCTTTCAGTACTCTCTGGCACATAATTTGCATTTAGATTGGCTCAGCAGATAACTGGAAAAAAAAAGCTCAGGAAGTCTTTTTGTGATACAGTGTCATCTAGTTTTTTCTGGAAGCGTTGAGATCTGCTAGGTCTGCCCTAGCAGAGCAAGTGTGAGAAACGAGGTGACTTCAGTAGCAACTCTTGGCAGCGGGCACTTGTAACAAGCAGGGTAGGCCCATTGCTAATACGTCCCTGTGTGGACAGAACGCAGCTGAAATGCCCATCCAAAGGGCAAGTGTTGTGAGCCTCTTGGCAGTCATAAAGCATTGAAAGCATTTTGCCAAGTAAGAGGCTGGATTGAGTTCCAAAAGATAAATCTGGACTTGGCCAAATTAAACATTGTGATAGAAATATTGCATGACACATGAACTACCGGTTTACCAAAAGTGATCTCTCCCCTGAAAACTAACTTTAATTGCAGAAAAGTTTACTTAGAAAGTAATGCAATTCAAGATTGAGAAAACACCCAACAAATGCCATTTTGAACTAAATCTTTAAGTATTTTTTCATGGATCTAAATAAGTGTTCTGCTCGAATTCAGGGAAGAGGTATTCTTTATGGCATATAAGAGAAGAATAATTTCTGTGCCTAGTGATTAAAGCCTACAAGGATGTGTTCTAGTCCCATTCTTCTCTAAAAACTAGTCAAGCAATTTATGTGAAAGCCATTGAGTAGCAGTCCTAGGGTGAAAGACACAAGCTATGACTCTGGGTGTTTAGGGCCCGGTTCAGAACAAAATACATTCAGTGAAATATATTTTTCTTCTTACAGGTAGGGGAACAGACAGATTAATGGGCCAGAAGCAAGTTACTTCCATAAACTTGTCTACACTTGGAAGTTTACTAAAATACCTATTGTAGAATAGTAGTGTCCCCTTGAGGATTTACAGCAAAATGATCATACTAGAATAAATTAGGGATAACTATTTCAGTCAATCCCCAAACGCATAAAAGATATATAATGCAGCATTAAACTCCCCAAGAATATTTTAGCTAAACATATTCTTATTCTGTCTTTATATAGAAACTCTGGTTTTAGCTTTTTTTCCATTTACTGTATAATTGATAACTGCTATGACATGGGTTTTTCCCTTCTTCCTCTGAAATATGTAAGTTACATTATAATTTCCAAGTTATTGAAGTGTTTACTGCCAAAAAGTAGGAAAGTGCTTCTTGTTTTAGTATAAAACCAAATCAAATAGTAAGTGAAGTCTGTTTTTCATGGCTCCATCTATGAATGCACAATAGATCTTCATGTGAACAAGGGAAATATGCACTTTCTTTGAACTCTGTCCTTTTCTCATCAGTGTTTTCATTTTTTGTTTAATTCATAATGTTTTCATTACATTAAGGGAACAACAGGGTAGCCCTCCTGTAGATAGTGGAATAGCTATATTTCCTTGTACTATAATCTACAGGGTAACTTGTTTGGTTTGAGTTGAAGTCCTGTTGGTTTTGCATTTCTTTAAAAAAAAAAAAATCCCTACACATTTTTTGTTGTAAATGCTTTTTCTTAGTAGCAGTTTCATAAAGTGTATAATCAGAAATGTATTAATAGTCATGTCAAATATATTACAAACATATTTAAAAATAAACAAGTCACACATCTCAAACCCAATTAAATTAGGCTATTATAGCTAACCTGGGTAATTCTTCATGTAACTGATAAAATTCAGAATGGAAAATAGCATGGAAGCATTGAAATTAAGTTTGCTGTGTTGTAAACCAATCCAGATTTCATTCTTCATATCAGTAATGTAAAATGGAGCACTAGTCAATGATAGACCCCTATTTGGGAGAAGAGGGAGAGAAGATACCTGTTGAAATCTGTCCTCAACCTGTGGTACACATGGCCCACAAAACTATCTGATGTTGCTCAGAGCCATGGGAAATTAAGTTGTGATCGAAGTTGCTGCTAGGCTATTTTGCTGTTCAATGTAGAGTTGCTTGCATGTGGTCCTTGTCTAGCATTGTAATTATGCAAATGATACTGGCTGAAGACAGCTACCTCAGGGAACAGATGCTCCTAATCTGGAATTCTAAAATTAAATTAGACGTTGATAAAGATTATGTATTTTGTTGCTGTCTCCTCCTAGTACTAGAAAAGGAATATTGTGTAATTTGCCTATTGTAATGACTCTCTTCCTTCACTTCCCCACATTTTTAATGCAGTGTGTTTTCCCATAAAACATAGACATTTAAGGCTATAGAGTATCAAAGGGAGCACGCAGTACGAATTTCCTCTCTAAGGCTCCATCAAGTGTACCTAAACCATCCCTGAGAACTAACTCAACTGCCTATTAATGTTCTCAATAAGGACATTTTCTTAGTTTCTTCAGATAGTATCTTCTGGTGTTTCACCACCCTGCTGAAAAGCTTCTCCAACCTTAATCTTTACTGTCAATAGTATTTTTTCTTTTTCTTCTCCCTTGGACATGAAGAACAATTGATTATAGTCCTTTTTCTGACAGTTTTACCATGTCTCCTCCATCTTCATTTCTAGAACAAACTAACTCCCTGCCTTTTGTTCTTTTTCCAAAAATTCTTCCTCTTTTTAAAATCTCTTGCTCCTTTTTTTCTTTTCCCCAATAAGAATTGTCTCTAGTTTCTTGCTAGACATGTAGTTCCTAAACCAGACACAGAATTTCCCATGAAAAGTCATCAAAGCAGAATTTGTAGGATTAGTAGGATCATTCCCATTATTGCATCCTAGAAGGAGATGGCTCTTTGGAAGGACATCACTGTATAAACCATTGTAACGCTAGCCTATTTCTGTCCCCACCATCTAGCTAAATGTTTCTTATTCCATATTTTCTGTATTCTGTATTTTATTTTCTCACAATTGTACATTATTATGTTCTTCTATTTGGTCCAAACCCAGTAAGATGAAGCTAGTTATCTTACTGATTTGTCAAAATAATTTTAAATTCTGATCCTTTCACCAATAGTATTTTCTATTTCATCATGACTGGTTTCAATAGATGAAAATTTGAATTTGAAAAGATTTCTCTGGCAGTTGTGCAATGTTCTCCCATCATGACAGGGAGCTACTGAGAACTACTTGTTTAAAAGTGAGTTTTTCCAACTGCTTGTATACCCCTCTGATGCTAAGACTCATTAGCCTTGTGCTTCAGGATGCCAGTGCAGGCCAACATTTAAAAATTATGCTAACATTGAAGTTCATTGCACGTTGCTATTTACTAGGCCATTTATTCTGTCAAAAGAGGAAACTAAACAGGCTGAATATCTTCCGTGCTTGACAAATCCATGCCAGGGGTTTAGTATTCCATCTTCTAGGTATTTCACTTTCTCAGCATCTTTTGTTTCTCAGTAATGTCCTCACTGTTCCCTTTGTCTTCCTGTTACTGCTTACTTCTAAAACTTTTTCATATAACCAATTATGCCACATTACATCCCCTCACATATTAGCTTTTATCAATATGTCCTTGGTTTCTTATGTTCATCCTGGCTTTCAGGTTTTGTATGATTCATTCTTCACTGCTTCAGGTTACTGAAGAGCTCTCAATATGTCCAGCCATAATCATCTCTGCTATTCCTGCTATCTGTCTTTTGCTATGGAATAGTTTGGTTTACAAAATAATCTTTCAGTAATCCGACCTGTATTCCTTTCTTCTTCAAATTTTTTCACAAAATTATTTTAGTTACCATCTCCCTGTCTGCTGAAATCTGCTTTTCTGAAGACTCTTGCCCTATTTAACTACTTTTGCAGTCTTTGTTTTATTAGAATAATAACATTTGCCTTTTAATGATCAACCCCTAAAGATAATTCTTAATTCTTTCCTACTAGTCAGAAACACATCTAAAAGAAATACTGCTATGAAGAAAGAGACTACTCTGTAAAATAAAATTTGTCCAAAAATCATCCACTTTTTTAGTTCCCTTTCAAGCAAACAATATTTCTATTAAATTTGTAGGTGGCACTAAGATGCAAGGTTCTGCAGTTTTATTGAGAATTGGTCTGTAGTTCCAATGAGAAAGTGGCCTGGGGAAAAAAGGCCTGAAAAAAAAAATCGTATATAAAAATATAATAAATAATATCTTTTAAATTATATAATATACAATATATTTTAGATATATTGCTGTATAATACACGTTATAAAATATATAGAATATATTTTAGAAAAATATATAATATATATATAATTAATATAAGTGCAGTATTCTACAGTTATGTGCAAATACAGGATAAGGACCAACTTTTTTTTAATAGAAGTTTTTATATTATATTATATTATATATATTAAATAGAAGTTCTACATAAATCTTGAGGCTGTAGCAGATTCACAAGCCAAACTTGAATTAACAATGTTATATCATGGTGAAAAGGCACATTTTGTAGCAGCTCCGTTTTAACAATAAGCTCTCCGCTGGACTGCTTTGTCCTCTCAGGTATGGTGGTTCAAGAAGAGTGTGGACTAGGTGGAGAGGGATAAGCAGGGAGCAGTAATAATGATCAGAGTTCTAGGAAACGAGGAAATGTTGAAGGAAGGTAGAGTTTGTTGTATACAGAGAGAATACTGAGGGCTGATACAAGACTACTTGAAAGAGGAGAGAAGTAGCTGTTTTACATGTTCGGTTTAGCTAGACAAAACATAATTGGTTTAAATTGCAGCATGAGAGATTCAGGTTACACTAGAAAAAATGGCTAGGATTAAGGATACTTAAATGTTGGAACAGTCTCATTTATTCTTAAAAGCTATAAATAATAGAGCACTTGCATTTTTTCCTAGAAAATTGTCTAGTCCATCCTTGTCCCTATGTAATGCCAATTGTGTGTAAAGTAGCAAATCTGTGAAGGTTCTGCCTAGGTCCTGTTTTTCAGGGTATGATATCTCTAGATTACATCATCTCTCTGAATTGTCCCATTTTATCTCCTACTGATAGCTTCTAGCCATGGGGAGTTTATCAGCTTCACTAAGAACTGAAAACATAATCTAAATCCTAACATTTGTGTTGCAAGGCTACAAGTTCTTGGTCATCTTTTCAAAGGTTAAGTGTAATTAGACCTAATTGAGAGCCTATTGAAATCAAGGGAAGTTCTGACTGTTTTCAGTGGGCTTTGAATCTAATCACTTTAGCTTTGTTAAACATCTGCTACTTTGGTCTTGTCATTCTAACCCCAAATACCCATTGAGTAACCTGTCTTTGCCCAAAGATGACCTAGTTTGGAATTTTGAGCTGAAGTCACTGGGTTACTGGAATAGAAAGTATATTTTCCCCACATATTAAGATTTTTTTCAGTGTTTCTTTTATTTAAGTTTCTGTTGAGAAAATACCTCAAACTCTTTCGTCCAAGTACTTCAGTTGCTGCAGATGAAGAATTTTCTGTGGCTTGAAACTCTGAAAGGGTGGTTGGTTGCTGTGGCAGAGAGAGGTTTTCACTGATTTCTCAGAGTGAGTGTTTAACCTTATGTATCTAGGACAAACGAGTACGTTTCCCCTTCCTACATCCTTACCACTTCAAAGAGAGGTCTCATTCAGTGTGCTTGAAGAAAAATGCTGTACATTTTTTATCACTCAGTTTCTGCATCTCGATCTGATGCAAAGGAGTGGGAACCCTGATTTGGAAGAAATCCTGCTGAGCTTTGAGTTGTCTTCATGGCTCATGAGAAGAGTGGTAGGATTTCATGCAGCCAGGGAGTTTCACAATAGCAAATTATGTCTGTCTTTTCAAGAAAACATTTTGAAGCATTACCATTATCTGTGTATTTAAGAGACTGGGAAATTGTAAAGCTACGATCACATATGTAACTGAACCCTTCCCTATTGTGCATGTATCTAGCAGTAAAGTTTTTAATAGTTTTAATAATATAATTTTTTATTCTGTACACGTGCAAGCTTGTAGTGTAATTACCAGTATGTCTTTGACTTACGCAACACAAATATTTTTAATGGCTCTTTTATCCTAGGCTCATGTGTGGAAATCTCTTAGAAGCTACTGTGTAATAAGTTCAGATGTCTTTTATGAGGATTGTACTGTTTTAGAGGCTCTATTTTGAAAGCCGGGCTGCTGTGCTTTGATAATATCTATCATGCAGGATACTAGAAAAAAGCAGAGTGACTGCAGTAGGTAGTCAGCCTACACAGACACAGCTTTGCCTTATCAGTGCTGTGAGAAAGTAAGGTACCATTCTGAAAGAGAGCTGAGGCAAGTGACTGAAATGACTTGTTCAAGGTCTTACTGGAAGCCTGCAACAGAGAACGGAGCTAACTCACACCTTTTGAATTTGGATTTAGAGCTACAGCTTCTTGATCGTGATTGTCTCTTGTTCTCATGGGCAGTTCGGTAAATTTAGTGATTGTGTGAGCATGATTCTGTGGAAGAGATTAGTACTAGGGATAAATTGTACAATTCTCACTCATCTGCTTAAATAAACTGATGTAATGCCCTTTTAATGAAGAACAGGTTCTATTTTATGAAAAACATGATTGCATAAAGCCAACGAAAAGAGCTGTGATCATACGGTATTGTGATAACAGAAACATGGAAAACCAGTTTGAGGTCTGAGTGAAATAGTAATGCTCATGATGAAACAATATCCTCCAGGCAGTAGCAGAATCTTCCAACCACATAATTTAGGTCTTCTCAAAAGAAAGGGTAGCCTTATGGCTTCAGATTGCTGAGGCAGAGAGACAGGACAGAGTCCAAACAGAACCAGAGATGGACATATGCCCAAGAAACAGTATTTCTCATCCGAAAATCAAGGGGAAATATGCCAATCTGTAGTGCTTCTGCCAAAAGGCTGTCTTCCATACTATCCTGGTTTTGGCTGGGATAGAGTTAATTTTCTTCCTAGTAGCAGGCACAGTGCTGTGTTTTGGATTTAGTAGGAGAAGAATGTTGATAACACGCTGATGTTTTAGTTGTTGCTGAGTACTGCTTATGCCAGTCAAGGACTTTTCAGCTTCCCATGCTCTGCCAGGTGCACAAGAAATTGGGAGGGGGCACAGCCAGAAGAGTTGATCCAAACTGACCAAAGGGCTATTCCATACCATATGGCGTCATGCTCAGTATATAAACTGGGGGGGGTTGGCCAGGGGGCAGCAATTGCTGCTCGGGAACTGTCTGGGTATCAGTCGTCGGGTGGTGAGCAATTGCATTGTGCATCACTTGCTTTGTATATTATTATTACTATTATTATTATAGTCTTATTATTAATACTACTATTTTACTTTATTTTATTTCAATTGTTAAACTGTTCTATCTCAACCCAGGAGTGTTTCTCACTCTTACTCCTCCGATTCTCTCCCCCATCCCACCAGGGTAGGGGGAGTGAGCAAGCGGCTGCGTGGTGCTTAGTTGCTGGCTGGGGTTAAACCACAACAGTCCTTTTTTGGTGCCCAGCGGCGGGGCTGTGCTTCCACCCCTGGGGCATTCAATTCCAAGTGTACTGAACACCCCTCCAATTGAAAGAAAACTGGGGTCTGCGCTCTGCTTCCAAAGGGATTGAGAAAAACACATTAGGCTGCATGGTGCTTAGTTGCTGGCTGGGGTTAAACCACGACACTTGCTTAGTCCAAAGAGAAGGCCTGTCTGTGGATTCTAACAGTAAGGACATGCCCTGGACTTGGTCTCTGGTGCTATGTGATGCGGAACAAAAAATGTTGATTGGGAGCTTTGTAGGCAGAAGGTCGCATCATCTACCTATTTAACAGGAAACTCATTAAAGGAAGTTACTTTGCGTTGGAAATTTTTCCTGCCCTCCCACAAACAGCTATTCTTGTTATACTTAAGCATCTTCGCCTGAAGGTGTGATCTCTATCATGTCATAGGTTTTGTTAGGATGCACTCTCTGGATTGGAGGCCTTAAGTGTGGGGGAGCAGAATGCTGAGTTGGCAGGATCTTCACACACACCTGCAGATCTCTTGCTTTCTAGCTATTACCTTTCTCATCTTATCCCACTTCTTTGTATATCACTTTCCTGTCTACTATTAATTTAATTTCACAACTGGATCTTTAGTGGATATTTTTTTCCATGTGGATTTGTGCCTTAACAGTGGTTTAATTCACATCTAAAATATTCGGAATGATGGTATCAGCTTTTACTTTAGAGTAGATCTTCAACTCTCCTTAGGCAACTAAACAACATAGACTTCTGTTTTCATATCTGTTTATGTCACTTGCCTATAATCTCATTATTCTCACTTCTCCAATTTAACGTTAGCTATAAACTGTTTCAGTCAAGGATTGTCTCCTTGTTGCAAATGTGCGTGGGATGCTTATTATGCTTACAGATGGTTGTAAGTGCTACGACGATACAAGCAAACACCAACCCTGGCTCTAATGCATCTGCTTTTTTATCATATATTTACAAAACAACTCATTCTCCTGGAATTGGTTTAATCATGCTAGTGTTCATTCCATGAAGGATAAATTTTGTGCTGATTCAAGCTGCAACTAGTATTTAAAATTCAAAAATGCCTGCTTGTTTTCTGGTTAGCATTTTCTATAAAAATTCTGAAGAGTAAATGTACACAAATGTCCCCATACCACTTTTCTAAAGCTTTCATACTGAGGAAAAAACCTCAGACTTTGCTGGGGTAAAGTGAACATCTGAGCGATTAAAGCATTCATCCTATATGAAGTTTGCAGACTGCTTTTCAGGATGCTTCGTGCATCACATGTTAAATACAAAAAAACAAATGCTGCAGTGACCCTGAAAGCAATGTACAGAACATGATGGAGCACAGGTCAAAATCAAATCCCCTTGTGTAGGATGTTTGGAGCTGTGTGTGCGCGCTGTGAGGTCGTAACACAGCTGCAGGACGATGGGAGAGCTGTGTTAGGGAGTGCTCCTGAGGAGGGAGACGGTTAAAAGTTTAAAACTCTTTTTAGGTTGAGGAGGGCTTGGAAGTCTGGATACCCTTGCTTTTCAGAAAATACTCTTGTCAGTTTGAACTGGCGTTGCTTAAGAAATGCAAAAAAAAAAAAAAAAAAAATTAGTCTTATTTTCTTTTATGAAAGGACTAGTTTTACTGTGTTGGTAGAGCACTTGATTTGGTCTGTATCTGTTACTCAAGTCTACAGTGCAACGCACGAGTATAGTTAATGTGGCATCTAAGCTGAACTGCAGCTCGCTCCTGAGAAAGGGGCAGTTCAGTGCTCTCCCCTGCTCACGGCTGCGTGATTCTGCCCTTTCCTTTGCCCACCCCTTGGCCTGACCCCAGGGGATCAGGGAAGACACACTAGCACAGAAGTAACCCTACAAAAATGTTACCAGTGCCAGGAAATGGGGGAAAATGAAATCAAGTCGGACTACTCTAATGCGTTAGCTTAGCTGAACCATCGATCTGTGTTGTTAAAAACACAACTGATTATTTCCATAAGGGTTAGCACAGAAGCACCTATAGGCCTGCTTTGCCATGCCAATTGATAGTCTGGGTATGTGCAGAAACCAAACCAGAGAGCCGCGGAAAATTTTACTGAAGAAACTTAAACACTAATTTAGGCAAGAGTTTTGAAGACTGCGTTATAGGACTCGTACTTCAAAATACTGTGGTGGGCGTCTTCTAGTTTAGGACCACAGGGAACTTCACTGGTAACATGTAGGTGCTTCCTGCATGAAGGATCATCTAAGCTTTTTGATTAGGTTTCCTGAAATGGCATATAAGTACCTCAGTTTTTATCCTGCTACTTGCAGTTTCTGGAAATTAAGCTAAGATAGTGAGGTCTCCTTTTATTGTAGTGACAACACACACAATCATTTGCCCTAAATTTTCAGGCAGTTTTGAAAAAGCTTACTTAAAATGTCTTTATGGTTTTAATGTTTGTAATTCATTTAATGTATCCTATGGTTTTAATGTTTGTAATTCATTTAATGTGTCCTAAACCCATGTGATTTAGGTCAGATACTATATTGCTTTTTGTTATTTTTAAAAAAACATGGAAAAGATGACAAATGTATACAATGTTGAAAAAAGGGATAGATTACATGGAAAAGTAAAGTCAAGCTGGTTTTGGCTTCTGTTATGTAAAAATAATGCTTTAGTAAAAACTGTAGGCTGCTCTTGAAGAATCATGTGATTTTTATAACTCTGGGGAGTTTGCTGCTTCTTTTGCCATAACAATCAGGCGTAACTATAAAGAATCACTATGCCTGAAAATAGTTTTAGTGCCATTGCTATTTTGACAGTTATCTGTGAAATTCAGGGGGGGGAAACAATTCTGTTAAATTAGATTCAGTGTTTCAGGTAATCCCTTTCTTACAGCTGTTGGCATTTTCTCACTTCCTTAAATTAAATGAGATAGATAGTTCTGAAAGTGAATCAGCTTGGCCAGCATGCATCAAACCAGTGATCACCAGTAGAACAATATAGCAGGTGAATACAGACAGCAGTTCACACTAATTGGAAAGAAAATCATTATTTTTTGACTCCAGGAAATATAAAAGATGACCCTTGGGCAAGATAAACTAGAAACATGACTGCTTCTAGTGCTGTATTAAGGAGCTTTGTTTGTTTGAGCCTTGCATATATCAGCTGCACTGATATGTTATTTCTTTTGGTATGAATGCAAAACCGTGCATCTCAAGCTGCTTAGCTATAGCTAAATTCAGGTTTGTTTTTCTGGTGTTTTGTTGTTTTTTTCTAAACTTTATTTCAGGCTGGAATCTCCAGTTTCTGATTGATTTATTTTTAATTTTCTATTAAAAAACCTGCAATTTCATGCTAATTAATTTGAACATATATTCTCTGCCTTATTCAGAAAAAGCTTATGCACAAATAATGGTTTACTGAGGAGAAAATTTTTCTCTGTCTACTGGTAAGCATTCTCTAGTCTTTAGAGCAAGAAATTACAGTATTTCTAGGTTTTTCTATGGACATTTGTAAATGTTTTTGAAATATTACCTACAACAAGAGCTACATTAATATAGTGAATGTCACACTTTCTTAGGATGTTAACAAACAATGTGATTTTTCCATGGAGGTGTACACCACCTACCAGAAAAATACATGGCTTTCCCATTTTCTGAAAAGTATCAGATGATCCAGGAAAAAGGGGCCACCACAATAAAGAAAGAAGTTTCCTTAGTGTACTGCTGTTGTGATCTTTACCATGGAAAACCAAAAAGTTAGAACCGTGAAATTAAAGCACACCATAAAACAAAACCCTATGTCTAACAACGTCTTTCAGATGTCTTCACCAACAGATTTTTGTAGCTCTAGAAAATAAGTGATGGGGGATAGCAAATAAGCTTTACACAGATTTACATTTCATGGGTTTCTGTTCTGAAAGCTCTGCTGATTCAGCTACCAAACCTGTAATATGCTACAGTAATTGTGTATAAAATTGCTGCTGTGCTGGCATGATTTTGCTGCTTTTGGTTTACATGCTTAACATTTTCTGTTTTCTCTGGTATCCCAATGCTATGTTTAATATAAAGAAGTATTTCTACACGTGGAGAAACAACGTCCAGCTAGAGTTCTGTGTATTTGTACAGACCTGAAGTACTACTGCCAGTTTGGTGACACTCTCAGTCCTTGAACCTCTGTGTAGTCAGTGTCTGCGTGGGCTGTCTGCCTTATATTTTTCATTACACTGAGACTGGCTGCTTTTGACCGTCCCTTGCTGCCACCTCATGTTGGGCTTTTTATATCTTTAATAATCACTTACTCTTGTCTGCTTGCTATCTGATGAGGTAAACAGTCTTGGGCCTCACCACTTACATGGGAGGCTGCCAAAAAGTCTGACTCATTTAAGAAATACAAGACTTTTTAGCTTGTTTTTTATGGCCTCTATTACTGTAATATCTTCAGACTTTCCAGTTTTTATTTCCAATTTATGTATTTCCCCACAACAAGCAAGGAGTAGAGACTCCTCATTTGCTTTGTTCCTCTGCCTCCTTGGCATGGTAGAGGGAAATGTTGATGGATCAAAGTAAGATGGTTTGAATTTCCTCTTGAAGTAGGTGGTGACTGCACTCTGCTGAAAGTGTTAGAATTATAAGCCTCATAGTAAGAAACCTTTATTATTAATTCCTGAGAAATAGGATCTCATTGATTCATCTGAACGTACCCTCTTAGGGCACATGTTTACACAGAGTTATTTGGCATCTTGGGTGATTTTAAGTTTTCCCCTTGTATTGTGTTCTGTTTTATTAGATATATTTTACATTGAAATTAAGTATCTTCTGCAGTCCAGCTCCCAAAGGATTTGGATGCATAACTGTACCAAAGTGCCCTGACAGCCCCCCAAGGTCCAGAGTTCATCCCACATCTCCCACCACCCCCTGCAGAGTTGGGCAGTCATGTGCCTTGCTGAATCTAAGACCTCCAGCTCCGATTATTCTTGTCACATGTCCCTAATGGCTGCTTCCCCTCTTCCTTACATATAGTCAAAGCAAGAGCCTGGTGTCCACCTTCCTTACATGCCCTGACCTTTGAGCTGATGGGAAGACATACCTCTCCTTTCACACCAAAGTACTCTGAAGGCTTCTATGAAGCCCAAGTCCTCCAACAGTCTGGAGTTACAACGCCAGGAAGGATGACCCTGACTGCTAAGAGGACCACAGACACCAGTAGGTAGTCTGTGAAGAAAGTTGGTGTGTTGTTAGAGGAGTGAGCTATAAGACATTTGGAACAAAATGCAGATGTGATCTAAATGGGAGTAGCTTGATTTTTTCCATCCAGATTTAGGTGAAGGAAGTGGTATCATCCATCTGGAGGCTGTGCTGGATTTCTAGCAGGAAGTGATGGTCTGATTTCCCTGAGGACATGCTTTGTGGGTAGATACCTGTCCTGTCCTGTAATCTCTGTCTAGGACTGGGCACTTGTGAGGATCCAAATTGCCAAGGAAGGCAGCTGCCTACTGGCAGAACTGCTACATGGTACATCCTGGTATTAAAGCATTTGCATCAACAACACTGACAACTCAGTTGCATCCTGAGATGCATCAGGTGATTTGGCAGGACTTGGTGACCTCAGCACCCCTCTGGTCCCACAGCTTGAAAAGAGAATTACGACCCTGCTGATGCCTGTGTGGTGGCTGAAGACTCAGGAGCTGGATAGGTGCCAGTCTCCAGCAGGGACACAAAGTGCCTGCTTGCTTTCTTCGCAAATCTCAGTCCTTCTCCCTCTCTATGGTAAGATGCTGGAGGAAAAGCAATGAGAAAATGGATCTTTGGTCAGATTCTTGTATCCATCCCTAGCTTAGTCACTGCTATACCCAGCATACTGCTTGCTGTGAATGCCTTTCCAAAACCTGTACATGCCCTATCCATTACATGGAGTGAATTAGACATCCAACTTAGAACAGTTGCTGCCATTTCAAGAGCGAAGTCCCTTGAAGCTGAAGTTAAAATTGTGTCCATGACAGACCTTGCACTCTTTACACCTCCTTTTTCATCCCTCTGGAAATTGTCTTTGACTCTTTTTTTTTCTTGGAGATTCGTGGTTCCTAGTCTTCCTCCTGAAGTTGTTTGGCTGAAAATTAAGAACCACTGAAATGTCATGTAAGCCCATTGGCCTGCCTATGAATTTCCAGACCCCTCTATTCTTCTACCTTTAGCCTGTCTTCCTCAAAAATTTTATTTGTATCCAAAAATCTAACTGTAGACCAGTCACCTGTTGTTTGTTCCTTTCTCAGATTAGAAGAACTCTTCCCCTCAACACACAGGCAGACACACACATGCACCCTC
Organism: Pelecanus crispus; assembly: GCF_030463565.1. Lineage (NCBI taxonomy): Eukaryota > Metazoa > Chordata > Aves > Pelecaniformes > Pelecanidae > Pelecanus > Pelecanus crispus. The sequence continues at coordinate 212,356,230 of NC_134643.1, forward strand.
CCAGAGGAGCTTTATTCCATAAAGTTGTCTGCCTGCATTGGTTTGAACTCCTGCCTTTATGGCAATTACTCAGGTCCTCTCAAGCAGGCTCATATTCTTCAGGTTTAACAGAGCAGTTGTCTGTTATTCTTTTACTAACCATGGGGTAAAGGACAGCTGTAAATGCCTCATCATGTTTTCCAACCACTGATGTGAGACATCAATGCACAGTTCCAGTTGGCAAGATCTGCCAGCAGATAAGAGGACATAAATCAGTGCATTATTGCCATTATTTCCCTAATGAATCATTGCCTAAAACTTGAGTGGGAGGGAGTCAGGGTGTCAATATTAGCTACTGTTTTCAGCAATAGGAGACTAGGATAAGCTCATCAATTTAGTTCTTCAAATGATATTTTAATTTATAAATCAGAAGTGTACTTGGTGCATACACTGAAGAGACTAGAGCCAAGTAACTTGTCCTTATAGTTGCAAGCGTTCCTAGTGACAGTTCAGCCTTCCTTAGTACTTTATTTTTCCGCGATGCAAATGTCAGTGCCTTGAGAGAACTAATATGCCTTAACTGCCCTGACCAGCCTCACCTGGGACCTTCACCCATAGTTGCAGCCCATTGGTCTAGGAGCTCATCTTAAGCTTAGGCCTGGGCAGCTGATTCTTGTCTAAGTTGTGTTGTAGGTTGTGGGCTTGTCTACTGGGTGGATTCAGACCTGTGTTTGATGTTGATTGTCTCCAGTGCTGTCTTTGGGATGGACTTCAGACCTCCCTTTTAGAATTGTCTCCACTCTGATGCTGTCTTTTCTGCTTCTGACTGGGCTGCCTGGATGAACCATGCTGTGTGTGGGACTGCTATGCAGGTGCAGCAGGACTGTGCCCTGGTTGGTAAGGACATTGCCTGTACTATGGTCATCCTTGGCTCCTGCTTATCTTCCCCTGTGGAGCAGACTGTTCTTGCTGCTGCCTGCCAGTGAGGAGTGGCTGCAGCTCACCCTCTGGCATCGTGGTCACCAGACTAGATGTGAAGGAAGCACAGCCAGTGTGGGTAGGAGAGTGGGACAGTCCCTCTCGCTGGCAGCCAGGAGGCAAACTGCGTTGAATGTGAGGTGAGCTTACACCTGAGAGATCTTCCTCCCACTACAATCACTTTTCTAGGGTTTAGCTTCAGAAAACCAGTATTTCATCCAGTGCTGTGAACTCCATGGTCTCCTGTCACTTCAAGTGACTGAAAATCCATATTAAGTTTTTTGTGCTGGTGATTTAGGGGCACAGTGTAGGTGTAGCTTTGAAAAATGCTGGCAAATGTTTAGGTGGAGTTTGAAGGTGACCTTAAGCAGGTTTCTCATTTAGGCAGACCACCCTGGGAGAAGCACCTCATTGTTTGTTTTTGGTTTTTTTTTTTTTGTGTGTGTGTATTTTCTGCCCCTTGCCCTTTTTACCTCTCCCCCAAAGTCAGGCATGTATACCTTTGAGTAGCCATTTGACTTTTTCCTTTTTTTTTTTTTCCTCTCTGTCATTATTACAGTTTTCTTTTCATTAGATCAGTATCACTGTGCTCATTTGACTGGGAATTTCCCCCAGGAGTGTGCCTTGCCAAAAGTGGTATTATTTCATGACAGATTTACATGAGAACAGGTTTTTCAGGTTCTTGGTGGTAAAATGTATGGAAATATGTAGACTGGAAAACTGCACTTTTCTGTGGAAAACTCAGCAAGGTCACAAACTTTTCTTTTTTTACATAGCTACTTTCACCTCACCAAATAATTGCCAGCCAGCAGTGCAACCACAGATGGTGGCCAGCATACAGTTGTTATGGCTCCAGAGACTTTTGACATTAAATGAATTTATTCAGAGCACATCTGACATTAAATGGTTGTTTAAATTACTAGCATGATGAAAACTTGAAATATTTTGTTGTTTCTCTTCTAAAAGTAGATGAGGGGGGAACCCAACAATTTTATTGAAGTTAGGAAGGTTCGCAACTTGAATTCTGTTCTTCCCCCAAAATAATACTTTGCATGTGGGAATTCATGTTTCGTACCATTGCTTCAATTCTGAATGATCCTGAATATGTGCTTCTGACAGGGTGGCTTGTCGTGCAGTGGAAGATGACAGCCACAGAGAGCTAGGTCATATTACAATTTCTACATCTTAGATGGCTAAAGAAAGGGTATGATGAATACCTTCTTCCATGGCTAAACCTTGTCCCAGGGCCTAGTAGACAACATCCTTGTACAGTGACAGCACAGATATCACTTTACTAGTGAAGTCCCTCCTCTGTCCTCAGTCTGAGCTTGTAGAAACTGCGGTGGAAGCTCTGTCATTCACCCTTATAAACTAGAACTCTGTAACCTGAGGAAGCAGTTAATTATGGCACAGTTGTGGCTGACTCTGCTGAGTCTGTAGCTTGAGACTCCAAACAGACTGTATAAAGTTGCACAAGCACCATTAGTAGAACTATAAACTGAAATCAAGGCATGTAACTGAATAATCACATTTGAAAAGCCCAGTTAGTGTAATTGAGCATGGAGCTGGGTGAACAGATTTGGGTGTACACCTTCTAAAACCATCCAGTAAGGCTGCACTTTCAGCACTTGCTCCCATTTGTGCTAACTTGTAGGAATTGGGGAATTAAACATTATCATATTTATTCAATTCAGATTTTCAGGTGATTTTGAAGAACCGCATCTGAAACTCACAAGGTTTTACTGAAGAACTGTATCATTTAAGAAAATATGAACTTATGACATGGTTTTAATCAGCTGATATGTAAACCCAGTTTTTAACCTGATATATAAATCTCACAATTTAAATAAAGAACACATAATTAAATGGTTAATATTGCTGAAATATGCATTTTGCTTGCTAAAATGGAATTTTTCAGCCATTGACTTCCGTGCAGATATGTTCCCCCTGCTTTGTAAGTGTATTCTATATAAAGTTTTAATGTGTCTATGCATTTAACTGTCTAAACATCATTTTTACAATAGTTTGGTGTATGCAAAATAAACAAGTTTGAAAACATTGCTCTTAAGTAAAATGTCATATGTGACATTTATTTTATTAAGTACTACGGATCTGCTATTTATGTTGAAAACACTACAATTTATACTCAAATATTTATTAAGCTTCTCAAACATACACTCCTCCAATGCGAGCGAACTACTGTTTCTGATAGCAATGCTAGTCTTTTCATTTCGCACTCACATAACTCAGTCCTAAAATGCCCTCTACTGGTCACAGTCAGCAGGCAGTCAGCAAAGCAAAAGTGTTGAAGGCTAGGAAAACTGGTGTGATAACGTGAGTTGCATCATCCAGCACCGTTTCTGAATTTTGAAGGAATTCCTTATTAAAGTTATTTAAAGACTGTGTAATATGGAACAATTTAAAAGGGAAAAAAATAACTGGTGCTAGTTAGACTTAAAGATGTTTCCAAAGAAAAAATATATTTTCTTGTACTGGAATTAAACCACTTTTGGTCAACATCATCTCTTTCCCCCCCACCACCACACACACACATACACTCCAGGACACAAACAACATTATGTTACTGAAGCTAATAGATGTACTGGAAAAAAATGACAAGTTCTAACGTGTTGATATTCTAAAATTGTGGAGCATAAAATTGTAGCTAGGGGAGAGTAAAGAGTTTCACCACTGATGTTCACTGATCTGTCAGAGTTGCCTTCCCTTACCCGATCTGGCTATAAGTAGAAGGGGGAGATCTAAATTGCTTTGTGTTGTACTGATGGAGTAATGGGCCCAGAGAGTAAAACATGTTAATGTGATCATGTAACTGTACGATAGACAGTTAAGTGTGATTCTGGAGTATGCATACAGTAATGGTATAATGCTTAGTAGTGTGAAAAGACATCACCATTAAAATATGAAGATTTTTAAGTCTTAAACATGGGAAGTGATTGATATATTTGAAGTGTAAAATATTACGGCTTTTACTTTCTCAAAGCCCTTCTGTTTGAAATATATGAACACATATATGTATGAAGCTTTTCCTTGATAGTCTCATAGATAGTCAGAATAAGGTTATAACTTTCCTTGTTGAAGAGAATATTGGCACAGGCTAAAGATACTTTGTGTGGTGGGTTGACCCTGGCTGGATGCCAAGTGCCCACCAAAGCCACTCTATCACTTCCTTTCTCAACTGGACAGGGGAGAAAAAATGTAGTGAAAAGCTCATGGGTTGAGATAAGGACAGGGAGAGGTCACTCAGCAACTACTGTCACGGGCAAAACAGACTTGACTTGGGAAAAATCAGTTTTATTTATTACCAATCAAAACTGAGTGGGGTAATGAGAAATAAAAACTAAATCTTAAAATACCTTCCCCTCACCCCTCCCTTGTTGCCAGGCTCAACTTCACTCCCAATTTTCTCTACCTCCTCCCCTGAGTGGCGCAGGGGGATGGGGAATGGGGGCTGCAGTCAGTTCATCACACGTTGTCTCTGCCGCTTCTTCCTCCTCAGGGGAGGACTCCTCACACTCTTCCCCCGCTCCAGCATGGGGTCCCTCCCACAGGAGACAGTCCTCCATGAACTGCTCCAACATGGGTACTTCCATGGGCTCCAGCATGGGTCCCTTCCACAGGGTGCAGTCCTTCAGGAGCAGACTGCTCCAGCGTGGGTCCCCCGTGTGATACAAAGTCCTGCCAGCAAACCTGCTCCAGTGTGGGCTCCTCTCTCTCCATGGGTCCTGCCAGGAGCCTGCTCCAGCGTGGGCTTCCCACAGGGTCACAGACTCCTTCAGGCACATCCACCTGCTCCAGTGTGGGGTCCTCCATGGGCTGCAGGTGGATATCTGCTCCACCATGGACCTCCATGGGCTGCAGGTGGATATCTGCTCCACCATGGACCTCCATGGGCTGCAGGGGCACAGCTGCCTCACCATGGTCTTCACCATGGGCTGCAGGGGAATCTCTGCTCTGGTGCCTGGAGCACCTCCTCCCCTCCTTCTTCACTGACCTTGGTGTCTGCAGGGCTGTTCCTCTCACATATTCTCACTCCTCACTCCAGCTGCAGTTTTGTGTCCCTTTGGTTTTTTCCCCCTTCTTAAACATGTTATCCCAGAGGCGCTACCACCATCACTGATTGGCTTGGCCTTGGCCAGTGGTGGGTCCGTCTTGGAGCCTGCTGGCATTGGCTGTATTGGCCATAGGGGAAGCTTCTAGCACCTTCTCACAGAAGCCACCCCTGTAGCGCCCCCTGCTACCAAAACCTTGCTACGCAAACCCAATACACTTTGGTAATTCTTACCATTAAAGTAAGATCCTACTTCTTTTAAGACAAGACAAAGTTATTAAAAAAATTAAACAGATGAACAGCATATTTGGAAATTTCCCATTTCTGTTTTTCACACCAGCAACCATGGCTCTGGAAAAGCATAGACACTGTTTATCAGTGCTCCAACCTGACAAAATTGTAGTATCATCTTTTAAAATATTGCCTTTAGATACATCTCTGGTTCATGGAAGTGTGTTTGTGTGATGACTTCATCTGACTTTTTTTATATGTCAGTTTTGTAAGCCTCACTGATGTCTGTGGAACTATAACTGGTCTGTGGAACTGCAATGTAGTGCCAATTTAGTTTCAACTTCTGACTGTGGCAGTATCAAGTAAGTCTCTTGGTGGTTTTTGGGGGGGGCGGGTTTGGCACAATGGTACTCGTCTTGGAGGATGGTGAGACGGTGGTTGCGATGACAGAACCCACATCTTTTAGGCCCCTTAATGACATGGTGAATATCATGGATCTAAACCAACTAATAGATAGCCATATTGGGTAGTATTCCATTCTCACATTAAGTTGTCCACCAGTTAAGTCTCATTTCCAGCATACCAGTTCTACTGATTTATTCCAGTCTCATGCACTCCATTGTATGCTCCTAATATAGTTATTGTGTGGTTATAGGCATTTTTTGAGGGATAAATTCTGTCATTTAAATTTGACAGCATCTATAAACATTGTTACTGTGGACAACTCATCATCAAATTTCTGTATTCAGGTGTAGACACTGGACTTGTCTGAATCTCCAGAGCTTTCGGGATCCAAAACTATTGATCGGCTACCACACTTCGTATTTTCTTGAAAGAATATGTACTTTTCTTACGGTTCAGTGTGAAGGAAATCAATAGGGCTAGAATTTCGAAGTTGAGAAGAGAGGAATACTAAAGTGGCATTTTCAGACTGGTGAAAAAACGGCTGGGAGGAGGCACTTAACTCTTTACTAAAGAAAGTACTATGCATTGTCAGACATATATGGCAGCAATGGTGACTATTGTACATATGGAGGGAGAAAATGGGAGGAGAAAACAGAGGGAACATGTGAAAGTATCAGTATTCTAGGTATTTTCATTCAGTCAAAGTATTTGTTTTAAATATGGAGCCCCATCCTCACAGTAGCTTGCGTGGATGCAGAGAGAGAACTATTGTGGATGCTGTTTCCAGCAATCTTCATACTGCTGTATTCTATTTAACTCGCATTGACTCCTGCTCTAAGACAGAGAATTCAAGACCATTTTTTAAACTTTCACAAAAGACCCTTCCAAAATCCTGAAGTGTGGGCATTTGAATTGTTAATTTTATCTGCCTTGGCATAAATCTGAATATGTGGATGATTTATGATTAAAAGATACTTTAATTGTCTGTGAGATAATACTGTTATATTGTCTCCAAAACCATATTACCCTTTAGGTTGATTTAGAACTGTGCGTGAGTAAAATGAAAGCAGGTAAAAATTTAATCTTGAATGATGCGTGCCAGGCTTAAATTTTTTGTTGCCTGTATTTCTTAAATGTTGTGAATAGATACTGAATATAGTCTAGGCTTCTCTCATAAATAATTCACAGCTAAAAATTAATTTACTACCCACAAGATGCCATTATTGTTCCAGAAAAGGAGGATTGTCAATATATTTATACGGCAGTGCTAGTAAGAGATTACTTAACATATCCTAGGCATTTTAGATGTGTGGATTTGTGTTATATGTATAAATGTTTTAACCTCTCACTTGCAACTGTTACCTTTCTTCTCCCATACAGGTAATCAAAGCACGACTCTTTACCAAACCTCCTAAAATCTGAAAAGAAGAAAAGAAGAAAAGTCCAACTCTAGCTGGAGGAATAGTCCATCTTTAATATCATTCTCTAGTCCCGGCCATCAACTGAATAGTCCTTAGCAACATTTTTCAATTTATTGACCATAAAAAAATCTTCCTTCTCGGAGGGAAACTTGAGCAATAATGGAAACAGTAGCCTGGAGACGAAATAGAGAACCATCGTGAGTGAATTTACAGTGAATTAACCACAAGAACCTCACCATTCAGTGAAATAAAATCTAAAATTTATTTAAGCAGTCAGGGTATAACAGGTCCTTGCCCCTGTGTTCCAGCTGTGACTGGCACCATGGACTTGGGGAAACAGGACACTCACTCCAAACCATCAGTGTGCCCAGCTGCTGGCTAGTGGCCTGTCACCTACACATAGCTGTTCCGACTTTTTGTGCAGTCCTGGATATCTTTGGGTGTCCCTTGCTAGGATTGTTTTCACTGTTTATTGCTTTTGAACTTAGACAGTGTCCATAAGCCATCAATAGCCTCTTGAGCTACGTAGTGCTACGACAATCTCTTTGACTATCCCCATACCTAAAGCTGATTAGTAATCATTATTTGGGTCCCTGTCACTTTCTGGCATCCCACTCCAAGTGTGTTAACAAGCTTTGAATTTTTTGTCAGCAATTGGTTCACCCTGTGACAAGACAACATAAATAAAAATGGTATGTATCATGACGCTTCAACTATAGGCTTCTGATGCAGAGTTAGAGGAAATCATTGCTATCTCCTTGCTTGCACCTGTCTGGGTCTGTCGCTGGCTATAAGTGCACAGATGACCAGGAAGCAGTTCTAGAAATCTTTGTATAAATTAAAAAGGCTATTTTCACAAGATAACAAATGCAGTTCTCTAGTCACATACTCTAATCTTGAGGCACATGTTCCACCCCTTTCCAGAAATCTCAGTTACCTATACATCATTTACATCACAGACCTCATTAAGATTCTTCCCTTAATATCTGGTTATTGTTAACACAGGTAAAACATATTTACATAACAAATGTGGGCTAGAGTTTTTTTGACAGCATAACATGCTGATCTATTTAAATATCCCACTTTTTGTAAAGTACTTAAAGACTGTTCATATTACTCTGTCATTCCTTAGGCCAATAGCAGTTGCACTACTTTTGTATTTGTCAGAACCAGACACTGGGATTTTTTCTAGTCATCATCAAAATGTTGGCCTGGTACAGATCAGAAAGAATTCAGACTTACAGAAACAAGTAAATTAGGAGTTATCCTTCTCAGGGTTTATGTTTGAGTAGGTGGCTGTAAAAAGGTTTTCATTGACTATAAGCCCTTATGATGTGGTTGAACTGGTAGTCTAATACTGTCAGCTTGTCACTGATCACATTTTGTGATAACCTTGTCCAGTGCTGTCAGTACTGGATGCAAGCCTCCACATGGTACTGTTTTATATTTCTTCAATGTATTAATAAAAATTGGAACTTTTTTTTGGTATGTCTGTGTAAGTTTGTGTGTGAAATCTGCTTGAACTGCTTGACAACATTCTACAAGAAAGGCTGGTATTTGTACTGTTGCCCTTTAAGATCAACTTATTTCAAATCTCTCCAGATACAAGTCCTGGGACTACTGTATATTTACTTGGAACCCATTTTTTTTTCCCTCCTTCTGGAGTCTAAATACAGAGTTTTCTCATGGGGAAAAAGCAACAAAGGCTTTGGCATTTGGGTACATGAAAATACTACTCTTAGAGTTTTAACTCCTGACTTCTGACCCATATTAGGGTCAGAAACTATTTTTTGTCCAGGTGAACATGGATTAGTAGTAAAGGCATTTTAACTAAACTGAGTTAAAATTTATTTTAGTGAATTATTACACTTTATTAGTATAACTTCAGTTGATAATGCCATCTAAAAATTTCAAGCTATTTCACATAAAAGTAATCACAATAAAGTGCTGGAGCTTAATTAAAAAATAACAGCACAACTGAACAAAGAGTACATTCTAAGTTATACTCATTAAGCAGACCAGACCCACTGATATGCTAGGTCTTCTGTGGAAGAAGCAGAGCTTTCCTGTCCAAAATACTTGCCTTTTCCTAAGTTTTGAAATCTGTGTTAAAAAGTATGGTTGTCTGATCCACCATGTTACACAACAGCATTTGGTATCTTGCTTGCTACAATATGCTACTTCATGTTAGGACAATAAAAGAAAAATCATTATTTTTATAAAGCAGGCAAGGAGGGAAATGAAATCTCTCTCAACAGCTGAATGCTGGTGAGAGTCAAAGTTCCTTAAATTAGCTCCTGCATCTTTCAGCTTCTTCTGATTCCTTCTTGGTATTGTACAAGGAAAACCTTTGAGTCAGCTCCTCATCTGCTAAAATCTGCCCCAAATACCACTGTGACTCAGCTTACCCATTTGTAAAGAATAAGAGGCCATACATGCTCTCCCACATACTGCCTCAGTAAGCCATGCTTTCAAGATATGTTTTCATTGCCTATTCCATCATTCTGTAGCTTTGTAAGTGTCAAGAAACTGCTTCAATGCTGTCAGAGAAGTGGTCTTTCTAATCCTGCAGAGCAAATACCCGCACTCTGTTATGTTATTTTCTGAATCTTCAAGTTTTCAGACACCATAACTCCACTTAACGGCTTGCCCAACTCCATTATGCTCCCAGGTCGCATGCCACAGGTCTATTACTCTACTTACTAATGTGCAATATCAAGGGTTTATTCATTTCAGAATGCTTCCTTGTTTGCACAGTTAGCTGCCTTAGCTCTTCTCATTGTATTTGTCTCTCAAAAAATTTGCAGATAAAATCTTCTAGTGCATTTTCTTGCTGTTATGGTCCTGAGTTGAATTAGTTCTACTTTAATTAGGTCACAGACTCATGTCTTTATTTTTTGGGGGAAAAAAAAAAGTTAAGCTATATTAATTACATATTACAAGGAAAAAAGTGTCTCTAATAATTCAAGGAAGCTGTCTTACAGCACTGAGTTTTCTCAAAATATATGATCACCATGTGTAAACCATATGTGCTAGGCAATATATAGTTCTTACTGGAAGTGTGTAATCAGAACAGAGAGGCATATATATTTCCCTTTTTAATCTAATAGAGTTTCAAACTTTTCATTTCGCCTCTGGTCAGCAGGATTATTTTATCTGATGAGAGTAGCCTGCTTTTGGTTCTGCTCAATGTTTGAACAGTTCACAGTCCTCATTTTTTTGACAAACGTTGGAAAATAGTGACCTAAACAACACGTCCAGCCCTTTTCTCAGTGAAAGCTGTCTGTATACCTTGCTGCATGGCCTATCATACCATCATAACAATGGGAATTTTGCCATTCAGGGGACCAAATATCCTCAGGGTTAAACTTTACATCTTGATTACAAAACCTTAATGGTTAAATCTTGTTTCAAAAGTTATTGCAAGAATTTTTCCTTGTGTTCTGTCTCTGTGTCAATGTCCTCTTTCGGTCCATTGTATCATACTATTCCCTACAGTCCCTTGTCTCCCCACCTGTCCTTCGTGCACATAATCTTTTCCTCATACTGCTGTTGTGCCTGATCTTCCTGGTTTATCAAAATGGAGAGAAAAAAGGAGAAGGAACTTACCTGTCCCCTCTGTACAGAGTGGGTGGCACTTCATTTTGTAAAGCTGTTTCTTCATTTATTGACTGGTGCCATCAGTTATCTGCATTATATAGGCCAGTGGTGTACTTGTAAGGCAACGAAGATGTTGCTGTCTCCGGTTCCTCTTTCTGCTGCCATCTGTGCCTGAAGTGCCGTGGTATTTTGTGGCTGCAAACAGAACAACCTGCAGGGAAAAAAAGATGCAAAGGTGTATGTCATATTTATGTGACAGGAACAGTTTCTAAATGCTTAAGATTTGTTTTTTGTCTCCTGTTAGAATTTTTATACTAGCCCATCAGTCTACCATATATCTCATAAAGACGATATTTTTCTTCTGATAAGAAAGTAAGAACTGCCAAACTTATACTAAGAAGTCCTTCCACATGGAAAGACTGATAAGTAATATTTGGGGTTTTGACAGGAAGATAGTGAATTCTGTTCTCTTCTAAGTTATAATTAACAACCCCCCCTCCATAGCCAGTTGAATAAAGAATGTAATTTTCATCTTGATGTCTGAGATTTAGAAAACATCTAATATTGTGATACTTATAGTAAAATCACAACGGCTGCCGGGAGATCTTTTGTTCATCTTTAAAAAGCCTGAATAGAAATGCAAACCCTTTGCTTTGCTGCTCATTCCTGCTTTAGTCACCAGATCTAGTATCATCTTGCCGATTAGGTAAAAGACTTGGAAATCTTATACCTTGTGTGGTGGGTTGACCTTGGCTGGCTGCCACGTACCCACCAAGCTCTCTATCACTCCCCTTCCTCAACAGGATGGGGGAGAATAAGAGCTAGAAAGGCTTATGGGTCAGGATAAAGACAGGGAGATTGCTCACCAAGTATCATCACAAGCAGAACAGACTCAACTTGCGGAAAATTAAATTAATTTCTTGCCAATTAAAAATAAAGTGGGATAGTAAGAAACAATGACATAGCTAAAAACACCTTCCCCTCACCCTTCCCTTCTTGCCAGTTTCAACTACTCCATTTCAGATTCTTTCACTTCCTCCCCTCTGAGCTGCACAGGGGGATGGGGAATGGGGGTTGCGGTCAGTCCATAACACATCATCTCTGCCACTCCTTCTTCCTCACAGTCTTCCCCTGCTCCAGCATGGGGTCTGTTCCGTGGGATATAGTCCTTCATAAACTTGTCCAACATACGTCCTTCGCATGGGCTGCAGTTCTTCAAAAAATGCTCCAATGTGAGTCCTTTCTATGGGGTGCAGTCCTTCAGGAACAGACTGCCTCAGTGTGGGTCCCCCAGAGGCCACAGGTCCTGCCAGAAAACTTGCTCCTGCATGGACTCCTCTCCACAGGCTGCAGCTCCTGCCAGGAGCCTGCTCTGGTATGGGCTCTCCACAGGCTGCAGCTTCCTTCAGGGCATCTCTGCCTGCTCCAGTGTGAGGTCCTCCCTGGGCTGCAGGTGGATATCTGCTCCACTGTGGACCTCCATGGGATGCAAGGGGACAGCCTGCCTCCCCATGGTCTTCTCCACAGGCTTGCACAGGAATCTCTGCTCCAGTGCCTGGAACACCTCTTTCTCCTCCTTTTTCACTGACTTTGGTGTCTGCAGGGCCTCTCTCACATTTTCTCACTCCTCTCTATCCCAGCTGTTGCACAGCATTTTTTGCCATTTCTTAAATATGTTATCACAGAGGCACCATCAGCATCACTGATGGGCTCAGCTTTGGGCAGTGGCAGGTCTGGCTTGGAGCTGGCTGGAACTGGCTCTGTCGGGCGTGTGGGCAGCTCCTGGTGTCTTCTCACAGAGGCCACCCCTGCAGTCCCCCCACAACCAAAACCTTGCCATAAACCCAGTACATCTTGCATCTTCTTAAAAGGAAGTAGAATACTGAAATTCCTTCTAAATGTTTATAAAGAGCCGTATCATCCTTCTTCTTCAATGTCTGTTGTTTCAAGAAATTGCTACTATTTTGTCCTCCAAAATACTATTTCTAATGAAGATAATATTTCCTGTTTTCACTGACAGAAGCATATGCATCACATAAATAATGATAAGACTGAGAACAAATTTTTTTCTATCTGAAAAGAATTGATTTTACTACTTTGTATGCTACATTAATGGTGGTAAAATTACTTTTTTCACATCTCTTCTCATATATATATTTTTTCCAAGTTGAGTTAAATTTCTGTTTTCTCTTGAAATGGTGAGTATTTTGCAACCTTCCCTAACGAGGGCTCCAGAAATCTTTGGTATAGGGATGAATGCTGTATCTGAGTTTTTTATTAATAGTTTCTTTCTGTATTTCTCTCTTCAAAGAATGCTTGTTTTGCCATTTAGGCAGAAGCTGTTCAGAAGCCATAGAAAATGGAGCACAAAGTCTTTCTCCTGTTACTAACTTTCCTATTTTAATGCATAAAAAATAACAGATATGTTAATAATGTTTTGGAAAATTTGCTGGTTTTTGCATAACTGTAAGTCAGCAATACATGTGGAAATATGGAAAATTAGGAAATGTACAGCAGATGATGTATGCTGATCTTCTTTTTATGAAATATTTCTTCTAATTTATCCACTTTAATGTATGCAAAATAAAAAAATACTCAATGTAGCATGACACCACTTCTCTTACGGAAGGATATTTTTTACAACAGTGATTCCAATAATGAACCTGATGGAAACGTCCAATATATTACATATCACTTATTCTTTTGTTTCTTATTTGCTAATGCTTTGCTGAGAGAGATTAAGCTGAAATTTGTGCTGTCATTATTATACAGTTTATTTAATAGCACAAATAGCTGCTTTGCTTCTGTCACAAGGCAAAAAGCAAAAACACTAATTTCCACCACTTATGACTTTTTAAAATTAATAAGGACTGTCCTTTGTGACAACAAATCTGACATGACTATGCCTTTATCATAGAACCACATAATTACAGACTGTCATAGAACACTACTGGGAACAGTCTGGATCTGTCTTCTTCACTGTCCCCAAACAGGTATTTATACATACTGATAAGATTACCTTGAGCCTTCTCTTCTCCAGGCTGAACAGTCCCAGCTCTCTCAGCCTCTCCTCATATGACAGATGCTCCAAGCCCTTCATCACCTTTGCTAGACTCTCTCCAGTGTGTCCCTGTCTCTCTTGTACTGGGGAGCACAGCTCTGGACGCAGTGCTCCAGATGTGTCTGTCCTGCTGAGCAGTGGGGAAGGATCACCTCCCTCAACCTGCTGCAATGCTCTTCCTAATGCAACCCAGGAAGCTGTTGGTGCCTGTCCTGGTTTTGGCTGGGATAGAGTTAATTTTCTTCCTAGCAGCAGGCATAGTGCTGTGTTTTGGATTTAGTAGGAGAAAAATGTTGATAACACACTGATGTTTTTAGTTGTTGCTGAGTACTGCTTGTGCTAGTCAAGGACTTTTCAGCTTCCCATGCTCTGCCAGGTGCACCAGAAACTGGGAGGGGCCACAGCCAGAAGAGTTGACCCAGGCTGACCAAAAGGCTATTCCATACCATATGGCGTCATGCTCAGTATAGAAACTGGGGGGGGTTGGCCGGGGAGCAGCGATCGCTGCTCGGGAACTGTCTGGGTATCGGTTGGTGGGTGGTGAGCAATTGCATTGTGCATCACTTGCTTTGTATATTGTTATTATTATTATCATTATTATACTGTTACTATTAGCATTACTATTTTACTTTATTTCAATCATTAAACTGTTCTTATCTCAACCCAGGAGTGTTTCTCACTCTTACTCCTCCGATTCTCTCCCCCATCCCATCGGGGTAGGGGGAGTGAGCGAGCGGCTGCGTGGTGCTGAGTTGCTGGCTGGGGCTAAACCACGACAGTGCCTTTGCATGAGGTCACATTGCTGGCTCATGGCCAACTTGGTGTCCACAGGACCCCTGTTTTTTTTTCTTCCAAGCTGCTTTCTAGCTGGTCAGCCCTGGTGCCTGGGGTTATTCCTCCCCAGGTGAGGACTTGGCATGTCCCTGTGTTGAACTTCAGTGAGGTTCCTTTCAGCACATTTCTCCAGGTTTTTGTGGTCCCTCTGAATGGCAGCACATCCATCTGGTCTATCAATCACTCTTCCCAGTTTTGTATCATCTGCAAATGTGCTGAGGCTGCATTCTATCTCATCATCCAGGTCACTGATAAAGATGTTAGACAGTATTGGCATGAGGATTGACCCCTGGGCCACACCAGTAGTGATTGGCCTCCAGCTGGACTTCATTCTGCTGATCACAAACAACCCTGTGAGTCCAGCAGTTCAGCCAGTTTTCAGTCCACTTCACTGTGCACTTATCTAGTCTATTTCATCAGTTTGCCAATTTCTCTTTAGTCTTAGATCGTGCCAGATGTGGAATAACAACCTCTAAGAAGTTGTGTTACTTTTATAGTGTGGTTTCTAAGTTTTCTCAGTGGTACTGTCATTGGCTGGGGACTCCTTATTCCTGAAATACAAGCAGAAGAATCTCCTTCTGCCTTTCTCTTTTTTGTATTTATTCAAGACTGTTCACAACCTGAGTTCAAATAAATTCTACTTTTGATAACCTGCATTTTAATGAAGATGAATAATGAACCCATTCTAGAAAACTGATGTCCTGCAGGAGTACATTTGCTGTGGGGAACAGAGGGAGATTCTCCTTTCATCTTCATTACCATGACTTGCTGCAGCGTGACCAATCCAGGTACACCGACAGAGGAACTACCCTGTGCTTGCACACCCTTTCCCCCTATTTAGATGACTTTGGGACCTCTTCTGTATTTCAATAACAGGTTTTGCTAAAATACTGCCCTGCTGATATGTCATCAGGAGATGTTTTACTGTGGAGACATGACTTCCTCTGATGCATAAGTGTTCAAAAAATGGGTAGATGTGGCACTTGGGGACATAGTTTAGTCTAGTCTACCCTTGATTGGTTTAGAGTAGACTTGGTAGTGTAGGTTAATGGTTGGACTGGATGATCTTAAAGGTCTTTTCCAACCTAAACAATTCTATGATTCCATGATTCTATAAAATGCCTGTGAGGGCAACAGCCTCTTGTGCAGTACAGGACAAGTTCCAGCCCATAGCTCTTGTCCTTTTTAACTCTTTTTCTATGAGTTGTCTTGAAGTGAAAGCTCTCATTTTAGTGTCTGCTGCATAGACTTGTTTTGCAAATTCCTGTCCTTTTTAAAAATGATCTGTCAATATTTTCAACAACTTTCTTTGCATATTTGAACTTTAAAAACCAAGGACTGTAAAGTTAGGAAATCCTCCTTACTATTTCACAAGTACTGTTTGTCTCTGGAAAGGCAAACCCACTTTTTTTCCTTGAATGGATTTCATCTATTACTGGCAGTTGATTTCTTTTTTGAATGGTCTTTCTTTTTTTTTTAATATAATCTATATACTTTTGCTTTATACACTGGAATCCTGCCTCATCCTTAAGTGGCACATTCAATAAAAAGTTTGTGGTGTTGTTTTCTTTTTTTTCATCAGAATTATTTCTCTTCCTTTGCATATACATTCTCCAGTGCAGGTCTAAAAGCAATAGATAGTTCTTCCATTGCATCTGTCTTTCACAATCTTGGAGACCTAGGCATCTGATTTTCAACTTGATTTATAAGCTGTGCAGCTGGTAGTGAATTTATGGACATTGCCTCTTTTAGACAATGTGTTCTTGGGTTCATCTTGCAAAGTTCTCATTTTCAGAAACAGTGCTTTTTTTCAAGATCCTTCATGTTGCAAAGTAAGTTAACCCTTCCCTCCCAAAGCAAGATGTTTAGGGAGAAATTCATCCTGTTCTTTCAGTGAAAGTACAAGTGATCAATCAATACTTTGATATATTGGTTTGCGGTTTGTTTGTTTCTGCACTTTTCTCTGAATTCTTTTGCCTGAGGAAAGACCTTACGTTTGAAACTTTTCTGACTTTTTTTTTTTTTCAGGTCTATTATCAGTACTGATTTTGTCTTCTTCAAAAGTAATTTTTTCATTGGGTTTTTCTGTGATGAAGTCAAGATTTTGTTTGTTTTCTTGATTTATGACCTCATTTTTATTTACCAACTTGCTAAGAAAAGACTGGGCTTAAGGCCGGCCTAAAATCCTCTCTAGTTCCAGTCTCTTTCTCTGTGTTTGGGGAGACCAGTGTCAATGTTTTCCTCTCTTTGATGCTGGAATATCTGCCATAAATCTGTTGGTAGATTAGTGGATGTTCCCCTGTCAGATAGAGAAGAACATCTCTCTCTTTTTTTTTTTTTTCTTCAGAAACAGCAAGTTATTGCTTCCAAAAACTTCCGAACATGAAATAAATCAGTGAAACAAGATTTTTTTCCAATATAAAAACTTCAGATAAATCCCAGTAGAACTGGAGCAAATTAAGGGATTAACTATTAGGGATTAGCTATTTGCTAAGTAGCTGTTAATAAGTGATAAATGTTCTCTGCCAGCAGATATATATCACCTGCTTTGATAGTTTAGGGAGCACACTGGAACAAGTTGTTCAACCTGAATGATGTCTGTCATGGTTTAACCCCAGCCAGGAACTAAGCACCACGCAGCCGCTCGCTCACTCCCCCTGCCTCGGTGGGATGGGGGAGAGAATGGAGGAGTAAGAGTGAGAAAACTCCTGGGTTGAGATAAGAACAGTTTCATGATTGAAACAAAATAAAGTACAATAGTAGTAGTAATAACAACAATATAATAATAACAGTAATAATCATATACAAAGCAAGTGATGCACAATGCAATTGCTCACCACCCGCCGACCGATACCCAGACAGTTCCCGAGCAGCGATCGCTGCTCCCCGGCCAACCCCCCCCAGTTTCTATACTGAGCATGACGCCATATGGTATGGAATAGCCCTTTGGGCAGTTTGGATCAACTCTTCTGGCTGTGCCCCCTCCCAGTTTCTTGTACACCTGGCAGAGCATGGGAAGCTGAAAAGTCCTTGACTGGCATAAGCAGTACTTAGCAACAACTGAAAGATCAGTGTGTTATCAACATTCTTCTCCTACTAAGTCCAAAACACAGCACTATGCCAGCTACTAGGAAGAAAATTAACTCTATCCCAGCCAAAACCAGGACAACATCATTGCTGAATAATACTTGTATTGCAGCTAAGCTAGTTGAAGATTTTCAGGTGTAATTCTTTTCTTTTAACAATGTACCTGGGTCTTACAAACATTAAAATTTTTCATCAGAAGTGAAAATTTTGAATTATTTTGTAAAAAACCCCTGTGGAGGTGTCCAGTAAGAACCTTATGGCACAAGAATGTTTTGGGTTTCCATTTGAAATTTTTTTTTTTTTTTTTGTGAATTGCATATACAAAGTTGCAATCAGTAAATTGTTTTGATTTTCCTGCTAGAAAATGATTTGACCAAATTAAAGTCAGGAAGTTTTTATGGAGAACTATAATTGTAATGATTTTATTATTTTATTTTTTTCTTCTTACTATTGAAATATACCTGTTGCTTAACATGCTGTACTGATGATGTCTGCATCTCAATCTTTGAAATAATTAAGAATGTATCAGGTCTCTCTCCTGTATAATTGAAAGAACTGGTAGGAAATTTGCTATTATAATGATTAAGCTTGATGGAAACACAGACCAAGAACAAGCTTGCTTCTTAATTTAAAATTAAATTTGTGCATTTCAAACAGATTTGGGAGCATTTTCAATACACTGAGACTAGAACAATTTAAAGAATAGATTGCACTCTGGGGGATGTAGCTGGTAATCAGTGCTCAGTATTGTGAGAGAGGATGGATAGTCATGGAAGTTGATTGCTTACTCAACCAAAGTTCCTCTGGTGGTAATGTCCTCCTGGGTACAGGCCAAATTATCTTTTAAAAGAAGTAAATTAAAAGCTATGGTATGCTTTTGTCTGCCTTCTCTTAGCATGCAGAATTAATCATTTGAAATAAAGTTGCCCAGGTCCAAACAGTAAGTATTGTAGGGACTGTCAATACAGTACACTGTATCAGTTATGGAAGAACTTGAATGAAACTAAGTACCACAGTCTGTTTTTTAAAAGTTTGGACCAATTCAGGGAGAAATGTAAGCACATACACGGACTTAACTCCTGATTGACCCACCCTCCACAATCTCCACCCTTCCACAATCTCCAGTTCTTCCGGTACATGAGGAAAGCAAGGAAGGAAGTTTCACTGTCAGACTCTGTGTATACCATGGACATGTTGATCAATGCAGCTAATAATCAGATACCCATTAAACCTATTTTATCACTACTGACACTAATTTCCTAGTCCAAGGTTCACATTTTTCCCTTCTCATATGAGTTTTGGCAGAAATTTTTCCACCTAACGGCATATAACTTTATAAATTGAAAATTCCTCAGTCCTAGCCTGCTGTTTTGCTCTGAGCAATAGGGCAGTCAAATAAACAGGCAAAGCACTGGAAAACTGACAGACATGAAATTCATAAGGGCAAGTTTAAGTGCTCCTCTAAAACCAGTTTGAAAGCATCATTAATCATGCTGGGCACTGAGCCAGTATAAGCAACTAGTTACAATTGTATTCCTCATTTTAGCAGGAAAAGATGAACTTTTCTCTGCTTTCCTCTGCATGGTTCTTTGCACTGAAAGTATACCCAGCCTCAGCTAGAAGTCTTCCTTAGTAGATTAGAAAAGGGAGACAGCAGGAGGTTTTAAAATGATAAAATGAACATATTTCAGCTGTTCCACCCTTCCCTTCATAATCTTTCGGTTACAAAGGTATTCTTTCCTTAGAAATATATCCCTTGCTTCGATTGTAAAACTAATGGCAAGTCTTTCTTCTCCTAAGGGATACTCTATACACTATGCAAAAAGGCAAAAGACAACCAAAGTAGATCTCCAGATTATCCATTCCTCTACAGGAGGTTACTAAAAGGACACATGGCCTCTACCAAAACTAAATTTAGAAGCATTTCTGTGCACCACTTGCATTGTCCCCTAATGTTAGTTTACCAATGCCTCAAAGGTCTCCCCAGTCAAAATTACACTGAACACATTCAAAATAAAATTGCCAATAGAAACTTTTTGTGTGGTCTCATTGCTCCTCCCTTGCTCACTGTAAAACTGGGGAGCAATAATTTTTCCCCCCTATAATTTACTTTAGTGATCTGGGGACTAATTTATGCTAATCAAGTCCTTTGAAGATGAAAAATTCAATTCTTCAATTTTATGAATGTAGATTTCAACTTCATGGGTGTAGGTTTAGAGGCCTTCACTTCTAAATGACTTGCATGCCACAAAATTCAGGAAGGATGTACTTTGCCCTTTACCTAAACACTTGTTTTATGCTATTTTCATTCAAAGTAAAGATTAATGTTGAAGAGTTGTATTTCAGTGCATAAATTTAAATAAACTTGAGAGTAAACCTGGGATTCTAGGAGGATCATTTATGTCATCCTCATTTCTATGGGTTCTGAGTCTTGCTATTGCATGCTTCTTTATTTAGTTCTTCAGTTACCGACAAGAACAAATGTGTTCAATTTTCATCTTGAAATAAATACCAATCTCCTCAATTTAATGCAATTTTCATTTAGTTCAAGGTGCAGTTTCACAATGGACATTTAATTAGACAATGAGGCATCTGTATTAATTTTTAACCTTTGCATCAGCAAAATATTTTTCATGGAAATGCTGAAGTATATCTTCAAGTCAAGATAAATGATGGAAAATGCCTTGTTTTTTATGCCACCTTTTTGGAGGTGCTGGCTGGTGCATTATGATCCCAGTAAGAAAGGCACTCAGAGTCTGAAAGTTATCATTCAAAAAGCTGTTCATTAGAGTTAACACTACAAGAAGAGAATAGTGTAGGTAATCTTATGTGCCTTTAGATGCTTGAAACCCCAAGTGGTGTAGCATCAAATGGGCCTCCAATCCTTGCGCATGCCTTGCAGACCCCGTCCATAGAAGAGATTCTCCCCTTTTGGTCCTTTGAGCTAGTCCCCATTTTCTTACAAGGAAACAACTCTATTCATCATTTCCGCTGTCAAACAGGAAGGTTGATAGCATGAGAACTCGTTGCTGTACTGTTAGGTAAAAGCAAGGCCAGGCAGGTGGAGTAATTGCCAGTACCGAGTGGGAGGTGCCTGCAGGCTCCTCTGTTAAAAATGGCCGGTTGTGTTTGTCCTGCAGCCAAAATTTGTGCAGCACAGGCCTGAGGGCTATGCTGGTCATCAGGTACGTGGTCATGCCATGTGCAATGGTTGAGCCGTCAGGACCACTACACTACTCCGTAATATTTTATTAAGTAAGTTATATTTTAAAATTGAGTAAGGATATGTTGGTACCTCTGAACTTCAAGAGACTTTTATTTTTCTCCATTTTGGGGATAATAGGATAAATCAGGTTCCAAATGGGAAAACCCAGGGAAGCTGCTTGAATTCCTTGTTAAGTCCACAAGCAATTTTTTAGGTAAATAAAACATAAGTGTTCTTAAACCATGTATTCAAACACAAGGTGATTTGTAAAGTTAAAGACTGCTAATAAATTGGTAGCGCAGAGCTGGTAAAACACATCATGTATGACCAACTTTGGTATACCTCCCATGACATGAATGCAATTACTTTATTTTACATTTCAAAAGCAAAAGAGAAAGAACCAGGCAGAGAAAGCAACTAAAATGAAGTGGATGAAATACAGTTATATTTAGCTGATTAATTGCATTTTCATTTTTTCCTGGCTTTAAAAATTGCAGCAATGCGGACTCCTTCTTTGCCCTCCAATAACAAACCATCAGAAGTAAAATTATAGTAATTCATGAAAAACAGTGGGTATGAACATATAATGGAGAGTTAATGGAATATTTAGGAAATAAGGAGTAGAATGCAAAAGTAGTAGTGCAATGAACACTTCCAATTTCAGAAAGAGTGTGGGCTGAACACTGTGAAGATGCACTTTAATTATGCAAAGTACATTTCATTAGTTGTTTCTTCTCTAATGAAAACACATACCAGTGTGTCTATCTATATAAAATCACAGTTTATCTTATGATGAGATCCTCTTGCCAGGCCTTCTAGTACTGTGAGGTTCTGCCTTAATTCTGTTCTGTGAATTCTCATCTAAAATTTGTTGTATGCACAAGATGTTGTTCTTCATTGTATAGAAATAATTCATATCATGTTCTCTCTCTGCATCATTTCACGCATGCAGAAGCAAGAGGTCTGTGGGGGGCATTAATGCTTTGTTGTTTTCCACACTACTCACTGCAAGTAAATTACATTAACTTGTTATGTATTCTGCATAGAGTTCTGTATTGTGCTCCATAAACCCAATGATAAGAACAAGACCACCACTGGTAACTAGTCCAAACACTCCTCTGTATTTGACCTGGACACAGTGAACATTACTTTCTTTTCCCTTTATTCTGTATATAGCACATAAGCAAAAAATTGTTTTTCCTTTTAATTTCTGTAGTATTTTAATAATATATTTAAGCACTGATCAATAAAAAATAATCTTTCTAAAAGCTCTATCTACTGAAAATAAGACTAGATAGTTCTTCATTTGTTCCCATAGCAAATCGCTAAACTGTATTGTAATGAGGCTACACTACAGTATGGGAAACCACACCAAAATGAAACTGCATGCCTTATAGAGCTTTTCCCTGGGTAGAAGACAGGAAAAATAAACCTTTCATAACTGATACTAGTGATTTTGCTGAATGCTTTCTAGCATGCATGAGGCTAAAATGTGGTTGAAAACAGACTAAACACCTACAAAGAATAGAATGTGTTAGAATATAGTAGTCTTCTATGCTTATACTTGGCTTTATGGGAAAAAGAATTGATAACATATTCAAGATCAAATATGAAATAAAGGAATGAAAAAAGCATAAGCTCACAATATATTTAGACTTTAAATATGTACAATATTATGTTGCGAAATCACCCTCTGGAAGTGCCTGTTTCTTTCTGTGGCCTACAGAAGAAGCCTGCAGCTAATTTAAACCTCCAAGTTAGAGTGAATGGATCTTTCCACATTACCTACACTGCCGGAGTATGATGTTGAAGCTTTCTGTGGAGTTCACAAGCTATTTAGAAATCAAAGAGCTGTTGACACAATGACGGAGCTTGGGTTTTTAACAGATGCAGAAGGGAAAGGAGATAAACAGAACCTTCTGCCTTCTGTATCCACTCTTCCTTCCCAACCGTAGAGGGCGGAAACATATTAGTCATAGATATTCCCTTCTGAACAAATTACCTCCCTTATTTCAGTGGCCAACGAGGACATAAAAGGATATGGTCTTCTATACCCTGTAAGCAGCTGGCAGCCTCAGGAGGCACTCCTTGTCCCACATAATATTTTGTAAAGTTAGGAGTGGGTAATATATACTGCCTGCAATATGAACCAATAAAAAATTTTTGTATGTATGTAATATAGATGCACATAGTACATTAAAAAACTATTTTAAACTTTAACATTAACGTCTTGGTATCTGGAAATTTAAACCCTTTTATGCAGAACAAGAAAATGTTGTATTTCTGTCAAAGGCATCACAAACAAAACTGGTTGTGTGAGAAATTTCATGAGGAAAATCTCGAAGTATAGTTTTGCCTGGCTAATTTTGTATTTTGGAATTGTTTGTTAGGTTATATAAATACTGTGGTAAGGATAGCTTCAGGTGTGTATGTAGGAAAGAACAGTTTAACATTTCTGACCTTGTTAACTCTTTGTGTGATAAAAACTAGAAGTAGAAATAGTAGTTATTTAATGGCATTTCCAAAGATAAAATGCTTTGGAGTATATTCCGGGCTTAAAATTCTATTTATAAATAACATATAAAAGACTGATACATTTATAGTCATTGCTTTAATTCGTGGTACTATGATGTTGGTGAGGCCATCTGTTTAATAGATGCCTTTAAACCTCCAAATATTAGTGTCATACCTGTCCATAAGGTTGTGTTGCCCATGATTAGTGACCCTTCTGAACCATTTTCAAATGCAGCTCCTATGTACAGCCTCCTTGTTAGCAGTGGAATACCAGCATAACGAACTGATCCTAAGTAATAAATAAATTATATCAGATTAAATTCTGGATTAGCAATGCTGAAAAGGTTAAAGTCATGGTGAACTTAATTAGCTGCAAAGAGAAAAATCTGTGTATTCCATTAACTACTTTTAGAACAACATACAAACAATTCTTCCCAGAACACCAGAAGTAACATGGGCACAAGGAAAGCTCTAATGTCCTTGGATGGCCTTTGTGGCTATTTGTGCTATTAAAGTCACCTTGCCTGAAATTTCCAGCACTTTAGTATTATCCAATGCCTGTCACAGAAGGCGATTTGGCTTTACCTGCTGCCTACTTTCTCATGTTTCTGTCTTCTTTGAATTTTAGAATGAGGTGGAGGTCTCTGGGAAAATTCATCATTTGTTAGATTTATATCTACAAATTTTCTCAGATATTTTCTTTCAGAGGCTTTCAGGCACCTGTCTATTCTTCTGGAAGATTTTCAGCTTTCAAATCTATATGCTAAGAGCAAAAATAAAATTTGAATTAAAGATATGGAATTTGGTCTTTAAGTTGAAGATTTTTTTAAGAAAAACTGTTATTAACTATTAAGATTCCATCCTGCAGATTTAATGTAATTCCTTGTTGATGTCCTGATGTGCTTGCACATTACAGCCAAAATAGGTAAATTCACTTAATTCTCATGTTCCTTGTCTTCTAAGGTTATGTTGAGTTTTGATTTAAAGAAGTCCTCATTAGACTTTTGAGTTTTAATTTAGTTTTGGGATGGTCTACTATTTTTGTTCCTTGCTTGCATGTTGGTTAAGCTGTTACTTCCAAGAGCTATTTTATTAGCCACAATTACATCTTCTGTGTTCCTCCTGTGGAGCAACACAAGGCTGTTGTGCCTAAGTGGATTTTTCTTAAAATTGAGTACCAATGTCAAGCAGGAAAGATGTGTTCTTGACACCACTTGACATTATGTTGAACCATTTTCTTAAGCCTGGGCTTAGTCTGAGTGTGCAATCTTAACTGGGTGTAAGATCTAAAGTCTTAATGATGTTAATTATTTATTGGCATATTATTATATTTCACCCTATTCTGCAATGAATTACAGTGAAGGCAATGACATGCATTTGCAAAATCTAACAAGTTTATGGTAAGAGCTTTTTGCTATTTGCTTCACTCTTTTGTAATTGTGCTTAGGATTGATATCTGGTAAGTGTATGGTCTTGTGGGTAGGAACACTGCCTGCTACTTCAGCTCTCACAGCTTCAACCTGTCCTTTTTTTTTATTTCAATATGATAAAATGTCAGTACAGTTCATCAGTGGAACTCATTGTTAATGTTTATTAGGTTATCACTGTTCGGTTTGTTTTTAATTGTGTTTTTAAAATTAAATGGTATGTTATTAATTACTGAGTCAAACTTTCTTCCTTCATAATCTATTGAAAAATATGGGGTTTAAGAGGGGTTTTGTCGTACTTATATATGCAGTGACCATGTTTTCATCTGCAAATATCCTTTGTGTTAGGTTTGCAACTATGCTGTCACTTTGTATTATGCTGTGTATTCTAGTGTCATGTTTGTGCAGTTCATTTATGATTTTCAGCTTTTCTTGTGACTGGTTTTTCCAAGACTTGTTAAGAGTTCTTCAGTTGCTACAGTCTTTATTCTTTTTTATCTGAGTTGAAGAAAGCTGTTCAAGGTTTTGGTGAAAAGAGTTTCTGAGCTGTGACTTAAACTTGTTTATTGATTAATCTGTATATCACATTGGTTTTATAGCTCTTTAATTTCCATATTATTTCTCAAAATTAAGTTAAAAAGAAAAAAATGATGCTTGACAAGTTTCTGTCTTCTCTTATTTATGCAAGTTTTAGATCTTCTTGTTGAGAACACTATTACAATTGTTGTAATCTATGATAATGTCATGCAGAAAATAATCCATATTGTGTTAATGGTGACTTCTTTGAATCCAAATGCTGTAGCTCTCTGAATTATACTTTAGTTTCTTTGAAAATTGCTTTTGTTTTATAACAGCTTTCTATTATACTGGAAAATTTATTTTTCTTGAGTTAGATTTTTAATCATATTGCACATAAATTAACATCACCTCCAGATGTTCTGAGAGGCAGATGTTTCCTTTGAGTGTCTAGTCCGTTATCACTTTTCTTGAGACTCTTGATTATTTTGGGGTGAACATGTGGGAACAATGCTCTTCCAGCTGTAAGCCTGATGCTAGCCACAATTTCCTTAGCGCTCTACTATTTTGATTTTGAAAATGTGTGCCCATTTTTCCTTCTCTTTATATTTATCTGTCTTGACAAAAGTCCCTCATTGCTGGCCTAAATGTTCTTGGGAATTTTGTCAGTCCAAGTTTGTAGGCAATTGTAGAATTAACCTTGGATCTCAACTTTGTGTCATCTTTTACTGTATAACATTGTATAATTACTGTTTTCATGTAGTGTGTTTAAAACCTGGCTCAGAGCAATTGCTGTTAATTGACGTTTGGTCTATCAGCAAATTTTTCTGCTTTAGAAGTCATAATTAATGCTACTTGCTTTGAGTGCTAATCCTCTGGCCTTCTTGAATATTTTATGACGCTGTTTTTATTCTTAAATTGCTTTTTGTCTGCTCCTGGCCATTGACATGTCCTTATTACAGTGATTTAAAATGACAGTCATCCAATTCTTCTAGCAGCAGCATTGTATTCTTGCAGTTATGGTTGCTGTTCCAGAAATCTGCTTTCACAGTTTGTTACACCTTAATAAAGAGGTTTTTGGAACCCTGGCATTCCAATCAGCAATGCCTGCCAAGAAGAGTAGGTTGCTTAGTATGCATTATTTTTGAGGGGTACCTTGTAATATTTCTGTAACTTCATTTTATTTACTTTTTTTTTTTTACATATGGCTCATAGCACAACTCAATTTGGATGATCAATGCATTATTTTTAACTCCACCTTAAGATCTGTTCAGCTCTATCATGAGATAGAACTCCTATAGACAAAACTTACAGTGTCACTAGGATTTCCACTAGAGTACATTCAGAAAAGAAATGCACTAATATATTTTGAACTATTTTTAAAAGATCCTGACGATTTTTTCTTTTCTTATTTTTCTACTCTTTACTGTCTTGTAATTTTATTTGTGTTTGATGTCTTAAACTCCTCAACTGATACTCAAAGTCAGTGCTCAGTGCAGCTGCACTGCCTTTTCAGATCCCCAGCCCTGCTGCCAGCTAGGTACCTGTTTGTTATCTAACTCAACTGCTCTAACTTTCATGCTGTTATCCACTGAGTAGTGAGGTCATGACGTCTTTGCTTCAGACTTGTCCCATACATTCTCAGAATTCCCTATTGCTGGAATTCCTACTATACTGAGAAAAAAAATTAATTACAAAAGTAAGTAATTGTTCTGGTTTTCTACTGTATTACAGAGCAACTGGGGGGATTGAATGCCAGTCTATATCTGATAGCCCTCAGTTAAATGATGAGCATTACAAGACCATGATTTTTTGTAACATGGTGAAGAAGAAGTATGGCTGATAGTGATCATCGAATCACCTGAACCGACGCACTAACTCAGGGATTTGTCTTACCAGTGTCATCTGCGGTGATTATTTCATTTAGCAGGGAAAGGCTGTAAAGGTAGTAGTTGATAGAAAATTGAAGATGTTCTATATAAATGAGAACTTTAGATACCTTGAATTTTCTGGTTTTGGAAAAATGAAATTGTTGTGTTAGCTAGTAGATTGTTTATAGTGAATGTTTTAAAGTTACCTACTATTCCATACTAAATTTCATACTAGAGGCCTGGAAAATTGTTAAATAAATTCTTCCCAAACTGTGCTGCTATCTTCTGATACAGTTTGATAATAAAGTGGATGTTAATAATTCTACAATACTTTTCACTGTTGACTAAACTGAATATTTGGATACTCTAATTAATATTTCTCAATCAGCATATTTAAGAAGTATTAAAAGAAGAAATGACTTGTCAAATGCAATGAGTTATAAAGACTTTAACTTCCATTCTGATACAAGTTGCACCTCTTCTAGTCCCTAATGATGTCATATTTATGCATGTCTTGACAAGCTCTATGAAGAAAAAAAGATGAGTATGTTTAAATGAAATGCAGACGAAAGATCAACAGAAAGGTTTTGAGCAATCAAAATAAAATATAATATATAACATTTTGTCCAACTTTAATGTCCCATTTTGCCTGCTGGATCTGTATACTAAACACAGTAGCCTGGGACAGGGGTCTCTTTAATATATGAGTTATTAAGATTTATATCATGAGATGCCTGCAAGCTTATATCTATCATCTGGTCTAGCACAGTTAACAATCCTTCTCTTAACAATCCTGCTTCTCTAATTCCACACATTGCATGGGGAACCTCAGATAGGTCCTGGATTGAGCTCCAGGAAGAAGGGGCCTAAAACAGAAGCGTACATCTTAAATTCATTAATTTCATTGGATTTACCACTTTTTTATGTTTGAGTGGGAGCAAAGTCATACCGTGACAGTTTGAAAATAATATAAAATGGGACTTCAATAAAGGCTTTTTCCTCTTGGCCACCAGTACTTATAGAAACCCTGTTTCTCCAGTATTTTCCATTTTGCTTGTTCATGTCTCAGATTAGACAAACACAATGGTGAAACAGAAATAAAAATGTCTACATTTAAAGAGCCTGAGTCCTTATGAGATACATAGGTTTATATTTTGTGGTGCTAAAATGTTCAGACTGGCCAGGTAGTTTTATTGCTCTCTTCTTAGGGACAAATAAATCAATAAGGAGAGCACTTATAAAAGTACTTCAAAGTAGGTAAGATCATAAAAAGGCGGATAGCTAGTTTTAGCATTTTATTTATTTTATGATAAACTTTTAATCGTTTCTGTTGGTTTAAGTTATATTGAAAAGTACCCATTTCACTTATTTCCCTGTTTATTATTTTAGTTTAGTGACCTGATTGTATGAAGGATGGAAATAAGAACTAAACTACTGATTTAACAATTTTTAAGAAGAAATATGACTCAAAATGTCTAAGCAT
The DNA here is from genome assembly GCF_030463565.1 of Pelecanus crispus. Taxonomy (NCBI): domain Eukaryota; kingdom Metazoa; phylum Chordata; class Aves; order Pelecaniformes; family Pelecanidae; genus Pelecanus; species Pelecanus crispus. Next base: position 212,384,911 of record NC_134643.1, read on the forward strand.
GTAGCATTTGCATGTCCATGCAAGCAAGAAGAAATAGAAGGAGAGAACCTTTTGGGGAAGAGATGTCCATCTATGTTATAATAAATTATATATTTCTTAAAAAACTTTGCAATCTGCAGCAATTAGATGGGTTAATCACTTCTCATCTAGGGGCATCTACTGACATGATTAATTTGACTGTGTATTAGCAGTGCTAGAAAGTGCACCGTGAATAAAGTATATACATTCTGAGTGGTGTTGACTTAGGCTGTTTACCATTTTAATCCATTAGTAGTTGGTTTTCCTGATGATCTTGCGCATAATATTAAACACTCTAATTACTCGCTGAAATAGCTAGCTGAACTTTACTTCATAAAATCTAACATATGCAGCATCTAATGTGTGTAACTATCTTGAAGACTTAATTGTATATATCTAGAGATGTAGAAGTGGATATTGTATTTAAATATGGAAAGAGTAATAATAATCTGTCGTGCATTCCAAACAAAAGCTCTTGCTTATGAAAAGGTAGGACAGTTGTGGTGTGAGGAGCCATAACTTGACGTGTTGCAAACCTGCTTCTTCTAGGTAGGCTCCTCAAACCTACCCATGATGTAAGAGTTTTGAAAAGATTCTCTGTGCTGTGTCTTGGCTTTCTAATTGTTTCATATGTCAAGAAGACAAGTCTGATGTTACAGTAGAAGTCTTCATGACAAGGCAAAATAAAGACAGCTCTCATCAGAAGTTCTTGTAGAGACCCAAGGTCCTCATAGTTTACACATTTTGAAAGCTTTAAGTAGTGACTGACCTGAGCTGTTTTCTCTGTGCAGCAGACTCTGATACCCTTGAAGAAACAAATTTTAACAACTAAATTGTCAAGATATAGGGCAATAGTCTCTAACAATCAGATTTCTTGCACAGTATTCCAATTACCATTAACAAAACCATAGACTTAGTTTGCATAATTGTTTTTTAAGACTAAAAGAAGGAATTCATTGCAGGTGAAATGGGAATAGTTCACACAAAAGACCACAATTAACTGGTACTTGAAATTAAATAACTTTAGTGTTCACTGCCAACAACTGAGCAACAAGCTTGTTTGATCTGCAGAACGCAGGCCCTCCAAAGCTTTTTCCTTTCAAAAACCTGTGTTCTTTCTCAAAGGCAGATAAACCTCAAGATATCTGTGAGCATAACCTATAGACAGAATCAGTTCCTAAAATTTGGCTTCCTATGAACTTCCTCACTGCTGTATGGTTGAAGAAACAGATAGATCTGATTTAGCAATACAGTATTCAAAGACAAGGCTGAGGACCGTCAAGATTCACTAAGGACTAATTTGGTCCTGATTAATGTAAATATCCTGAGACAGAGTAAATCAGCAAATGTATTGAAATAATTGTTCAGGATAGCTTTGCCATTATGCTATGACCTAATTACTTTATGGTTTGTGTCCTAGTGTGTGGGATGACTTCATGATACCTCACTTGGACATAATGTTATTCATACAGAAGTCCAGATTCCTCCTAGTTATTTTGATTAAGTTAGCAAAAACTGTAAAGAGCAAATCATTGTTCTCAATCTGCAGTCATGTTCCATTAAAGGTTAAGGGAATCAGAGCCCATGGAATGGTTGCTGCCAAGATATTTACTCTCACGATGAATATACCTGCAGTGCATAGATCCACAACAAACCAGAAATAGAAGCGACCTTTTTATTAGTATTGCCAAGGGTAGCATTTCAAAACACTCACAGCAGGAACCTAAATGGTCACATATTGCATTATTGGGAAATTCAAATATTATGGTCCAACTCCCTACAACATGAAGATAGTCTTTATCGAATGAATCAGTTTCCTGTTTCTTTTTTTAAACTCTCTCTCCCTTTTCGTAGCAGCCTGCCAATTTCTGAACACTAAAATTGCTATATCTTTTGCTGAAAATGTTTTTTCCTGCCTTTCCAGTACGAATCAGAATGGTTTGCCCTAACTTAGCATTAGTTAGCCTTATTTTCCTATGTTTAATTGGATAGCAATCACTGTTTCTTTCAATATTACAGCCTTAAAACCTGCTTTAAACTGTGGTTTAGAAATTCCTCCAGGATGAGTTCTGATGGCATAAAAATCGGATTGTCCAAATATCTTTGCCATGTACTTTAGATTTGTGAGTCCCAGGAAGAGTGCCAATGTGTGCCAGAGCTGCTTGCCAGTACGTGTTGCTTTGTATTTGAAGTAAACACATTTTCTGACTGGCTTATAAACAACTATTTTGAAAAATATGAATATACTCACTATTCTAAGATTATACAATGCTTGTATCTATAGTCTTGCTTCTTGCACGTATAGAATAATGATAAACAAATATGCAGAAACTGTAAAAGTCAATCTGACTGCCTTCTGGATAGGACTGATCTTTTGAACCTCTCTTTCCTCCATTAAAAAAAGAGAATATTAATAGTTCAGGAAAGAAGGTACAGGCAATGCTTCCAGAAACGCTGTGAACTATTCCCACCTGCTTTACATCCCTCCCTTTTTTTAGATTGAGTTGAATGGGATCACAACTGGTATTTTTTAGAAGAAAATTGTGATCAGGGATTTGATTAGCAAAAGAGTTGTGTTTGTGAGGGCTTTTTTCCCAGAAAAAGGAAGCCTTTACATGATACAATACACAGACCTTTTCTGGATAACAGATGTGGGGCCTAGATAGGTAACCCAGGAAAAAAAAGGTAGATGTGAATAGCTACCTCAAGATCATGCCTGTGTTGCCTGTAGAGGTGCAAGCCAGTTCTTCTTCTGTCCCTAAATCTGGTCTTCCCAGTTTTGGAAGCCTGTTGCCACATTCTGAGATGGAACTGAATTTGTACTATGGATAAATGGCACTGGTGAGATTTGTTTGGGCTTGAGAACTGAGATGTCTTGTGAGTAGCAATCATTGTACATAGCAGTGTGAGTGCATGGCCTCATCATTATCATTCCAGTGATCTTTGTGTTTCCTAGTTATGTAGTCAGCAATGATATATTTCAAAGTAATTGCTGAAAATGTTGTATAGAATTTGGATAAACACAATCCATCTTGTGCTCTACCACAAAATTCTCCAGTCTCTTTCTATTTAGCATTTCATATAGTTTTTGAAGTGTGACTGTTTTTAATATATATATAATCCATGTTTTAATAAAATTATGTTTACCAATACTGTAAATATTCTCCTATTTTTTAAAAGCAGGATAGCATATACTAAGTCAAATAATTTCTAAATGTCTGTTAAGTTCTATAAAACTACATTTATGAACCAACCTTGTAATTGCACCTAAAGATGAAATCAGTTTTTCTTGACAAGTTCTTTCTTCCATAAAATCATGCTGACTGGCATTAGAGATATCTTTGTCCTTCAGCTGGATTCTGAATCTGATTTACGTCAAGTTGCTAGGGTTGGCAGAAGAATAACCAGTCCTCTGCTACTCAGGCCATCCTGTTCACCTTCTTCTATTAGCAGTTTCTTCATTAACATCAGAGATTGTGTTTTGTTAGGTTTTTTTGGTTTGGTTTTTTTTTTTAACTTTCCAAGAATTCATTGGTTTAATAAAACACAATATTTTTACTACTTAACACTCACTGTCCAGACATCTTCTTGAACAATTATGAAGGATATTAAGGCAAATAACACAAAACAGCTGATTAAAGAGTGGCTATTCGTGATATATGTGTTTAAAAATCTTATTAGTTAGTATCAGTTGAATCTGAATATTCTTTCTGTGTTATTACTTACTATTTTATTATCTCCATGGAGAATCATAGAATGGTTTGGGCTGGCATGGACCTTCAAAGACCCTCTAGTCCAATGCCCCAGCCATGGGCAGGAACATCTTTCACTAGATCAGGTTGCTTAAAGTCCCATCCAACCTGACCTTTAACATTTCCAGTGATGGGGCATCCACAACTTCTCTGGGCAACCTGCTTCAGTGTCTCACCAGTGTCATCATAAAAAAATTTTTCCATATGTCCAGCCCAAATCTATCCTCTTTCAGTTTAAAACTATTGCTGCTTGTCTTGTCACTACAGGCCTCAGTAAAAAATCTCCATCTTTCTTAAAACCCCCTTTAAATATTGAAAGGCCACAATAAGGTCTCCCTGCAGCCTTCTCTTCTCCAGGCTGAACAACCCCAACTCTCTCAGCCTGGCCTCATAGGAGAGGTGCTCCAGCCCTTGGATCATTTTTGTTGCCCTCCTCTGGACCCGCTCCAACAGGTCCATGTCCTTCTTGTGCTGAGGGCTCCAGAGTTGGACGCAGCACTGCAGGTGGGGTCTCACCAGAGCAGAGTAGAGGGGCAGAATCACCTCCTTGACCTGCTGGCCACGCTGCTTTTAATGCATCCCAGGATGTGGTCGGCTTTCTGGGCTGTGAGAGCACATTGTTGGCTCATGTCCAATTCTTCATCCACCAATATCCCCAAGTCCTTCTCTGCAGGGTGTCTCTAAATCCCTTCATCCCCCAACCTATATTGATACTGGGGGTTGCCCCGACCCAGATGCAGGACCTTGCATTCAGCCTTGTTGAACTTCATGAGATCCACATGGTCCCACTCCTCAAGCTTGCCAAGGTCCCTCTGGATGGCATCCCTTCCCTAAAGTGTATCAACTGTACCACTCAGCTTGGTGTGATCTGCAAAATTGGTGAGGGTGCACTCAAATGTAATAATGGATATATTCTATAATTAGAATTTCTCATTACCAATATACTTTAAAAATTTTTCTTTTCCCTCAAACCCTATCTTTAGATTCCTTTTTTCATATTTTATTTTGCTGCAATTCATGTTTTCATAATTGGGCAGACTTTGTGAAGCATCTTCAGAAAAACAATAGTTGTCTGAATATTTTTTCTCAAAGCATTATGGACTGTTAATTTAAACCTGTTCAGTCAATGTTTTAACTTTGTGAGTTTAGTCCATTTGTCAAGCATATTGCAATGACCAACATTCTTTCCTTATCAAACTTTTTGGACATAAAGTCCAAAGTATAAAATTAAAGTTGCATGAAACATTGATTGTATTTCCTATCAATCACTCAAGCTGATTACAGATTTCTTATTACGTAAGGCCAGTCATTTTCTAGTCTAGAGTAAAAATGTGAATTTTTTATATGTGAATTCAAGTATGACTGAATGGTATTCTTCATCAGAAAGTCAATACTGGTGAAGTGTAAACCTTCATTATCTGTTTTGATTTTACATACCTTGAAAACATGCCACCTCCTCTTCCCCCTTAAGACTGGGTAATTTGTGCCAGCATTATGTGATGGCATTATTTAGCAGAGCAAATTTAACACCAAATTGTTAATGAAAACCACCCCTAAAATACTAGAATAAAAAGGTAAGTTTTATCTTGGATTGACTTTTGCCTTAATCTAAGTGATTTTATTTTACTTTATAATATGCTTTAACTTTGTCTGATGTTTCAAACAAATAGTGGAATAGCATAAAGTAGCTGTTATCATGATATAAATGCAAACTTGAGAGTGTGATAAGAAATGTATGGTAATTATTATGCTACAGTAATGTAAGCTTGAATTTTAGGATTCATAATTTTTTTAGGTTCTTAGGTGATACCCTGATTTATCAGCAAGTGTTAGTGAAATATCTCCATTGATTTAATAAATAGGAAGTAAGGCCTCTACCAAGTTGACATCTTTTATACTTAGCTGATATTTTGCATTAGGGAATGAAAGAAAGAACTTTTTAAAATCTCCATATATAAATGGCAGACAAAGGAATGAGAAACTCTAATTTCCTTTGCTTCACTCTTAATCTGACAAGTAACATGTTCTGGCAGCTTTCTCAAGGATGTACTTGAACCAAGAAAAGTTTACGTTGTTTCAGGTGCTGTGCATAAAAAAAGTTTGGACCAAATTCCTTTTAACTTTATAGCTATACTTTTTTTTCTTGAAAAGAAAACAAACCAATTTTGATTGTGTGCATTAGCATGTCTCTATTCTTACTATATTTTATATTTCTAATGGATTGTCATATTTATCACTTCATTAAAAGGTCAAGATCATTGCTTAAAATAGAAAAGGAACCTGAATGATTGATTCAGCCATCCAGTGCTGAACAGGCCTCTGCTAGATACAGATTTTACAGTGTTTGCTTAAATCTATGGTAGCTGAGATGGAGCATGCCCAGTCAACATTCCCTAACCTTTACCAAATCGGAAGAGAATTAAGGTATGCTATGTTCCTCAGTTTTCCTGATGTCCTTTTCTTCAGGCATTGGCTGCAGCAGGAATTTATGATGGAAACCCTTTGGAAAGAACGGGATTGCATTTTACAAATTGCAAAGTGAGGATGCAAGTGGGGACATACTGTATTTCCTCAGAGACAGTGGCTGGTCTTTGGGAGAGGCCTTGGATCGATGCTATAAGGAGGCCAGTGTCCTGCACAGACCTTAGGCCTGTGGCACAGGTATTCTGTCCGCAGCCCTGTTTGTTGCATGGAACTTGGATGTATGTCATAGCCTTGTCTCTAGGTCTTCCTCTGGCCCAGTCTGCTGCCTTTTCTGCCTGGACTTTCTGGATGAACCCTGGACCACATTTAGTGCTTGATCGTGTCTGAAGTGCACTGCATTGGTGAAGAAACCTCTTATTATCACCATGCGGCCCTGCTAGGGTCTTGCGGGACTGGGTCCTGGTCAGTGGGAACACAGCTCTGACTCTCAGCTCCTGGGTTGCTCTCCTTCACGGAGCAGCCCTGCTCTTGCTTCCCCATGCCACCGCCATTCACCAGATCCATATCTGGGGGACAGACGTCTGGCACCATGGCTAGTGCTTAAGCAACATAAAGCACTTTAAGCAGAGCTCTGTTAGCCTCCAGCATTAGTGCATAGAGCAACGTTATAAGATATAAAATGAAAATCGATATTCCATGGAAAGGTAGTATCCTTCATAGTTGAGATTCAAAACAGAAAAGGAATTGGATGGATATCTTTGATATTTGATTATTGATATGTTTGATTTCTGCAGTTAGGAGTGGTTGTCCATGCCACTGTGTTGACTAATAACAGTTATGTTCTCTCCCCCCATACAAAAGAAACCCACTGAAGAGATCTAGGTGTTGGTGTAACTATCATTAGTTTCTTATTTCCAGCACAGCAGTGGTGTCCAGAATCCCTTGCTGGGGTCATGAACATGAAGTTCTGGGCACAGACATGGGAATGCTCCATGTATGAAAGAGGTTATCATCTGTATATAGAAAGTACAGAAGTGTCCAATGTGTAAAGAATGAAAGCTGCTTCCTCAAGGTCACCTCAGATTAAAGTCAGTGAAAAGACTACAGAATTGGTTAAAGTTGTGCTTTATGCGCTGGGCCACATTGCTTCCCTTGGAAATGCATTGGAAGTATAGTATGACAATAGTGTAGGAAACAAGAAAATGAAGTTATTCAGCTAGTGGATAATTTAAAAGCATTTGAAATACATTAGTGGCAGAATAGGGTTTAAAAGCATCATTTTCTGTTTTACCTGCAGCATTTGCACAATCAGTGCTTGTCTGCCTGGATAATTAAAGAAGTGTTAATTGTACCAATTAAGGAGTGAGAATGTGATTTATTGCTCTTTGTTACTTTCCAGGTCAGAGGAGATGCAATAGGAAAATACATATCCAGCAATCTAAAGACAATTTAAACTGGAATAGTTCTTTGCAATTTAGGCATTTAATTAAAAGCTTTAAAGTTTAATTAAAAAGTTAAATCATTTGTCTATTTCTGCGCAAAAACCCAGTGTTTTTGTGTTTGGATCAATTATATAACACAAAGTACAGTGAGATAAGTATACTATTTCCTGGTCTGAAATTATAGCACTTTTCATGCATAACAGTGCAGCACATAAAAATGTATTCAGGGTACTAGAAGCAAATAGATATATTGTTCTATTAAGCACAGTGTGAGAGTAAGTTTTAATCTAAAAGGATATTTTACCTTTATTTTTTGGGATGGTACAAAGACAAAAAAGCCTTTTTTAACATAGTGAATATAATGAAGAGTAAAAAAATAAGTCTCTTCTATTATACTTTAAACTTTCAAAATAACAACCTTTTGCATTTATGCAGTGGTAACAAACACTCAGCCAAACATCAGAGAATACTAAAGAATGAGACATCAGTGGGAATGGTTTAATCAGCAGTGTTTCTGAGGTAATTTTTTAAACAACATTAAGTAGTAGGCTTTAAAATTCAGAAATATGTGATTTCATCTCATAACTTACACCTACCTTTTCAAAAGGGTTGACAAATAGAGTAACAGACTTGTGAATGTCTCAGAAATTCAGACATGCTCAGAATAAATACAGTCAGGAGTAGAAGTAAATAAACTGTCACTAGAAGTAAATAAATGCCTACTCAACAGTCCCCTTTGAAAATAACAGGAGCTGCTAGATATTATTAAAATGAATTCTGTTCTTTAGGCGTATAAATAAGAACGAAGTTCTTATAAACTTATTTTTTTCTGTGTCAATGAGGAACTGTTCATTTTGATAAATATGCTTTTTCTGGAGTATCTCGCAAGTGAGATCAAATTGTCAGTTAACTATTTTAAACTACTCAGACTAGCACTCGCCAAATAATTCTGCTCTAGATGGGACTAGTCCAAATTGTAGACACAAACTGGAATGGATCTGTGCACAGTTGCATGGTGCACTCCTTGCAAATAATGCACATTTACTGCTCTGCATTAGAAAAAAGATAAGTTCAGCGGATTGAAAAGTGTTATCCCACATATTGTTATCTCCAACGCCATGTCCAGTGCTGGGCTTATGGTTCAAGAGGGATGTGAAGAACCTGGAGAGGTCTAGCAGATGGCTATCAAGATGGCTTGGGCCTAGAGCACCTCTTATGAAAAGAGGGTGCAGGACCTGTGCCTCTTTACTGTAGTGAAAAGGAGGCTCGAAAACAAAGTAGTATCTGCCTGCAACTATTGGAAATGTAGCTACAAGGATGACAGAGACAAATTTTCTTGGTAGTGCCAGATGATGTAACAAACTGAAATGGCTATGAATTGTGGTTTAAGAAGTTCAGAATGAAATTTAGGGAGAAAAAAAATTTTCTAGGAGATTGATGGAGCAGTGTAACAGGTTGCCTGTTATGAGCTTGAGCTCACTGATGCCACCTGGTCATGGAGATTGGACTCAACCTGAGCAGTGTAGATAAAACATCTCATAGAGTGCCTAGTCACTGAAATAGTGTGTGCTAGAGAACACTCCTGGTAGGCAGCATGGACATGACTGATCCAGATTTAGTTCCTTCTACTCTGTGTAATCCTGCAGTACTATCCCATCAGGCTGTGTGCTCCTAGACTGTCTTGGCTGCCCTCATGCCATACTCCATTGTAAGCAGTACATAGCCTCACTTTCATCTTATAGAAACATTAATTCGATAGTTATCACACAACCTTCACATAATTTCAGACATTCTGAATTGACACCCTCCCATCTGCCACTCAACAATAAAAAATAATGTCTTCTGGTCACAGGGGCTCCAGAAGGGGTTCCGAGTAGACCTAGAGTCAAATGTGATGTAGCCAGGCTGTGTCACTGGCAGGGTTGGAGATCAGTCCCTGACCCTCTTTTTTTTTTATTAGGATATGCATCATCACTGGTAAGATTCTTCAATGCTGCTCTAAAGATTTACATCTCATTCCTGCTATTTCCACAGTCTTTTCTACATGATATTAGAAGGTACTTCATCCGCTTCTTTTGCTACTTGAATTCTTTATTTTTTGGCTGCCCAGCTAGAATACCTTAGGACTATTTGAACAAAAACTCTTATACCTCCAAATAAACAGCTGTTCCTTGAGCATCTTAAACTCAGTCTAATGTGTTTTTTGCTAATAGGTGAGGGATGTGATGAAATTCCCAAAGTAGGGCCACCTTCATTTGTCTGTGCCCAATTTCTCCATTTATAATATAGGGTAATTCCTTTTACCCTCTTCAAGTGACATTATGAAAATGTAGTTTTATTAATAAAGAACTCTATGGAATATCACTAAGAACTGTAGAATCATTTGACAATAAATAATTTTGTCTTCAGAGGAAGGTTTGAATCATCTACAGTAATATGGCAAGGCAGTATATAAATATAAATTATTCAAGAACAATTCATTAAGTAGTCACTGATAAAGGTTGGGTGGGAAAAAAAGTGCTGTATGGAAGTGTCTGCCAAAATAATGAGTGTACATAAATTGGCTGAATTAGGGCTGCTAACAGCAGCATTAATTGTGGCATATTCTAATTTTTAAAAAAATGTTGTTAACCATCATAACATTTAAAAATGTAGTTTTGAGAACATAAAAAAGATGTGCCTCCTACTTTTGTTGGAGAGTAGCACAGGTATTTTTCCATGGTCTTTTTTTTTTTTTTTTTTTTGTATTGCTCAGGCTCAGTGTAGAAGAAACTGTATAAAGTGCATTGAGTGTGCATACCTCAGCTTGTAGAACGTAATTATTAGGCTGTACTTCAAAAGAATGATAGTCCTACACCAGTGGAAATAAAAGGTAGAGTAATCAATGCTGATGATGACTTTTATATGCAAAAGAATAGAATCTACTCAGATATTGTTGGTTATGAAACGCCTTGAATAAACTGTGAAACGTACGTCGTAGGTGCTGTGACAATAGTTCTCTTATCTGAAGGTATTTGTAAAAATCTGAAATGAGTCTTACTATGTGTGAGCTGTAAGAATGAGATTAGATTTATATAGCAGTTCAAGAGCGTGTACATTTTATAGGTGTTATAACAGAAACATGTATGAGGTAAAAATGAATCACTTGCTTAATTTTATCTACTGTCAACATCAAGATTAAAGTGTTGTTTTAAAATATTCATCTTCCCTGTAAAATCCGTGACTAAATGACTAGATTTATGTTTTATATATGCCTAATCCTAATTTCTTTGCCTTTTTCAAGTAGTTTAATTATATTCATGGACCTTTGTCACATTATTCACTTGGAAAGCCTTGATTATGCATTACACATCAACATTTCATAACTCAAGATCTAAGATAAGCACTGTACTCAAACATGAGATGACATTATTAAGTCTTAAAGCTCTAAAAATATATGTGAATCATAATACGAGGGTTTTCTTAGTTGGAAATAACTTATCCAGCATCGAGGTAGACTTTGTGTTCTATTGCAGAGTTCAAAAATTGTTATGCACAAACAGTGCTCATGGCAGAGCTGATAATGAAACAATGCTGGGGATATCAAAATACAGATTATTTTCCTAAAAGTTAAATTTAAGAGAACTTTTCTCAATTTATCACCTAACAATAACCCAAGCTAAACATGTTTGGACACAATCATGTAGAACATTCTATTATCTTCTACTTTCCTTGTCTGCATGGCATTCCACAGACTTTGCTATAGACAAATTTAGTCCATGGAAGTTGAGAGTTCCTTTCTGTTAGATAATAGCTAGATAAAAAATGACTGTGCCTGGATCTCTGTGTGGAAAATATGGTGCCAGTTTTCCCATTCCATATAACAGTTTACGGAGTTAATCAGTCTATATGCTAAGTGCTAGGGGAAAAAGAAAAAAAGCTGGAGTGCAATAAGCAGCTCACTGAACTTCTGGCTATGAGGCTGGACACAGTAGTTTCTTTACAGTCATCATCTGTGTGAAATTTTGCTGGTGTTTCATCATCTCTGTTGATCTCGTGTCTTTATGTTCAGATAGTAGTATGGATATATTTCTCCAATTCTTTCTCTAAAGAGTAGAAGCCTTGAACTCCGCTGCTGCACCAAAAGAAGTCAGAAATGTGTGGCTATTGGCACTTTAACCTATTTATTCCAGGGCTGGCCCTGGAATAGTTTACCTACTATTCAATTATATTGATTGCTCCAAAGTTCAAATGTGCTCATTTAACTTTAACAATGGAATTCAAGATTAGCTTTTTAATGGGTGTCCCTTTATTGGATGTAAATGGCAAGTAGGTAGGACTGTTGTACTAGTGCTATCATATTGTGGGGCTACATGCTTAGTAGCCCAGACTAAAACACTCCAAATACAAAACATATCTAATCTGTCTGTTTTGCATTTTTCTTTTGGTTATTATCTTCTGTCACATCTTTATCGCTTGCTTTTAAGGGCTGATTACTTTACCCATATGCTAAGTACATTCAAGCTCCAACATTACCTGTATTTTCAATTAATTTCATACATTCTGATGAACCTGTAACTGGATGTTTCCATGTCTGCAATGCAACAGGTGTCTTGTGTGGACCTTCATTAGTCCTTTGATGACAAAAGAAGACCTACTCAGTGGCCTGTTGTTTATATGCTGATCATCGGGTACCTCATTGTTTCCACATAGTCACAATAGTTAGGCTGCTTTCCTAGCAGGAATGCTACTGCTGTTGTCTACAACTGGGACTCTGACTTTTCACTGGTGAAAGCAGAAGATGTTGAACTTGGTCTAGAAGTTGATGCCAAATAGAGAGAAACACCTAAGTCAGGCAGACTGGATTACGTCCTACTGGTTTTCAGAAAAATCTTTAGATTGTATGTATTATCACTGGAGCTATTTTCAGTCGACTGCATTGCCCCGCTGGGGCAAAGCTATTAAAATTTTCATTTAAATAAGTACCTAAGTTAGAATGAAAGCTATATAAAAACTCTGTTTCTAACCAAATCCAATATATAAAATCATTATTAGCATATAGTATAGTACCATATCTTCCTATTAAAACAGAAATAAGAAATAACTTCCCTTTGGAAAGATAAGCTCCAGGGTTTACATGCATCTTGTGAATTGCTTTTTGTTGTTGCTGGTATTTGCCTTTTCTCTGCATTGTGACTCACAGTTAGAATAAATATATGTTTTGCATGCTGTGTTCTTGATTGTGCACTCAGCTTCCTAATAATAGACGGTATACCAGGATAATGATGCTAAAGTACCAACACTCTAACACATTCTGTGTAGGTGCAATTAACCATCTACGCAGATGGGCTATCAAACTGCTGTTCTGCATGACTGTTGTATAATCAGATATCTTATAGGCTAACATGGCCTTAGCTCAGGTTAACAGTGACAAAGCAATCTTCTTAGCCATTGGGTCTCCTAACAATGTTTGGGCATGTGGATCAAACAGTGAAATGGGTTGTGATATTAAGGGCTGGAACAGCATGAAAGGAAGAATATAGTGGGTTTGAGGGAATTGTAGGACAAATTATGGGAAGTTCTTTTGTGCATCCAACATTTAGGATGCCTCCAGGAGGTGACAAGATAGACAAAGGATGGTAGGATCGGTAAGAACAGAGAAGAGAAACATGCCTTTGTCCTTGCTGATATTAGTGTTCCCAGTAACTGGCCTATCTCTTTCATATTTAATAGGATGGAACAGATGATTAAATTGCATGAAATTTCTCCTATCTTGGGTTCAAACAGGCACTCAAATAAGGAAATTGTGCCATTTGTGTATGGTTCTTGCCTTTATGTTACTGGTTGTGCAAGTTTGCTATATTTTTGATGGCCATTTTTGAAATCTGATGCATGTTGTCATGATCAGTCTGTTAAACTGTATTTTGAAATAAGTAGAAGAAATCATTAAGGGAATAAGTTTGAAAGACTTTTTTTCTTTTTGAATTTTGAATTTATAACTTTTCCCTCATAACATTTTGGTGACTGGGAAATGAAGGTAAGATTTATGAATTTATTGGCAAACATAAATAAGAACAGCAGAGAGCCTGCTAACAGAGTAGAGCATTCAGCACTAAGCTTAACTGGTAAATTAGTGTCAGTAGCAGCAGAAAGTCACTGCTCTGTGCCACAATTAACTGAAGTATTAGTTACCCTTAATATGTGTACCACTTCTTAAGTACACCTTGTGTAGAGAAAGAAAATTCTGTAATTGATAGCTTTCTCAAGAATTGAATAATTGCTTAATAAAGAAAATTTTATTATGGATTTTCCAATGAAATTACCAATACTGTTATGTACTGGAGTTAGAATACCAGATTAGATGAATCATTTATTTAATTCAGCATACTACTTCTTCTGCTCTTCGAGAAGGTCTACGCATCATTGTTACATCCATAAATCATTTAATAAATCTTAGGGCTTCATTTTTTACGCTCAAGAATATGCATTAATTTTTTATATCAAGTTCAACCTCAAATACTCTATACAGATGTTACCTAGTTACTTCAAACTAAAATATGTTTTCATATCCCTGAGGTATAAAGTGAAAAAGTCAGAATCTGCAGTTCTCTTTCTTTCAAGAGGGAACTTCTCACCACCACCCTCCTGGACTTTGCATCCATGAATAAAGTCAGTTGAAGCTAGAATGTTAGCAGAACATGTTTAACAGGAAGTGTCCTGATGGATTTCACAGGCTTTTTTTATTTAGAAGTTGTGACTCAGTAACCTTCTTGTGACTGTGTCTATAGTAGCTATTGTATCCTCAGTTTTTCCTTTTGAATTAAGATAATGAAACAGAATTATAAATAATACTTTAAATGAAAGTTTTGAAATGTGTATAGATATATTTTATAATACTTTACTGATAATTCTAATCAAGAATATGTTGGGTTTTCAATCCAATGGAAATATGTACCATGCCTTCAGTATTATTTCTGTGTTTTCTGTAATACCAGATAAAGAGTAACAGCAGCCTTTGTTAAACAGGAGAGAACAGAAATGCAGTATCATATCCTGACCCCAAAACAGACCTTAATACTGCTTTAATATTATTGAAAGCAAATAGCATTGTGAATACCTTTGCTTAGGTATTCCTAGAAAACCCCAGTAAGACTTAACGTGGTTTAACCCTGGTAGGCAGTTAACCCCCACACAGCCGCTCGCTCACTCCCTCCCAGTGGGATGGGGGAGAGAATCAGAAGGGCAAAAGTGAGAAACTTGTGGGATGAGATAGAGACAGTTTAATAGGTAAAGCAAAAGCCACGCATGCAAGCAAAGCAAAACAAGGAATTCATTCACCCCTTCCCATTGGCAGGCAGCTGTTCGGCCATCTCCAGCAGGGCTCTATCACGTGGAGCAGTTACTTGGGAAGACAAACGCCATCACTCCAAACATCCCCCCTTCCTCCTTCTTCCCGCAGCTTCATATGCTGAGCATGACATCATATGGTATGGAATATCCCTTTGGTCAGTTGGGGTCAGCTGTCCCAGCTGTGTCCCCTCCCAGCTCCTTGTGCACCCCCAGCCTACTCACTTGTGGGGTGGGGCGAGGAGCAGAAAAGGCCTTGACTGTGTGTAAGCACTGCTCAGCAATAATGAAAACTTCCCTATGTTATCAACACTGTTTTCAGCACAAATCCAAAACATAGCCTCATGCTACCTACTACGAAGAAAATTAACTCCATCCCAGCCAAAACCAGTACAATTCTGTATATGAAAAATAGAAAAATACCTTTTCCTCACTCAGGCCACAGCTTGCTGTCTTTCTTTCCTGATGCTATGCTTTGTAACGTACAGATGATGGATGCCTTCTGCTGTAACGCTGCTAAAAGGTCAGGCAGTGCCGCATGGCCTCCTTGAGGGGCCTGGTCAGTCAGGAGTTGATAGTCTTTTCTAGATATAGATAAAATATTAAGCCAGTAGTATATACTGTGCTTTGTACTTTTTAAGTTCTTCTGGAGAGGAAGCTGTATTCACCTGGAGTGTATGTACAGATCTCAGAATAAACAGCCATGTTACTGTTTTGATTTCTCACCTGTGGTACAGGTTGTAATAACATCATATAAATTGGTCTCAAAAGTGTTAATCTTCCTGGAAAAACCCACATTTTCTGCACCCTGTTCTGGAATGACTTCATCCTTCTCCTTCCTGATTTCCCTGAAAATATTAAGGATTCCCTTTCAAATTACCTGGAGGGGGAAAAAAAAAAAAGATTGTCTATTACAGCAGTTAAGAGCTTAGTTCCCAGGGAAACCTATGGCTGTGTGTCTGACAGGTGCTGAGTTTCTCTTTCCATGTTTATAATGAAATGATTGCTGTGAAAAATTGTGTTCATAATGGCTGATTCACTGTTTATACTTCTTTTACAAAATTCAGCAGTCATTCTAGGACAGCAGCATTGTTAAAGTGTTTAAGTGCCCGATTAACGTTAAATTATACCTTTGCCTCTTCAAGTTCTTGAAGAAAAAGTTAAAACTTGTCTTGATAGCCTATAAATAAATATGTGGGGGGGAAAAAAAAGATTTCTGTCAGTGGTAGTGTCTTTAATCTGTAAACTAGAAGTGTAACAAAATCCCACAGCTGGAAGCTGGGTACAGACAAATCCTGACTTGAAATCAGTAAGGATGATTAATCATTGAAACACCTAGGGATGAGGGAGTACTCTGTCACTTGTAATCTTCAGATCAATATCAGATATCTGTCTAAAACAAAAGCTAGAGTTTAGCTGAAAACTCTGTGCTTGATGCAAGAAATCCAGTAGCGCTCAGGCTATTTTGTATTTTCCTTTTTTCCTTCATTTTAAGAATTTAAAGGATGTAATCAAAGCTAAATGGGTGCTTAAGTATCTTTTTGGGGGGATATAGAAGGAATTAGGCATAAATATTTGAGTAGTTCTTCTGAATAAAGTCTCGTTCATCTGGTATGGACAAATAATTGTCTTTATGCTCTTGTACCACTGTCAAGATAACGTTTTGAATCATATATTGATGCTGACACTACTGTCACCAGTACTCTAATGAATTTTCCTTTTGACTTTATTAGCTGTGCTGTTTTGCTTCTCAGACATGGGGACTGTAGCTGTAGCTATTTTTATTACAAAAGAACCAAGATCAGACATGATTTCAGTAAAGCTTAGCAGCATAGTCTTTCCACCTTTTACTGAGTTGCTTACTCCTTTCAATATTTTATCATTTGTTTTTAAATTATATATTGAACATAATTTATAAAGATCCATAAGACAGCTAGAAATTCACAGTGGCTACTTCCCTTTTTTTTAATTTTTTTTTTTTTTTTTAATTTCTCAGCACTTTGTACTTTTGATTTGCATCAGAACAACTGGGTTTTTTTTTCCTCCTTTTAACACAGGATTTCTCTGTGGATAGCACCATGTAATGTGTCCACACTGGAATTCTCTGATATTCTTTGCAAGCTGTTAATAGGATCTGCAAAGTTTGGGTGTTCTTATCCTTTGTGCCAGTGACACTTGTTTCAAAGTCAGTAATATTTGCTCTTCGTTTATTACAAGCACAGAAATTTTTTTTATAAGTCATGTTTGGAAGAGGGGAATACAGCTACGCTGCAGTGGTCTTATGATCAAACTGAATGGTGGGGAAGGAAAGAAGTAACTGAAGTTACTAAGAAATAGTAATAGAAGAGAGAGAGACAGGAATCTGGGGAAAAAAAAGAAAATACATGAGACACCGACAGCAAAATTGGATAGTAAATGAGACACCTGGAAATGGAAAAGACCTATCAATACCATATCATTTCATTCCTCTGCTTGTAATGTGATATTTTTCAGAATATATAACCTACTATCCTCTCCAATATAATTTTAAACATAAAATTATGCTTCCATCTTTTACTGAAAATATTTGTACAATATGTCTTAAAGATATGAGTAATTTTTGCCATTTAATGACCTGCATGATGTTTATAAACCAATTTCATAACAGGATTCATAGCAGGAGTACTTCTTGCTTGCAATCATCCTGTAGGAATTCTCACAGCATCTCCATCTTTATGTCAACATGAAGCCAAAGGCAAAACAAAAAGATATCTGTGAAAGCTGCTCTGAACTAGCTATGGTCCAAAAAGTTACATGTTTTGAATTGAGCTCTACATTTGTATATGTCTGCCTGTTCCTCATCTGTAAAATAAGTATGTAAAATGAGTATGTAACAGTATTGTGTGAGCTCATAAAGTGAACATTGATACATGAAAGACTGTTACATGCTCAGATGTAGCAATAATGAGAGCCAGATAAATGGGTAGGCTCTGATTGTATGGACATGTGTGCTTGTATAGAGTCAGAGGATGCACGGTATGTTAATGACTTTAATGGGATGTGCCTGAGTGCACGGCTGCCTTCGGACATCAGCTCTGAACCCATCATAGTGACAGTTTGATAACAGAATTCAGGCACTGAAATACTCCAAGGAAGAAACAAGCTGCTTTGGATGATCTCTGTAGATAGCAGTTTGCTGGAAACTTGAATTATGAATTCATTAACAATTTAATTTTATACAAGCTTCTAAACATCTGAATGTTGATACTTGAGGTATGGCCTTTTGTTTGTGATATTCATAAAGTTACAGTTCTCCTGCAGAAAGTCAGACTTTTATCACTGAACAATGTGAAAGTATCATTTTAAAGGTTGTTTCAGAAATACAGAGGACATATCTATACAAAAATTTTACTTATAAATTGAATTATTATAACTCTACTTGAAAATAAGTTCTTTGGGGGGAAAAAAAAACCCAGTACTTTGATCATACTGATTATTTAATCACCAATGACACAGACAGAGGGATCAAGTTCACCCTCAGCAACTTTGCAGATCACACCAAGCTGAGTGGTGCGGTTGACGTGCCTGAGGGATGGGATGCTGTTCAGAGGGACCTGGACAAGCTTTAGAAGTGTGCCCATGTGAATCTCACAAAGTTCAACAAGGCCAAATGCAAGGTCCTGCATCTGGGTCAGGGCAACCCCCAGTTTCAATACAGGCTGGGGGATGAAGGGAAGGACTTGGGGGTACTGCTGGATGAAAAGCTGCATATGAGCTGACAATGTGCTCTCACAGCCTGGAAAGCCGACCACATCCTGGGCTGCATCAAAAGCAGCGTGGCCAGCAGGTCAAGGGAGGTGATTCTGCCCCTCTACTCTGCTCTGGTGAGACCCCACCTGCAGTGCTGCGTCCAGCTCTGGGGCCCTCAGCACAAGAAGGACATGGACCTGTTGGAGCGGGTCCAGAGGAGGGCCACAAAAATGATCCGAGGGCTGGAACACCTCTCCTACAAGGACAGGCTGGGGGAGTTGGGGTTGTTCAGCCTGGAGAAGAGAAGGCTGCGAGGAGACCTTATTGCGGCCTTTCAGTACTTAAAGGGGGCCTACAGGAAAGATGGGAGCAATCTTTTTAGCAAGGCCCGTTGTGACAGAACAAGGGGTAATGTTTTTAAACTAAAAGAAGGTAGGTTTAGGCTAGATATAAGGAAGAAATTTTTCAGTGAGGGCGATGAAACACTGGAACAGGTTGCCTGGAGAGGTGGTAGATGCTCCATCCCTGGCAACATTTAAGGTGAGGTTGGATGGGGCTCTGAGCAACCTGTTCTAGTTAAATATATCCCTGCTCATTGCAAGGGGGTTGGGCTAGATGACCTCTAAAGGTCCCTTCCAACCCAAAGCATTCTATGATTCTATGATTAATGTTTACTGTCTCATATTCTACTTTTCTAGTGCTAAAACTGATTGAGAAAATAGTTTTAGTTCAACTTACAGCAACCAGTTCCATTCTAAGGGTATTTGCATATTGCTACCCTGAACATCACTATACACAGAACAGAACAGAAAGACTTTCCCTTGATGTAAAAATTGATTTCCCTTTGGTGATAGGCATGTTGTTTGAATAGTCCTAGATCACGTTCAGAGACCATTTGTAACATTATGTATTATTCCATAATAAGTTTGGTGGAAGATTCATGATAAATATTCCCAAGTCACTGAAAATTATTTGAGAATCTGAAAGTGTGTTACACTTGATTTGCCTATGAACAGTGAAAAGCATTTCTTGAAACTGGGAATATTCAGGTTCAGTGTTAGGAATTCATTACTTGTACGTGACCCAAGGAACCAGCCTAATTTTAAGGGAGTGAGCACTAGCATGGCCCATTTATTTCAGCTGTACTAACTCTTAAACTAAGGGCAAAGATCTACTAACATAAATTAGCTTCCAGTAGGAAGCTACACTATACATTACTGATGCTCTCATTATATCTGAATGTCAAACATAAGATCTTCACCTTCTTTTCACCTTTAAATTCTTTTGTTATTTAATCACAAAGCATTCATTCATTTCCTTGCAGAGGAAATCTTATTATCTTTCACTTGAATTGTAACTTTAACAAATGGTTAGTGAAGTCTGAAATTAAGATATTGTTTTTGGAGGAAGAATCACAGAGTGGGGTTCATATCACTAAGCTCAACACAAACATTTAGACATCTAAAGTCTAAACATCTGTATCTGAATTAGTTGTCCAGACACTCTTTATATTCCACAGAAAGATACAAGCATCTTTGAAGAGACAAACCACCTGGCTAATTTTATTCATCTACTGTAGCAGGAGATCATATTCTCCTTTTTTTTTCCTCCATTGACTGTAAGGGGAGTCTAGAAAATTCTTACATCTTTAAATGTCTACAATATGGAAGTACAAAGTTTGGTGAAATGAATTTTGATCATTGTGTCTGAGAAATGCTACTTTCAGGTGCATATTTTTACAGAAAGGGTTTTAAAATTAGATCTTTATAAATTATAATATTGTTTGATAGTGTTTTATATCCAAAGGAGATTATGAATATTCTTCAGTTGCTTGCTCTGTTATTAAATATTGTTGTGTTTTGGGTTAAATAGCATCTCCCCACCTAAATATTGTTCTAGCTCTTAGTTATGACTTTGCTAATTTTTCTGAGTAATGAGAATTAGGAGCTTAGGTGGGCAAAGTAGGAAAATACATAAACATTATTTTTAAGAACAAACAGAAAGAAAAGGGCATAGTGTCTCAGCAGGCAGGTTACAGCAAGCTAGTGACAGTGACTTAACTATTAGCTAAACACCTCTATATAGATTCAGGATTTTGAGCTGAAGCATAGGAAATATTGGCTTACACTCTTCAACTAAGACACATTAATTTTGAAATGTAATAGATATTTTTGTAGCATAGTAAATATTTCAAAACATTTTTGAGTCATTAGAATCAGGTGCATGACTCATTAAGAACAAAAAAAGTTAATACTCAGTTGCTACATCAGATCAGCCTAGATGTTCCTCCGAATAACTGTACCAGGTGTCCATGGCAAGGTGCTGGCAGCAAGGGGCTGCAGAGGCCTCTGTGAGGAGAGCTGGTTCCATCTGGCTCCAACAGCCTCACCGCAGGACACAGTGGAGCCCCTCAGCCAAGATGGTGGTGCCTCTGTGATAACTATTTAAGAAAGGGCAAAACACTGCATGGCGGTATGAAGGGTGAGAAAAAATGAGAGAGAATCATCTGTGCAGACACCAAGGTCAGTTAAGAAGGAGGGGGAGGAGGTCCTCCAGGCGCCAGAGCAGAGATTCCCCTGCAGCCTGTGGTGAAGACCATGGAGAGGCAGATATACACACTGCAGCCTGTGGACAACCCACGCTGGAGCAGGGGAAAAGTATGAGGAGGATGTAGTGGCAAAGAGGAACTGTTATGGGCTGACCACAACCCCCCATTCCCTATACCCCTGCACCGCTTGAGGTAGAAGGGGATCAGGAGACAGGAGTGAAGGAGTGAAGTTGAGCGTGGGAATAAGGAGTGGGGGAAGGTGTTGTTTTAATATCATCTTTCTTTCTCACTACCCAAATCTATTTTAATTGGCAATAAATAACATTAATTTTTCCCAAGCTGAGTCTGTTTTGCCGGTGTTGGTAGCTGATAAGCAATCTCCCTCTCTTTATCTGAATCCATGAGCTTTTTCATCCCGTTTTGTCCCCCTGTCCTTTGAGAAGGGCCGAGTGAGTGAGTGTCCTGGTTTCAGCTGGAATAGTTTTCTTCCTAGCAGCAGGCACAGTGCTGTGTTTTGGATTTAGTAGGAGAAGAATGCTGATAGCACACTGATTTTTTAGTTGTTGCTAAGTACTGCTTATGCCAGTCAAGGACTTTTCAGCTTCCCATGCTCTGCCAGGTGCACAAGAAACTGGGAGGGGGCACAGCCAGGACAGCTGACCCAAACTGACCAAAGGGCTATTCCATACCATATGATGTTGTGCTCAGTATAGAAACGGGAGGGGGGGGGGGGGTTGGCCAGGGAGCAGCGACTGCTGCTCGGCAACTGTCTGGCTATTGGTCGGTGGGTGGTGAGCAATTGCATTGTGCATCACTTGCTTTGTATATTATTATTATTATTATAGTGTTATTATTACCATCATCATTATTATCATAATTATATTATTATCATTACTATTTTACTTTATTTCAATTATTAAACTGTTCTTATCTCAACCCAGGAGTGTTTCTCACTCTTACTCCTCCGATTCTCCCCCCCATCCCATCGGGGCAGGGGGACTGAGCGAGCGGCTGCGTGGTGCTGAGTTGCTGGCTGGGGCTAAACCACGACAGTGAGCCAGCTGGGTGGACATTTGGCTCTTAGCCAGGATTAATCCACCACAGAGAAGATATGACTAACTCTTTGAATACGATGTAACAATTAAACAGGAGAGATTTTGTGGATAAGCCAAAGGAAGCAATCTGTTTGATGCAAAGTTCATATTCTATTCTGGGTGTAGGAGACACAGAACCTGTGTTAAGGTTTGAATGCGTTAAAAATTCTGCAAGAGGAAAGAACAATATTGATTGTGACAAAACAGAAGATTACTTCTATTGTTATGTCAAAAGATGAGATACTGGATAGGAAGATGTTGCTAACAAAATGAAAAAAAGACAACCATGAAAAAGCCAAAGTATAAAATTGCACTGAATTTAACAGAAAAGAACAGACTCTGATGAAAATAATGCTATGCTCTAAATGAGATTGTTTGCTTAAAACAGCTGAAACAACTTATTTGTAGCACAGGATTTGTTGAGCATGAGCAGCAGCTCTGACCAATCCTGGCTGTCCTCTAAACTATTTATACTACTTTATTTTTGTCAGTCTATCAGAGAAGGTACATTTTAAATTGTTTTCCCATCCTTCGCAATGTCTCTTTCCTCCATTGATTTGAGATAAATTTGGCACTTGGTCTTCTGATTCCTACAAGGCCAAATCTATAGTAAAAAACATTTTAATTATCTCTTTCTAATCAGTGAACTGGCAGGAGGTTGTTCAACTTGTCTTCTCATTTCTGTTAGTCATCCATCTTCGCTTTCCAAAGGACTGGTGTAAGTCTCTTGAGACACCTGGTCTCAAATCAGTCAATATGCTGCATCATTGCTTTCTTAAATCTACCATACACTCTGTACCTTTCAACAAGATTGATAGGGCATGGGCATGGTAGTTTTGGACTTTGGCTGTTCTTGAGGGCTATAATAAAGGAAACAACAACCTATTATGTTCACCTCTTCTGTGTGTAAATAAAAAGAAGCAGAAAAAGACAAGTGTCTACAATGCAAATGCATATGCATATTTTTCTGTGTGGGTGGAAAGCTGACTATGCAGTGACTTCATTTGTGAGACCTAGATATTTACCTTGTGGGCTGCAGCAGACTAGATTGTCTTATATTTAAAGATCAGCACTGGAAAACATGGATTTACTCTTTGCCCTACTGTGAGTTTTCTAGGTGACCTTAGGTAAATTAACTTTTGGACCAAATTCTTAGGTATAGATAGCTAAATAAAAGGCTGACTTTGACATGTATTTGTTGCTCCCAAACTCAGTGGAAGATTTGGTAATATAAATGAGAAGACTACTTAAATGATGCCTAAATATGCATATGTGTGTCAGTTTTAAATTATTAGCTTTACATCTCCGTGCTTCACTTTTGTTAGCTGAAAAATGATATAATACTAATACTTATAACAGTATAAACATGAAGCTTGTTTTCAGTAATATTTCTAAGCTGCTTTGAGTCATATAGGACGGGTATGTAAAAATAGATAAACAGAGCGCCGTATCCTACAAATCATACTGATCCCGTTGTCCTGGTACTGGTTACTGCCCTGTTCCCTGTCCCACTGGCCTGGTCCTGGTTATCCCACCTACTTGCTCGTGGTTACCTTTTCTAGAACAGGCTGTTCAGCAAAATAGTGGAGTAGCACTGGAACAGGCCTGAAGAACTTTACTGCTCTGAAACATAACCAGCTATCATTCTAAGAGCAATTTTGGATTTTGTAATTTTAGGATATTAATCAGTTTGCATCCATTAAAACTCATAAGAAGACTGTGAACAATGAAGTGACCCAAAGTGTGTAATACATCCACAAGATAAATCTGATCATGTATAGAACTGTTCCAATCACTTAAGTGAAACCATAATATGCATCCACATGACCTTCTGATGAAAAGCATATTTACAAGTTTTTATTAAAACAAAGTATCTGCTGCAGTCCTTCAGGCCAAATAGCAATGTTATTTTAGTAATCTACTGTCTGGTAACTGGCCTTGCTGACTTAAAAGACAGATCACAGACTCATCACCACTTGGTTCTTAATGACATTCTTACTCTGCTTTCTTAAACATAGCTGATTTCCCAGGAACAATTAAGTAATTATTTTACTACTCTGTACTATCCCTTCTGTGCTGTGGTAATAGACAACAGGCTTCCTCTTTCTCCTCAGTGTATGGGCTTGTATCTTGTATATTATGCAGTCCAACAATTATGGAACTATGGATAGATTTGACTGTGAAAATAAGATCCAGGATCTCTCCCTGGGATCATCAGGGTTTCAGACTCTCAGCTTTACAACCCGGTATATTCCCATATGTTCCCACATGTTCCCACCAATTGCCATTTAACCATGACAACTCAAGTGCTCCTACTCACGCACTTTTTAAGATAGCCTCTGGTCTTTGCCTCCTTCCTCAAAAATATCTCCTCTCTGTTTTGCAGCCTGTTTTGTAGATCCCCTATCCAGTAGGAACTCTCCATCAGAGTTTCCTTCAGACCTCCTATTTCATTGCAAGTCAGAATATTTTTAGCATTCTGCAGCAGCCTCAGTAAGAGGTCTGGCAGCCCTCCTCAGAGGTCCAAAGGGTGTGTTGTTTCTAATCCTTTCACCCCAATCCATGCCATTCTCTGTTCTCAGGAGGAAAGGAGGTCTGCCAAAAAGTTTGCTGTTCCCAAACTAAGCAGTTGGTTTTGGTTACTGTGATATACCTATATAAAAGCTGAGTGGTGCAGTTGACACACCAGGAGGATGAGATGTCATCCAAAGGGACCTGGACAAGCTGGAGAGGTGGGCCTGTGTGAACCTCATGAGGTTCAACAAGGCCAAATGCAAGGTCCTGCACCTGGGACGGGGCAACCCCCGATGTCAATACAGGCTGGGGGATGAAGGGATTGAGAGCAGCCCTGCAGAGAAGGACTTGGGGGCACTGGTGGATGAAAAGCTGGACATGGGCCAACAATGTGCGCTTGCAGCCCAGAAAGCCAGCCATATCCTGGGCTGCATCAAAAGCAGCGTGGCCAGCAGGTCGAGGGAGGTGATTCTGCCCCTCTGCTCTGCTCTGGTGAGACCCCACCTGCAGTGCTGCGTCCAGCTCTGGGGCCCTCAGCACAAGAAGGACATGGACCTGTTGGAGTGGGTCCAGAGGAGGGCCACCAAAATGATCCGAGGGCTGGAACACCTCTCCTGTGAGGCCAGGCTGAGAGAGTTGGGGTTGTTCATCCTGGAGAAGAGAAGGCTGCGGGGAGACCTTCTTGCAGCCTTTCAGTACTTAAAGGGGGCCTATAGGAAGGATAGGAAGAATCTTTTTAGCAAGGCCCATTGTGACAGGACAAGGAATAATGGATTTAAACTAAAGAAGAATAGATTTAGACTAGACATAAGAAAGAAATGTTTTACAGTGAGGGTGGTGAAGCACTGGAAGAGGTTGCCCAGAGAGGTGGTGGAGGCCCCATCCCTGGCAACATTCCAGGTGAGGTTGGATGGGGCTCTGAGCAACCTGATCTGGTTAAAGCTGTCCCTGCTCACTGCAGGGGGTTGGGCTAGGTGACCTCTAAAGGTCCCTTCCAACCCAAAGCCTTCTATGATTCTATGATTCTATGAAAAGAGAAACCAATAATTTCGTAAGCATCCAATGGATACAAAACCAGAGCTATGAAAGAAAGACCTGCTGCCTCAATGCATAATGGAATAATTTATTAAGACATAGTCTTAATTCTCCATAAACTCACAGGTCTTTCATGTATGAACATTGTGACAACTGTGTCTCAGCAACATTTTTTCAAGGCAGTAATGTGATCTCTGATAATTGATCTTGAACAGATATATGTGTGGTGATTTAAGATGTTATCACTACAGTTGTCCAGCTTGCTTTTGTGCCAGAGGAGACTATCTACACAAAAGGGCAGCAAACTGAATGGATCCAGCTTTTCCAGGTCAGGTCTTAGTATCTGAACACAAACCAGCTTCACCTGCTGAAGTCTGCTAGAGCTTTCCAGTCAAAGCATGTGATCCTTGCGTTAAATGCCATGAGAAAAATCAGCATCAGTTTGGCTTTGTGGAAGAGTAAAATTGACATGATCAGTGACCACAAACCATGAAGGCCTAATTTGTCTGTGAAGCAGTCCTGGCAGGAAGCCATCTCATGCACTGACTTCAGTGGAGATGTAGCAGGCATAAATTTGGTACTCCAGGAACACTTTTGTGTTTGGGATGCTAAAATATTAATGTTTCCAGTATGAGTACTTAAGGTCTACTAAGCACTGTAATTAAACCACCCTAGTTTTATAATTAGGCTCACAGTAAAACAATTATTTATAGATAGTGAAAAACCGAATGATATCTTAGATTATATGCAGTAATACAGCTACACTTACAATGAACTGTAAAAACATTGCAAATAATGAGCTACTACACCTTCTTATTTCTGGGCAATGAAACCAAGATAAATGCGTTCATTTTCTTTTGCTAGTGCCTCCAAAATCAAGCATAGACAAATTATCTTTAAATGTCTCTCCAAGTACATTCTGGATACTCTAATTTTTTTACAGTATGATTGATCCATAACTTTCAAGCAATAAAATATAAAATGAACTGGCTTTCTGAAAGAGTTGTGTGAGAGGCCAAACTGCAGCAGATTATGGGCTGGCAGAAGTGGACTCATAGGCAGGTCTACATCAAACTGTTCAAATAGTTATAATATGCTTGCTTTTGTGTCTTCGTCTGAAGTTAGATTCACAGGGAGACAACTGATGTCATTCTTAATTAATCAGGCTGATTTACTTAGAACAAAGAGATTGTTCAGAAAGATTATTAACCACATTGACAGGATTAGTAGAAAAAGCCCTCTTGCTATACAGAGAAATTTCTCTGAGCGATCATAATATGTGGCCAAGTTGTGAAATTTGCTTGTTTTGATGGTGCAGTGGATGTTTGCATGACCTGCAGATCAACATACTTTACTGATTTTCTCTCGTATATTGAAAAAAGCTGTGAAAGTCTGCATTGACCTATTGGCTATCTCATAGCATCAAACCTGTTGGCTGAGCGTCAGTTCCTTCGTCAAAGCTCTGGATTAGGAAAATGGACTTCTGTTGAAAAAACAAAGTTAACTTCAAAAACATGATTAACACACAAACAGATTTGAGGAGCTGCTGATACACTTAAGCATGTCATATATAGTAGTACACTGTGGCAGACATGATGTAATGCTGCTGCCTGAAAGCCATATATATTTCTCATATCTTTTTGGCAACATAATTTCTCTCACCATGCCATAATTTTTTAATGTAAAGGAAGTGTTATCACATATTTCATATGTACAGCCGGCAACTTAACAATAAAAGGACTTGTCGTTCGGCAGCAATGTGGGTCTTTGTATGGCAAGACATTATAAGGCAAAGTTAATCCTCGGGTCCCCTTATCCATAGCCTCCATGCCTGTGATTTTCCATGTGTCTAATTCTCATTTGCTGTGGTTAACTGCCAATTAAGAATTAAGAAAGCTTAATTTTCAGTGTATTTGTGAACAAAACTTTTTGTTTAAATCTGTGTATTTTTGACTCATTAGAAAGGAAGCTTAGTGCCATGTGCACATTTAATAAGTCTCTGTTTAAGTAAGTGCCTATAACTTGATCACCTCCAAGTGTGTTGCTTAATTATTGTTACTCTGGAGAAACTTATACTTAAAAATTCAGGAATAGCAACTCCTTTGTCTCATTCTTGCATTTACGTGACTTCACCTTTCTTTTTAACTCTAGTAGGCAAAGAGAAAGTAAAAAAAATATTTTGCTATTTATTCCTTATAGGTCTTGTGATAAAAACTTCAGATTTTTATACTGGAAGAGTACTGTTGATATTGTTGGATTGTTCAAGTTTGAGGTCTATGGTTACTTTACTGATGGAAGTATAGATTGTGTTCCAGGGAATGCAATAGTATAAAATAAGTCTATATTCAATATGTATTAAAGATTTCATTCAATATGTACTAAAGCTTTGACTGCTCTGCTATTGAAAGTCAGAAGTTTAGCTTACAATCCAATTATTGCTAAGGAATTTCTTCCTGAAGTAGCAAATTTTAATTGCAGTAAACTTATGCTGTGATATTTCTATTTTAATAGAAAGATATTTTGGAAAATACCACATTAGTATGGTTTTCCTATTCTGGGATGCTTTCTATCATGTGGCAGATGACTCAGCGCAGTTTGTACAGTCTTACAAGGTATACCCAAATACTTAGACTTCTCAGGAATGCAGTGAACTGACCTAGTAGTAACTGGAATCCTAGTAAACCCAGCTTGTTTGCAAATGTTAAACTAATGTGAACCCTGACCACATTTTCATATCATGTGCTTTCATTTCATGTGGAAAAGCCTGTGAGTGATGTGTTCAGTCTAAAGGTTGTTCTCTGGTATACAAAGATTTTATCACAGTCAGGAAGAGAAAATATTACTTTCTCAATTTTAATTCCAACAACAAGAGAATTTTGTACAAGAAATATAGTGTGCATAGCTGCAAGGCATACTTAATTATTCCTTCTATACTTACATTTCTCCCTCTACACCAATAAAAAATGCAGGGCCTGCCAGTGTGCACATTCCTTTGTGAGAACCTGTGCCTTTCACAGCATCATGGAAAAGACTCTGAACTCCCTAGAACTTAAGAGTAAACAACTAGCTCTCTGCAGAAAACAAACACCTTGCCTCATCATTTCATTATATCCTGACACAACAGGAAAAGAATAAAAAATTTTCCTCTTGAGTTTTGACTTTTGCAAAACTAGGTAGCTGGGTAATGCCCACACAGATGGTGATATTTCATTGCAAAGTGCAGTCTGCATATCTGTGAGGATGTCAGTTATGAGAGCTGAGTATTGCATTTTATTTGGAAGTCTGTGGGCTGATTCCTCCTATATTTGTCCGTGTAGCTCTTGGAAAATAACTTCTTCTGGAAGACGGTGCTTTTCTGGCAGTGATTTTTCTTCTGTAAAAGTTGTTTTGCGGTTGATGCAAATGAATATCAATGTATATCACTGAGACCGAGATGCCTGCCTGGATATGTATCTGGATGTGGCACATGAAAGGTTTTATTTGTGCTTGCATATTTTTGTGAAGGGTAGAATATGGATGGAGGTCTCACGGAAAAACCTGTTAAAATCTTCACACTCTGTTCAGTGGAGTAGAGAGGCTGTTCCTTTTATGTGTCAGGAGGCAGAGGAGCTTGGAGGCACCAGTGTCTGTGGAGAATACCAGAGATCACTTTTTCCTCTTTTGCAAACATGTTTGAAGAAAAAGTGTGTTTCCCTGAAATGTAATCTCTTCCAACCCCTGAGGCAATAGAGGTTTGCTGCACCTTCATACGGGTTGCTGTCTAAAACCTACAGTATTGTTTTAGACATGGAGAAGCTGATTTTTGTGTGTGTTTAGTTTTCAAAACACTGAAATGAATTCACCTTAGGGTTAACAGACTAAAGTAGGCAGAGCTCCAGGCATTTTCATCAAGGCTGAGCTTAGCTTCATGGGAAATTCTCCAAATATGTTCAGAGGAACGCAGCGGGTGTGAAGTACTTATCTCACTGGCTTTCCCTGGTTTTACTCAGAAAGTCTTCTTTCTTGTCTGAAAGTAGCCCTGAGAAATCATATGGTGTGAGTGTGGTATATTGTGAACGTAGTATATTTCTTTCTATTTTCTGAATGCCTGTCAGCTGTTTCAGGCCATAAAGTGTAACTCTTTTTAGAACTACTTTAAATGGAATGGCAATTATTTTTCATCAAACATGTAAGAAATACTGAGACATACATACCAGCATGCTGGTAAAGAGAGAAGAAAGGTTGATTGGTAAAATATTCTAAGTTGACCAGACATGAGTGAGACTTCACAAATGGAAGCAGGGGAGTATTAGTAAAGCTACAATGCTACAAAACATGATTGGAATTAGGGCAGCAGCCTCACTGACAACTTCCCAGGATTTGCATTTCAAAGGACTTCAGCTTTTCATTTCTTCATTCAGAGGTAAGTAAAGTATCAGCAGACCACGCTTATTTATAATGCGTAAATGGGCTTTCTATAGAAAATAGGAAAAATGAGTTAGGTGCAGAAGAGATTAAGGGAATTACTTTAAATTAGTGTAGTAGGTGGGATGGAGCCTAATCTAACTAAACTTAATAAAAAGAAAGCTGCGGGCAAGGGTATGACAACCCCTTCCCTATTCTGATTTTAAGCACCTCCTGCAGTGCTGTCATCAGTCATTCCCATCTACTGTGGGAGTCAGTGCTCAGGGGCTATTGCAGTCACTCACAACATAACAAAATTGTGGTTCAAGTGCTTTCCTTTCAGAAGCAACAAATGAGGCTCCAATTAGCCACGACACTAATAGTCTTTGGGGAAAAATGATGAAAATTCTGATCTTCATCAGTGAATTTGCTGCACTTAATGGAAAAAAAAAATCATCCTCTCTCCCTCCCTGGCAATATTCTGGTCCTGAAGCTGCAGAACTCTGCTCCCCTGCGCAGTTCTGCCTGGGATGTAATGAGTCTTTGCCTCTTCTGAAGAGCTGAGTCACTCCAATAACACAGATGGATTAACGGCGTCTACTTTATGCATTTAGCTGTATATATTTAACTTTGGAACATGATCATTCTGTACAGGCTCCTCTAGAGATTGTTCAGAATGAGTCTGTTTCTGTGTCCTGATCAAGCACATGTAAGAAAATTGAGGGAAAAGATTCAACCTCAATGATACTAAGGTGCTTTGGAGTGTGTGCCTTGTTAGCAGAGTCTCAGAACTCGTAAAACCGTGGAGACCTAATCATAGAATGTTTATGTCAAAAACTAAGCTATATCTAACTTCAAATATTTGATTTTCAATGAAAAATGCCTTTTTTTTTTTCACTTACACCAGTTTTGTACTGTTATAACAGCACTGCGGAGGGTTGATGTTGGCTTGCTGCTAGGTAGGTGCCCACCAAGTTGCTCTATCATTCCCTCCCCTCAACAGCACAAGGGGAGAAAATATGATGGAAAAGCTCAGGGGTTGAGATAAGGAGAGGAACATCACCTACCAGTTACAGTCATGGGCAAAACACACTTGAATTTGGGGAAATTAATTTAATTTATTGTCAATTAATAACAGAGTAGGAGAGCGAGAAATAAAACAAAACTAAAAGCACCTTTCCCCCACCCACCTACTTCTTCCCAGGCTCAGCTTCACTCCTGACTCTTCTACCTCCTCCTCCTGAGCAGTACAGGGGGATGGGTGCTGGGGGTTGTGGTCCATTCATAAAGTTTCATCTCTGTTGCTCCTTCCTCCTCACGCTCTTCCCCTGCTCCAGCATGGGGCCCCTCCCATGAGATAGAGTCCTTCACAGACTTCTCCAAGATGGGTCCTTCCCATGGGCTGCAGTTCTTCAAGAACCGCTCCAGTGTGGGTCCCCTCCATGGGGTGCAGTCCTTCAAGAACAGACTGCTCCTCTGTGGACTTCTTTCTGTGGGCCACAGTTCCTGCCAGAAAAACTGCTCCACTGTGCCACTCCATGGTCTGCAGCTTCTTTCAAGGCACATCCACCTGCTCCAGCATGGGGTCCTCCCCGGGCTGCAGGTGGATATCTGCTGCACCATGGACCTCCATGTGCTGCAGGGGCACAGCTGCCTCATCATGGTCTTCAGCACCAGCTGCAGGGCAATCTCTGCTCCGGTGCCCGGAGCACCTGCTCTCCTCCTTCTTCACTGACTTTGGTGTCTGCAGGGCTGTTTCTCTTCACATATTCTCACTCCTCTCTCTGCTTCACATAATTTTTTTACCCTTTCTTAAATATGTTATCACAGAGGCACCATCAGCATCGCTGACGGGCTCAGCTTTGGGCAGTGGTGGGTCTATCTTGGAGCTGGCTGGAACTGGCTCTGTCCAACATGGGGGCAGCCCCTGCTGTCTTCTCACAGAGTCCACCCCTGCAGCCCCCCCACTACCAAAACCTTGTCATGTAAACCTGATACACAGCATTTACTTTCATACAATTTCTTCATGTGAGAAACTAAGAGACAGAAGATGAGAATCAAGTCATAAATATTTTTATGATAAAGCTCCCAATTTTTAACCTCCATTAAACCCTTGACATTTTATTTTGTAAAATTGTTTTATGATTGCTAATGTCTTTAATGGCTATTTGCCATTTTTCTGGAGTCTGACTTGTCCAAATTTATTTCTCTGTCCATAACTTTAACTGCTAGTTACTTAGAACAAACGCTGTGAAACATAGAGGGTGATTTTATAGATCCACTGTTCAGTTTGTGAAACTGATTGGCCTGGTTACGAGTGAGAAGTAGGAAATTACTCTTCTGATGTAAAGTGTTAGCAAATGACCATTTACAGGTTGTGGGAATATACATTTTTATTTAATTTTCTGATGATAATAATGAATGATCAGGGGAACCTTTACTCATTTCAGAAGTGCATAAATGTTAACTGGGGGAGAAATAGTCAGAAAAAGTGTTTAAAACATATATATATTGTAAACAAAAGGATTAAAAATGTATGGGGGTGATATCGTCACTATATTTATTGCTGGGCTTTACTTAGTGGGTGATTTATTTCTCAGGTGGTGTTGTGCCTACGCGCTTATGCATGAGGAAAAACAGGGAGAGAAGAGGTACTCAGGTGAATGAATTAGAGGTGCTGTATTCATCTTCACTGGTGATTCAAATCAATCTGGGAATGTCTGTTTGAGATGAATGTTCATGTCACATTATTGTGGGCTTTCTAACTTGCCAGGTGTGTGCATTTTGTTCTGGCACTAATAATTAAAATAGACTGCAACCTCTGAAATTCTGGCTACAGAAACAAGCTACTGTAAGATAGGCTATTGACTAGACACAGCTATTAGATGTTGACTCCTGTTATGCATGGTTTTATTGCATAGAACCATATGAGCTATGGTAACATAAGTCCCTTTTATTTATGCACAAGCTATCTAGCAGCTAATATTAGGCAACAGAGCTCATGTGAGTAATTCTCATTCAATGGCTAATGTCCTGTAAGTTTTCAGCTTAGCTGCTGTCATACTAATGTCCTCATACAACCACAGTAGTTTCTTAGTATAACCAAATCAATGTTTCTTCTCCAGTCTCCTTTAGGTTTAATTACCTCTTTGCCTCTTCACAGTGACATTGTTGTGTCCTCTGTTTATGTCTTCCATTTATATCCCACAGCTACACATGTACATGCCCCCCTCTCTCTTTCTAAAAATTTTTTTCGTTATTGCATTATTAATTGTGCCTGGTAATAGTTTATATTGTTCTAGGATGTTGAGCATACAACATTTTCCAGAAGAGAACACAGAACAATACAGTAAGAAACTCAAATCTGAAAGAAACAGAAAACCAGTTAATCTTAACTAGCTGTTTTGGGGTTATTCTCCAGTGAACTCCACCCTGCCTGTAACACTCACCCAGGATATCGTATCCATTCAGTAGAGAACCTGTTGCACTGAGTCGTCATTAGGATAATCTTTTCAAAGGATTTTCTCTGGAACAGTGTTGCTAAGCATCTCACTTGCAGTGTAGTGTTATGCTTGCTGCCCTTAGGTTTGCCCTGATGATATGACCAAAAATTAGGCCTCTGTCTGATGTTAAAAGTAAACAAGAAGTTGGGGTTTTTTTTAACTCAAATTACATGAGAGAGACTAGGAAAGGATAAAAGCCCTGGTAGGCTTCTCTGACAACTTGAGTGTCTAGGGCAGATAGCACATGCTGGGATTACCATTAGCAGATGAACGCAAACCCAGACTGATGAGTTTATTCATCTTTTCCAGGTGTCTGAAAAAATATAGAAAAAAAAATTGGGTGTGTGATCATCTTATCTACCACAACTACAAAAGGTTTCCTGAGCAAGAACAGACTGGAGTTCTATGCTCGCACAACATGGGAAGTTGAGCATTAATTTGATGGGTCTAAAGTTTCTTGATTATATCACTTTCCAGACTCCAGCAGGAGCTATGAGAATATGGTACAATTATACGTAGAATCACACGTGTAAAATCATTTAATCTCTGCTCAAGTCTGTATTTTTCCCCTACTGGAGATAAAGACAGATAGGAGTTCATGTACTTACAATTCTATGCGGTACAATATGCCATATAAAACAACATGTTTCTTAAATATTTCCTCATATTTGCTTGTTCTGGGCCTGAGATTTACATGAAGTTTTGGGTACGGTGTGGATGACTGGTAATTCTTAATTTCTGCTTTAAGCATAATTACATTGGGTACACTGTTAAAAGTTTGTTCTGATTTCCACCTCTCCTACCCTTGCCCTTTTTTTTTTTTTTTTTTTTTACCATGTATGTGGTGTTGTGTATTGGAGAATGGGTAACGGTTGTGTAAATGTTGTGTTAAAAAATCTTATGAAAAAAGATTGCTGCATATAATGGCCTTTGACATCTGAACAACTGATTAAATCTGTGATGTAGAAATGAGGTTAAAGATTCAATTATTTTACCTATGAATAGCTGAAGCATTCATGTGGTAGTTATTAATTAGAACTGAACCTAGACATTCAGTTAAAAAATGACAGGTTCAAATATTAGAATAAAAAAGCCAACTTATCTCTAAGATGGTGGTAACCCACGGGGATCACACTTTCAAAGGACACACATCAGCACTTCACAAACATCAGTGTATTATAAGGACATCCTGGCTTTAAATATGAAACAATAGCTTTTTGCTCTTTAGAGTTTGCATGTGTGTGTATAAGAGTCTCTTTTCACTGTCACATACTTATCTTTGTCTAGCTGATCTGTTTCAATTCTTCGGTGTTTCAGCTGCATAAGGCTGTACCCTGTATACATGTCTATGTGGCAGATGCTTTTTTTGATACTTTCTTCCAGAGCCTGCTAAGTCAATGTCTTTCATTTCACACTCCTGTGTGCAAGCTAGTCCCCCTGGACGCTTCTGCATGCCCTTTTGACTTTATTTTAGGACTTACTCTTTCAGCTCTTGTTTCATCTTTTTCCATTCCCCAGAGAGGCTTGGTTTCTTTTCTCTCTCTCAGTATCTTTGTACTTGTCAGCTCTAGTCCCTGTGGCATTTGCTACATCTGATAAGGCATTATTTCTATGGAGCTATTATATGGGATATGGAAATCTATCATCACAAAGCATAATAATGAAGCTGAATGTTTAATGCTCCTTACATTGACAGCAGTTGTCTTCATTTTGTTTTCTATGAAATTAAACAACAAAATATTATCATAGAAACCAGGAAAATACAGCAGAGGATTATCAGAATAGCAGAGAACCAGCTGAATTTTAGATCTGTATTCCTGGTGTTGGAAAGATTAATTGAAAGGTGATTATAGGTAATTGTATATGTTGTTCATATGTGTGGGAATTAGATCTTCTCTCTTTAATTATGAGTACAATAACAGCCTAGTGACATGTGTTTTCCCTTTCCCTTACATATCCACTTAAATACCTCTTCAAAACAGCAGCTAGTACTTATACAGTGTGGACCAACTATTGCCCCCACAGCCTTGCAAACAAAACAAGCTACATTTCATCCTATATCTGTATTGACGGTTTTCCAGACCTTTGTGTAATGGACCAGCTCTACTCCTTCATCATAATTTGTGAGAACAATCTTACTGTCTACCTGAACCCCATAAAAACCTGAAAAGTTGTCAGACTGTAGTTGAAGATGATACCAATGGACACTGAGCATGCTTGCTTGGAAAAGGGAAGGGCTTTGGTTCATCCTGAATAGAGAAGAACCTGACTCTAATTCAGTGGGATGTAGTAAATAATCGGTTTTTGTGCCTCTTGAAATAGCCATATAACCAGGAGTGAGAGTCCTGGAAACCTGATGAAAAAGCAGGCAAAGGGGAAGTTGATTCTGCTAGATGAGCTCACCAGGCAAAGATTAGTCTGTGGAAAATTAGGTTACACATTTTTTACTTTGGACTAGCTCTAGTCTGGCCACGTGGCCTGTTTACGTATTAGTGGAGGGAGCATATTTAGGTCAGTCCTGGAGTGCAAATTCTGATTTAGTTACATCTGAAGGGAGCTTAATTTGTGACCTTTGAGACTGCTCCAGGGTGAGAACTGAAGAGCATTAAATTAGCATGATCAGGAGATTCACTTCAGAAGTGCACTCCCAATCCAGATTAAAATGTTAATGTACATGCACCCTTAGACTCCTAAATAAGGTGGTCTGGGTTGTCATGCTGGTGGCTAATTTCTATGGGTTATAGGGCACATATTATGCATGAGATATAGACGGTCTGGATCTGAAGATATGCCTTTATCTCTGCTTTGATACTATGAAGCAGAATAAGACTCTAATCCCAAAGGAAGCCTCAGAGCACATGAAATGTCAATTCTAAATAATAACAGCAAAACAATTTTGGTATGAATTATTTAAATAAC
Organism: Pelecanus crispus; assembly: GCF_030463565.1. Lineage (NCBI taxonomy): Eukaryota > Metazoa > Chordata > Aves > Pelecaniformes > Pelecanidae > Pelecanus > Pelecanus crispus. The sequence goes on from NC_134643.1 coordinate 212,421,598, forward strand.
AGTGTTGTAAATAGAGTGTGAAAAATAGATCTGTAATTTGGTCTAGCCAAGCAGACATCAAGATCTGATGCTTATTCGTCTGCCTGAAGAACTGGAATTGGTGTTTCCAGTCTTTTTAATAGTGGACAAAGATCCACCTCTCAAAGAACATCAATACAAATGGAGCAAGATGGCAGTCATGTCAGAGAGCTTAACAGAGAAGTTAATTTAATAGTAAGGAAATCTCCACTCCCTGCATTCGCTCTGGAAATGATACAAAACTTCAATTTTAATTCTATTTTAATGCCACTTATTTGCTCAGTTCATAATTTTTAAGTAGCAGAGAATTAACTTTATGAATGAATTTTTTTATTTGCCATTTTTTCTTTGTACGGATGAAAAGATGAATCTTGGGAACCTGCATATACCTGTAAGAATAGCTCTCAATAGCTTTTTCTATTTTGTAAGTTGTTGTAAATCATATTTTCATATTTTAAAAATATTTTACATTTTTAAACAATTATGTCCTGAAAGCTCTGGATTAAGCAAAATTATATTAATTTAAGCAATTTAAATGGAACTACAAGACCAATGGATTGAATAGTACAGTACAAATGTTTATACAAGAACAACACATAATACAGCAAAGCATGTGAATGCTACTAACTTGTCTTTTTACAGAAGTACTGCATCTCAGTGACATCAGAAACATCAACACTGTAAAATGCAAATGCATCATGCATTTTTATGAGAATATTTGACATAAGTTTTTAGTTCTGGCTCCTGTGAGAAAGGTTAGTCTGTATATGTAATTATTTTGGGTTTTTTCTTCCTAGTTTGTTCAATCTTTACTGCTGCAGGGGACATATTTGTCTTGTATGGGTGATTGAAGATGATTGTCTGCTTGGACAGTAGACCTAATTAATTTCTGACACCAAGGCCATTTACAGCGTATAGAAAAAGTTGAACGCAAATAGACCACAGGTTATTGTTGAGGACAAGAACAATATATTTTCTGAGCCAGGGTTTAACGCTGTGAAACAGAGTTATAGTATATTGGCATTTTCCAATTCTTCCCTTGCATTTTTATTCTACAGACTCAACTTTCTTTGCTGAACTCCCTACAGGAAGCCACAGCTGGGATATCCATTGAGCAAAACATAAGACTGCAGACTTTTTAGTTTGAGTTGAGTAATAGCACTTGGCTGCATTTTAGACAGGAGTGATAATGTAATGTAAAAGTGGAATCAGGCGTAGCAATGGAAAACCCTCAGTTATACAATTACTACAGAATTTTATTTGATGCATCGTGACTCACAGGCAACTATTTTATTACAGTTAGCCACAGATAAAGAAACATTAAACAAAATGATACCTCACCTTTACTTAAATATATATGACTATCTTCCAGGTGGAATCTCCTTAATTGAGCTTTATATACATCAAATTATTTTTCTAGGGCAGAGACTACTTGGTCAATAATTGCTTGGTGACCTTTCCAACATTAACACTAGGGACTATTTTGTTGCTATCACTTTGTAAGGACACAGATTTTCTGTGATGAAGGGTGGAAATGAATAAATTCAAATACATAGGCAGATTTTGTCTCTAATCCTTCTTGAGTAAATCCTTTGCTAGAATTTTTCACTTCTAAAGATAGACGCAATAATGCCTCCAAAATAGGGACTTTCAATGCTTGTTTAAAATGATAAAATATTTAACATTTTAAATTATCAATAATTAAACATTTAAGACCGCCTTATTAGTATTTATTTGTCTGTAATATTTTCATATTTTCAAATGAGTATTTACAAATATCTATTGTCTGTGAGTAGAAGCATTATGCTTAATATTTTATCCTCTGTAAGATTACCCTAAAAGAAGAATTGCATTTTTATAGGTATAAATATGAGAAATGATGTCAACATTTTAGAGTACACAGTGTCACAAATAGGGTTCATAGGATTCATTAAAAATGTCATGCCTTGAAAGTGGCTCCTGGTATGTGATTTTAACTCCAGTAAAATTAAAGCCTCTGGCATGATATTCTGCAGCTCTTTAACAATATTCAGTAAGACTATAAAAGTTTGAGATTGGAAAGAAAAAGTATGTTATGCCAATAACTGATTTTTATATTTGTTAGCTGAATAAAAAATATTTTGGGGCCTGTGCATAATTCATTTTTTACCTTCCTTAATGAAATGAGAGACTGAGGTGTTTTGTTTGATGAAAAATAATTCCATTTAATCTTTCCCCAACTCCATAAGTATTAATTTTAAAACAGATTTTCAAATTCTTGTAATGAAAAAGGGAACTATTATATTTAAAAAGTACTGAAATTAAACATCTTAATTCTTTGTTGTATATGTCTATTTTGCTGAATCTGTGGAGTTTTTGTGGGTGGTGTGATTTAACGCCGATGGGCAAGTAAGCCCCACCCAGCTGCTTGCTCACTTTCCCGCAGTGGGATGGGGGAGAGAACAGGAAGGGCAAAAGAGAGAAACTTGTGGGATGAGATAGAGACAGTTTAATAAGTAAAGCGCAAGTTGCACATGCAAGCAAAGCAAAACAAGGAATTCATTCACTACTTCCCATCAGCAGGCAGGTGTTCAGCCATCTCCAGGAAAGCAGGGCTCCATCACACATAACGGTTACTTGGGAAGACAAACATCATCACTCCAAACATCCCCCCTTCCTCCTTCTTTCCCCCGCTTTATATGCTGAGCATGACATCATATGGTATTGTGCTGGTTTTGGCTGGGATAGAGTTAATTTTCTTCGTAGTAGATAGTATGGGGCTACGTTCTTGATTTGTGCTGGAAACAGCGTTGATAACACAGGGATGTTTTCATTATTGCTGAGCAGTGCTTACACAGAGTCAAGGCCTTTTCTGCTCCTCACCCCACCCCACCAGTGAGTAGGCTGGGGGTGCACAAGGAGCTGGGAGGGGACACAGCTGGGACAGCTGACCCCAACTGACCAAAGGGATATTCCGTACCATATGATGTCATGCTCAGCATGTAAAGCTGGGGGAAGAAGGAGGAAGGGGGCGATGTTCAGAGTGATGGCGTTTGTCTTCCCAAGTAACTGTTCTGCGAGATGGAGCCCTGCTTTCCTGGACATGGCTGATGGGAAGGGATGAAGGAATTCCTTGTTTTACGTTGCTTGCATGCGTAGCTTTTGCTTTACCTATTAAACTGTTTGTCTCATCCCATGAGTTTTCTCACTTTTACTTTTCCGATTCTCTCCCCCATCCCACCTGGGGGGAGTGAGCGAGCGGCTGTGTGGTGCTTAGTTCCTGGCCGGGCTTAAACCATGACAGGTATTGGACACCCCTTTGCTCAGCTGGGGTCAGCTGTCCCAGCCACCTCCCCTCCCAACTCCTTGTGCACCCCCAGCCTCCTCGCTGGTAGAGTGGTATGAGAAGCATAAAAGGCCTTGACTCTGCGTAAGCACTGCTCAGCAATGATGAAAACGTCCCTATGTTATCAACACTGTGTTCAGCACAAATGCAAAACATAGCCCCATACTAGCTACTCTGAAGTAAATTAGCTCTATCCCAGCCCAAACCAGAACAGTAGGCACAACAGCCATTTTTCACTACACTCAAGACTTTGTGACTGTCCTCATGTTCATGCCTTTCTCCAATTCTAACCTTGTGCAGAGTATTCAAAGCACTTAAAACCAGTTTGTTTCATTGGATCTGTGCCCTGTCACTTTGTTCCTAGAAGTTTCAGCAGTAGAAATGACTCACAGAATAGAACAAAATGCAGTTCTTTTCCACTGTTGCATATGGGGGTATTTGTTGATTAGAAGGCCATGTGCTGGCCAGTCTTAACTTAAATACAGTGTATGTGGTGTAAAGGGACGGGTGCCTGCTGGACAACCCCTCCCGGCTCTCTCAGTGGTGCAGTTCAAGTGTGTAGCATCTTCTGTGCCTGTGACACTCTAGAATTTATCTAGCAATCTGTGTGCTAGCATGTTCCTTGTCAGCGATAATAAAACCTGTCTTGCCTATAGAGGATTTCCTAATGAAGCATGGAAGGCAATACAAGCAAAGCCTCTGTGCATTGGTGATCATTCAATAAATCACAATCATAAAAGGCAAGGAGGTAGCTCGATTTAAACATAGAGAATTCAAGACTTTTATTCTGCTGTCACTAATGCAGTAATTCCCTGTGTATGCAAAGGTCCCATGATGCTTCCTGTTGTTAGTTTAATGGTACCATTTAATGAATAATGTAATAGTATTGTACAAAACAGTGTAAATTGCCACAATGTCAGGAAAATTGCTTCAGGCTGATCTGGTTTACACATGCCAGACTTCATGAAATTCTTTTTTTTTTTCCCATCCTTAACCTTGATATATTTATGCATAGGTACATTATTCCTCATATTGTGCTTTTTGTGATATTTTAGTGAGCTTTTTTGTGTTTCTTCCCTCCTTCCAACCTACTTCATAGAAATATCTCAAAACAAACTGTAAATATGAAGGTACCTGCATAATGCTGCTCCTGATGTCTTATATATGGAGGCAGAGGTCTTATAATTCCTGGTAGGATTTATAAAACTTAAGCAAACCCATTTCCAATACATCAGCTGAGGACTAGCTATGGGATTCCTATCTTTCAGTGAAATTGGAAGTATTTTCCAAAGTCTGATGAAGTATTCTGCACAGTACAAGCAAAGCACGGTGTAGGGATGCTACAATCATTTTCCCTTTTGTCGGTTCCATAGTTGTCTGCTCTGACAGATATGCAGGCTTTTTTTTCTTTAGACTTTCATGCCCATTAAAAGTGAAGAGGAAGGATTACTAATTGCACTGAAATATGATGAAAAGACTTTAAGAATAGTAATTTCCTTTTGTTTTTATAAGAAAAGTAAATTGAGGTCCCAAGTGAGTAGAAAAAGATCGGTCCTGACAGGAGATTGTTTCTGGAGAGTACTTCTTACAAGTGTATTTTGGATCCCAAAACTTCCATCCTTACATTTTTCCAGAAAGTCAATTAATGCAGGATTTTTGTATATGCTGTATATTTTCCATTGTTACTCAAACTCTTGTTCCAAGAAATCTGTACAGGACTCCAATGTAGTGTTAGCAGAACTGGAGAACTTGCACAGTGTGAGTAAAGATCTCAGGATTTGACCCACGGTCTGAAAGAAACCTCGTAGCTTTGTGTACTTTAGCTGAAGGAAATCTTTCTAAAAACACAGCTTACCTTTGGGTATATTGACACCATTTAGCTACTAGGTTGTCTTGGGCCTGCTGCAAAATTGTTCTTTGTAGAGCTTAGGAAAGCATGGAGGGATTCAGAGAGCAAACAGGTAGCACAGGTTGCTTTGTATCAGCTTCAGTGCATTTTTGTATGCTGTACACTGTGGGAGAAGAGCAATGGACATCATCTTTGCGTGTGACAACTCTTTCTTGAAATAAAATGAACAGAAGACACCAGTGCATTGTGGACACTCACCCTGTTGGGTTTAGCTTATCCACGTGGTTTGTCTGGGCTCTTGTTCTCCCTGGCAGATGCAGACAGCCTCTTTTTCAAGAGGGAAACTGTCTTCTACAGTGATTTCTGCAAGCCATTAGGAACCATGCTTTTACCTAATTTACTCATCAGAACATGTGCTTATAGGAGCTACTTTGAGGGGTAATCCTCACTGCCTGTTGGGATGCCAAGTCCCACGGAAAAGATGTAAAGGACACAGAGAAGAGATTTCAAGTCTTCTAATTTACTTCAAGACTTCCAGCCTGCTAGGAGTGGAAAGAAAAGGACATTGTCTGAAGATTCGTTAAAATGTGTTTTCTGTCGAGGCATAACTTTTCTGCTTAACAACAGTGGGACATGTAGGAGGATTGAATCTCTTTCCCACTGATGTATGGCTGGCAAGCTCATCCTTCAAAAGCTTAGTTTTCATGTTAGTCTGGGCTGCCTTTTGAATGTATGCCACATCATCAGCGCCTGCTGATTTGCAAAACTTGTCTAGTTGAAATGCTTTCTTTAACAAAAAGGAACCTGTATTCCCTAGCAATGGCCTAACATGTAACAGTGTTTGTCGTTGATGATATTTATAGAAAAGGTTGAGAACTCTGAGAATGTTCTCATACATTTTCTGTAAAAGACAGATGAGAAAATTTGGTACTTAAACAAAACTCAAGCTGTTTAAACTCATTCGAGCTAATGCCACCTACCCCTCACCCCTGAGCTTGTGTATGCTCACACATACATATATATTTTGCTCATTTATTTAGATCTAATGTTACTTTTTTGCAGACTTATCTCTTGCAGAGCAGTGTTCTAGTTCTGATAACACTTGAAATAAATGAAAGCTGTTCCCTTAGCAACTGCCAGCTGAATAACCTTAAAATGCAGTGGGAATAAATAGAGTAACTAATATTTGCTGAACGTCTGGGGTTTGTGAAATATTCCTTTTCATAAATCTAGTAAATGGGCTTCTGCTGAATAAAGGGTGGGTTTTAAAATGATGTCTTATTATTTTGATGTGCAGTGTAATTTGTTTACTTGGATTGGGATGTCCTGCCACTTTGCAGCTGAGTATACTCCAAAAAATTCTGAAAGCCAATTTAATTTTTTCTCCCATTTATTTGTGATTTATGTTTGTTTTTTAAACAGCTCCTTATACCTGAAGCCATTCACTTTACAGCTAACTGCTTATATTACACTTCTATGTTAGCTTCATTGTCTTTCCTCACTTCCTATTAATTTACATGAAAATGGTATTTACATTACTTGGAGGCCAGATCCAGAAGAAAATAACTCCATCTTTTGAAGCATGGTAATTTGGACTGTGAAATCTCATTTGATTTCCAAACTCTTTGGACATGCAGTGAATCTTACTCTATTGTTTGCACAAAGGCCTTGTAAAATGAACCCTTGTTTTTGGTTGTTCTTTGACACTTGTGTAATGAAAATAAAGAATTATGAAACAGTTCAGTTTAGGGGAGAGGTTTCTTCTGACTCCCAGACTGCTGGTCAGCTGGGTGTTGCTTGGCTTTCTGCCTCCTGGAAAGGCAACACAGTGTCTTTCTGTTGCTGTGTTCTAGTTAAACGTGGCCAAGGCAATGGTTGGCATGTTTATTCCTCTGCCAAAAAATCCTGGTAAATTCTAACCGGAGGAAAAAAAAATATCAAAACATCATGATGCAATACTAACTAATTTTTAATACTAAACAATTTTTACAAAATAAGTGTGAGCTACAAGATGCTTGAAAAACCTTAGAGATGGAACTTCTTGGGGAATCTTTCTTGGATAGCTGAAAGACTGCTGAAAAGACAATGGTGGTACTAATGTGTTATAAAACTAATGCCAGTAGTTATTATACATCAGTATGTTGCATTCTCTGGGAATAGAATAATAGGAAAAATATGGTAAGCTGATACTTTAGGGTGATATAAGTTGGTATATACCAAGCTGCTCTGAGTTTGTTCTTGTGAAAGCAGGTAAGAAATGTGCAATTAGAACAGAGATGATGAGGCTACCTGTGCTGCAGTTCTTGTGGAATTTCAATCCCTGTTTCAGAGAATTCTCAGAGAGTGTCTGTCATGAGCAACAAGCTCTGCTTTTATGGTAGAGAGTGTTTTTTTTGGATTGTGTGGGTTTTTTTTTTCCTTCTGAGAAGTACAGCTGTTCACTACTATTTTTGCTCAGAAGTGTTGGATGACTTTTTTAATATAAATATATACATGTACACAGTGGACCCACATGATCAGTAATCTTGAAAATAAAGACCAAAAGCATTAAAGTGAACCTGAGATTCTAGGGAGACCTAGTATAGAAGTGTAAGAACAGTTCAGATGTGTTCTCCAAAGGGTTGAGGGTTTCATGCCTATGTATATTACTTTATTGCAGTCTAGGTGGAATATTACAAAGCCAGAACCTGGATGAGGCAGAGGTTCCCAGCCAGCTTAGACTGGAAATTGCTGTGTGAGAGGCTATCTCCTGGAAAGAAAGCTAATACTCTGATGGGTCCAGATTTCCCTAAGTGATATTCAAATGGGAGTTTCACAACAGTGAGTACGAGTATTATATTGCTGGTGGATCTGAGTTACATGACACGAATGCAAGCAAAAGTTGTTTTATAGAAACAGACATAAGAGTTAATTTATTGTACTCTGAAAAAACTTCAATTAGCCTGCAAAACTCACTCCCTGTTAGAATAATTTTCAGTTATTAAATGAAAAAGCAGAAAACATTCATCTATTTGAATAACAAAGTTTAAAAGCAGAGTAATACTCTTTAGTAAAGTGTTGCTGCTGAATACCAACAACTGTACTAACTGTGTCCATAACAATCATCTGCACTACTGATCATTAACTTCACAATGAGTAACAGTGCTGATTTATTTAATGAACCTGTAGGTAATTGTTGTTTCCTTTACTAATTACATCAGGGAAATGAGAACTGTTAGCACTGAAATGGCTTGAAATGCTTAAGCAAACCTTTCTGAAGGGTAAAATGCCTGGCTATTTTTCTCTTACTTTCTGCCCTGAGCTAAGTTTTTTGTTATTCCCCTGCTGTTCTAATTAGCGAGAAACCTCTTTTTCATCCCTTAAATAGTGAACCTTGGACATATCATATGCTCTAGTATTCTGGGAAATTCCCCCACATAATTAAAACATACTGCTTATAAAAACTAGAACACTTCTACTGTGTTTACAAGGTAAAATTGTATAGGAAAACATTTAAAGTCAGTCTTAAATGCTGAAATTGTTGAAGCTGTATTTTCAAAAGCTCAGCCTAGTGCAGTACAGCTCTGCTGTTCCTGCTGGTGAGGCAGGTCTGTGGTGGGACCTGGTGGGCTTCTCTCTCACCTCAGAGCTCTGCACATGGAAATAGGGCTCTTGCAACTTTTCTTGGTTTATATAGATTATGGGTGGTCATAATAGATGAGAATACCATGGCCACTTAATCTTAACTTTCTGAGAAGAACAGGTCATAATATTTGATCCAGAATTTCCTGCACAGAAACCTTAACTTCTGGCTGTACCCGAGTACTTACTGGTAGGTTTCTAAGCAAGCTGCTTCTCTCTTGTGGAGAGTCCATGAGACAGCAATTTTTCTAGTGTTTATTCTTGCTGTTACAAATATATATCTTGCTCATAATCTCATTTTGTTTAACTTCAGCTTCCAACCACTGAATCTCTTTATGTTCTTGCCTGTTTTATCTAACATGACAAATTGCATTTCCTCTCAGGTCCCCTTGTACCTAACCTGCTAAAATGCCAATGAGGTTACAACCAATTTTTACCTCATCCTTGTTCAGGCATAACTTACTATGAGGACAGGGTCTTCTGTTATAGTGGCTATACCAAAAATTCATTAGGTCCAAGAGAGCTGACCTGATTGCCAGGGAGCAAGAATGACCGTGAGTTGAAATGCTTAGACTATCTGGGATATCGGTTTCAGTTCCTGCTGTCACAAATACTTGATTTAATTTATTGCTGATTATTGGCAGGGCCTAACATCAAGACTTAATTCTTCCTGCCTGAGCTATTAGCATTAAGAGTCATGCAAAAATAGCTTAATTCCCTTTTAAAACTGTGTCATGGATAGTACAATTTATGCAGAGGGGCTTTTTTAGCAAGTGCCAACCTATTCTGCGTAGATGATCAGAACAGAAATTAGTCCTTGCAGAATTAGATCTCCTCATGATCTGAATTTGTTAACTGCCCAAAGATGAGGAACTTCACAAGCAAAATGTAGAAACACAAGAACCAGAACTTGTGTTTGAGGGGAGGGAAAATCAATAGAATATATTTCCAGAAGGTCTCCAATTTCAGTTACCATCCATACCAGGGCAAACGGCAGGATCCTACTTTCTGGGGAAGCATCTCATGATAAAGTCTATATTCCCTGATATCATTGTGCCATAGCTCCAAAGCCAAACCACAAAAAAATGTCCAAGCACTTATTTTACAACTGTGAAATACCTGATAGCAGAGAGAAGAGTAGAAGTCATCTTCCCAAGGCAGAGTTTAATTATGCAGGAAGCTATTCTACCACATAATGAAGGCCACCTCCTGGAAAAAGAGCACTGACCACAAAGGTCTTAGTAACCTGCTGCTGGTATTATAATTGAAACAGAGCAAGCTTCTTTTCCACATTAGTGATAACTTTGATGTGAAAGGACAGAGTGATCTTAATGTTCTCTTGCAATTTATAAAGATGTTAAGTCGAATGAACAGGTCATCTGTTAGTCTTTTCATTTGTCCCCTGTTGTCTGCATGCTCTGAAAAAACAATCATTTTAATTGAGTTGTTGGCTCTTGCAGCTCATTCTGCGAACACTCAGTCACTACTCTCACCTTGCCTTGGTCTAAAACTGCTACATTTTGCCAATGATTTTCGTAAGGACTATAATACATCTTTTCATTTCATTATATCAGGTGTCTGGAATGCAATTTAACTTTAAAATAGGATCATTATTGAATCTAGTTTACTTTGAGCTGTGAATTGACTTAACTGTAAGTTTTAAAGAGTTAGGTTTTTGAAAAAACTTGTCTTTGTACTAAATTGAACTAAAATATTTTAAACTTGAGAAGTAAATGCAGCAGAAATGAAATAAAAGATTTGAATAAGCATAAAGCTAGGGAATTATAAAATTGAAAAAAAATGTCTGACTGCACATCCAAATCAAACAGCATGAGACTGGCATGACTCATTTCAAGGCATCTAAGATCTAATGAGCATCAGGTTCTGAGATGAATATTAACAACTCAGCAATACGTGCGGGAATGAATAAACCTACATTATATTTTTAATCTAAAACTCTCAAACTGCATTACAAATAAATACTTCCTCTTTTGCAAAAGTGATACACAGAAAACTGTGTCTATTTTTAAGTAGACCATTATTTAATCAGTCAGTATTGTCTCTGGGATTCCTAAGAACAGATTGTGATCCTGGTATCTTAGAGTCTTACAGGGTAAAATACCTGTCTTTTACACAGGCTACGCTATAATCACATTTGGCTAGTTCCTAGATAAGATGCTATTTTTTACCCCATTTTCATGACAGAATTCTGGAGGAGTAGTTTTACATTCTGCTGTGACTGCCTGGAAATATTTCCTTCCCCCATCCTCTGCCCTTGTGTGTGTTCTTGTGGGGAATATTACTGTAACAGTTCCACCTTCTTATATATGGAAATAGCTGAAGGTAAGCTCATCTGACTCTCTTTCAACATGGAGCTGGTCCCTTCACTCAAGGGGAAGAAGTAAGTTCTTCCTGTGATACTCATTTAGAATGAGAGCGCCATACCAACCAAGGATATCCCAGCATGAATTTCTCATAATCTTTCATAAATTTACCATCTCGTGTGCTTTATACTGTAAATACAATTTCTACACTCCATACCTTCTCTGTGTGCCACCAGAATTTGATGTTACAGAAAGCTACATGTTTAAAGGAGAGTTGGAAAGGTACAAAAAGACCAGGAAATAAATCCTTGTGTGTTGAATTTCCAGGCTTCTGCCTCAAGCAGAATAATTTTTTTTTCTCATCATCACAGGTAACTCCCTTCTCTGTCTTAAACCTCCCAGCAATAAAACAAAGCAGTAGAGCTTGAATAATTAGGAAAGAAGAGGAATCTTTTATTTTTTTTAAATGGAAATGGACTTTACCCTGATATGGAAAACCAGAAAATTTCCTCTTGAACTGATTTTGTATGCTAGAAACCTGTTTGCTCTTACCTATGCATCAGAAGTCTTTCCATGCAATTATAGGATATATACTCAGGATCTTTGCAAGGTCAGTGTGAAAGATGCTCTATGTATAAGACAGATAATTTAAAATTTTCTTCTGTGTGAAAAATCATCTCTGCCTAAAATGGGTTCATTGTTACTTAGCATTGGGCCTTACTTGAAAACTTTACAGAGCTCACTGGCATTTGCTTTGAAGTAGAACTATTTTTCAAGTTAATAACACAATGCAGTGATACACAAATCACAGCTTATTTTACATATCTTTTTGAATATTTCACTTTTCCAGTAGAATTGTCTCTCTATACCTGGAGTGCACTTATAATAGGTATTCTTATAAACGATGCTGAGTATATTGCCTTATAAATTTTGTCACATTCAGCAAAATCATTAATATTTTACAAGGATTATACCATTAAGAACATACTTTCATGGAATGAAAAGGTTATGAAAATGAAATGTCACACACTATGATTTTGCCTTAAAGATCCTAGTCATTTACACAGCGCCCTAGATTGGTAGTATAAAAGAGAACAGACTTTCTTTTTGATAGGTTTCATTCAGGAGCTGGAGTTTCACATTTCATGCAGCATGTTATGTATGGAAATCACTTGGAAAAGGTCACCATCTATCCTAGTCACTTCTTGCTTAATTAGGCACTGTAATATCATGCATTAAGCAATGCTGTTTTAAAGGAATTCAAGGAGAGATAAGAAACGCTAATGACAATGTCAACTGAATTTATTCAGGTACATCAGACACATGAACACACCTGCATGTGTGCTTGACAATGAATGCGAATTGTATATACAACCACTACATCGCAGAAAAAGAAGTTTTTAATTCCTACTTCTTTGCTGCTGTAATATATGGGGGAACCCTTGGGCTGAAATACAGACACTACAAAACTGAATGAAAAACTCCTTTTATCTAGAATATGTCCAGATCTTAATGGAAAAATACAATGGCAAATATGCCCAGTTTGAACTTGAGTACCAGAGAGAAGCATCAGTCTGAAGCTGTGAGATGTGCCGACATTATTACTGAGTATTGGAGCAAAGAAATGATTTCAGCTTAATGTTTCAGTAGATGAGTGCTATATAAGCTATAGGTTCATACAAGCTAAGGACGAAAGAAGCTACAAGTATTTTAGACTCTATTCTGTAACTTCCCTTTGGAAAATTTCTTTGACCTGAAACACGCCAAATTATTCAGAAAACTGTACTTTTGGAAAGCCTGAAGAGAAGTGGTCATCTTTTTTTTTGCAGTGGAAACTTATATTTCTTTGAACTTTGGACGTTAAGAATTTTTATTCTTTGTTTTGCTTTTATTCTCTTTTCAATCTGTTGGGTTTTATACTTATCTGTATAGGCATCAGACTGTCAGCTTTATGTGATGTTGCAATACAGATTATTTATTTTTTCAATATAATTTCAGATGTTTACTGGTATGGTGTGGTGGGTTGACCCTGGCTGGATGCCAAGTGCCCACCAAAGCCACTCTATCACTTCCTTTCTCAACTGGACAGGGGAGAGAAAATATAATGAAAAGCTCATGGGTCGAGATAAGGACAGGGAGATCACTCAGCAATTGCCATCACGGGCAAAACAGACTTGACTTGGGGAAAATCAGTTTAATTTATTGCCAATCAAAACTGAGTGGGGTAATGAGAAATAAAAACTAAATCTTAAAACACCTTGCCCCACCCCTCCCTTGTTGCTGGGCTCAACTTCACTCCCAACTTTCTCTACCTCCTCCCTCCAAGCAGCGCAGAGGGATGGGGAATGGGGGTTGTGGTCAGTTCATCACACGTTGTCTCTGCTGCTCCTTCCTCCTCAGGGGAGGACTCCTCACACTCTTCCCCTGCTCCAGCATGGGGTCCCTCCCATGGGAGACAGTCCTCCATGAACTTCTCCAATGTGGGTCCTTCCCACAGGCTGCAGTTCTTCATGAACTGCTCCAGCGTGGGTCCCTTCCACAGGTTGCAGTCCTTCAGGAGCAGACTGCTCCAGCGTGGGTCCCCTGTGGGGTCACAAGCCCTGCCAGCAAACCTGCTCCAGTGTGGACTCCTCTCTCTCCACAGGTCCTGCCAGGAGCCTGCTCCAGCGTGGGCTTCCCATGGGGTCACAGCCTCCTTTGGGCACATCCACCTGCTCCAGCATGGGGTCCTCCCTGGGCTGCAGGTGGATATCTGCTCCCCCATGAACCTCCATGGGCTGCAGGGGCACAGCCTGCCTCACCATGGTCTTCACCATGGGCTGCAGGGGAATCTCTGCTTGGGCTCCTGGAGCACCTCCTCCCCTCCTTCTTCACTGACCTTGGTGCCTGCAGGGTTGTTCCTCTCACATATTCTCACTCCTCACTCCAGCTGCAGTTGGTGTCCCTGTGGGGTTTGGGGTTTTTTCCCCCCCTTCTTACATATGTTATCCCAGGGGCGCTACCACTGTCGCTGATGGCCTCGGCCTTGGCCAGCAGTGGGTCCATCTTGGAGCTGGCTGGCATTGGTTCTATTGGCCATAGGGGAAGCTTCTAGCACCTTCTCACAGAAGCCTCCCCTGTAGCCCCCCCTGCTACCAAAACCTTGTCACGCAAACCCAAGACAGGGAGCAACAACCTTCCTGTCTGTTTTGTGGTTGATGCTGCCAGATTTTCAGAGCTCAGAAGTAAGGCGAGAGATGTCTGGCCACCTTATATCCTCTTTGGACACCTAAATCCCAAAATTATGACACTAAGCCCTTTCAGGTAATTAAATGACATATAATGTTGAAGCACTCCAGAAGGACTGCACAAAACAGAGTGAAGGAGAAAAAAGGCAGCAAGTATGTTTCAATGCCAATAAATGTGAGGTGAAGGAAATCTAAACTGTGCTTACATCATGCTGAGTCTGGAACTGACAGGTGAAACTCAGGAAAGGGGACTTGGACTAATCTCAGTCAGAAACTCATGGTTCACCATATAGCAGTTGCTCGAATGCAGCAAAACTTGGGTATCATCAGGAAGGTTATTGAGAGCAAGATGAAATTACATTTCTGCAAGACAAAACTTCGGTTTTATCACAGTACTAGCACTGTGTTCACTTGAGGTATCAACAGCTCAGAAGGGACATAACAGAGATAGCAAAGAGAAAGACAACTAAAGTGATCTAGACTATCATTGGAATGTCTGCTGCCTGAGGAGAAGCTAAGTGGACTAGGACTCCAGTTTGGAGACAAGTGGGCAATGGATAAGAAGCTATCACACACCAACTTTCTCTCCCATTGTTCTCTCCTGTGCAATGGAAAAAGCACTAAAAAGGTCTGTGAAAGACTGACTCACAAACCTTCTTCTCTTCTTGTTTGGAAACTGTGGAACCCAAGTGCTTTAAATTCAAAGTTAAAAATCCTACTTTATCTGTCCAATGATTATTGAACTATTCACACAAAAAACTCCAATATTGAAAAGATGTTATTTCAGAATATCCCCTATACCCAGGGCCAGAGCAATCAAATCTACTCCCAGACACATGATACAAGTCAGAAGGAAAAGGCATTTGAGATCTGTGAAATCCTCAGCTGGATCTTTAAATCATTTGTGGTAGACAGAAGAAAAAACATGTCTGCCTCTGTTTTACAAAGTGACACTCATAAACATGCATCAGACACTTGTGAATGCATCCAGGATAATGAAATCAACCCTCCTACATGTAAGTAAAATGTAGGAGCTGAAACTGGATCTCCAGAACCAAAGTCCAGCACTTCCAGCATTGATTGCCTTTAAATCCTTATTGTTATTGTTTTAATTATTACTGTTTAGGTTGTAACCTCATGGTAGTTCTTGCAGGCCACCTTTGTTAACTGCTAATAACTAATCAGCTAAAGACTGTAAAAGAACAAAGACAAAACTCTGCTAAGGATCTTCCTATTCCTGCACCATCTCTTAAGCTAGACACAGAGCCTGGGAGAGTATTAGGTAAGACAGCAGAGCAAAAGCAAATATCTGTTCTTACTTTTCTATGAGATGACATAACATTTACTGCCAGACCATCAGAGAATAGGGGAAATGAAAATGCAGCATTTGTACTTTCTGTTTTATGTTGAATACACTAAGTGGAACGATTTTGGTATAATATAGTGTACTGGTTTGGGCTGGGATAGAGTTAATTTTCTTCAGAGTAGCTAGTATGGGGCTACGTTCTTGATTTGTGCTGGAAACAGCGTTGGGATGTTTTCATTATTGCTGAACAGTGCTTACACACAGTCAAGGCTTTTTCTTCTTCTCACCCCACCCCACCAGTGAGTAGGCTGGGGGTGCACAAGGAGCTGGGAGGGGACACAGCCAGGACAGATGACCCCAACTGACCAAAAGGATATCCCATACTATATGTTGTCATGCTCAGCATGTAAAGCTGGGGGAAGAAGGAGGAAGGGGGCGATGTTCAGAGTGATGGCGTTTGTCTTCCCAAGTAACTGTTCTTGGGGAAGGGGAGACCTTATCGCTCTCTACCACTCCCTGAAAGGAGGTTATAGTGAAGTGGGTGTTGGTCTCTTCTCCCAAGTAGTTAGCGATAGGACAAGAGGAAATGGGTTAAGCTGCACCAGGGGAGGTTTAGGTTGGAAATTAGGAAAAATTTCTTTACGGAAAGGGTGGTCAAGCATTGGAACAGGCTGCCCAGAGAGGTGGTGGAGTCACCATCCCTGGAAGTGTTCAAAAAACGGGTAGATGTGGCACTTGGGGACATGGTTTAGTCTAGTCTACCCTTGATTGGTTTAAAGTAGACTTGGTAGTGTAGGTTAATGGTTGGACTGGATGATCTTAAAGGTCTTTTCCAACCTAAACAATTCTATGATTCTATGATTCTGTGAGATGGAGCCCTGCTTTCCTGGAGATGGCTGAACAGCTGCCTGCCGATGGGAAGGGGTGAATTAATTCCTTGTTTTGCTTTGCTTGCATGCACGGCTTTTACTTAACCTATTAAACTGTCTTTATCTCATCCCATGAGTTTTCTCACTTTTACTCTTCCGATTCTCTCCCCCATCCCACTGGGAGAGAGTGAGTGAGCGGCTGTGTGGTGCTTAGTTCCTGGCTGGGCTTAAACCATGACATATAGAAAAGATGCCTGCTTAATGTAGGTTATAATTTTAAAACTTAGTTTACACACATACTCACTAATTAACTTGAACAACAGTTTATAAGACCAGTTTTGACTCTGCCCATTTAATGAACAAAATCCAATCAACTACCCTGTTAGCGTAAATGGAAAATACATGTCTGCAAGAATGATAAATAACTGATTGCCATAGTGATTAGCATAATGCGCCTCCTGGGAAGCTATTTGGCATTCAGCTCTCACTAGCACTTTTTAAGGATTGATACAAGTCTTGGTGTGCTTTGCATTGGACTTGCAGGTTATTTAAATAGGAAGACATCTTTCTAGATCTGATGACTGACATTTTAATTTTAAACTTGTAGATTTCTGTTTATAACAAAATGAATCATATTTTTCAAACTATTGTGGATGTTTTCACATAAAACATATGTTTGCCTTATTCCATTAAAAAAATCTGTATTTATTTTTAGTGGTCCCAGATGTTCCAAGCATTATAGCTGAGCTAAACTAGTCTCAGTAAAGCTGTTGCTGACTCACAGTTAAGCAACCTAGTGACTTTGGAGGCTGTGTGCTCTACTCTGGAAGTTTTTAGAGTCATTGTATACTTCAATTAACTGGGCTGTAGAGACATCCAGAAATTAAATACATCAGGTGATCCCCTGGATCAAAAAAAATGGATGATATTTTGGATAAACTTGAGGTAATCTGAAATGCTATTAACAGCGCACAGAATATCTATATTTGAAAAATGGGCAATTCAGCTGCTCTTTTTAGTTCCTTAGCTTCAGTTCCAATCAGGACTCTGCTTTAGTATATTGGTCCATTTTTTTTAACATATTAGCTTGTTCAATATCAGAAAAAATCCCCTTCAGACACAACATAAATCTGGGAGGTTTTGCAGGAGGCTACCATCCCTGTCACAGAATTGACTGGACTGTGGGCAAAGCTCCTCCTGGACTGCAGGATCTTGGGTCACCATCTCAGACTGGGTCAATAGAGCTGCATCGAGTGTTTCTTCCATCTTGTGTCTGTATGGGTTCACTTCAGACTAAAAATGTTGAGCTGCAAATAAATTCTATTTAAATTCTGCAAGATAATAAGAAAATCTTGAATCAACTGATTAGAAAAAACAAGCAACTCATATATTCAACTTACCCTATAAATTTAAAGGAGGCACAGCTTCCAGAGAGGCACAGTGAAAACCAGAAGGGAGGGAAATAACCTCTCAAGCTAACATTGATGCAGAAGGGCTAAAAAAAATAAGAGTGTTTGAACTGTTCCCTGAGCTCCTAAGGACAGGCACTGAGCTATCATTTCCAGCAAGGACCCAATAGAAATAAAAATATTGCATTCAGTGTTTTCAAAAACTGGCCTATCTCCACAGCAGCACCTAAATATAAATGCAAATTGTCAATTCAAGGAACCCAGATATGAAGCTGGGATCTCACTGATCACAAATATACTGGAAACAAGAGTGAGAAATGAATGCAGGAAAGTATAATAAAAGAAACTTTAAAACCCCCACTCCTCCAAAGCACATAATTTTACATCTCAGAAACTGCATAATATTAGCTGGGTGGTGGGGGAATTCCAGCAAAGAAGGAATTAACTTAAATTTCCTATCTATGTGGTGAACTTGAAATGCTTCTTGGCCATTCTTCCATTATTAAGTATTAATGGAAGACACACAGGATTCCTACAGGATCCTGCTTGCCAGCTCTCCTGCCCTTGTTGCCTGTACATCTCACTAAACTGTTGACCATAGGAAGGAGATGCCAATAAAAGGCCCCCTCTGTTCATGGCCTCTTTCATGCCTTATATGTCATTTAATTACCTGAAAGGGCTTAGTGTCATAATTTTGAGATTTAGATTTCTCTACTGAAATTCAACAAATTAAGGTGGAGGTGCAGGGGAATAGACCTCCATCTCAGACTCTTCACCTGGGTTTTGTAAGTCACAGTTTCACTTTAGGTTTGGCTTGTTTGCTGCTCTGTACAAGAAGACCTACTCACTTTTGGGTCTTTTTTCCCCCTTATTTTTCTCACCTTTTTTCGATGAGATGTATCTTAACAGCTGTACTCTTTGATGAGAAGGAAGAAAAAGTTCAGCAGCCATTTCAGAACAGAAATGCCTCACCACCTCACTGTAGTTCATGAAGGTAAATATTTTCTTGATGGAGGGAAGAGTTGTGGGAGTATCTATGCCTCGAGCAAACAGCATATGTTTGCCAATGTGCTGTCACACCAAGGTTTAAGGTGCTGCAGATCTCTTGTGCTGAAGGACTTTCATTGTTGTAGCTCTCAGTAAATCAGAAACTTCCAAGAAATGTTTGGGTCTAATAAAAATGATCCAAAAGGAAAGACTCTACCATTCTGCAAAGCAAGCTTGCAGAGATCCAGCAGTATTCCAGCTATTTATGATCTAGAAATCTGATAACATTTTTGCCACTATAAGCCTGTTTCTCATGCTGTAATAATACAGTCAGCAACTTGCCAGCTTTATGTCCTGCATTTAATGTCCAAAGCTTTTGTGAAGAGATTTAATGACTGATATTTTAATGGTTGGACTGGATGATCTTTAATGGTTGGACTGGATGATCTTAAAGGTCTTTTCCAACCTAAACGATTCTATGATTCTATGATTCTATATTTTCTTTTGTGGGTAGTCAAATGCTTTTTTTTATGAGAAATTTGTAGTGATGAAGTTCCTTTCACTTCCCATTCAAAAGCTGTGGGATTAGCTTCTATTCCCTGGGAAAGTCAGAAAGTGTTGACAGATAGCAATGCAACACAGTGGAAGCCTAGATTAGTTTTTTTGGGTAATCTAGTGCAATCATTCTCAGATGGGGAAAAATGCTTCCTCTCCTGTATGCTTGGAAGGGAAAAGGCTTACCCTTTTAGATGGCTTTTTGGAAGGTAAACACTGCTAGGTTAGGATGCTGGGTGAACTCCAGGCCGTCCTCTTGGGGAACTGTGCCCATGGATTTCCTCCTCCTTTTGTCTCTCCTCCCCCACCCCACCCCACCCCATACACAGATGCACCCTTTTGCACTTTGTTGCAGGACAGGGCAGGGGGAGGAAGAAGCGGCTGCCTGGGGACTTGTAGGGCAGGGTGAAGTGCTACCTTTTAATCTCTGTAACAGGGCAAGAGATACACTCAGTTCACCCTGGATTATTTCTTTTTTCCTAATGGAACTTAAAATAAATGTAGTATAACCAGAAAACATCAACAATTTGCTTTTGAGTCTTCTCTATGTTAGAAAAGAACTCATACCAGGCTTGCGCGTTGCCTCCACTGATCATCTGACAGCCCATGTATTATAAACTATTGGTCACAGCAGAGTGGGAATTTTTTTTTCACATAAAGCACCTGTGAAACTTCTTAATTTGATCAAACATACATATAAAATGTTGTCATCACCTAGAATGACTCTCTCCAAAATACTTAGAGGTTTGGATGCATATATTACTCAAAAATAAGGGATTGAGTTATATAAAACTAAGCAATTGAATTGAAGTTTTTTTCTAAGTCAACCAGTCACTCCACATGGTGGAGTTTTAAAGGAATATCAGAAGGACTACCCGGTTTTACTATCCTGTCTTAACAAGTTCCTTCTGTAGAAGATAAGAGATGGTGGTGTTATGCAATGGAAATGCTTGCTCAGCCAGGCATCAGAGCAATGCAGCTAGAGTAAAATTGTACTTGCTAAAGATTTGACCCAGGTATGTTTCAGATACTTTCGGTATCTTTTTATTCACATGTTTTCTGTTACTGAAAGGAAATTGATGCATTTTCCTGTCTTATTTTCTGTATGAAAATCAAAATATGCTGAATACCTTTATTTGTGATTAACACATATAGTGCCTGCCTTTGCTATTCATCTTGATACCTGTATCTTTCAGGAAGACTCTCCTATGTTTTTATTCTATATTTTTTTAGGATTGATCAGTTTGAGCTTAAAAGTGAAAAAAAAAATCCAAAAGCAACATATCAACAAGGAGGGTATTTTTCTCTAGCCAGACATACCTATTTCATCATAGTAAAAGATGAACCAAGACACATCACAGATTTCTTTATCAGCTTCTTCTGGTGAATAGGTAGCTTTCTTATACAAGCTGGGGTGCTTAGTTAATAGTCTGACAGCAGAAAAGGAGCACAGGAAGGAAGAGTAGCTGTGCATCTAGACATCTGTGCCAGTTTGCATAAGCAGCTGTCCCCTCTAATAAGTAATGTGAATATTGAAATTGCTAGTGTACAATTTTCCATAAATTTTTCTTCTAGGCTTATAAGTCTTTAATATACATTATCATTATCTTGTTTAAAGTATTAAAAAGATGTACCACAGTAAAGGCAAATTTAGTGATCAGGTCTGTCTTTACTGGAATTGAGAGAAAAGTCTTAGAGCAAACTCAGGGACTGTATTTTTGGAAGCAGCCTGTGTGTAGGCATGTTAGGGAGGCTGTAATAGCCTAAAGCCAACTAACCTATTCTGATAAAATGCTGTTCATCTGCTCTTATCCCTAATGTTGTTTTGCTCAAAAGCATAGGAAGTAATTAAGAAGAAAAATACCTTTCATCTTCAGAGGAACTGGGATGATGGCCATAAAAGGGCAAGAGTGGGTTGCAGTTTGGTAGAAGTTCTGATAGGATATGGATTTTCAATGTGTACAGTTCTCCATGTCAGCAAAACCAGGTCATTACAGTTTTCTGTGACATTCATAACTAATTTAATGGAAGTCCTGATATAATATGCTATTTAAACTATACCCATTTTGTAATTGAAGTCTCAGTTCAAATGGTGACTGTGGTAATCAATTTTTATTTCCAAAATGGGCTTTTTGACTTCGTACTGTGTTGCAAAGTCATTCACCCCTATAAATATGCATTTCATAAAGAAGTGATTGGGGATTATTAAAAACACAAATAAAACTATGGAAAAAGAAAAATATTTGCTATAATTGGGCCATTCATTATTCCTTCTTTCCTCTGAAAGGGCATGTATATTTTTGAAAGCTTTTTTGTGTGATTTATCACACAAAGTATTTCAAATATAAGGCAAAGCAACTAAACTTTTCAATTGAATATGAAATGACCATGCTGTGCTTTTGTGCCTGCATGGCCATGGGATATCAGTGACACCTGAAAGAACATTATACATGCCAGAGCAGTCCCAGAAACTATATAATACTTCAGTATATAGAGGATTGTGTTTGGTGGCTTCCTTATAAAGCACTTCTTTTCATGATTCTTTTTTTAAAGCTTTTACCTCTGAAGCTAGTTTTCAGATTTATTTTACAGTTTTTCTTAGGTATAGTTTCATGTTGAGAGTTCCAGCCTTCTTGCACCTTTCAGTTATTTAATTATAAAAGTGTTATCTGCCCAGGGAAACAAACACATATGTGAAATCAGAAAGATGCCAAAAAATTATTTGATTTTAATGGCTGCATTGCCCACATTCTCTATTGCAGATTCATCATTTTCTTCTTGAAAGTCATGTAATTAAAAGGTTGTTGCTGTTGGAATCCAAAATGTTTGTGTCACCCTGTCCTCTATGAATACAATTCAGGAGCTGACAGGAGATAAGATAAAAGTCAATAAAAAGAGAATTATTTATTAAAAAGATCTAATGTTACAAGAACAGTACACAGGAACTATTATATTACTGTGTCTTCCACATCGTATATACCATTATATATAGCATATATACAGATTGTATACAATATATCTAACATTTTGATATGGGCCATGACAGTATCTTTCTTTTGGTCCGCAAAACAAAGTTTCTTTCTAATTATTTTTTTCCAAACAGGTCTTGTGGCATTATACAAAAATACAGTCTCCTCAGTGACGTTAGACTGCACTATTACAATCTTTTACATGAAAAAGGAAAGAGCTCTCCATTGCAACTAAAAATAATATGTCATGATAAGGAAACATCTTCTACAAAGTAACAAATAGGTAATACATAAGTACTTAAACATTTAAAACATGTTTATTAATATATTTAAGATGCAAAATACATATTCTGTTCATGTTGAATATAAAACATACCCCTTCTTGTCCCCACAATACAACTACATTACCTGATGGTATGTTCAGTATTTCTATCTGTATCTTGACACTAGATATCGAGATATAACTAGATGCAGCTCTACCTCCTTATCAGACTTTCGTTCTTCTTACAAAGCATAACCATTTATTGTATTCAGAAAGTTGTTTGACCAAAACGCCACCAGCAGTGACTGTAGCCTTTTTGAATACTCTGAAATAAACTGCATTGGCAAGCAACTGTATAAAAAATAGAGGAAATTATGCTTAACTAATTTATAAAATAGCCATTTTGCTTTTTGGTTCATCACTTTATTCTTGTTTATTTTAACCTTTTGAAAAATGATGGTTTGCTAATGCAAGTTCTCTGCACAGTGGCAATGCTGCTGTTTTACAAACAACAGCATGTAGTTATTTTCTATGAGTTTGCTCTATCAGCAAGGTACATTCCACCTCCCTTTCTTTGATCTCAAAGGCTTTTCCAGGAGCAGAGATATAGAAGGTCTCCTTCTGTCTGTATCTACAGTCGATGCTTGGCTAGCTAGCCTGCCTTTGTTTTCCTAGCAACATGGTGACTAAGTAAACTTAAAGCCTGTTTTTTAGAAAATTATTTAAAATATTAGTGGGTAATAAAGATTTGAATTGAACGATCTCTGAAAAATTTTACTGATAAAAAATTCAAAAGGAAAAAAAATTCAGTCATCAGTCAGTTTTTTACCTACCAAGCACTTGATCTGTGTTGTGCTTTCTTGGCTACTATTTTGAAGCTGCTAAGAAAGGGCACACAGTTAGAGTGTACTAGCTAAATGCCAAATATTATTTTGCTAGTGAGCTGGCAAAATAACAGCATTTTAGATGCAGAACCCATCAACCAAAAGAGATTTACATCAAAACTTTTAGAAGGATGGACAGCTAGAAGAACTATGCTATTAGGACTTGCCTGTTAAACTCTCTTGACGTGATTTTTCCCAGGCAAGGGGATGTTCGTCCTAGGTGTGCTCCCTAGACACAAGGTAGTAAAACACCCTCCCTCATAACACTGTGCACACCATAATTGTTCAAACACGCACACCATATGCACTGGGGATCATTTTGATTCAGGTGCCAATATGTGGAAAGGCCTTCCAACGTAGAAAAAGTGTCCAAATTGTCTATTGATTGAAAACTTGTTTGGTACAGCAAAAAATGGGGATTAAAACTGATAGCACACTGTCCCTACAAGAATAATCTCTAGTGAACTATAGAAATAGAGCCAATTAGCTAAATAACTGGAATGATGCTCAGTAGCACTTATCCAAGTATTTTTTTTCAGACACAGCATTCTCCAGAATATACCCTACTGGAGTCTGTATATATGCGAATGATTACATTCCAAAAAATGTTAATATTCTCTCCATAATATGCTTTCATATATGCTTCAACTTGATTACCAAATGTATAAAGCACAGAATTTTACTATAAAATGGACCCAGAGGAAAAAAAAATTACAACCGAGAAGTGGTTGGAAAAAGTAGGTTTATCTTCTTGCATTGCTTAATTTTTCCACTTAGCAGCCTAATGTATATCATGTTTAAATGCCCAGTGGAGTTTTCATGGTTATATGCATTAGGAATTGATTTTTTAATTTGCTATTGAAAATTAATATTGGATTCATATGTCATTAAATCATGTGGTATTTGATGAAAACCAAACTTGTTTCCTTTTAAGTTTGTATTTAATCTTTTTCCATTTACCTTGCAATGAAATAAATGGCTTCTTTTCTGCTCCCTTTTGCCACTTTCTGAGTGTTCTGTCTACTATTGTATTGACAATTCTTTTTGCTAATTAAATACATATTCATACATTTTCAGAACAAATTCTCTGTACTTTTGCAGTGGGCTATGTATCTAAACTATATTATTCTCTCATCATTGGGAACAGCCAGCCATAGGGGATGCAAGAAAAGTATTTGACAAAGTTGTATCAAACTTTGTTCTATGTTTAAAAAAGATTTTTTTTCCAAAGCAAACAGATGTACTTTACTGGACACCACTGTTTAAACACCCAATGATACATGACTGGGGTCACCAAAATCAAACATATTAAAAAAGTAAAGTACGTTTGACAGAAATTATGTTTCCTTACAAAAGTTTATTACATACAATCTGCATATTTTTGGGCCAAGAAGTGTCCCCTCCCCAGAGGACTTTTACAAAAATGGAGTGAAAAAAACCTGATGAATTTTTGACCGTGTCTCCAACACTCCTCTAAGTGCACCACAGGAATTTCTATGGGTCTTTAAGCATTAGCTTGGGTTTCCAGTATCTCCACAGACATAAAACTCCATCCCTTGGTGTCATCAAGCTAAAGCAAACAAATAACAACAACAACAACATCTGCAGTCTTCACCATGAGGTTGAAGGAACCATCAGTGCCAAAAGCAATGTTACAGAGGACGAGGAAGTGGACAACACATGTATGGTGGATTGAGCACTTGTTACTTTCCCTCCTGAAATGAAAAACAAAGTAATTAAGGAACAAATGATGCAAACAGTTCTCAGTACATTTAGGTACTAGATTTTGCCCAAAGCTTGTATTCTATTACACTCAGTAAAAGCCTAACTTTTAGGTAATGTATTACCTTGTGAGAACTGCAATTGCAAAAGAGGTTCCCTACACAGACATGAGGAAATTGGGGATTTTATGATGATATCTACAGAAACTCACATGCTGAATCCTCATATTCAGTCTGCAAATGAATAGGAAATTCCAAAAGGGTATGTGGTTTTATGCCTTAATCCTCAAAAAGAATTAGCCTGCAGAAGATGCCTTGAGTCACAATCACAAATGTTCTTCCTGAAACAAGGAATGAAAGCTAGCCCTTGATCTTGATGTTTGTCCAGAGGAAAAAGTGATCTTTTTCCCAGTAGCCTAGTGATATTTTTAGATCACAGCAGTCCCTTAAAAAGCCGTGCTAAGGGGAAATATGCTATGGGCTGGCAGTGGCAACAGATCACAGGATGGGAAGGGAACCAGACTGGGTTTCTTTGGACTACAGTTGTCCTAAGTGGAAATGATCTGTTGTGCATAGTCTAATAAAAAATATCAGGTCAGAGGGAATGAAAGATTTTGTGGCCTAGAGTTCTGGCTCAAAAGATACATGAAACAAATATTACATGGAGTACGGGTTGGTGTCTACTACATTCTGATGATAACACTGTAGTTTGTGATTAGATTAGAGCTGAAGTTTTAGGTCTAGAATGAAGTTTCAGTTTCACCTTTTGGATAGTACTCCTTAAGGACTAAAAAGTAACATTTAGTAGAATTTTAGAGTGTTAGCAGAAAGTTAGAATTAAGATGTCTTGTTGTGTTTAGGCAAAAGACAATGTTATTTTCTGGTTGTTCTTGCCACTAATCCTTCCATCCCTTTCTTACCTGTGTAATATAGATACTTTAAATTCTTTCAGCATATTGCAGTAACTAAGGAAATAGAAGTCAGACATCATAATTTACTTCATCATAATACATTAATACTGTAATATGTTATATGTTAATAGTTTAATAAAATAGTATCTACTCAAGGGAGTCAATGGAACCTACAGAGAAATTCAGCTTTTTCTAAAGCAGGCACATACACAGGGTTCAGCTACCTAAATGCATGCCATTTTAGCTGTGTTAGATAGCACACCTCTGGCTGGTGGTCCAGAATGCTGTGTGTATCTTCTAAGTCCCACATCATATCTGCCAGCTCTATACAAATGTTTGGGATACCTTAGGACATCTCAGATGTCCTTATGTGCCTATGTCTGAATATTTAAATTCAGAAGATCAGCTGAATTGCTGTCTAGGCTCCACTGTTGGTCTGTATGGATTACATCTCAGATGACTATAATGCTATTTGAGACACCTAGTGCATGTGTAGACATCTACAGCTCAGTTAAGTTTCCAGATCTTATCCTAGAAAAGGAGAGGTTTCCTGTAAATCCTCTGTTTTGTTCATCAGCCCCACATGGATACCTCAGATAATATTGAGCATCTCAAATGGCACTGCCATTGTTTCAGCATAGAACTGAAGACTCTGATTAATAATTCTATCTAATAGCTAGAGAATTGTGAGAACTTTTTTTTAAGATAGAGAATAATAGAGGTAATGGGCACTGCCATAATCACCGCTCTTCCAAATACAAATGTAACCTTACCTGAAAAAGATGGAACTCTGATCTGGGGACTCGCAGTCCCATCCCCTCCTTCACTGACTGCACAGACCTCAATGATGTAGACACCAACATCAGGAAGAAGTACCACTGCAGAGGTTTTCTGTGTTTCTATAACTTGGCTGTTGCTCTGGCCTTCTTGCCTAAATAATACCTACGGTCAATAAAGTAGACAGTGGTCATAGCGGTCATTCAAGATATATACCAGACATCTTGTGTAGGTAATGCAGTCACTGAAATGTTAACTGTTTTATACTTTCATTAAGGATTTCTTGACATTACATTTGAACAGTCATCTGCTTTTACTCTCCCCTCCCCTCAATGGCTTCAAATCATAAATAGCAAAATATATTAGCAATTAATGAATGTGAAAGGACATTGATTACAATCCAGAGAGAAGATACAGCCTTTGCCTGCTCCAGCATTAGTTGTTACACAATTTTTTATCCAAACTTTGTTCTAAATATATTTTGGGTTCCATTTGATCCAAATTCTTATCCCCAAATTCATGTAGGTATTCACATTTTTGGCTCAAGAACCCAACTTCAAATATAATGAAAATGTCCTAAATAATGTCCTTAGTGTGTTTACCATAGCTGGCTAAGTCAACTGAGAATAGCGCAGATCTGTCCCTGCATCTCCTGTGAAACTCAGTACAAGCTTATGGCGCGTGGGTGGGAAGCAAGTGAGTACATAGCTGTCTTTTTGGTATTTCTGTGTAAGTTTCTGTTCCCAGACAAAATTGTAAAGGTCAGAGAGGTGTAAAAAAGCAAAGTAGTCAACGGAATTTTTTCAGAATCTCAGCTATTCTGATAAAGGTTACAACAGTTTCTGGTGTATTTGAAACATTTTACACTTTCTTGGTGATATTTCCTGATGTATCAGAGGGATCAGATTGTAGTCTATAGAAATGATTGTATATGTGCTTAAAAAAAACCCAACCACACCTCTGTAAAAATATTGCAATAATTCTGTTTTGATTTAAAAGATTGCAGTGAATTCTACTGCTTTTTATGACTTGTTATTTAAGAGTTAATCTGGATTTTACTCTTTAAAACTTCAAAACTTTAAATGCCAGATGTTACCATCACTGATTGTTGAAAATCACCGACACGATTACAAAACAAACCGAAGTATTTGTGTTTCTGCTCCATAAAAATATTTAGTGTCACTTCAACATGCCTCATTCTTCTGCATTTCTCTAAATACTACTGCAAGCACAGTTAAATTGAAGTGTTAGTAGGAACTTCGTTACCAGCTGGTCTTATTAATAGCCACTTCTGAGTCAGACATGATGAACTGATCCCCTCAGATAGAGCTTACTCAGTTTATAATCAATAGCTGAAAATCAGAACACAGAAAATGTTGGAACATTTTGGTTTTTTCAATTTTATTTATTGCTTTTTGTGGTGAAAACTGACTGCAGACAGTCTGTATAGTATACTTTACTTACACAAAAAAACAAGAAAGGGAAAAAAGCCAACAGGACAGAGGAATACTCATTTGGAAGAGAGAAAGGTGAGCAAGCAAAGGGAAGCACTGACCTTGTATCCCATTACATCAGATTCATTAGCTAGAGGTCTGACTGGTTCCCACCCAAGAGACACATGAGAGCCATCCTGTATCCACATAATATTGCTTGGTGCTTGGCTGGGAGCTGAGGAGAAAAAATAACAACATATACATAAATAAAGTTTATCGGTAGTTTCTTTAAGATAAAAATAAAAGTATTTCAATCTTTTATTACGTTTACAACTCTCTGTGTTAGCAGGCTCCCAACTCTAGCTGCAATTGTGAAAAAAGGTTTTTTGCACCAGAATTGTCATTTAATAGATTGTGGTGTATTTACTCAGCCCACCCCACAAACTCCACAGAGATTATGAACTTGAATTCTTTTCTGTCCCTTCTTTGTCAAAAATGCCTTGTTTTCTAGGAAGATAACCTTTGTTATGAATGCAAAGTCATATGAATTCATGTCTAAATATCAAAGCAAAGCTGTGAATCAAAACTATACACGATTCCTGATTATTATACACTCCTATTAAAGGCAAACCCAAGAGGGAAGAGGTTGCTCCCTGACTTCTCCCTTTAAGCAAAGGTACTGAGATCACTTACGGGACTTCTTTGTTGCTGCACGCACAGCAGTGCTAGGTGGTCCATACCCCGCAGCGTTGTACGCCCTCACTGTTAGGTGATATAATGTGTTTCCTTCTAATCCTGTCAGGAGGATGGATGATTCATTTCCCTCAGTTTTAACCTTTTCTGCTGCTTCTTCCTGTTCCATGTCCTTCCAGTAACCAACCTGCCAACAAGTGACCAAATGAAGGATTAATATAGGCATCTGGGAAGCTCATGCTTCCAGATGCTCATACTTCTTATCCTGTGGAGGGTCTTTTTGCCATTTCTGCCTTTCGTCTGATCATCAAGCCCTTTTAAACATGTGGGATTTGAAGCCTAACCTCAGAGCCAAGCAATGCTCACTTCTCCAAAATAGTGAGACTCAGAATATCATGGTATTACCTGAAGCATGTTGAATTGCTGTGTACTGGCATGAGAAGATGTAACTACAAGACAAGAGAGCAGAGGATGAACATTGGCAGGAAGTCAAAAGTATTTCAGAGAATTCAAGGAGAGCTCATCCTCTGGTAGCTCATCAGAACATCTACCTTCATCCTCGAAAGCTCTGACTGCATCTGTTAAGAAGTGTTGTGAGCAATATTCCTTTCCTGGCCTTGTGCAACTCAGAGCCATGAGATTTCTTATCAGTGTAATGAATAGGAAATGACAGAACACTGAAGGAAGTCTGTCATTCACCTGAAAAATCTTATCTGAAGACAAAGAAGGAAGCGGTTTCAGTTTTAGTTCTTGGATATAAACACGTTTCTGGTAAATGCAATTTTGATAGTACGTTTATGCCCTTCCTTTTCAGACATAAAAACCTTAAATGGTCTTTGGTCATTCTTAGTCCATAGTTCTGGTATCTGCACTGAATTTATCATAATCTTAAAGAGGTTATAGAGCTAAGCTAGGAATTTAACAAGCCTCTTTCTTTGGAGACCAAGTATTTGCAGGGCATAACTGGAAAAAAGCAGTACTGTCTCTTTTTAATGTATCTAGGTGACCTACACAAGTAAGGTAATTCTCATGGGGCTCTATTTTCCCTAACAAGACATGTCACTAATACGCCATTCAAAGACCTATATTCAGCTTACCATTATTCATGCTGAGACATACTTGCATTTATTCCACTTTTTGACCTTTTCTGTGAAGTTGGTTATTTCATAATAAGTTATTCATATTATATCTGGATAACTTTTCCTCTGAGAAAAAGGTCATTGACAATACTCTTGTGCATGTATCCCAGAAAATGGTGAACCAAAAAACCCAAGGGGTTCATAGGAAAATAAGACCAATGAGTACAATGCTGACCTTTTATAATTGCAGTAGGACTGCCATTTAAAACAAAACAAATCTAGAAAGACCTGGCTGCAAAAATATACATTTGAGATCATATCTTCACTTGCATAAAATGGCTTTGTTAACTTTCATCAAGAGTATATCAGCTTGTGCCAACTCAAAGTCTAGTCTTTCAATTGTAAAATTCATGTAAATATCTTTTTTGTGTGCACTCATTATCTCATGTTAAAATGGTGTTGGCTTAATTCTGAGGTTAATTACAGCTCAGATAGCAAATCTAGCTGTAGTCACCACTTGTTGAAATAGGTGTGATTCACCGAGGTATTTTGCTAGCTGAATGTTTGACCAGCCCTGTTGGTATCTGAAGTAACACCTAGTCACATCTTTCTTGGAAAGAAAAAAGAATCAACAACTGTTTATTCACACACGAGGATTGAACCGCCAATGCTTATCATCTCTTGGGCACCAGATTCCTTTCATTTTACTTAGAATGCATCTTTACAAACTTGACACTACAGTGATGAGAACCACATAGTATTAAGCACTGTACAAACAGGTAGTGAGAGGCAGCACATGTTCTGGAGACCCTAGCATCCACTTAGTGAACTCTGCTGAGGGTCCAACAGGGAAATGGTCAGAAACGAAAAGTGATTGCCCAGGGTTACACAGGTGGATAGTAGCAGGGGTGGAAATGCAACTGTAGTAGTGAAATCCTGGTTCTAGAAAGGCATGAGCAAAATTATAAGTAGCTCAATAGGTCTCATTGTGGTAGTTTATTCACAGGGCACACAATGTCTCATGTGAATGCAATGTACAAGACAGTAGATAGCCCCCAGCTTTTACACTGAAGCTTTTTTATTTTTTTATAAAGAAGTTGTGAAAACCTGATTTTCCAAATACTGATTTTAGGACTACATAGGTATTAAAACCTCATGAATGTGGAAGAAAGCTAGGAGCATAACTCAGCCCTTTTTGATATTTTTCATGTGTTTGGAGATGCTTTCCACCACTACTTATACGGCATTATCAGTTTGGATACTAATTACATTTTACACATGTTAAGTCTGCAAAAATAATTGTATATTCTTGCGGGAATTAGTACACTGTATTAAGCAGCAAAAGCATGAAATGCAATTTGGCAGTGCTTCTGTTTCAGTTTCTCCTGTACTTCAAAGCCCTTAAGTGTTTGGTCCCTGCTTTTAAAATTCCCCTTAAAGTTTTGCCAGGTGAGTTTGGACTTTGATCTCAAAATATGCTTTTCCCTTTTTTCTTAATGCACACATCTTCTTGTTGCTGGCCAAATGAACTAAAGGAAAAAGTGGTTATAAAAAAAAGAACTCCAATGACTGTTGACTGAGGTCGATGGCGGGGGAACTTGAACCGAAATGAAGATACTTCTGATGTTTAAAAGTGCTGGATATATTTCTTAAACAGAGGGTTTATTTATTTACACTTCTATGTGTTTGGTTTTTCTAAAAATCTCGCTATTTTCTGTAACCTTAATTTATAGTGCTCAGAAAGGATTTACCATGCTTAGAGTAGGTTTTCATTAATGATAACTTTGAATATTGATATGCATGAAGTATAAATCACAAAAGAGTAGCCTATATCTTAAAAATGAAAGAAAAAGTGTGTGTGGGAAAGCATTTGATCAGTTTAATGCATTATTGTTTGTGAGGTTTTAAAGTTTTGCTGGGCTTTCTGTTATTTTT
This sequence comes from Pelecanus crispus, assembly GCF_030463565.1. Lineage (NCBI taxonomy): Eukaryota > Metazoa > Chordata > Aves > Pelecaniformes > Pelecanidae > Pelecanus > Pelecanus crispus. Next base: position 212,453,752 of record NC_134643.1, read on the forward strand.
CATCTGATTCCTAGAAACCCATCTCTTTGAGCTGGAGAGAAAGCAAGAATGATATTTAAAGAACTGAACAGAGGAGACGCAGGAACATACAAGCTACTTTGTCCTGATCATGGGTTAAGCAATAGTTAAAATTAAACCATCACATTAAAAATATATTTCCCTCTAAAATTTTTCTCTCTTTAATACTTACAGACTACTTCCTTGAAGTTTCATGTTAAAAGTTATCTTAAATAATACTACTCTTTTTCCCAAATTGCTTTCTAGGCTATACATAATAGCACTTTGGTATAAACTCATGTGATCTACTTGCAGGTCCGCTTCTCTAAATTCAGTAGAGTCAGAGTTTTTGTCTGGGTACTCTTTCTGTTGACCACAGAGAATTAAAGCTACAAATTAGGAATTTCAAGAAAGAGGCTAAATTAGGCAGGATGAATCAAAGTGGACAAACACACAAACTTTCCTGCACTTTCTGATTGAGTCCTTACCAACATCAACAGTACTGACTCAACTGAAAATTAACTTGAAGAGATACCAGAGTGCAGAAAGTGCTAGGGGAGAAAGAGTGGTGAGCTGAAAGAACTGTGGCTAGCCCTAAAAAAAATTATTCAGATCTCATGAAAACTGTTTTAATTTCATTACCAGAAAACCTGTCAGCTCCTTGAACTGACACACTGCAGTCATGCAAATGTTAGCACAAATGTTGGCACAACTGCAATGGTAGAACCAAGCACTTAGGAGAGGAGAAGAGGTGCTTTTTGTATCATCTGCTGCTGCTTTTTGTAGCATCTTAAGATAATGGTGTGACTGTCTTTCAGGAAAAGATGAGAGATTCCTGCAAAAAGGTCAATCAACCTCAGTTCCTTCCCTCTCACCAAAACAATTGCTGACTGAAAAGAAGAAAGAAAACACTCTTCAGTACTCCTAGGTTCTGGGGTCTTCTCTGGAGTAGCTTGCATCCTCCTCCTCTTTTCTCAGGTACTCTCTTCTCCCACATAGTCCTGCACGCACATGGGACAAAGACTGGCATTGTACCTCCACCTTGAGAACTATCATAAAATATCTGGTCATATTTTCTTATGCAAAATCAATAATTATCTAGGTTTCTGATTTTAGGTAATAGAAAGCTAGTAGTGTAACAAACTATTCATGATACAGACATTGCAAAGGGTATGGCTCTCTTGAGGCCCTCATGAGAAATCTAGAGTGTGATCCATACCTTAAGGACTTGAAAACCAGTAGTATTGCTGTGTTATAAAATCCTGCTTATAGTCTTCAGGATTATAGAGGGGTTTGAATTAGCATATGAGTAACTTTGTAGGCAAAATTGACTTATATATAAAACTATCCAATTGCTAATTTTGTGTTTGGAAAAATTCATTCATTCCAAAAGTGAAGTCTAGTAAATAGGTATTCAGGCTGGTGAAACACCAATTCCTCTTATTTCTGTCTTGCTTTACCAGCTTCTGTTAGAAATATGCATATATTTTTTCTAAATTACTTCAAGGTGTACTTCACTAAATTAAAAAAAACCCCAACATTCTAGTACCTTGTAGACATAATTTTCTCTTCCACTGTAAAAACAGATGAAGTACATCCAAGAAACAGCAAAAATTGAATACTTCTCTTTGAAAAGACAGAATATAACATAAACAAGTTACTAAGTCAAGTAATCCTCTCTGAAAATGGCATTCAAGATTTTATATTTTTTATACTTTTTTTGGTTGCAAGTTGATCTATTGATTAGTTTAGGCAAGCTCCTATCCCTTGGGGGAATTCCAGTGAAAAAGACATGAGCTTTGTGACCTATACTTAAGTATTAGCCTCGGTTTTCTGGAAAAGAAAAAAGAAAAAAATAGCTGTTCTGCCAGCCAGTAATTCTTTCCCTTTCCCTTCTCTATATACTGATATTGCCTAGGGCCAAAATAGATTTTAGAACCTTCAGGTTATGGATACTAAACAATAAGTATGAACACTATATTTTTCTACCATTCTGACAAAGTTTTCAAGCTACTTCTACTTCATCAGAGTGTAGCTGACATATATTTAGTAAGGTCGGGCGGACAGCTGACAAATCTGTACTGAAGTCAGGAATAATATGTGCTCTGGAAGATGCAAATGAGTACAGCAAACCTTGCATGAAACTCATGTGACATAACAGTTAACACTGCCTTTCAGGGATGACAATGTGAAATTGGGGAAGTTACTTTGCCTTTCATTACGCCTTAGTACAAAGTGCAAACAGGGCTGGAGCGAAACTGGGTCACTGCAAACTTGTCCATATGCAGTAAATATTCTGTCACTTTTGTTGATTAGAGCCCCAACATTAAAAAATAGCTCCCCCCCCTTTTATAATGCTGTTGCTAAAAGGCCAAAAAATGTGAAGGCCATGTAGGTGGTTGTCACTGCTGCGGTGACCACAGGCAGAATACAAATTGAGACATGAAAACACAGTGGCTAGTCAGATTATTTTGTATTCAATTTGAATTGAAGGCAACATTTTACTTGTGGTCTACCATAACTGTACATTAGTAAAAAATTGTTAAAAAAAAAGATAAATCATTCATCTTTTTATCAAAGTCACTGGATTTCTGTACATCTTCTATTTGCTATTTGTGGATTAAGGGAGTACTACAGGCTATGTTCTGCACTGTACTACATATGATAAAACTTCAAAATCAGTTTTTAAATTAAAATAGTGTTCACAGAAGCTGAAAAAAATTAATCATATAGAAAGCATAATACTGCTCCATACTTTGGGATTTATTGGTGGGGGGGAGTTTAGCCCCAGTGTCTAGCTATACAGTGCCCTTCTTTTTTGCTCTGAGGGCATGCTTTAAAGAGAAACTGTCAGTATGTTAGCAAAATTGGGCTGATAGTGTGGACTTAGTTTTCCTAAGTGAATACTGTAATGCACTGACTCATATACTGATCCTGTAAGTCATTATCTCCTTTTTGATGAAAATCTTCCCAAAAATGGAACAGAAAAGATGTAGCAATACAGTCCTCGGATTGCATTCTGTCCTGGTGAATCATGCAGGAAAGCAGCATTTACTCTTCTGTTTACTGAGTAAGGGCTGCTCTGATCCTCTCATAATTCTTCCTGGGAATGAGGACAGAAAAGAGCAAGCAACTCCCTGAAAGAAAGGCTTGTCTGTCAGAAAGCGGGCAGAGAAATTCTGGCTAAATGAACAAAGAGGGAAAGGGGTGGGGGGGAGAAAGAAGGCACCTTCCTCTCCCCAGATAAAAGCAGTACCTCAGAAGGCTCCTCTAATTCCTTCATGTGACGAGGTAGAAAGGAGCACTGAAGTATTTTTATATCTCATTCTTTTGTTGTCAACTGCAGGACCCTGCCTTGAAATAATTACTCTGTAATCTTCACACTGGAATCCTAAAATTGGCGTGCAGCACAGTGAGAAGGCAAATTATTAATAAGATTCAATGTTAATAGCCCCTGCTGTATCGATAACAATTTCCAAATTCATTCCTAACATGTCCATGAGAGAAGTAGAGCAGGTGAGAGCAGGTGAGTGTTACAGGTGGGGGTCAGAGTATGCTGAACTCTGAGGGTCTAAACAATTTCCAAGACAGGAAGAGTACCTCTGATATGAAGAAAGCCCACTGTCCTACCTGTAACAGCCACCTAATAATGGGACACATCTGCAGAGCTAAGGGAAATGTTATGTGACAAGCAGGTAAATGAAAAATACATTCAAGTTATGAAAGAATAAGTTTCTAGAGAAATCATTTTCACTTTTAGAAAGAAAATCTATTTTTTATTTTAAAATATGTAAAACAAAGTTAATACAACATTTTGAGAATCAATGTGAATGATGGAATGAGGATAAGAGTAAAAATAGTAAGTGTAATTTAAAAGACGTCAAGATATCTGAGAGGGTGTAACAAAACAGCCACCTTTCTGAAGAGAAAAAGACAGGGTGCAGTAAGTAAGTTATTTCAGAGGATAAAAGACTGGCCTGGAAATTGAAGACAAAAGGTTAGTAGCAAGTGGAACACTTCAACGTGGAGAAGGGTAGCATTTGCAAGGTGAATATCATCTCTATCAGATACAGTCTTGTTCTCTTTATATATAGCAGTTCTAAAGGTAAAATGGTTAGATATCACTGATGCATGAAGCAAGCCATGTGCAAAGAGGTACAAACACATTTAATGTAAGGAAGAAGTGGGGATAAAGTACAAGAGAGTTTGCAGAGTTCAGCATGGAGACATATATGGGAAAGAGACCTGGGCAAATGAGAGACCTGAGGGGACACAACATGGTCACAGCCTTCTTGGACTGCACTGGAGAGCAATATGGGAGTATCTAAGTATCAAGTAGCTACAGCAAATCAGGTAAAAAACCACTAACTGACTGTGTCTAAGCTGTGGGGTAAATATGCTGTCCTGGTCAAGACCATCCAGCCTGAGGGTGTGCTGGAGAGTGCGGTGGCTCTGAAGCTGCCTGGGCACCTATGTTTCCATCCTAAGGCCATTAGTGATGGTCACCAGCCCCCAGGTCTTGTCCAGACAGGCTGCCACGGAGACATTCTGTGATAGTAGGTCACAAGATGTCTTTAGACATCCATATCATTGGTATCTGCCTCAGATCTACATGTTTACCCTCTTTTCATTGTTACTGTACAGAATCAGGAAAGAGTCAGCACTTTCTAAAGAACTAAAGCAGCACAAATAACCTTCACCCCCAAATCAGTAAGTTGAATCTAGCTGAGCTATTTCATGAGGAGCAGCATAGCCTGCACCACAAGGTCAGGATGGGTCGTGGTGGCCCCAAAGGATAGGTTTAGTCCTAGATCTAATCTGTTCCTGGTGGTTTGGATTGTAAACTGAATCCAAAGCTACAACTGGATCCAAAATCACGAGAAGATCTGTTGCCAAGGCCAGTTCTCTTTCCCAGGTCAGGAAGGTCGGTAGCTAAGCTTTATTTGTAGATGGTGTAGCTGCTGCTTCCCTTCCTGACATCCGACCTTTTATGATCTGCCCAGCAGATGTCCCCCGGCCACTGCGGGATGAGAGCACATGGACGGCAGAGGCTCTTTCCTTTCTCTGTGTTGATTGCTCTCAGTAAATAACAAGTTTGAACTGGTCACTTAGAGCTGGAAACAGTCAATACCTAATCTTCCCCAGCCTGTGAAAGAGGCATGCTGGGTCACTTGCAGTTTTTTCAGCTCTTTTTGAAGTGTCAGAGAGATGTTATAAGAACCGGTGTTGAACCATTTTCAAGCACATATAAATAAAAGATGTTCCACTGCTACAGCTGTGACCGTTGTTTTACAGCTAGTCATATGTATGCTAAACCGAGCATAATTTCTATTGAAGTTTCACTACTGCACATGTTAACAGAATGCAATGCTAGCAAAAGCAACAAGACTTCTCATTACGATATTCTGTGTTCTTACCTCAAATCCCTGTGGTCTTCCTAGACTTTCTTTAATATGTTTCCATGCAACAAGAATCTCTGATACAGACAAACTCGTAGCTTTGACATCGATGGGAGCAGCAGTGGGTTCTGTATTAAGAAAAATTGAAACAATAAACCTCCACTGTAACAGCTTGTATTTATCAAAAACACTCCATCTGAAACTGTCATTTACTTCCTTTATTCTACCTTAACACTCACAAGAAGGTATGACACTTACGGGGAACATGAAAAACTGAACAAGATGAAGAGATTATTATTATTGTATTTCTTTATTTGTGTCATGCTACATCAATATCTCATCACTGATGGGCTCAGCAAACTGTGACAGATTCTCGTCTATGATTTTTAAAAAAAACTTTAATATTTGTAAATGACCCCCCTCCACACACCCCTTTCCTAGCCCTTGATTAGCCTAACTTCAGCAGTAAATGCAGCATTCATTCTCCTCCTGGCTTTTTAGCGCCATTCTGTCAGCTCAGGATGAGTGATACCTTGCTAGGGTGCCCAGTCAGTCCTGCTCTAGGGTTATGCTGAGCAAGAAGTGATGCCCGGAGCTGTAGTGAAATGCTACATAAAAGAAATTTCTAGGGCTACATTACATCCTTTAAGTCACAGGCACCAGTGTTTGGGGCATGCCAAATGCTGTGAAGCATTTACGGTTTTAGGCCTGGGATGCATGCTTTTATAAAGAAGGCATTAAGACCTAGGTTTTGTCCCTCTGATTACCTGTGTTGTTACCATTGGCCCTATGTCCATGTTTCTATCTCCTATGAACAGCATATTCATAGGACACTCTGCAGTGCTGATCTCCTGGTTACCTGGAGCACAGGACCCTCCCTGCCCTCCAGCCAGGGCAGGTGTCCTTCAGTGGTGCTGGGGTATGGCCAGGGTGCACACTGGAGGCTTAGGGCTGCAGGATATATATCACACCTTCCCAACTGTGTTGCCACAGGCATATTTTACTGTGCACTTTCATATCATTGAACACTTTACAGAGGTCCAACTTCTTTTGGCGGTCTGGAATTAATCTGGGTAAATGTGCATAGAAATCTGTCACGACAGGCCATTGAGCATACCACCAATTTGTATTACCAGTTAGAGCATTGGGAGTGAAGGGTGTCCAAAAAATTCTCACATATCAAACCGAGACGTGAGTTAAGGTATCTGTTGGATCTTTTGCTTTATTACCTAAATATTACTGAAAATTTGCATAAGACAAGCTGTGGAGACAAGCCTTGAACTCAGACAGCAGAGCACACAGTAGCGGTGTTTCTCCACAATTCTGGTGTAGTTGACTTGCTCAGCAAAAAGGTGGATGCATATTCCCCCGCAGTCGCAGAGCCTGCGATTTCTTCCTTGGCCTAATGTTCCTCATTACATTTCTAATGTGTTGATCTGCTCTTGAAGGGCAGGCAGAGGTCCTGGCTTTTATGTTGTAGGGAGGCACATCAAAAAGCTTTCTAAAAAAATTTTTTGGGGGCTTATTTAACAGGGTTACAGAAAAGGAGTTTCCTTATGGAACAGCCTATGTTAAAATGATACATTTTTCTCAGTGATCAAACTGCCTTAGTAAGATGCCTAATATCAGTCTTGACTCATTAGCTACCCTCCTTTCTCTGGTTGTGCTGCAGGCATTGTTCTGGCACTGCTGCCCCACACTTTTTCTCTGACATGGCTTGTAGAAATTTTTCATCTTTTTTGATACCAGATTTTTAATGTTTCAGCTCTTTTTGTTCGTCTTTTTTTATTGACTTCCAGAAAAAAGAAACATTTCTGATGTGATGCAAAATGGTGTTTGGCAACAAAGAATATTACTAATAAGTATAAAATATATAGGGAACTTTTCAGGTAACAAAGAATAAAAAAAAATGTCTCCAGGAATAAGTGAAATGATCTTCTGAATTCGATACTGAAAGAGTTGTGCTATGAAGAAATATATTCCTCATAATATGATTTTCTGTTCAATAGTTACACCCTGCTTTCTATTTTATGTACTACTAAGATTTGTGTGGCAAAAGCTATTTTCTAGTTTTTGTATTATTGAAGCAATTACCTTGTTGTCAGAAAAGATTGCAGTGGGATAAATAATTTGAGATGTACACAAAATGTTGGTTGGCAGCCTTTACACTTCCTATAAATGTAGAAATCATTTCCTCTTCATAGCATTCACTAGGGGTGGTTTATGTATTGCTCAGAATAGAAATGCATAATATTTTCTGATATCTTTAAAAATTGTTTTCAACAAATGGAGTAGAAATAGTTTCAATTTTTTTATGTGAAGAAAATGCATTTCTTACATACCCAGAAATTATTCACTGCAGTTTCACTGATATTAGACATTGAGAATGTAAGTGTTCAGCAAAAGAACAGAAATTATATATTTAGGAATAAGTTATATTATGACTGTCTGAAAGTTTATGGAGACTAAATAGCATTTTTTATTGATTCAGATAAGATGAGGACCATATAATTTCTGGCCATATAATACAGTCCATGGCTCACTCCAATGTCATGCTTTATTCTGTGTGTCTAAAACTAATGATAAGTTTGACAGGTTCATTAGGTTTTTCTACAATGGTCACTTATGTTATGATCATATTCCTTTCTTAATATCTTGTCATTATGCTAAAACTATTGGTGTCTGCCTGAGGTCATACTGATTGAAAAAAAAAAAAAAATGGGACAACGTCTTTAACGGTCCCTTTAATATTCCCTGATTGAATTAAAGATGCAGCACAGCAAGTTCTTAAATGGCTCTGTGCAATGTCCATGAAACATTGTCTTTCCGTGTGCTGCAATCATGCTTTAAGGAAACATGTTCAATCTGTAGGTGTTTGGGATGGCTATAATAAAGCAGGACAAGGAATTACACTAATTGCATTGATCTGGTGTTCAGAGAGGGAATCCTGATTTTTGATACTGGCCAGTAGGAGAAAGAAGAGTTAGTTACTAGCCCTCATTGTGCTCTCCCTATTTATGACCATAAACTGATCTGGTTTTCTGAAATATTAATCCTTAAAGATTTCCATATGATCTAACGTAAAAAAACAAGTTCAAGGGTTTATTCATGTTTATGTTGTTTTAACTCTCCTGTGGAACAGAGCCTCAGTCAGGACTCCTCATCCAATCACTTAATATCCAGTCACTTCTCATTTTGACTCCAGAAAGGATTTTTATATACTTCCCTAATTCAAAATCTGAGCTTTCATTTGAAGCTAAGAACCTCAGCCTGGGTAATTGCATTATGACTCCAGGCAGTTCCACACAGCTGAGATTTTGGGACTTTGGCCAGGATGCATGACTCCAATAATTCCTTTCTGTGGAAAAGTCCACAAAAGAGATCTATCAGAAGGAAAATCATGAGGAGTCGTCCCTCTTGTGTCAACCTGTAGGTAAAGAAAGTGGTAGCATTTGCTCCCTTGCTGGAAATAGCCAAGACAGTATCTTCAAAATCGGGGGATCTCCAGTAAACTGTTTCCATTCCTGAAAGAAGCCAAGAGACATCATGCTCAGCTCCACCTCTCAACCTGTTTGATGTGTGTCCCTGGTTTGGGGATTCCACCAGATATGTGGTGGCATGGCTGCCTGCTGGATAAGACTTCCTCCAGAATCTTGTGCTAGAAAGGGAAAAGATGTCTGATTTCCAAAACACCAAAAATGAGATAACTGATTTAGTGACTCGTTTAGTGATCCTGGACAGGCCTTGGACTTCTCACTTTCCCTCAAGTCCTTTCTATTTTCACCTTCTCTCTGACCAGTGTCTTTGCAGAGGACTTTAAAACTGATAAAAATTAGAAGGGTGAGGAAATGAGTTAGCAGTGAAATGGTGATCAGGCCTGCAGTGCTGACCTCTGCCCTGGCCGTCTTTTATTTAGTGGTGAAATACCCTTACTTGTCAGGTAGAGCTTCTGAAGCCTACTCCTGTAATGCTGCTCTCCCGCATGCTTGCTCACAATATACATCCTGCTGCGGCTCTCTCTTCTTTATGGAATAACCTGGATTTATTACACAGTGGAGTGTCACATGGGATTAAGGAGCTGCCTTATTCCATGAAGGCTTTACCTACACATTAGTTACACACGGCTCGCTGACCTTGGCACGCGAGTAGAAGTTGGACAAGCAGACTGATAAAATTCAGGCTTTGTTAGATTAAAAGTTCAGAGGAGTGTTGCTATCTTCATGAATATAAATGGTTCATTTCCACCAAGTGATGTGGCAGCCACAGTTATCCTCAGCACGTGAGGAGGGGATGTGCCTATTATATTGATTGCACATCTGACTTCCCATGGCGGCTAGTGGCATTAATCAAAGGAATGCTTAATAAACTCTAACATGTCAGGATTGTGATTTTGTTCGTTAAAAAACCAGTGGAGACAGCTCTAGCTGAACTTTCACAGGATCTAATCCAGATGGGTCAGCTGGCAGAAACAGGAAATAATCCACTGTAGTTTACAGCTAATATGCTGAATTATTAATTTTCAAGTTCACCTAAACACCAAGAACCTCAGCTTTAGCTATGAAATGAACCACAGGACTTCACTTCATAAATGTAAGATTTTAATTAAAGACATGGAGGCTGTTATTTAAAAGTGTGTAATTGCATATCCTTTCCTCTAAATGAAAAGGAAAAGGTAATTTGTTTGTTTGTTTAAATAAGGACTCAGGGTGAAAAGCGAGGGGAGATGGGCCGAACCAGAACAATCCTTCACTCTGCAGTGTACATTTAATATCACATCATCCCCCAGCTGGCCTGATGCAAAACTTCTTGAAATTATGTAGGAACAAAATTGCAAAGGCTGTCATATGGCCCTTTGCCTTTCACATAACTGAGAGCGTTGGTTCTCCTTTGGCTCAATGAATTAGTACAAATCCATACAAAGCAAGAACACAAGCTCTGTGCAGTATCATTACATCTTGTATGTATTATAGAAGTGCATCTGGGGTCCCTCAGGAGGTTTTAAACAGCAAGACAGAGTCTTCAGGTTTTACCTTGTACTGCTCAGGGCTCTCTTTTCCTTATCCAGAAATTTTTAGTAGTATTCACTACAATGTTTATCAAAATTATAGAACTTTCAATCTTTGTGAAGATAATTTCATCAGGTGCCTGAAGGAGAAGGTAGATACTCAAACTAACAGAACTGATTCTATATCTCCCATTGTGGCAATCATTAAAAAAAACCTTCATAAAAGACCTAACTCATCTTGAAAACAGTTGGTTTCTCTTTTTCTCCCAGAAGCTCATTTCTATCTCCTTTTATGTTCTCACCTATTTCTATACTACATGTATTCTAATTCGTATTTATTCTTGTGCTGATAGGCTGTGTCTATACTTGTAAACTAAACAGGGACAGGGAGACAAGGCACCAGCCCGAGCATGGACATACAGTTGTCCATAGCATGAAATAATTAGTATGATCTGTGGTGAAGTACTGACTCTGGCCAATTAGTGCTGCCCCAAAATATGCCCAGGAATATGCTGGTGCCTGGCCAGGGATAGTTCCCAGGAGGTGTATGGATGCAGCCACAGTCTGAAGAGGGACAGTGTTCACATGTGCAGATGTGAACTCTTTTTGGCCAGTTGGCTTCAAGGATAAAGAATGGCTGACTTGTTTTATTTGATAAAAAAAAAGATGTAGCATCATTATCCTTTACTGCTAAAAGCTCTTCACCATCCCTAATAATTTTCCTGATTTGCAGAGAGCATCTTATCCAAACTCAGCCTTTTTTTACTAGGACGAAAGAAACAGCCTCTTCTAGTTTCTACTCATTTCTTGATGATCCTGTTAGTCCTTTAAACCTGTATCATCTTGAGTTCTTTGTTGAGCATGAGCAACCAGAACTGTAGATAAGATTTTAGCAAAACTTAGTGATGGTTTTATCAGAATGATGCCCTGATAAAAATTAAAACACTTGAGTCTTGCTTGCATGTAGGTTCTAGCTACTAGGTTCCCAGTTTGTAATGGACTGTCTCGTTACTACTCCTTAGGTACTTGAACTAGCACTTGTATGCCATTCATGTTCCTTTTCCTCTAGTACTCTAATTCACTTTTTTCGTGTGTATTGTTCAGATCCTTCCCTGTATTGACAGTGCACGCTGACGTTGTAATAACAGCAATATCAGAACCAGCTCTTCTATTAACTTCATGAATATTAAACATATATGATCTAAGACTGATCCTTGAGAAATTCTGGCAGTACCCTTCCAAATCTGGTGGTAAAGGTATTTTTTTTCTGCACTTATACAGAAATATTTTTTTTTCCTTGATAGAGTAACTAAAAGTTATTTTTGCCAACTGCTATTTGTTTTCATTATTTTGGGATGGAAAAGATCTTGCCCCAGGTCCTTGAGCATATAAAGGGGACTAGCACTCACCATCCATGGCAGCCATGAATAGGAAAACAGATTAAATTTCATTTATGGTACACTTGAACAGCAAATTCTGCGTTGCTTAAGTTGGAAAGGGTTGACTATCTGAGCACTTGACAATACCAGAAGTTTTCACTACAGATGTAAAAATTTACAGACTTTCACATTCTTATTAGCTATCCTGTCTATATCATCTTATTTATTCAAAACAAATTATAAAGTATTTCATTATTGTTGGTCCAATTTTACTTATCTTTAATATTAATACCTTATTTACCTCACATTTTTTCCTGCTTGATATACTTTCCTAGCTTTTAAGAAATCTTTTTTCACCATAATTTTTTGCAATACTTGTGTTATTCTTATCCTTTTCATTATTTGGATTTTATTTTTACTTATTCTGAATATCCTTAGTGGGTACATCTCTAGGTCCTCAGATGTTAAGATACTGCCTTAGAAATGTACCATTTCTTGCAGTATAAACTTCAGGTAGATGTTATACCTTTGGCTCAGAGACATTCCAAAACACTTTCATTTCTAGTCTCAACTGTTAATTCCAGCTTATTAAATAATTTCCTGCTATTTAATGATGACTTGTTCCACTGTTATTTGTTATGAACAGCTTTTCTATAGTGTCTTAATTATTCATCAAAGCAACACTATAGTACTATCATTTCTTCTCTGTTAGTCAGTACTGGATAAAGAATCTGCTAATTATCACAGCTGGAACACAAGGTCATTAGTTGTATTTACTATCCAAACTACTCTGAGCAGCTAAATTGTCTCATAAATAACAGTGTCCTTTAAATTTATTTAAAATTAGAAAGGTCTCTCTCAGCATCCAAATTTGTCAGGGCCATCAGCAACTGACCTCTAGTTTGACCCCCAGTTTCTTTAATCGCCCTTTTCCAAAATTACATGGAACCCAAGGGTATTCTGTTTTATCCCAACACTGGTGTTCTATTTCGTGTCATCAGCATGTTATGACATCCAACCATTTTTACTTTTATTTTGTCTTTCCTATGTAGCTCATACTTTGTCTAGTCATGCTTGCTAAAGCAAGCCTACCTGGCCATCACTCTTATCAGTACAGCCTTGTCCATCTTCTTGCAATCATACCTTTATGCTCTCATATTTCTTTCGCCATTGCTATTTTTCTGATTTTCAGTATTTCGTGCCTTTACAATTTTTATTCTCTGTGGATCAAAATCATCTGTGCCTGCACTGAAGTTCGGTGCTTTGTTTCAGTATGTTCTAGAATGAATCTGATACCATTATTTTCCTGGCAGAAAGTACAGTCAGAAAATTTCTCCCTGCTCTGTTCACGCTCCTTTTCAGCCACAGGCCTGTACATTGCAACCTTTCTTCTGGCAGGCAGCCTAACTTGCTGTGCTCTCCACATGCTCTGGTGTCTCTTTCTCTTACTAAAGGTTTCCTTTATGAAAGGTTCAGGCTTGTCTTTCCCTGGTGCTGGGACATGTCTATTGTGTCCTTCTGTTCTGCCTTCTTATTGAAGATAATTGTGCATCTTTTTTGTTTCTATCCTGCATCTTCTGTGCATCATCCTCATTCCCTCTTCAGAACTGTTCCCTGGCTCTCATAATCTCTTTTAGTTCACTAAAACATCTGACCTGTTTTTTTCTCTTCTCTCCTTGACTGTTTGCTTTTTTCCTTTCCTAAAGTGTCCAGGAAAGACTCCTCCTTCAAGCTTTTCTACTGCATTAAGCCATCTTTTCCAGAGGGTCACATTTGCTTTTTTCCCTCCTGGGTTATCCAGCTAGTTTTGTACAACCTTTTTATCTGCTTCTCCATTCTATTCTCTATTCCTCCATTACATTCATCTGCATCTTTAGCTCCTGGATAGTCTCTCCCATGAGCTGTATCCTGGTGATTTTTCCTATGAAGTCACAAGACTGATTCGGGAGAAGAAATGTCTTAAAACATCTATAACCAGTCAGGCTTTTTGCCCCCTTCAACTTTGGGTTATCACCATCATTGATCCCTCAGTAACTGTTAGTACCATGTTATCTTGTAAATATCTGATTTAGTGATAAAAAGATTAGCCCTTCTGTTTACTTATGATTCTTTACTCACTGGAAGTTTGGTTTTTTAAGCCCTTTGTCTCAGTCAGAGACACTTTTGTAATCAGAGGGCAGTCAGTTGTGTTCATAGAGGGGAACATCTTACTCAATACCACCTGCCAAGCTGCTTGCCTAGGCACAACTCAGAGCCACCACAAATGGGCTCTGAGTGTAGATCAGAGAGCACGCAATATGCAGTCAGTGCTGCAGAAGAGAGATGCATTCATTCTTAACAAATGAGAAATGTCTTCATTTATGTCTTCCTTGCCCAGAACCTGTCCTATGCAAACTCTTGGATTTTTCCTGTGTGCTTAGCAGAGGCAACAGGTTTTAGACTTCCTTAGACAAAATTGTTATGCCAGTAAACAATTGTAGATCCATCTGTAGATGTGGGGAACCTTTTAATATATAACATAAAGTTTCTTTAACTTTTAATAATTTTATCCTCAGTCTTTACTCTAGATGTTTGCAGAGCAGTGAATTGAGTGTGTGATGAAAAGCAAGGAAGCTAAGGGTTTGCTGGATCAGTCCTAGCACCATAATATATTGTACTGTCAATCTTTATTTAATATCTCCTTTTCAATAGAAATCCTTGAGAAAATGTGCCTTCAGTTGTTCAGCTCCTTAAGTGTGAAAGTCCATGCCTCTTTTAAACCCAGTTACCCCCTTTTTTCATAGCAAGCAGAAATGTCTATTGTCCTCAGTCTCCATATTTCCCAGAACTTAGTTGTAATAAACTGTTTTGTTATTCCTTTAAATTTTCAGTATATCACCTAGGATTATTCTGGAGAAAAGCTTTTTATAAATTAATTTTGCACTGTATTGTCACAGCATCCCATATTTTTTCCTCAAATATAAGTCTTATAAAGTATTTAGCCTCATAGAATTCCTCTAACCAAAGGAAAGTCTAAAGTACAGACACATACAGAGACTGAATTAGCAAAGCTATGATGGGTAGGTACTTTCAAGTAGCTGAATTATAATCAGAAAAACTGGTTTCTAGAGATAGTCTCTGGGAGCATAGAAAGTTAATTTTAATAATTCTATTAAGATCATTTGTAAAGATCATATTTTAAAATAAATGTTAGAAAAATTGATTTATATATTACTGATTACTCCATTTCCAGTCTTGTCCAAATAACAAGCAAAGGACTACTTATTACAATTCAGCACTCAGCTTTTGTTAAAATAACTTTTGCTATTTCACAAAAAAAAAAAAAAAAACCCATTAAGTTTTTGCCTTCCTTCCCTTGCAAAACTCTATTTTTATTGAACTTTCTGATTAGAGTATGAAATGTTACATAATAAAACCATCACCATTGGTTTCACAGTATCATTTTCCATTGAGGAACAGGGAAGTCAACTGTAAGAATGTCCAAGTTGTACTGGGCAATTTTTACATTTTAAAATGTAATTGTTCTTATAATAACATGAATACTTGGTAATGCTGATCCAAACAGTGGAACAGAAACAAATTAATGGAACTGCTTTTAGCAAAACCCAGCATTTCCAACCTCTATAATTCCTGTGAGAGAATAGTAGTAGATACTCTCTGCTACACCATGGCTCCAAAATTACACATTTATTCTGGACTAATATGGAACAACATTTAATGTTTTCCAGCTTCATATGAAATAACATTATCTTCACACTATGTTTTTGTAGAGATAATATGAAATTCCTCCCATCTATACTAGGACTGTCCTTATTTTATTCTCTTAACAGAAGACAGTGAGATAACTCAAAGATAGTATAGTAAAGAATTGAAGTATATGACTTCCAGTAATGGAGCTGCTCAAAATATTCCTGTGGATAACACTTATTTACCTTTTGTATGTATGGAAATACATTTATTTACCTTTTGTGTGTACTTCTGTCAGTACAGAACAACTTCTTTTACTAGTACAAATCAGTCTTTTTTTTTCCCCACAAAATACTGTTAAGAGTTATATCAAGTTGACATAGAAATTTTCAAGAAATATTTTTCAGAATTTTTATACTAATGAACTAAAAAGAGAGGAAAATAATAGAAAAAAATTAATAAAAATAAGAACAAAATTGCATTCGGTGCACTTTTAGTATCCATTAACCAGGAAATGACACTCCTAAGTGAATTTATTTAGTCTTTGAGCTGTTGTCTGATTAACCCATCAAAAAAAGTATGAACCTCAGAAACATTAGAAAATATCAGCCTGTCTTTGCTCGTTGTTAGAGCAGCCCAGCTTCATGTTAAGACTACAGATTTCATATTAGGGATGAACCTTCATTAAAAGAGATTTTTTTTTTTTGTTAGGACTGATGTGGCTTGAAGTCTATTCCTAAACTTTGTCACTTGCTTTCTGGGTAACCTTGGCGAGTTAGTTCACCTCCTTCTCTGCAAAACATGTTTAATGTTACTTAGCACTTCTGCAAAGAATTTTGAAATTTAAGATTGAAAAAGCATGGTATAATATGACACATTGTAAAAAAATAGCTTAATATAGTTCTTAATATACAAGCTAACTTCATGTTGAACTGACCTCCTTCAGCTGAGCAGATGACCACAATAGGGCTGAAGGGACCATCTCCTTTGTTGTTGTAAACACCAACTTTCACCTCAAAAGGAGTCAGAGGTGGCACACTTTCATCTCTGTAGATGAACTTCGAGGCATCTGAAGATGTCACCATTTTTTCCTTCCAGCCACGCGTTCCATTGGGTCTGAAGGCTACAATATATCCAAATCCTTCTCCATTCTGAAACTCTTCTGACACTGGCTAAAAAATAAAGTTCAGGTAATGATCAGATGCGGTTTTACTAATTTAGAAAGCAGTCACTCAGTGGCTGACCGTAATCTGGCTGCTTGTGTGAGGGTGATCCCTTACAGCTGCATTACAGGATTTTACTTATCATGCCTGGGAACACACAGGAACAATTGCTTCTGAAGAGGAACCTTGTAAGAGAGTTTCTTCACCTGATCACCATAGTTAGGTCACTGTCCTAGGACTGAATTAGCTCTTGGGCTCAGAAAGTTTTCTTTCTTCCATATCTCCAACTTTCTGGTTAATGCTCTAACCAGTGGTCTATTAGTGGAATAGCCCCTTCCAGTGACCTTGTTGAAAATACAGAACAAGATATTTTTAAGGGCTTCTAAAATATATGAGTGACACTTACTACAGTGGGACTCCCAGGTTTTAGGTGCCAGCCTGTCTAATTTCTGTATCCAAGTGGGGTGTCAAGTCTTAGGGATTTAAGTCTAGGGTTCAATTTAAGACTTAGGATATAATGTTTTAACTCTCAAACTGAGTCTTGGTGAAAAAAAAAAATAATCTCAATTGCTTTTCTCTTCTCAGAGGTTCTGTGAAATTAGCCATTTACATTGGGACACATCTTCCATAAGCAGGCAGTCAGCAAAGGGATTTATCTATTGAGAGGCTGAGCACTACAGAAGCTAAATCTTACACGTCCAGCTCAAGGAATGGAAATTTTCATGCTAATTTACTGCCTACATTTCTTATAAAGTCAATGGACTAGTTTAGGAATTCGGTTATGTTTAACAACTGTCAGCATATTAGGCCTTTGGGAAATGCCAAAAAAAGGGTGTCCAAACTCCGTCTCTTGAAGTGCCCATCCTAGATCTGCAGCTAATGAACATATGAATCGAAGCAGGGGCACAGGGGACACCAAATCCTCTCCCTTCCACGTTGCAAGTGAATGTCTCTTCACCAGGCACTGCACTTGCAGACACCATTTTCTGCCCATCCTTCTGAAGCTGTGCACTGTGCATCCAAGGAAAAAAAAAAAAAAAAAAAATCATGACTCCAAGGCAGAGGAGGCAAAACCAAGACAGACTTTGTAATCTAGTGATCTGAACTGGAAAGTACGAGCCTTGCATCTCTGCAATACTTATGGAGTTGGCAGTAGACAGACACTGTAAAAAAAGCCAGAAATACAAGAGAAGTAGCAGAACCCTCAGATTTCACTGCAGATGTTAAATACAGTCTCTGAATTAAAGTTGTGTGAATAAAATTTTGTTTGAACCTGCTGAGTATAATTCAGGAGCCTAGGTAGGTTAGTCTTTTCCTGAATTCCCAGTGAGATGGTGTATGTACCATCTCACTATCTCTTCAGACTTCAAAGTACTTTGTTGAATTCCTATTGCCTGTGTAAGTCTAATAAAACTTTTTTGGATCCTGCAAAAGCACAGACTGACTGTACTGGTGCTATACTAACTTACGATGTGGTTGTGCCTTATGGAAATGCAGCGGCTACACCAGACTGCACAGTAGTCAGTAGTGAGTTGTTGGGAGTGCTATCCAATGCATTACGATTAGTTCTGTAGCAGGAATTTCAACACTTACTTTTAATAGTTTTTGTGTGTTCTGTTCTACCTTTTTACCATTTCTTGAATAGACAGTGACTGCAATTAGAAATGGTAGCAATCTTTCAAACAATTAAAAAATGTAAATATGCTCACTTTACAATTTATATTTGACACAGATGAAATGCCATGTTGTTTTTGTAATCTTAATTTTATTAATGACTTTATGCAGTTTAAGAGGTATGTGAAACAATAGCGTGATGAAAGTTTTAACATCAGGAAGAACAGCACTACGTGTTGATGGAAACAATGAGTAAATCAGAAACAAGACACTGTCTGCCTTAAAGTCAGTTTGCAGTCCTTAGCTACAAATGAAGAAGCATCAGCTGGCTTTTGTGGAAAATAAGTCAATGAATACTGAAAGTTATGTTACAGCAATTTCTCATTCTTAACTGTCTGTTGTATCTGTACTGCAGGATGGGACACCCATGGGTCTCTGGCTTCTTTTGGAAGAAAACTTTGACCCTTGACAGAGAGGGAGATATAACATACTCCAGTAGTGCCCCACTCCAGTCACCTGGGGAACACTATATACACAATATGAATACTACATACTAGTATATCATATTTGGGACTGGAATTAGGCCAGTTTACATCAGAAACAGTTCTAGCCACCTGAATTTTTTGTCTGGGGTTCAGCAAATTCTATCCCAAAAGGAGAGATGCTGCTGTTTATAGTTATAGACTATAAAGCAAACTGAAATCAGCTCTGTCTCAGCTGTCTCAGGTAGCTGGTGTCAGAGAAGGCAGATGTGCCAAGAGAAGACTGCCTCTTCAGATGGCCTAAAATTTTCCATTTTAAGAAGTTAGTCAGAATTCTGTGTGTCTCTTACCATCTGAATCTCTCAAGTTGGCTAGGCTAAAACTTTCTTCATTAAAAACCCATGTCTTCATTAGATGGATTTTTTCTTGGTTTTATATATATGTGTGTATATATATTTGTATATTTTCTGAATCTGAAACTCTTCATGATGAATCCAGAAGTTTTGAAAACTCCTCAAGAAAAGTCTCTGTTCTACTGTGTTATTTATGATTAGCAGAGAAAGCAACTCCCCCTCCTCCAGTTGCCCACTGGCACAGCCATACATCTGTGTTGCATTTTGCATCAACAATATCATCTCAAAATAAAGGTCTATTTCAGGCCTTTAGTTTTATATTTTTATGAAATACTTAAAAAAATTCTTTCTTAATTTAAGATTAAAAATGTTACAAGGCTTTCCTTCTCCTCCCTTAGCTATTATTTCATCTAGTGTAGCATTTACATAAGATCCAGAAAAGTCAAATGAACCCAAGCAGTAGATCAGGAAGAAAAGACTGATGAATTAGCACAACTTTGGAGCTGCTGCTAGGTTGGTTAGATTCACCATAATGCCCTCTACTCAAACCACATGAAAATGCACATTACTTTGAAACTTTGGAACATATTTAAAGAACAGCATTTTGTGTTCATGTCTTGCCAAGATTTGTTGTAAGGAAACCCCAGTACAGTACTCTTTACTTTGCCCTCAAAGAAGTAGACATGAAACAAAACCTTTAATCAGAAAAGTCTCTTACCTCCCATGCTATTACTAATTCATGTCGCCTTCCACTTCTGCCACTTACATTAGCTGGAGGTGTCTTTGGAACTATGAGCAAAATGGAAAAAAGAAAAAAAAACAAACAAAACAGAATGTCCAAGTTATTGAAGTTTTCCCCATAGTAATAAGTTGCTGCAGAAGACATGAGGCTGTTAAATCAGAACAGAAATAACAAACATAGCACTCTGTGGTAAAGAAAATTTGCTCAGGTTTCATTTCAGAGAATTCCACAGTCAAGCTGGTAAACTCAAACACAGCATAAGCTGAGAAGAAAAATAATATTGGAATAAAAAGCTGTTTAAACACTATGCTTTTGCAAGATTAGTCAAAATTTCAATGTACAGATCATCTAAGGGATAAAACAGGTATTATCTTGTTAACATTTGTATTTTTCAAATAGAAAACTGAAAATCAAATGCTGGGGAACCTGACATATTTCAGACTTCAGGTAAAAATCTTAGGACATAAATATGTCTCTACTATTTCCCAGGTCATTAGTGATTTAGAATGTTTTAGTTCTTGTAAATCTATTCTTGTATGTTTTAGCAGGGAGCCAATTTTCAAAAATTTTAAGCTAACCATCCTTAAACACCCCTTATCATTTCTTGCAAAATGCTGGAAGCTGTACTACCCACAGTTCTTTAAAAATTGAGAACACCATTATGGCTTTAAAAGCACATATGAGCAGCTGATGAAATTCTTTAAAAGAAATTATAACTATAATCAGTGGGAATTGGGTAATCATATTTTGTAAAACTTCAGAAATCTTAATTGTTCAATTGGAATTGTATAATTTTTTTATCTTAGTGCCGCTAATGAAGCTCCTAAAATGACTAATATCTTGAGTGTATTTACGGAGAACAGGTAACACTTGCATTCTTTATTTGATTAAATATGTCCTAAAGATATAAAATTTCTCTTTTCTTCCTTACAGCAGTACATAGGTCATTGGTTAAAAATGTACCATGAGGCATTAACTGTTCAGGCCTTATTGCATGCTGTTTAGCTTATTTATTGAGTAGCACTGTGCCTTTGAACTATACAAAGAATAATACATTTAAATAAATGTACACAGTCCTCTCTATTTCCCGGGCTGATCATTAACAGCTTAAGTTCAATGAAAGTGCAGTTTTTACTAGATCCTGGATGTTCACATAAAATATCAGAATTCATTTGTGTAGTGTCTTTTTGAACTCTGAACTCCCCTTTAAAGAACATAAGCCCAACTCTATTTTTTTCTCATAAATGATGCAAAATCCACAAAGCTTATAAATTGCTTCTGATGTACACTGTTGGATATGAGGTAAGAGCCCTTTTATCTGTGGTTCTTACCAGACTGATAGGGGATATTTCTAATGTGTGAAACATCTCTGTCCAATAAAGCTGGGTTCATCTGGCAAACATGATGTCTTTGACTTTTCCCTCCCTCCCTCCCTCCCTCCCTCCCTTCCTTCCTTCCTTCCTTCCTTCCTTCCTTCCCTCCTTCCTTCCTTCCTTCCTTCCTTCCTTCCTTCCTTCCTTCCTTCCTTCCTTCCTTCCTTCCTTCCTTCCTTCCTTCCTTCCTTCCTTCCCCCTACACACATGCTAAATGGTACCTTTCATAGTTACTCTCTGCTGAAAGCTGACTTCTGTATAATCAGATGATCTAATTGCTTTGCAGTTTAACTTGAGCTAGTGGGAAACCAGATATCCAGGCTGAGCTTGTAGTCCAGGCTCCTTCTCCAGTGAATGCAGAATTTTGGGGTGGTTCATCCCATCCAAAGATAACTGTCTAAACAATGGGGAGGATTGTTTAGACTCTACTGACTGGAGACACGAACTTGTTTAAACTAAGACCTAATCTTTACATGGCAAAAAAGTTACTCAAATTTTCCTTTCAGAAACAGAATTATACAATACTGAATGGTGAGGAATTGCTCTCTGGTTAAAAAACAAACAAACAAACAAAACTCACAAAAAGAAATAATAAAAACAATCAGTGTTCTACAGTGAAAAGTTGCAGATGAAGAATCACCTCCCAGTTAATTAACATGCAAAAATTACAATTCCATCTCTAATGGAGCATATTTAAACCTTGTTTAGCACCCATTGTTCTCTTGCCTTTCTAAGATTTTCTTTGGTTAATTTATAAAAATAAATGAAGTTTTTATGTAGGTGCCACGTTAGTCATGAGAGAGTATGCTGTACTCCTTTGAAACATCCAGCATGATAGACTTATTTAACCAGCAGTGTCCTCTTTCTGGAGTTTTCTTGTTAACAGCTTTGCAGACTGAAGCCCTATTTAAATTAATAAACATTAAAAGCTGTCAAAACGATTAATTTCTTTTGCACCAAACTAAAATGTATGTTCACATTGTGAAACTCTCTCAAATGACTAACCATTAAAACAATAATTGTGTCAAAGGAATACATTTCCTTTGCACTGCACCAAAACAGAGCATACACAGCTAGAGTGGGACATTTTGAAATGAGTAACTGTTAAGTGAAGAAAGCTGATAAAAGAAAACATTTTTTGCCAGGCACCGAGGTTATATATTAGCAATCCTTTCAGCAGCATCACCTTTATATTAGTGTTATATCTGAATTTACTCAGTCATAGTCTAAGTTTATTGCCATGCAATTAGTGACTTCCCAATCTTTAACTTGTTAATTCTCGGCAGTGACACTGATGGAGATGCACTTGCACCAAATACACAAGTATGACAACTAGACGTGGCTCCCAGACACAGGATCCATGTGCCTGGGGGACAAGGACATTAGGACTTCTTTTCTTTAGTGTTTATCAAAGTTTATAAATTCAGTATTGTTTATTTTGAATAAATACACCCCAACTAGTAGCAAAGCTCTTTGCTGTGTTAATACGTGTCATTTAACAAGAAGATGAGAGAATATCACCTACTGGAAAATGAATCACTCCTTGGCTTAACACTGGTCCTTAGGATCATAAAATATGACTATGCTTAGCTTGATCATAAGTCTGTATTCTGATCAAAACCTTCTCATTAGCTCCTTTGCCAGCTACCGATTCTCACTTGTCTCCTGGTTTATTCTTAGAATGTAAGCTCTTTGGCATCAGGTCAACTCTTCTTTTATTTCTCCAGCCACTGGTAAGGTTGGGAGTTAAAAAAACAGGTGTGTCTGTCGTTCTGGTAATGTGAACAACAACAAATAGTACTAAAAAACATGTTCTGAAAGACACGGTGACTAGATGTGGGTCACAGTAAATAATGGGTGTATGCTGGCACACGTTGATGTTGAAACCTCCACTCAAGGCAAACAAACAGAAATCTTGAAAAGACTTTGCCAGGAATTTGATTTGAGCAGCAACAGCAGGATTTGTTTCTTATTGTTTTCCATTTTCATTAAAGTACTGTGATATGCTGAAAATGAAAAATGAAATTAAACACTATAAAAACTTACCTCCCCTAAACCAAACAAAAAAACCTTTAACATTTTCTCTAAGAACAGGCATGAAGAATGTAGCCATCAGCAGCCCTATGAAGCATTTGACAATATGCTTAAAATACTAATGAAAAAAAGGTGATATGGAAAGGTAAAGCTTATATATGAGGCCAAATGTTTAATAATTTATGTGTATCTTATCATTACAAGCTAAATATACATGAAAAGCAGTGTTTTTTGTTTAGGACAAAATGTATGCACAGAACTGATGTTGCTGAGGGCTTTGTGCATGGGAGCAGTGGTTATAAAGTGCTGAAAAGTGCTGACAATGCCACCTATCTATTTTAAATCTGTATTTAAATGTGAAGTTTGGGGAAGCTTTTGGAAGTGGTAGGTAATACCATAGCTATGAAACCATGAACATTTGGGGTAGATGTTAGCTTTCCTTCCAGAGTTCCACTGTGTCCAACATTTTGAAAAGTGCTCTGTGCTTTAGGGTGCTTAAATAAGGTTTTTGGTTGAGAGTTTTAAAAATTCCTCTCTCTTCTCTCTGCATGTCTGATCGATTTTCTGGGTTTTTTTTTGGGGGGTGTGTGTTTTTTTGTTTGTTTGGTTGTTTTTTTTTAATGAAAACTGTGGATTCTGGTAGGCTGTAAAGATGACTCCATTCAAAGATTTTGGGTACTCACTTTTGGGCAAAATATTGACAATTATTAAATATTTCATTTTGACATTATAACAAATGAAACATAGCAGTTTGTGTTTTAAAAAGAGGTATAATTTAAATTTTACTTCAGTTTTGTTTAAAAATAGAAAAATTAAAACTGGAAAGACAAATGAGCATATTTTCTTTTGAGTTGACAGATTTTTAATTTTTATTCAAAATTATTATTTTACTTCTAATTTGCTAAAGAAAATAAAGATCCTCTACATTTTGTTTAAAATCAGGTTTTTTCTGCCCATTTTTACTTCAGTGAGTGAACTGAAAAAAGTCTTTTAAACTGCTCTAGATCTAGATTCCTTTCCTTATAGAAAGGAAAATAAAATGTTACATTGAACCTGGAAAAACTGAAAATACTTGAAAAACAGTTCATCCTCTTTTTAAGATTCCAATCTTCTAAAGAAATTAAATAAAATATTATTGAATGAATAATTAATAATTTTAAAGCATTTATGTTTGTCTTGTTTTTTTCAAGAAAATGTTGAGTGGCTTTTTTTAATTTTGTGTGCTTTGTTTATTGCGAAGAGAAATGACAGATTCTTAATTTTGTAGCGTCTTAATTTTTGTGCAGAACAAAAGCATTTAGCAGCCAAGATTATAACTGATTATAGTACTACTGTAGAAACATGTACTTAGGTTTAGTCCCTATCCCTCAATTTTGCCATCTGAAAAAGTAAGATAGAGGGAAGGCAAAGAGAAGCAAGACCCTTACTAGCCTCCTGTTTTTAGAGTAAGAAATGAGCTGCCCAAATTTACAGAGAGATTTCTGGTAAGCAACTGAGTCCAGATTTCCCAAATCCCAATTCTATAGTTTAATTACAAGGTCTTTCTTATTCTGCTTGAATCCTGTATTCATGCAGATATTTTCCATAAGGATGTTTTTTGTATAAATTCTGAAACATCTTGTCAAATAAGGCAAAATGAAACAAAAATGTTGATATTGCTACACTTTTTGGGGAGATGAATTATTAAACTTGTCTTTAGCCCTTAAGAAAATGTCTGCTCAAGGTACGGTTGCAGGTTTGTTTTTTTTTTCTTTTTAGAGCTTTTTATATTGTTTAAGATACAGATGTAGTTTGAAAACCAGCTCTTCTTAGCTGTGGAAAAGGTATGGGTGGGGGTAAAAGGATTTGTTGCCAGCTTGACAGAACTTCCTAATGTGAGGACCAAAGCAACAACTCATTCAGCAGCTTTTTCTTCTCAGTTGTTCCTGCCCCCCCTCCCCCGCAGTACATAGATGGGAAACAGAGGGATGTTAAGTGAAAACCCTTTCACTGTGAAAGGCCAGCCCTCAAGTTCTCGCCCTCTCAGGAAAACATTTCACATCTCATCTGTTCAGGAATGAAATGTTAAAATGTGCCAGCATCTCAGAAAGTGGATGATACACTGCATTCAACTATTGGAAAACAAGGATGCCCCAACTGGTCTCAGGATCTGCATTTCTGTTCTCTTTTCCTCTGTATTTTTAATATTTGTAGTTTATTTATTTGTAGTTAATATTTGTAGTTTAACAGGAGATAGAATTCATTTCTATTCACTGATAATAGTGTCATGCATGGCTGCGGGACTCAGTGTTTTAGTAGCACACACATTTGGATTCTTTGTCAATATATACCACATATTTAGTTTGAGCCTACAATATTATGTGTTTGTAGCCTATGGGCTCAAGCTGCGCCAGGGGAGGTTTAGGTTGGATATTAGGAAAAATTTCTTCACGGAAAGGCTAGTCAAGCATTGGAACAGTCTGCCCAGAGAGATGGTGGAGTCCCCATCCCTGGAAGTGTAGATGTGTCACTTTGGGACATGGTTTAGTCTAGTCTACCCTTGATTGGTTTAGCGTGGACTTGGTAATGTAGGTTAATGGTTGGACTGGATGATCTTAAAGGTCGTTTCCAACCTAAACGATTCTATGATTCTATTCTATGATTCTATTTGTTCTAAATATACCCATGCAGCCAATGATTACTGTCTACTTTCTCTTCTCCTTTTGTTTTTCCCTATGGAAAAGCACATTGTCTACCAAGGCTTTAGGAGCCCAGGTAATTGCCTCCAAATGTCACAGATAGAGCAGATTATTCATTTTTCCTAGAGCAAAAATAGTTATGATAATGAGAAAAGCTGAAAATTCTTTTATACAGGTCACAAACAAATAAAATACCACCTCCAACAACAACAACAACAACAACAACAAAAACCCCAAAAAGAAAGCCAGTCTAAAACAGGTAACTTTTTTCCTGGGACAGAGGCATTTCTTGTTATGCTATGAAGAAATTCCAGCTGAGAATAAGGGTGACTTAATGGAAAATAAGGAGTTGTTAAAAATAAAGCCTGTGTACAATCTGCTACTAATAGAGTGCATTACATTGTTACCTCATAAAATCAAGTTTGCATGCATGATTAGCAGGTTAAACTTTGATTCTACTCAATTTCTCTCCCCCCATGTTTCTCCATGAATAGATAATGTAATTGATGCTTTGCCCCCAGGCTTCGAATGCCCGACTGCCTTAGTGGAATGCCAGACATGTTAAAATTCATGTTATTGGCTCTTTTCACCTTGTGGACCTGTAAAATATGTATCAAGGCTAGAACTGACAGAAATGCAGCAGCTGGCTATAAGTTAGATGTGCCAGAAAATTGCAGTATTATCCATTCCAATGAAAGTAGCTATGAAGAGCAATCATGTTAACTAAATATGAACTAAGTAATAAGATTAGGGTTTAATTAGAAAATTAAAGCAAGTGAAAACCTGTTTGTTATTCTGTTGATTTCCTTACACCACCCCAAGTGTTGCTTCCATGGGTATTTTTAGATAATGGACCAATATAAAATGTTGTTACTATCTTGGGGAAGAAGTGATAAAATGAGAGAGGTGTGGGGAGAGAAAAGGACTTTAGTCTCCAGTCAAATTAGCTTGTACCATTAAATTGCAGATGCCGATTTCCATTTAAGTATAAAATAATGGAAGCAGAATCACACATTTGCTACCTTTGTGGATTGTCTACACAGCTATCATTCAGCCTTGTGGATC
Organism: Pelecanus crispus; assembly: GCF_030463565.1. Taxonomy (NCBI): domain Eukaryota; kingdom Metazoa; phylum Chordata; class Aves; order Pelecaniformes; family Pelecanidae; genus Pelecanus; species Pelecanus crispus. The sequence continues at coordinate 212,480,723 of NC_134643.1, forward strand.
TCAGCTGTCATCTGAGCATGAGCCGCAGTCACCTTCTCTGCAGGGAGACTGATATTTCTGGAGTTTTACCCAGTGCAGGGGCAGCTTGCCTGTTTTCACTTGTAGGGCACATCTAATGTCACTGCAAATAGCCAGATTGCTCTGCCTGGGTCATGAGTAGAGAGGTTGAGGCCATGTTCTTTCTGAAATATAATGTCCTTTCACATGCATGTCTTTTAAGAATTGAGATCTATGATATTAGAACTGGAACCCATGTTAATAGAGATTTTAGCTTGAAGCTTTCAGATAAAAAATCAGTATTACAGAGATTCTGAAAAAGAATAATCACTGGGTGATACACTAAGACAGATATTAATGTGCTGATTTCGAAAATTGTATATGAAACCCAATGAAAACTATTACTAGCTTTCCTGCTTCTTTGACTTTGGCATCTGAAAACTATACCAAGGGTGATAATTCACACAATCACTGCAAGAGCCATGTTGGAGGACAGAGCTAAACAGGTTTCAGGAATATCTGGAGACCAGGAAAAAGTGGCTGCCTGAGTGAAGCAGATCATGAAGCCTCTGGCATTTCAAGAGTGCCACAAAAATTATAAGCAGCATGCTATTTTGCAAAGAATTATTTGTATAATGGGGTTTTTTTTGGTCTGATTGTTTTTTTGTTTAAAAAAGCAGAACCCATTCTTATGTTGTTCCGAATTTACAACTCTTTGCAGGTTCTAACAAATTGGGAAGTTATATCATATTGTAACTCCTGTCTACTCACTCCCTCTATAGAATAAAAAAATGAGACTGCATCTATCATTTTTATTAAAAAAAAACAACAAACCCCAAATGTTCAGAACTGAAACAGAAACCAAACTTTTTCTTAAAGAAAGGTCTTTTGAAATTGAGGCGATGACAACAGACTTCTGTACCATGCTGTGTTAACCAGGCACACCAAATAAATTCAGCTTCAATTTCTCTGAAGGCTGTTAAGCTGTTTTACTGGCACCTGTCTGGATTTCAATGTCGTGCTACAAAACACTTCCTTCTAACATGACATTTGTGCAGCTGTAACTCTGGTAGCAAAAAGGTGTTCCTAACTGTGAAGCTGAAAGTGCAAGTAAACATCCAGTGTGGCCTTTTTCTTATTTGAATGAATATGTTACTGATTTATTATTCAAGAAGACCTGCATTATTATCAGCTACAGCACTGTTTATCAGGAGGACCCCCATGTACTGGAGTATAGATCATTGCTACTTGAGTTAAAGACTCTGTTCTTCTGATGGCAGCAATAGTGGAGGATAACCCAGAAATGAATACCAATTACTAGGTGAAAATACACCACACACTGCATACTTTGTCTGTCCCACAATTTTTTTTCTTACTGATCATTATTATGATTTATCATTTCATTTTTACAGAGGTAAAGTTGCAATTATTGTGCAAAGGAATACTGAAAAGGGATGTCCCTTAATGAGAAGACAGAGTGTAACACAATTGCTGTACTCATCCAGAATATTTACAACTACAATATCAGTTATACTTTCAAATTCTTTGAATCTTTGAATTTGGCACTCCTCTATTCTGTGTGATTAATGAACTACTTACAAATTATTCAGCTGAAGAAACATCAAAACAAAACGAAAATCCTCTAGGCCTCCTAAATAACAAAGCAGAAGGAAGAATAATCTGAAAAATAATCTGAAAGTGTTCTGAGATGCAGTTGTCTTCTGAGGCTTTGTTCAAATCCTACCTCTGTCTCTTTCTTATAAAGAGATATCTCTTAGTTATGAAGAATAAAGGGGGAGAGGCTGCTTGGGAGCAGTTGTGTGAAGAGACTGAGAAGCAGCCTACAATCGAAGAGCAGTGGAAGCCTGCCAGAGGGCAGGTAGCAATGGTTTAAGTGTAAGATGAAGAGTAAGGCAGCCCAGATGAGTAAGACAGCAGGGAATGGGTTTCTTTGAAATTTCTGTAAATTAAACGATATTCCTGTAATTAAACCAAACTTACAAAGAATATCACCCTGGAAAGGTGATGACTAAACACACAGATGTGTACCAGGGAAAACACAATAGTTCTATTATTGTCCTGGTTTTGGCTGGGATAGAGTTCATTTTCTTCCTAGTAGCAGGCAGTGCTGTGTTTTGGATTTAGTAGGAGAAGAATGCTGATAACACACTCATGTTTTAGTTGTTGCTGAGTACTGCTTATGCCAGTCAAGGACTTTTCAGCTTCCCATGCTCCGCCAGGTGCACAAGAAGCTGGGAGGGGGCACAGCCAGAATAGTTGATCCAAACTGACCAAAGGGCTATTCCATACCATATGATGGCATGCTCAGTATAGAAACTGGGGGGGGGTTGGCCGGGGGCAGTGATCGCTGCTTGGGAACTGGCTGGGCATTGGTCAGCAGGTGGTGAGCAATTGCATTGTGCATCACTTGCTTTGTATATTATTTTATTGTTATTATTATTATATTATTTTCTCTTCCTCTGCTGTCCTATTAAACTGCCTTTATCTCAACCCATGGGTTTTACTTTTATTTTCCCTGATTCTCTTCCCCATCCCATTGAGGGGGGGAGGGTGAGCGAGCAGCTGTGTGGTGCTTAGTTGCCGACTGGGGTTAAACCGTGACAGTTATTATATTAAAATAATTCTCATTTCTGGTAGTCCTGGAAAATTAACCTTTTTATCCCCTTCTTACCTGCTTCATTGGTTCTGATCACTCGTGATGGTGCACTTGGGTCTCCGGTCCCAATTTTGTTGGTAGCTACAACTCTGAACTCATACTCCACCCAAGGGTTCAGTTCGACAGCCATAGCAGACTCCATGTCACCACTTATCACATCTGGAACTGCAGACAGTAAAGAAATTTGTAGGTCACTCAGAAATCTGAGGATCACATGCAGTGTCTCAATGGCAAGTGGACTTTGTGATACAATACGGCCATTAGAAATGATAGACGTCAAGGATCTAATACGTCAGAAATCACAGTTAGGTTTTTGGTACTGTGGTACTCCTGAAAAGACATAGATTGAAGGATATAGGGGAGAGCTTTCTGCTTATTCACAGATGCATCATGGCAGGTGTCTTTGTGTTGTCCTTTCAGAGCTGTTGCTAAGTAACGTGAAAGGAATGAAAAAAGAAAAAAAAATCAGTGCTTTTAATTTATCATTGTTCTCTTAAGAGTATCTGTTCCTGCAGTTGCCGGTTGTTATCATTGTGATGAGCAGGAGTTTTGAACAGTCTACTTGTGCTGCTTGAAAGTTTTTCTCACCTGTTTTTACGGTCTGCCAGCCAAGAGAAAATGGACTGCGTGCTTGCAGGTTGTAGAGGGAGATAGGGCTGTGATTGTCTGCCCCAGGACTCCAGGAGAGTGTTGCTGTGGTGTCTGTAATTTCCTCCACTATTACAACCCCTGGGGGACCAGGAGGACCTAGAAATAAAGTGGAATAATCAAACAGACCACACCATCATCACGGATGAGCAGCAATAATACAGGAGACGCATTCTGTAGGGACCCGGTGGTGTTCAATATCCATGAAATACAAGGGTTAAAATGCACACTACTACGTCATGGAGATACCACATTTCCATGATTTCTGCTGGTAAATTATGATCGTTTCTACTCTCTAAATGCTGCGTGGGTGAGTATCAATTAACGTGTCAGAGTGACAACAGAAGAACTAGAAATAGAAACAGATTAAAAAAAAAAAATCCTCTGTTATAATTGTTCTGAACCTGAAATTAAAGGAAAAAAAGAGCAACTTTAAGAAGCATCCAGGCTAGACTGAACAGTCACAGTCACATCTTCTCTTTGTGTGAGATTTGTCAGGAGGAAAGACAAATAGTGAGCAAAATGAAGCACAGGTGGATGTGCTTCTTGAAGAACAATAATATTACTAATAACTGAATCAAGAATACAGCATTCATCCTTTTTCTCAAATTCACTCGTTCAGGGAAACTGCCTGGATTACTATCTTGCTGAAAGTCCATTAACTCTTTGATTGAAAGCTATTAAAACAAAACAAACCCCAAACCCAAATATTTTGAAGGTTGATAATTACTATGGTTCCATTAAAAACAAACAAAACCCCCACAACTTCTCACTTGAGAAGTGAAAGGATTATTTATTCCACTTATCTGTACCAAATGACAATATGCTAATCTTTTGTATATGCCATGTGGCTGATCCAATAAGTGAGGTCTCTGGTAGCAAACATGACTTTGTGAAGAAAAACGTGGCTATAACGTCCCACTCTCACCCCCAATTTTCTTCTTTAATTCTTCCTGATAGTGATATTACTGGTGTATGAAGACATTGTCCATTTGCACTTGCCAAACTAAATTGGAAGCAAGGTTATCCTGGTTCAGGATTCTCTTCCACAGTTGTTGTAACCAGACGTTTAGGGGAAAATGTGCATCTCTGTGATGGGTAAATGCAGAATAAATATCACTCTTGTGGGTTCTTATACTTAAAATCTTATATAAGTCCTGAAGGACAGGACTTAATGCTTCTGTAAAATATTAATATTATTAATAGCTATAATTATTTATGACAAATTTGGATTTTCTTCGCATCCAAGACCCTTCTGATTCTTTTCCATCCTCCTGTTGTTGAAGGCTGAAATTTTGCTTCTGCTCCTACACAGATGGAGGACTGTGGAATGAGAAATGCACTACCAGACACTTTCTCCTAAAATGAAACTGCAGGAAGGGTGATGATGGAAACAACTGTATTAATAGAAAGTAATTGCTGCTACATTTTTGTGGGAGCCCAATGCTGTTTGCATTTATCACGAGCTGTAGCGGAGCAAGTCCTTTGCGTATCTCCATTCCCATGAGCTGTGGTGAATGGTGTGGTCCCACTGGCTGAACTGTCAGAGCTCAGCACCTGAGGATCAGGGTGGCAAACATTCGGGTCTGATGCCTCCATCTGAAGTAGCAGTTGTAGCCAGGATCTCTGCATTAGTGAGCTCAGCATTATTATATTTTAGTGCTACTTCATGCAATCAAATCTTTTGCTGGCTAAAATCCTTAGTCCATGAGTAGAAACAAATTTATCTGAATATCAAAGGCTAAAAAAACACACTAACAAATATTTTTAGTTGCTGGGCTAAAAAAAAACATTAACTGAAATATTTTTAGTTGCAGCTGCAAACAGCTTTATATTTCCTCTGATATGCCTTCAACAAAAACATGTTTACACGAACTATGACAACAGTATGATCAGAGTTTTATAATAGTTGGGCTCAATAGTTTCAAAGTGAAAAAACCATTGAATCTTTTAAATGAGAAAGCAATTTATGCTATTCACTTGCCTCTGCTTGGCAATGATCTACAAGCAACTAATTGACATTAAAATGTTGGAACTATATGGCATTTAGAAATAATAGCAACAAAAAAAGACAAATGAATGTTTGAAATTCTGGGGATTCAATTCCTTCAGTTCCAGAAATGGAAGGAATTCAGTAAAGTTTAGTATTATGAATGTATGATGGAAGAAGATTGTCTCCACAACACACTGCAGTCCTCTTCACAGGAGCCCAGGGTACAGCTCTGGGCTATAGGAAGTACAAGGTTTTACACTTCCATGGGTGGTGAGCAGCTTCAGTGTTGGGGGTCTCTCCTCTTCCTTTGCTCTGCCTACTCAGCAGGTTTGACTTCACTGCTGTCAGTCACTTTCAGTCAGACACTTTCATTGAGTCACAAACAGTGCAGGGATAAGATGGCGACCCCCTTGGACACCTTCTGGCTCTTGGCCTTCTGGAGTTCCACCTTCATTTGCAGTTGAAAGGTCTTGCTTTTCTTCCTGGGAGAATACATGGCAGAAAGATGTGTCCTCTGCACTCCTGCCTTCCTGCCAAGTGTTTGCTGTTCTTTGATGGGAAGCACCAGGTCAGGCCTTTGTCTCAGAATAGCAAGTCTTGGGGCTAATTTAATAATAGGGTGATCTTCAATCTCCATCATCTATTGTTTCAGGCTATCTGTTGATGTAGGAAAATACTAGTGAAATTTTTATTTGTAGCCATGAGGGAAAGTTTAAAGGAAAGCTGGGGTCTTGATACAATCATATGCTTTTACTGAGTTGGAGCCCTAGGCTCAGAATTATATCATGGTCCCAAGCACAAACAAAATTATAGGGAAATATTTTGGTACTTTTCCTCTATGACAATATTTCTCCCATGCACACCAAATGCTGTTAAAGAGTTTCTAGCCACTGTATTATAGGCAAAAGAACAAGCGCCTTGCTTATATAAAAATATGTAAAAAATATTTATGCAGATGTCTCCTGCTAAATTCTCAATATATTTTGTTGTCGGAGTTCTCTCATGTTTTTTAAACCTTTTAAATGCATTCCTAGTCATGACAATGTGTCATTATGCTTTCTGAGATATGTGCTCTTACACAGTCTGCAGGATGACTGCTAAAAAGCATCTCCATTTCCAACAGCGGGGATTCTTGAAAGCGGATTAATAAAGGACAAAAGCCTCAGTGATGAAAAATGTATGACAGTTAGCCAGGACCTGAGTGCTATGCAGATGTCACTCATTTTTGTAGAAATCTCATTAAATTTTATGCTTGAATGTAATAATTCATGGTGTCAGCCGGATGGCTAATGCAGAGAAGCTTTTCTCCCAAGGGCTGTGTTATTGTTCAGGATCTCTAAAACAATTTTTTAGTTGAGAATAACCAATTGAGGAAAAAATGCACGGTCCACTCAAACGCTTCTCTGGAAACTACACAGAAAATGACTGGTCATAAATGCATTACAGTGCAGTCGACCTTCATAGAGAAGACATTTGGGACTGCGATAGGCTCTTATGCAGCTCTAGAAGCACTGGAAACCCAGCGTCAAGGATATTAGTCAGTTATCTTTTTTCAGCGCAGTTCCACAGATTGATACTTCATTTCAGGACATGCGTGACTGCATTTTGGCAAACTTGTTTTATGTGTCTTTTTATTGTTGGAATGATCATCCTGAGAGGTCCTTTAGATTACTTGCCATGGTACAATGTTAATGTGAGAGTTATTGAAAGACTATTAGCAATAATAGCTGCAGTCATTCAGTGAGGCAGTGCCCTTTCCCTGTACCCCAGAATGTGTGCTGCTTTATTCCAGTGCAGCCTGACCAGGATAATTTTACTTTTACCAAACAACTAAGAAGCCTGAAACATAGCAGTTCATGAACACAGATTTCTTGACCTGAATATTTTGCTTTCTGAATGACACGGTGTACTGGCTTGTCATCAAGAAGATGAGAGGTCAAGAAAAAGAGGAAAAGAAAGAGGCAGTAAATACAGAATTATGTAAAGGTGCTTAGGAAAACAGGAGCTTGACTGTTTCTTGTAGTGTAAGTCTCTTTTGCTGTGCCCACCTATGGCAGATGAAGTGTTTGCACATGGTGGGGAACAAGAGGATGGAGAGAAAGAAAGTTTGATGTATATTTTGTGTATATGTGTATATATATATATGTATATAAGATGTATATAAGTTTGAATGCAATAGGTACCATGGCTTTATTGGATACATCCGTATCCCCATTTCCTCCACATGTGTACCCAAGTGGTTTCTGTAAGCTAGCTACGTAAGAGCCCTAGGCAGATGGAGAGGTTATACCGCAACCAGTGGCAGGACAGATAGGGAAGTTAGAATCAGGGTTGGAAGGTAAGACAGACATTGATTTTCCAACTCAAATAGTCTTAACTCATTCCAGGGATGAGGGTCAGGACAAATCCCTGATGTCCCATCTGAGAATGCCATTGGTGGTACATATGTAATTTTGTGCTCCTTTGGCCTGATGACTTGTCTGTCTTGTACAAACCTAAAAATAAGGGATTTGGGCAAGACAACCTTGAGAGCTGCTGAACGTTGTGAGCTCAGATGCCAGACTGCAGTTCAGACCCTCTGAGCTGGATCTTTGTGTAGTGGCAGTTGTGACTTGACACAAAATGTATGGACTGTGCAGGGAACATGAACTGAAATTTCATCTTAGGAGGAAAAGCACCAGTAGCCTAAGAATTGCATCGTGAATGACATAGCTAGCAGGTCCCAAATAGAATAAGAAACTGAGTTTTAGGCATGCCTCCTACATTGGCATGTCCTACTGACTACCTTTAGCACTGTAGGGCATCAGTTGCCAGCTGTCCCAATTCCGGTCCACGCTGCCTCCTTCTCTCTCTGCAATCACAGCGTGTGGGCACCAGCACTCCCAGAACTGCATGGGTCTCTTTCAGGCACTGAGTTGTTGAACATCACCACATCTGATTTGTATTGTTATAATTGTTTCTAGGAATTTTGTTGACTGAAGTTAAAGATACGAGTTAAGTTGACATTTGTAAAAAGGTTACTTGGACAGAACAAAGGAGGTTTTTTTAAACTCTCAAAAAAACCCCCTTTTAAAGATATGAATCTCTTTCCCTTTCACACCACTGAAGATATTATAACAAAGGTCCTGTTACAAGATCAGATTGCTGGAAGTGTTTTGGTTTGGAATCTGTGGGTTAAAGGGCTGATGCTCCATCTATAGTAATATACTATCTTCTAATATTAATATTAGAAGTATGTTATTGTAAGAAGAATATTAGAATAATATTAGAAGAATATTAATATTAAAAGAATATTATTGTAAATGTTTCAGCTACACTGACAGACTGAAAAGGGACAAAGCACACATCTGAACTCTGGCACTGATCCTATGTGCTATTATGTTGTCAGCCAGGCCCTATCATAATTTCAAACCTGTGCAATTATGACTTTTCCCAGCCAATGTGTTCGCACAGTTAATGGATTACCATGGGCTGGGGCAGATCCCAACAGGCAGTTTGTCATGCCCATCCTGTTTTGAGAGGGGAGGGGGACCGGGAATGTCGCTGTGTGGATGCGAACTCTGCTGTACCCAATTGGCTTCAGGGAGCTGTTTACTATTACGGACATATTCTGTGAGTCCAATTAATGGGGTCTGTGCTTAGGGCATCTTCCTGGCCTTTGCTACAGCTCAACTGTCATTTCAAGGACCAGCAAGAATCTGCTGACCTTGTTTATGTTCCATTTAATAATATTGTGTCTGATGGCCTTTAAACCCAAGTGCTTGTCTTTAAGTTTTATTGGCAATATCACAACTAAAAGGAGCAGTGTGGTCAACCTAAACAGCAGTTCCTGTGTTATATTTGCTCCAGGTCAGTGGAGTTCAGAGGAAACATTACTTCTCAAAAAATATATCATAAGAGTGGATTTCTTGCTTAGATTGGTAGTTTTGCCAGTCTACAAGATGAATAGCTTTAACCTCTTTTTTATTTTTAGTACACAGAATGTGTACTCTTAAACCACAGTTTGTAGTCACAAAGGCTTTCATCCCTTCAGACTACAGGATTTCCCTCCGCTCCATTTCAAGATCCTACAGCTTCCAGGTAGCTGTTTGATCTTAAAGCTCATTTTACTTACAGTAGGCATGCACAGTGCATGTGGTTAGCTTTCAGTGCACGGTCTTACAATACATGTTATACATTGTAGAAGAAAGCTGATTTTCATCTTATTTTTAAGCCATCTTCCTGCCACGAATGTTGTACTAATATTTGTATAGTTCAAAGGATTTTAATTAGTTTTGTATGTGCTAATAAGTTTCCAAGAGTGTATAGCATTGATGCAGAGAATTAAGAAGACTGGACATTACTTTTTTCTTCCTCTAGAAAAGCACAACATCTATTGACACCCATAACAGTAAAAACCACATTTTGAGCAGTAAGGCTGAAAAGGATAATAAAAGCAAACAACAGTGAACAAACTATTACTAGAATACCCGGAAAATTTCTGTCATCTAAACCTACTAAAATCCTTAAGTATATACAAATGAGAGAGTACTGGAAACAAAGTTAATTGTATTAATACTTAGAGAGCGCAGGTCTATTTGTAACAGAATTGACACCAATAAATTATTTATCTTTATGTTTCTCCTAAAAAATATTTTATAATATATATTTAATATAAAAATATTTTGGTATAAATATATAAAATATTAAAATTACTAGATGTGCTGAAACAATTTTTTACATGATCATTGATGAATACAAGGAAACATACAGAAATAATTTCTCTGCATTTTATTTATTTGACCTCTTTTTGTAGCAGAAGATGGCACTTTTTGTTAGATAGCACCCCAAATTAAAAAAAATGTGCAAACTTGCCTGGCTGCTGCATTACTGTAGTTCCCTTGCAAAGAGCTAATGGTCTTTTTCTTTACTATGCTCTCCCAGACTTACTTACCTTGTACTGTCAACCTGTGCTACAGGTTACAGTTTACACTGTTTATATTGCAGAAAGTCAAACATTGAATAAGTCATTTTGGGACTAGTACCCTTTGCTCTTTTGCAAAACCAGAGATCAGGCTGCACTGTACCTAGAACAAGTAAGTGGAGCAATCTGAAAGAAAGTTTGGTCATTTGCAGATGAGCTGGCTGCTCTATAGATTGTTGTAAGGCAGTGTGTTATGCAGCATCCAGCATCTGTCTGACTAGTTTGCAATCAATGCTACTTACTCTTTTGGTTATAATATATTGTAAACCAGCCTTGCAAGAGTAATTTACAAATACGACTTCAGTGATGAAACTTATTTGACAACTTAAAGTTACTGAACCCAGTAATTTATTATGATAAAAAGCTTTCATTATAAAATAAATATTAAAATACTGGAGACTTGGTACCATTGATTAGGCACTGAATCTTTCACAGATGTAAAATAATCCTGTAACTTCACAACCTTGTATTCCTAACTCAGTCATGATGATCCTAAAAAGAAATGTGATGCAAGAAAGGGATAACCATGAAAAATAACCTACATTGGTGTTTGTGGTGCCACTATCATCGCTAACAATATAGAGGTTTATATAGGAACAATCACTCACTCAATTCTAAATCTTTGAAGCACTGTCTCCATCCACATCCTATAATCCTATCATGGTGAATTTTGCAGTGATCCTCTAATCTGGGGAGTCCTGGTGTTCTTGGAAACTGCTGCCGCACCAGGAGTACTGCTCACCTCAGTGCAGGCAAAAGGGATCTCTACTCTCAACAGACTATAGGGAGCCTAATACTGATCTTTGTGAAAGCATGTTAGACTCCTGTGTGATGTCCCCAACTCCCCACTATTTTTCTTTGCTGAACTGTACAGATGCTTTTCTAAGCCAACCCTCCAAACTTGCAGAAGAAAGAGCAAGGGATATACAATAACTGGGTTTGTTAGGAGATTTTTCACTCAAGCTTTTCCTTATTGCAGCCTATGGCAAAGCAATGTTTCAAATGAGTGCATTAGAAATGGTGTGTTTCAAGAGCAAAGGGATACTTTTTGCCAAAAGTGAATGTAAGAAGTAGCCTTCTTAGCTATGAGCTCTGCTGGTGTTCTTCAAAAACCTCCCTATTTATCAGTAACAGATTTTGTACTGATGAATTAAATAAACACAAAGTGAAAAACACTGTTGACCTTTTCAATGTAGTTGATTGGACCAACATAAGGTAATAAAGTTTAGCCCCTTCAAGGTGTCAACTGTTTTTATGATGGAAGTGTTTGGTGTTTTAAATGTCTCTACAGTGAAACATGGTGCAAGCACAGGATCATGAAGATATCCTTTGTAATGAAAATATGAATGCACAGATTGCTTCATATTTCTGCAACAGAATGGGGAAATAAGAATATAATAAGCCCTTTTTGGAAGACAGGCTTTAAAAACCAAATTAACTTACCAAGCAGGCATTGTCTTGAGGAAACCTGACACATTGCTGGCTACAAGATCACCTGAGACATCTGTGAGATGCAAGTCTCCTGGCTGGTACTCGGGTGTTTGGTAACCATGTTTGTGATCATATCATTAGTGTCAGAACATGACATGCATATTTATCCTGTATTAGAGCCTTCTGCTTTGGTAATCACTTCTTTGTGAGAAACCAGGATAGAGACAGCTTGACTACTGATATGCCAATGATGGATGGAAAACCAGCCAAGCTGAAACATTCTGATATTCTGCTTCTCTGTTACTTAATATTCACTGAAATTTGAAGATCTGGGTGGATAAATAAAGGCTGGTAGCCAGACAAAGCACGACGTGGGAAAACTATTCTTGGACTGATGGCAAGAACAGGATTGACGTTCATAAAAATCATAAATCACTTCTGCTTCTTAAATGGCTGATGACTTCATGTGCTGGGGCAAACATTTGTTGACTGTGTAGCGAATATCTATATTCTCCTGTAAACTTCCTTGTTTGCATGGCAAACAGCTATTCTGCACATATTTTCCTTGGGTGAACAAACAACATGAGGCATAAATGAAGTGAAATCAGGAAATGACTTGGGTGTCCATAGCTGTGATTTTTGTTATATTCATTCACTCCACTAAAACTATTTCTTTGACCATCAGACTTACATAATTCCTGTTTCGGGAGTCCTCTGAAGTAGCACATTTGTGTGGGCCTGGTGCCAGTTACTACCTTATGTGAAAAGCTGTTTTCTCTTCTGGATGTCCTTGAGCTGTATCAGCCTGCCCTGTATGCCGCCTTCTGCTGCTACGGGCTCTGATGATTGTCTTCCAGAAGATCTTGCAGCTGTATTTAAGGCTTTATCACTACCTGCCTCATTGTCCTGCTGCAGGGCAACTCTGGTGCAGAGGGTGCATGCCTGTTATGCAGCTTTTCCCTTTCCCAAAACACACTTCAGTGTATTGGCTTAAGCTCTTGACAGTGACTCCCCTGAGGACTATGTTCATTTTTTGGGCTGCAGTCAACTCAATGAAAGAAGCAAATATTTGGGTTGTTGGAGGTACCCTAAATTGTGCCCTACACAGTCAGGCTCTCATTCATTTGTCTCATGATTTCTGTGTTCTTGGCTACTTTGCCTCAGATAGGGGGTTGAACACATCTTGATCCCACCTAATCGACTGTCTGCAGGTATGGCATGCTCTTGAGGAGTGGCAAGGGTGATTTTGAAGCTGGCTCTGAGGCAGCTAAAAAGAAATATGCTACCTCGTAGGTGAGCACTGCAGTTACTGAACTAAGCTGTAAGTGGCTGGCATTGCTTTTTCTGCCTTAAATCAGTCCTGGCCTTTGAGCTGAATCCTTGCTCTCATCCTTCCCATACTCAGAGGGTAAAGGACCTCTCTGGGGACTTGACAGATTCAAGGTGTGTATCTAGATGGGATGGTGGATCACAGATGGATGAATAAAAGATCATGACTTATTTCTTCAGGTACCTAATAATAAGAACAACTTGTGATGATGAATTGCAGAGAATTCTGTAGAACCGTATTTTGGAAAGGAAATGCTTTTGCAAGTTAGGTAGTGCCTACCTGAATATAAACAAATGATGTCAGGTACATCAGAACAGCAGTTGTCTGAAGGTCACTGTTGACTAGCATGAGACTACTGAAATACTTCTCATTCATAATCCATTCCAAGACTAAAATGCAAGACACTTAAACTGGAAAGGTAATGTACTGCCTGACAGGTCCAGTTGCCAGCAGAACATCTCTTCCTAATGAAATCTGCATTATTGGTAGCATCAGAACAATGAAACAGAAGGGGAAAAATAAATAACTTGGGCTGGAAAAACAGCATTCTGGGAGCAGAGAAATTACTAGGGACACTAAAAATTTATTTCTTACTTTAATATACATAATTTAATCACATTTTCAAAGCACTTAGAAAAGTATTTAAGTTTTGTTTTGAGTAGTTGGTGCTGACAGAATTTGAACCTTGTTTTGTCCAAACGTGGTCTACAATACCTTTTCATATATAGTCTTGAAGTATTCCTGGAAGAGATTCACTAGATAAAAGTCATTATGGAAATAACATTAGACATGAATTTCACTGCAAATTACCTAAATCAAGAACTGTGATGTAGTGAATTGAAAATGGTTTGAAAATGGTTTTTAAAAAAGTCTATAAACCACTGTAGAAAGTTGCAGAATAGAAACTTGCTGCTGTCTTAATTTCTTTTGTTCACACACACATACACATACATACATACATAGTCAATTCAGAAATCTTCTTGCACCATTAATTACCTCCTTGTAAGTAATTGGTCTCAAAAGAATTGATATTTATTTGCCACTATTAATTCTCTGTTTTTCAGATTGTCTTTCATTGGTGACGTTTTTGAAATTTAACTTCTACTGTATAATGCAGGGCAAAGAAGAACAAGGGCGAAAATAATGACACAATTAGTTCCCTGAGCTATATTCAAGGGATCTTCCAATACAGCAACTAGCAAGTATTGTTTCAAAAAAGATAAATATGGTTTCAGGGTACTCCATGCCTTCTCCACAATAAATGATAAGAGACATTGCAGTTGCCTGAAAATGCAGTGGTGAATGTCTGTCTGTTGAAGATCAGCATGTCAGCTATGAGCAATAGGAGTCTGCAAAGAGTTTGTTTCTCTGTCCTTCATCTGAAGAGGCTGCAGCAAGGTATAGTTGTTTTCCAAGTCCCTTGTAATAAAGTTCTAGAAAACTGTCCTTTGACTTAAAAATAATGTACCAGTTGAATATATAATTCAGTATAAATATAAGCAGTTTGCTAATAGCAATAATTCTGATATTCATGAATATCTAAAGGAGGGAAAATTAGATAATTTTAATTTAATTTATTCAGTAAGTCCAATTGATTTCCTGTAGAAATGGTGTAAGCAGAATGATGTTTTGAGTAAAAATTACAGTGATATACTAAAAAACACCAGATGAACCTTACAATATAACTAATGATTGAAATGCTGTTGTGTGCTGGTATGATATCAGCATTCAAGACTGGTATTTTCTGCAGAGGCAAAAGAAGAGAGAGAGGTCAGAACAAGGATGTGCTGGAACTTTGCTTGTATTGGTACTTCTAAGAGTTCATAACAAAGCTTCTGCTATCTCAGTTTGGCTCTCGGCTGTAACATTTAAAACACAAGGATGCTTTGTAATATGAGTAAAATTGTATTTTTTTACCTAGAAAGTATACTGGAAATAAAGAATAATTCAGCTTTGTATTTCAGACTTTACTGCAGAGTGGCAATGAGTTTTCTTCATAGATGATGACTTCCTCTGTCTGGTGGAATTCTTCAGAGTTTACTGAAATATTATTGAAACATCTGTTGCTGCTGGTCTCTTCTCCTAAGCAATGTCCAGTATCTCCAAAAGCTAAACCTAAAGAAGCTTGAAAGGTGCTGCAATTTGGGAACATCAGACAGTGTCAAACTGCAGACCACTGAGTGCACTCTATAAACTGAGATAGGTGGAGAAAAAAGAATTAGAGATACTAAAATGAAAATTAAATGCCTGTAACAGTATAAGGAGAGATAGTTAGATTCCCCTAAATATTATGGATTTTTGAAATGCTGAGGACTATAAAAGAGTAATCATTAGCAACTTTGCACTGAATATGCTTTAAACATTTTCTGCAATACAAAACAAAACCATCCTACATTTTTTGGTGAAAGCAATACTGGCATTGCAGGATCTTATTGCCCTCATTTGCATATGTTTTACAGATATCTTAAGGAAATTAACTACTTCAGCAAACCAACCATATCCTATAATTTCATGAAAACTGAATTTTACATCAGACAAAAACAGTCACACAGTATAAAGCATTTTGTGAAAATGATGTAAAAATGTCTTACTGTATCCTGTAATTATCCACTCATAGAAACAAGAAAAAAAGAACATTGTAAGCAAAGTATATTTGAATTTAAATTCTGTTATAAAGCAGTCATAGTTTTCATTTCATCAGCAAGGTGGCATGGTAATTAGACACCCACATACATACATTCTGATACTGCTTACAATGCCCTTTGTTTTTTAATCTCAAACCTCTTCCTCAGAGAAGAATTTATTTTCTATATTGAATTCAATAAACTCATTTACATAATGGGTATTCTTAAAACCCAATTTCGTAGCCATTCTGCAGTGTTCTATATAGTAGTAAGCTAAGACATTTTTGTCACTTAGTAAGTTCAATGGCGTTATAGTTGAGATTTCCCTGCCTATCTATAAAGCCTCCAGCTCCTGTCTGAGAGGTAAAGGTAACACAGAAGGTCTTGTGTAACCTGCAAGGATGACTCAGATTTCATAAGGCAGCTAAAATGGCATTATATATCTGTGTTGAGACAACTGAATACCACCATCCCAATAGTGCCATAGCTCATAGAAATCTGACGGTCCTTAAAGTGACTTTATGGAAATATTTAACAGCTACTTTTATCAAAATGTGAAGAGCCCTGCAGTCAGCCAGAAACTTTCTTTATCATTTAAAGCATATATTTGTCCTAAAAGTGATGGATATGAACATATCAAATCTAAAGAAGTGGTGGAATGTGGCAGAATAAGTATTTTTGAAAGATTATAATATCTAAATAGCTTTGAATTTTTTTTTTTTTTAATCTGGAGCTTTTCAAATACTAATAAAATATCTACCTTGATTTATTCTTTAAAAAATTGTATAATCCACAGTGAGGCTACCCAGCTGTGCTACCTAGAGGGATCCATCTATTTTGACATAGCAGCACTCACTAGGTGTAATGCCAATAAGTGGACAGTGAGTCCTCAACTCCCATCAGCCGCTGAACACACATGTGCGTGCACACACACAGAAGTAGTGCAGATTGCAGGAATACTCTGCTTGAGGGAATGCACATATGGTGCTAACACCCTGCTTCGCTCTAAGCTAACTGGAGTCCCAGATCGGATCTGGGATCCTGCAGGACAATGACTTTGTGTTCGTGTGCGTGATCAGGAACATTGAATGGCAGGTAAAGCAACTCAACAGGTTACAGCACTGAGCCTAAAGATGCAGTAAAAATTTGGCGGTCACAATTCCATGTGAAAAAAGCAAATCCCTATGATATGGCGGGGGGTGGTGGTGTTGGTTCATTGTGCATATCTATCATTTCACAAAACACTGCATGGTCCCTCATAAGAAGGGAATGAATATTCCTAAACCATTACACCTGAGGGAATGGCTTGGCCATAAGGTAAGAGGTAAAACATCATATAAAAAAGCACAGAACCCATCATACCTACCTTACATAGGCTTGTGAATGCTAATTGTCTACATTTTAACTAATCTGGCATACTTTTTGTGTTATTTCCTCTCTTAAGACTGTACGTCCATTAACCAACTGTCTTTTGTTTCTCGTTGCCATGTCTGCAGGTCAGTTTATGGTGAAACTGCTTTCAAAGACAGTAGGTTAATCACAAATGTTTTCAGTAGTATAAAATCTGAAGAATAATGCATAGCACAGACGTCCCTGAAGCCCACATAGTTAAATTCCCTGGTACAATAGATTCTGGTGATTGCTTTCAGGTGGCATTATGAGCATACTCACCCCTAACAAGAAGCTCCGTCTCATCTGACACGGTGTCCGCTGCGGTCTGAACCCTGCAGCCGTATCTGCCAGCGTGCATCAGGAGGATGTTCCTGATCATTAGATCTGCAGAGGATGCTTGCTGAAACAGGGATGAAGGACCAGTTTAAAATTCAGCAAATCTGTGTTCAAGGTAGTTCACGAGGGTGTTTTGTACGGTGTAAGAAAGTCATGATTGCAACTTTCATCTTACAACATTTATGTGCCCTAATACCCTCTTTTGAGGATTATCAGAACACTGCATTTATACACTTATTAATAGGGATTAAAGAAGAAGATTTCAGGTTTTTAATAACTTTGACTTTGCTTAAAGCACATGCTGCATATTTGCATGCTCAAAGATGATTCCAAACTAGCACAAAGAAATTAATTAAGGAGATGAACAGAAATATTTTGGATGCAATCCTTGTATTAAAAAAGTTCTCTTAGAAATGAAGGGCTCTTTCTTCCTCTTCCTCTTCCCTACAATGCAGTGACATTTGGAGTATGTCTTGCTACTGTAATGAAATTAAGATAACTTAAAAGATAATGTTGATTGATTTTTATTAACATAGAAGAAATTAATGTTAAATATGATTGAGGAAATATGAACAGATTCTCATTTTTCCTGTTGAAACCTGTATGTATTTAAATCTGAAACATGCCAACCCTGAATGAGTGTACACAGAGAACCAATTCAAATTTTTATTTTTTAGTATTCTAGCCAACAGTAATTGCAATGCCTGAAAGTTATAAGGAGAAAAGAGAAAATTGGAAAGTAGAACAGCCTTTTGAAAGATAAATGGCTTTTGCTAAGAATGTCTGTATTATTTCATAAATTCAAGCGATAATATTAAATTTTGCATGTGCAAAATCATTGTTATATCCAAATTTACCAGATTCAATAAATGTTGCTCCATCATATTTAGTGAGACCAAGTCCATAGATATTGTTGATTTAATAGTCAATACTCAGGGAAAGAACAGGTAAGTGCCAAAATGTCACCCTGACCACATGGCGTAGCAATTGCAGTTTACCTTGTCAATTCTGTGTCCTAAAAATGCTTGCAATTTCTTATTTAATGTAAGCACCAATAATTTTAGCAAATTTCTGTAAGTATTTTTGTTCCTTTCAAAGCATTTTTTTTCTCTTAATATCAAATGGAAATAATTTTAATGTATTAACTGTGTATAGAAAAAATGTCCTGCAAATATCTCTAAATTTCCTTATCATTGCTACTTTGTACGATATGTGAACCTAACATGTTAAGTTTTTTCAACATTAATGTAGAGTTTGCATAACATTATATAATAGTTTACATATAATTAACACTTTGGATATAATTATGTAATATATAATATACAATTATTACACTTATACAATCTATAACATATAATGCACAATTTTAATAATTACACCACCAATAATATATAATTTATATATAGAATCATAGAATCGTTTAGGCTGGAAAAGACCTTTAAGATCATCCAGTCCAATCATTAACCTACACTACCAAGTCTACTCTAAACCAATCAAGGGTAGACTAGACTAAACCATGACCCCAAGTGCCACATCTACCTGTTTTTTGAACACTTCCAGGGATGGCGACTCCACACCTTTCTGGGCAGCCTGTTCCAATGCTTGACGTTTTCAGGAAGAAATTTTTCCTAATTTCCAACCTAAACCTCCCCTGGCGCAGTTTGAGCCCATTTCCTCTTGTCCTATCGCTAACTACTTGGGAGAAGAGACCAACACCCACCTCTACTACTACCTCCTTTCAGGTAGTTGTAGAGAGCGATAAGGTCTCCCCTCAGCCTCCTCTTCTCCAGGCTAAACAACCCCAGTTCCCTCAGCTGCTCCTCATAAGGCCTGTGCTCCAGACCCTTCACCAGCTTTGTTGCCCTTCTCTGGACACGCTCCAGCACCTCAATGTCTTTCTTGTAGTGAGGGGCCCAAAACTGGACACAGTATTCCACGTGCAGCCTCACCAGTGCCGAGTACAGAGGGACAATCACCTCCCTGCTCCTGCTGGCCACACGATTCCTGATACAAGCCAGGATGCTGTTGGCCTTCTTGGCCACCTGGGCACACTGCTGGCTCATGTTCATATATGTATTATATGTAATAATATTTATAATATATTGTAGTATTATATAAACCACTGTTGTATTATTCCACTATTTGCTATTATATTATCTAGCGTTTACATAATCCTATAAATAAAAAAAATATAAAATGTTATATTATGTATAGTACCTTTTATACAATAATATATCATATGATGTAATGCAATAAATATAATAAAAATGTTATATATTATGCATTTGCTAAATTATACTCACCACATTGTATATTATATATTACATATTAATAATTGATTACTATATAGCTAATGTAATATAATATCTATTACTGTATGTTATATATTATATACCAGTGTTTATATACACCTCCTTGGTGTTTCACTTTAAGAAACTTTTATTGAGTGTAGGCATTTCCCTTCTCGGGTTTTATTTACTTTGCTAACCAAGGAAAAATTGACAGTCTTTCCTTGAATGACTTATCCCTGTGTCATAATATTCCTGTGCAGTAGTTCTAATTTGAGGCATTTGGATCCTGAATGAGTAGAATTGTACCCTCCATTCAAAATAAAGTCTTACTAGGGGTCTACATACTGATACTTCTCCAGCTGTGCTGGAAATAGGTCACTGACTTCACCTGGATTCATTTTTGCCTGTTTTTTTGGCATATACTCTCCTGTGCTCAGGTAGTTGCACTCAGTTATTTATCCTTGTCAGTCATTTGCACGTTATGAGCCCCTACTTCATAACCAGTTGTCCATATGTTGATGATCTTGTGCTTTTGAACCCTTCTTGTACGTTCCCATGTGTTATTTTCATCATCTGCTGTACTGGTAATGTGTCCAGTTTTGTACCATACAATTGTCATTTGCATACTTTTATGTCTTATGCCAAGGTCACTAAAGACAAGATGAAATAGGATTGGTTCCAAGATCCAATCTTCCATAATTCATTTTTTTCCTTCTAGGCAGAAGAATTCCTTTCCAGCACATCTTGGCACACCTTCTTCAGCCAATCTTATCTTCTTTTGCATTTTTGGAACTGAACTTGTCATAATATTGCATGCAGCACCAAGGCAAAAATCTTTATTGAAGCATATTCACGTGCAAAAAAAGAAAAGAGAGGTGGGACAACAAGGTTGCCACTGAGGCCAAAGTGAATGTGGGCATGATCTGTAGCTTAATAACCCTGTAGATCTAAGAGTGTGAAAACAGTGGTAGTGTTTTGCCTTTTGAAGTGGCCTCGTTAATGATGTTGCTGGAGGGAAGATACTCAGACCTGTCAGGCTATAATGCAATTCCTATATTCTTGCTCTGGCATATCAGAAATGAGAGCACTGGAAAAGAATATCTGAGTGCTCTGCAGCTCTAAATGCAAAAGAAGAGCATGCACTCCTACGAGGAGTCAACTTCAGAATACAAGTTTTTTAAGTTATCTAGCACAGCAGTGTTTACTAGTCATTGAAACATGGGTTCCTCAAGGTGATTAGTGATTCTTATCTGTTGGAAAGATAAGACCAGAACTAGTCCACATTTGTCCTCTCTTGAGGGTAATTTACATTTAATGTGTGTTTTGTTGTTAAGTGGGAGGAAAAGCGTAATGGATAGCAAGTGTCTGGTTTCATTGCTCAGGAGCTGTTAAAAATCTTGGCTGTCACTGTAACTTCCAGAGGGTTCATGACTGTGTGAATCCTAATATTTTTATCAGGAAAAATACATGTATTCCATCTGCACACCTGTGTAATTGGGCAGACAAGCAGCAATTGAAAGAATCATTGCTCTAAGTGGAGAGCAGTGCAGTACAATAGATCCCCATGAAACACATTTATTACAGCATAACAGGATGGGCAGCCAGCATTGCTCAGGATGTGTGTGTGGAAAGAAATTAAACTCACTGTGTTTAATACAGATGGATATATGCTCAGACATTAGATTCTTGATCATGGGAAATAACAAGACATTTTGGCTTCCATTTAGGTAAGTAGGAGCTATGTTTGACCGGGACCACTAAAAAATACCATAGTATTTGCTGTTCAGTGGTATTTATGAAGTGGTCTTTATGAATTTTACAGACCCTTCCAAGTCTTGGAAGACGGATTATTTTCTTGATCAGTTTATCCTGTAATGAGAGGTTCAAGGGCCTAGAGGGGCTGAGCTGATGTGCTGGCCTTCCAAATCTTAGGAAAATCTCTGCACCATGTCATTGCAGCTGCTGCTTAAATTTGAATGATTACAATCCAGTTTGAAAAAACTGCTAAGCAGGAATGCAGCAGAGACTGTTAAGAAAAGTATCTAAGGTCAGAAACTTTGTCTTCTGCTTTTAGTCTTCTCTCAGTGGAAAAAGATTAAATGCTTCAGCAAAAGCAGAGATATACACTCCCCTTTGGGGAAGACAAAAGCTGGGTGACATGGATGCAAACAGTGTAGAAAGATCTCTGATCTGGACTAACAAGAGTTAGAACAGCCTGGTGTATCAGCAACCATGTGCTCCCAATATTATTCAAATTCCTTTGTCTACATCTAAATTTTGACTTTATTAAGGGTACATTTTTAAAAGCTGCTTTTAATTCCACTGATTTTATACTCTTCTGTGACAGGGCATATTTTGCAATAAGTGCACTATTTCAAAGTAGCATTTTATTAGAAAAATCTATATTCCTTGGTGTTCTGAATATCATATATTACACATTTAGCCAAATATCAAAAGTATTTATATTTGTTCAGTGCAAGCTTCTACTGTGTGGAATATATTTTGTACTTTACCAAAGCTAAGACTTAAAAAACAAATAAACAAAAAAAATAGGTAGGTTTAACTTCTAATGATTTTAAGGAAAGCTAAATGTAACCTTCAAGCCCAGTATCAGCTATGGACATACTGTAATACTGAACACGCTCCTGTTCTTCATTAAGCAGCGAATAAATAATAATACAGCTATCAATGTTATCTGTCATGACTAATGGCTCTCTCTAGGAAAACAAATTATTGTATAATTCATATTATGCTCCTGAGCATCCCATTCATCAGGTTCTGGGCTGCTCCAGTGCTGAGTGCTGTGTCAATCTATTGTTATCTCTGCTCCAGCATGTTATCTGAGGTCATAGTTGTGTCTGCAATGTATCTAATTAGCTTTACCTGTAAGGTATTGCTTGAAGTAATTTTTCACAAGAATCGGTGCTACCTATACATAGCATTTGCTTTCAATGTGGAGATACTTCTCCAAACTGAAAAAGGCTCCAAGGAGCATGTAATATGCATACTTTCCTCAGTGAAAATCACCTTGTTGGGTTCATCTTTTGTACCCATTGCCCTAATGCTGGAGATTTGCAGAGGAAAAAGTCAACTTGCGGAGCACTTGAGTTGGGGAATTAATACTTCTTCAGCCATCCCACACCCCCAGAGAGAGGAAATTGTATGTGGATTTTTTTTCCTTTCTATTCATTAATCCTAAGAGGTTGTGAGTTACTTTGCAGTAAAGTAACTTTTACATATGGTTCTTCAAGTGAAGATAATTACACTGTCTTCGTGTGAGAGCCAGTTCATTATCTTGAGCCAGTTGCTAGGAAACCTCCCTGTTAATCTGTCCATTCATTTTCTGAGTTTTTATCTCTAAACCAAGGTAGTTCATTCAGTATCCAACCTTTTCTTTTGAAGGCTTTGCACAAGAACAATCTATAATCTGCTTGCATTTGAAATGGAGCTCACAGTTACACTGTAGAGCACTTTTTTAACATCTAGAAAGTCTCTTGTTTACTTCCCTCTACCTCTTCCATGGAAGAATTAAATGTTAGCTTGATTATTACACAGTTTATCACATACATTCAAGCTACAGAATAATATGTGGAAAATATATATGAAACCTAGGAACATTAAATCATTCTCTTGTCATTATATAAATCCTAGCTTTCATTTAATCTGTTTCTAATGCTGCCCATTTCCCACATTGATTGTCATACTTCCCTTCCACACTCCAACTGCAGTTCTGTGAGCGTAGCTCTGATTTATCTTGGAAAGAGGGACAAAAAGGCAAGGAAGTTCAAAATACTGGGTATTCAATAGAGATGATGTGGTGACTCACAGCTCTCAGCTTCTGCACTGCAAAGGCCTGGGGTCTAGAAAGGCTGCCTAGTATTGTACTGAGGATTCAGATTGGGAACTCAACCTGGACAACATGCAGTGAAAATTGTCTCTGCTTGGGAAGAATATGTCTGAAAAGGGTAGTGAGACTATTATAAATGATCAGAATTCAACAAAAGCTTAAATCAATGGGAAAAAAGAGTGGGCAAATGCTGACTGCCATTGCAGGAAAACTTTTATGATGAAAGCCTAAGGGGTGTTTCAGTCATTTCTTTACTATGACTACAGGGGTTTACTGAGACTTGCTGGCTGTCATCTAAATCTCTTGACAGTGAGACATGAAGATGCTTTTCTACAAAGTGGTTTCTATACAGAAGAGAATGCTTGGGAGGTACAAAAAGCTTGAAAAGTACCTAAACATTTTGTAAAGTCATATTTTGTATAAACTGAGAACGATAAAACAATAGTCTGTAATTAAATGGGACTGAGATTTGACCCTCAACAAGAATGACCTGGGTTGTTAATGTTATCTTATTCAGCTTAAATGATTTTTTAAAATATAAGCATGTTTTTACAAGTAGCACACAAGTTAGGTGAATTCCTGACCCATACATTATTTGATTTGGCACAATAGCCTTTACTAATGAAATTCAGTCAGATTAAATTGACAAATTAATTCACAGTTGAATTTTGATTGTTTGACATATTTGATTAGCAATGAAGTTTATTTTTGGTGAATTTATCTGAAACAAACTAATGCTCTTACAGAATAACCTCATGGCAATGTTAGCTTTGTATGTACCATCAACAGTAAGTGAAAAAGAGCAATACAATAAAGTTCTTTTAAATGATGCTGACAATTTGTATGTGCATTATGATGGATTGTTGGCTTCAAGCCAACTTCTGTTCATAATACATTTAGCACAATTAAGTACCATTTCATGCAAATTCTCAGGTTTGAACACATCAACCACTTGCCTGTTTACTGCTTATGATGTTTACAAATTGCAAATATTTAGTCTGTTAAAAAGCAGCAGTTTTCTCTGTTGATACAGTGATAATGAAAAATTATATTCTGGGTTCTGTCTTTTAATCATATAAGCACATTTGGAACAAAGAAGATGAAATTATTGTTATTGGTTTTGTTGTGATTAATGGTATGTGGTAGTATAATAATGGTAGTACAGTAGTATCCAGGCTGATGCAGGTTGACTGAGGGATACCTGATAATACACGAGTTGCATTTTCCCCATCTATAAGAAGTGAAAAAGATGGTTTTCAAGGTTTTCAGGTTTGTGGATCCATAAGAATTATCCAGGATAGGTGTGGACCCTTCCAGTGACGGTATTTTTGAGCAGTTTGCATAGAGAAAGCAAGAATAATGAAAAGAGTTGTTTTGGGTGAGAACTGGTGGTTGGGAGCAGATGCCAGAGAGCATTAGGGTGTTGGGAGTGGATAGGGAGGACTTTAAAGTGTAGCCTGAATTGCTGCAAATGAGTTTGGTTCATTTTATTGAGAGAAGGCAGAGGAAGAGATGAAGTTAAATGAGTATCAGATGTTAGGTAGCATGCCATGTACTGGGGTAGTTTTGTGAAATCTAAGAATTAAAGAAAACATAGAAAAAGTATTGAAAATGAGAAGGAATAAGAAAAAAGATGGGATAGGAAGTGGCAAGCTTCAGGATAAAGAGGCCCACTACACTCATGTTGTTAAATTCATGTTCTGTATCTGAGTTGTTATTACCAGGAGAAAAAAGGAAGAAAAGACCTAATAATATGGAGTACCTGTGCTCCTGTTTAAAGATGCAGAAAAAGGGAAAAAGAGAGCATGGAGCTACACATATGATTTGAGTGGAAGGGTGGTGATAGCGATGGATGAAGATGACTGAAATGAAAGCAAAACCCATCTGGGACAAGTGCGGCATTTTGAGAAGACATCAAAATAGGAAGCATGAAGAGCAGACACATGATTGAGATTTCATTAGTGTGCTGCATGAAGAATGTCATGACAGGCTTACGTAAATAGAGATTTATTAGCAGGGTCCATAGATGATGGCACACATCAACTCGAGCAAAGAAAACTACCTAGGTGAGAAAAAAAAAGACAATGAGGAGAGAGCGAGAAAGGGAAAATGGAAAACTTTTCCTGGTGGCCAGCCAGAAAGAGTATTGTCCTCTTGAGGCTCTCTCCAGTGCAGCAGGTGGCAATGAGGAAGGTGATGATGAGGAGTATTTTTTGCCTTTTTTTTTCCCTAGTGCTGTAACCTTTTCTTTGGGACCTACTCAAACTTCCTATATGTTAATGTTGATTGGAATATGTTAATTAAGAGCATTTGTTGCATAGTGATTGATTGTTAAGCTTCTGAGCATGTATATAGTTGGATAATATTTATTAAGTATTTACATGACCATTATCTGCTTTGCTGCACACTGTGGTCTGGTTTACAAAACAAGAGACAAAGGAAGGGGGCAGGAAGGAGGGGTGAGTTTCAGACCAGCGGGAGCTTCTTCCCATGAGACTCCACTATAACAACATGATTGGGGTTTGCACGTGCAAGGCCATGAGAACAAAACCAGGAGATCCGCAGTGTAAGAACTGCAAGGGAGAAATAGTGCCAGGAAGGCTCTGGAAAATACTGCCACAACAGCTTGGGAGAGCTGCAAGTGGAAAATAGCAGAGCTGTAAACAGAAGGCCTTAACGTTAGGAACGCTGATATTGATCAGGTGTTCAAACAGTTGGCTGTGCTGTTACAACCCAGATTAACACTGTGCCATGCAGTTAAATGATCCATTAGCTGCAAGAAAAGAGGGGAAAGAATGGACTGTCATGAAATATCTTTTATTTACCCCAATATTTTTCTCTTTAGAATGTTTCTTGTAAACAAGGGAAGGTACAAAATACCTTAATAGAATAAACCAGTGTAAAAATTATCTGACTGTATTTCATGACTTTTTTATTACAATCATTTTTTTATAGTAATTGGTATTCAGCAATGTTAAGAGACTCACATTTTCCAAAACGCTCAGTTATCTCCCGTCTCCAAAGTAAAATTAAATAGAAGAGATGTTACTGATCATCTCTCTCCCTTACTCTCTATTCATAGCCAAAGGCACAAGCACTTGGGCACACCAGTTTACATACTTGTTTGATTCTAGGAAATGTTTGGAGTGTTCCATTCTAATGCAGCATGCAGGTATGTCTATAACTTCAATCACTTCACTGGGACTGTTTATATCCTGGAAGCAGCACATGGTAAAGTGCATTATTAGACTGTGTTCTTCATTGTGTTCAGATTTTGGTTTGTAGTTACCAGTTATAAAACACACATTTCAAAGTTTTTTGACTAGAAATCCTTATTCCATTTTGTACCCTCCCTGGTTTACATGAAATTTGTGTTACCAAAAGACAAGATAAATTTTTTATTTTGAAACTGCTTCTGATCACTCCAGTATTTAACTGCTGTAGCATGACAAATGGGCAAAACCTGGTAATGAGCATAGGGCTGAAATATCTGGAGATTTGAGTTGACAGTAATGGCTGTGTTCAGCCTCTTCTATCAGCAGGAAAGTATTGTGACAAACAGTGAAACAAATTGATAGCAATGAGGTTGATATAGCAGCATTACCCTGAACAGAAATTCTCTCTGCATAGAGCACGTATCTTCTACGAGACTTTTGACAACTATTGCTGTTTTCCTCAGTGTGGGAAGGAGGGAGGGTGTTAAATAAAAGCCCTATTTAATTAGCCTTGTTTGGTTTTATGTCCAATAAAGAGGAAAGACATTATTATTAACAGCCTGCTGTTTTAATTGATTCCATGTAGTGTAGAACCTTGTGCTGCCTATTTAGAAAATGCTTAGGAAATTTTAATCTTAACTTCTAAAATATGATTAAAACACTACAACAAACTAAGGAGAGACTTGAAAATGTAAGGAAAGGTGCAAAGTTATCCTCTCTCACAGGTTCTAGGTTATCAGATTGAAGTCTCCAGTGCTAGACAGTAGTTAATATATTGGTCCGGCCTGTATCTACTGGCCTTTTTTAAGTGAAACAGTAGATTTCAATTCACTTCCATGTGAACAAATGACCACTGTAAAATATAACATGACAAGTTGTGCTTATTGCTTCCCTTGGTGGCAGTTTCGGTTAAGATCAAAGACCAAGAAGATATTGAGACTAAATCACTTTCCTGAGTGTGAAAGGTTCTCATGCAGGTCAAGGTGAGGGACACTAAGAGCTATGCTGCTGCTTACCAGTCTGTGGATAACCACAATAAATCATTTTGCTTGGCTGCCATAAAAACAGTATTGGCTTTTAAACACAGAGTTGGAATGATGATAGCTGGATGAAAATCTACTTACAATATCAGATGTCTTTAGCTAGAAAAGGGATACCTCCACGACAAAAATAAGGTCAGTGGAGATCTTAGAAAAGAAAATTCTGAATATATTTTGAACAGGACTTCTGGATGTGGCACAAAGGACAGAAAATCAAAATTACCCTAATAAAAGCAAGCAGGTCTATATTTTCCATGCTCAAGTGCTCACTGGTGTTGCTAGAAGGAAACCTCGGCAATTCAGGCTTCCATGCAGAATTGTTTCTATTGATTACACAGATTACCTGTCACAGACCCTAAAACATTATTGAATCCTTTGGTAGACAAAGTAAGACTTTTCTAAAGTCAAAGGATTCTGGGTATAGGTAACCCTTTGTATTATTGTTCTGCTACCAAGTGTACTGTGGAGTTATGCATACACAACTTTTGGGGTGTTTTCCTTTCCTAGAGTGCAGTCTGCACCTGTCACTCTAGTGGATTTTGGTCTCTTTTCCATAATATTCCCTTCATGCACAGCTTTGTTCGACTTGACATCCTTACCACACTTACTCTCTTGCCAGGCAACTCCCTGAAGTAGCTAAATTGCTACTAAAGGTACTAAATCCTTGATGGCTCAGTAAATAACAGCAAAACCACCTTCAATTTGTATAGAAATTAGTTCTCAGTATGAAAAATGACAACACTTATTTTTTTGGTACAAAAGCTACAGATATAATTTAAAAACAAGCAAAGCAATATGTATTATTAAGCAAAGCTTTTCCTTTTAATTGTAATTGCTAGGGAGCATGCAATTTTAGCAAGTGGAAATTTATCTACAGCCCAAATAAATGTTACTTTGGTGATAGCTTTTATAACACTGCATTAAGCATCAGAATGTTCATCATACTTAACACCTGGGTCTGTCACAGTGAAAGTATGAGCAATGCAACCAGTGGTGAGAGGTTGACAATGGTTTTGTTATTAACAAAACCCATTCAAATAATGTTCAATTTGTCAGGCTTTCAAACAAATAAACAAAATGCAAACAAACCCGAACATGTTTTTATCTGATGAAGTATCAGTGTGTGCAGAACAAAATGGATGTATAATTCTATAACTTCATGCACACAAAGGACATTACTCTTCTTAAATGCACTGCATTAAAAAGCATTTTGTTCAGGATCAACTCATGCAATTTTAAAAAAAAAATCTCATTCAGAAATGCAAAATAAGGGATATAGATGGAATTCTATCAGATTTCAAGTTTTCTTCAAGTTCCTTTTTTTTGCATTCTTGAACCTGTGTCTTTATCACATTGTGTATCACTCCTTTGAAAGTGGATAGGTTAAAGGAGATTACATGATAGGAATAACAGAAGAGTTTTATTTTATCTTGTTTTTCCCTGGTACCTGGTCATGCTTTAGGATTTAATGAAGTAAAGAAATACATTTTCATCCTTGTGATTAAATTCACGTGCTCCTGTGGTTAACAGAAATGATAATGAGATACAATTGACAACATTCCACAAATTAGTAAGTATGGGAATTACAGAGTTTTTGTGTCAAAACACAAAAAAATTGCTGTAGTACCACAATTGCTATTTTCTAGTTTTGCATCTCTCAACCGATTCATCTTCATTTCGGGACAATGCAAAAATCAAGATATGCCTTTTGGTGAATGGAGATCTACATATATTTTAACTAGTACTTTCAAAGAGGGAGAAGGTTGTGTCATATTCTGTTTCCAACAGCATTCAGAAAATTTTAGTGAGGATTGTCCTAACAGGGTAAAGTTTTGGTATATCTGTTCTGAAAAGAAGTGTTCTCCACTGCCATCCTGCCTGTAACGTGTATAGGTATTCTCAGCCCTCTTCCAGTTGAGCCAAGCCTACCTTTCCATCCTGTCTTTAGAGTGAAAACCAGAAAAGAAATGTCTTGACATTTAAATGAGTTAGGAACAAGTAAATGAAGCATGGCCTCACCATCTCTTGTGTGAGCAATCTTGTGAAGGCAAATGGAACTAGTCCAGTCTAACGATATCAGGGTCTGACACTTCATTTTGGTATTTCTTTAGAGTTGCATAGTATTTCAACACTGGTTTAACAGTGACAAGGTAGGATCTGATTTTGTAGTATTTTTCAAAATACGCAATGTCTTCTTTTCAGCCTGATTTTATTTTCTGATTAGCTGAAGTTTGCTGTTTGTACAAAAGTATGTTTTAGGAAAAGAAAATCGCTTGCATGCCCCTGAAAAGAAAGATGCCAGATTTTTACTTGATAAACAACTTTTTTTTTTAATCGACTAAGTCATTTAGACATTGAGCATTGACTCCATTATGAGTGATTAATACTATTTTCTCTTAATAAAGTAGCAGTGACTCTGTAGCAACACAGTGAGAAGGAAGTAATAAACTCATACTGAAATAGCTAGTTAAATCTACTAGGTTTTGGCAAAATCTTAGCCATGTGATAACAATAAAGGAATCAGTAATTTCAGTGATTTTTGTATGAATATTTTTCTGAAAATAGTCCCAGTATGTCATCTACCAGCTTCTCACTTTGAATGAGCCTTACTTCTACCAGTTTGAGGGCTTTTTCTGGTAAAAATTAAATTAATGAAGATTTCTTGTTGAAAGATCTACAAAATCTTGTTTTTGTTAAATAAAAATACATTAAATTAGTTTTACTTTGATAGGAGAAATTACTTTGGAAATTTCCTACCCTGAGGATTTTTCCCAGTGCTTAAACATTCCCTTCAGCACAGAAGATTCTGAAACACACTGAAGGAACCATGTAACACAGTTTAGATTTCAAATTTTTGGAAATGACTTGAAGTTAAATTGTAATCATAGCATGTTTTCTTGAATCAAAGTTAAAAACCTCAAAGTTAAAGAAAAAAAAAGAATGATAGATTTCCTTCCTATATATTTAGTGCTGGATTTTGAGTACTGGACTTCCTCAGATGAAGATAAATATGTTAAGAACCTTCACGCTAAGATATACGTTGCTGATGTTTTTCAATTAAAAATCTTACTGAAATAAAACCAAATTTTGAAAAAAAAAAACCCCATAGTGAATATAGTATGCCTTTCATAAAGGCAAGCAGAAGAATAAATTGATTGCAGCTGACAAGATTTTTAATGCAAAGTTAACTTCGAAATATTGTACTCAAATTAGATACATTAACTTTTAAAATTTCCTGACCTTTGTGAGCTTCATTTTTCTCTGTTAACATAGCATGGACATCTGATTTACATTTCATTAGCGGGAAGATTGAGTTAAATGACTGTAGATTCTATTTCCAAACTTGTTCACATTAAGACATTTCTTTCTATTAAGAAAAGTTCAAACCATTTTAGATGGGACAGGTTTGAACTACTTTATCATACTGTTTGATCATATGAAATTGTTTTTGAATCATAGAATCATAGAATCATAGAATGCTTTGGGTTGGAAGGGACCTTTAGAGGTCACCTAGCCCAACCCCCCTGCAGTGAGCAGGGACAGCTTTAACCAGATCAGGTTGCTCAGAGCCCCATCCAACCTCACCTTGAATGTTGCCAGGGATGGGGCCTCCACTGCCTCTCTGGGCAACCTGTTCCAGTGCCTCACCACCCTCATTATGAAAACTTTCTTTCTTACGTCTAGTCTAAATCTATTCTTCTTTAGTTTAAATCCATTATTCCTTGTTCTGTCACAACAGGCCTTGCTAAAATGATTCTCCCCATCTTTCCTGTAGGCCCCCTTTAAGTACTGGAAGGTCGCAATAAGGTCTCCTCGCAGCCTTCTCTTCTCTAGGCTGGACAACCCCAACTCTCTTAGCCTGGCTTCACAGGAGAGGTGCTCCAGCCCTTGGATCATTTTGGTGGCTGTCTTCTGGACCCGCTCCAACAGGTCCATGTCCTTCTTGTGCTGAGGGCCCCAGAGCTGGACGCAGCACTGCAGGTGGGGTCTCACCAGAGCAGAGTAGAGGGGCAGAATCACCTCCCTTGACCTGCTGGCCACGCTGCTTTTGATGCAGCCCAGAATACGGTTGGCTTTCTGGGCTGCAAGCGTACCTTGTTGGTTCATGTACAGCTTCTCATCCAGCAGTACCCCCAAGTCCTTCTCTGCAGGGCTGCTCTCAATCCCTTCATCCCCCAGCCTGTATTGATATCGGGGGTTGCCCCATCCCAGATGCAGGACCTTGCCCTTGGCCTTGTTGAACCTCATGAGGTTCACAGAGGCCCACCTCTTCAGCTTGTCCAGGTCCCTTTGGATGACATCTCATCCTCCTGGCATGTCAACAGCACCACTCAGCTTGGTGTCAAGGGGTAATATTTGAAATCAGTATGCATAATTTTTCCATATGATTCTTATTGACCTAAGTAATGGTTGCACAGCTCATGTGGGGGAGTTGGAAAATAAAGTATACTCCTTGCTATTCAGATATTAAAATATATGCAAGGAAGTAAAAGTATTGTGAGGTGAGGACATACCAACAGCCATGCTATCTGTAAGAAAGACATCAATGCTTACAGCAGCATCCTTTCTATATTAAAATCAGCAGAAGAATGTAAGGAGAATTTGATTCAAACTGCTTTCTGTTCCCTCACAAAGATCATCAGATGCCTCACCAATAATAGGATGTATAAGTTTACATTTAATATCTTCTTGATTAAAACTACTTGAAGTAATTCTAGTGACCTGCAATTTGCACCTCCTCTAGCTAAAATTTCTTTCCAACACTAGTGAAACCAGTTATCTTTCAATTTGGTCAGAATTTGGTAAATGGGAGACATGTAAAAGCATGCAAGTTTCTATCAGTTCGCAGCACACAGATGACAGACTCATGGTCACTTACCGCCTTGATGCTTTCAAAGTGTCCACCTTCTTTTTCAAAGTCAATTGGCTGCCCATTGAGAGTCCAATAGAAAGTGACATCTAGTGTGCTGTCATGAAGGGCTTTGCAACTGAGGACAATGCTTTCTCCAACCGTTAACTCTATCTTCTTGGGAGTCAGCTCTATTCTTGTAGGTTCTTGAAATATAGGAGGATTAGGTACATTTAGATGGAAGTCTCGTTATAGTGAAAGGCCGAAATAATATGATTGAGTTCTGCTTAGTCTACTCAGAGCTTGCATTTACAGTTCGTTTCAAATACATAGAAACAAATATTTAAATATATTCATAATGCACACTAAGACATGACAGTGGTGAACAGGAGGTTCAGCCAGTTTCGTGGAAGCAATAAGGCAGGATCCTAAGCAACAATCTGTAGGACTGCTGAGATGGATTAATTATTTAATTTTATTAGTCTCATAAAAAGCTATTAATTTCTTTTAAGGCTACAGCACCTGGAATCTTGTGATTGCATGAAAATCTCAGTTTTGCCACTTAAAGTAAAAAAGGATATTTCCAGGCATACTAAATATAGGAAGAACCTTAAGAAATGATGTAAAAAGACTTGAACATCTAAAACCAAAACCCATGATTACATAAGAATTCAGCTGAAAAGTGGCAAAAATGTGGTTTAGAAATTAATTGCAACTCAGTGATTTGATTATTGTTACTGTTCTAAGGAACTATCCTTAGATTTTATATTGATACAATTATTACTTTAATCCCAAGCTTTGTTCCCATGCAGAAAAAGATAAGGGTAAGTGAGTCCCAAAGCTAAAATATGTTAAAAGCGATCTTGACTCTTTTACTTATAGAATTAGTTATAATCTGAGTGATTTAATATATATACTAATTCTTCTGACATACATCTATGATATAACAGCTGGAGTATGAAATCTGATGCAAGAATACGACGTTTGACCAGATGGAGATTGGCTCCCTTAGCTTGTTGGACATGCTTTTTTGTTTTGCCTGTACAATGCTTTTGTATGGTTGGTGGGGGATTCTAAGCAATAATGAAATATTATTAAAGAGAAATCATCATTATCATCAAAGTATCTTTTCATACCTTTAACAGATACTGATGCAATGATTTCTGCAGATCCAAATACATTTACACCTTGGCATAAATATCGTCCTTCATCAGACTTGGAAGCATTCAAGATTCTCAGACTCCCATGTGGAAGAACAGTTATCCTGAAAAGGATAAATACAAAAATATATAAATATATCTCTCATACTAGCAGCCAGATTCCATGATGATATCTTTTAGAGTTAATAAATAGGATTAAGGATTGCTGCCTCTATAGCAAGGGATGATGAAGATGATAATTGAATTCTTTTCTGTTTCAAAAAGGTTGTAATAAACCCATTTTACTCCTTCTCCTTCCTTAATTCAAAAAGTTTCAGGGAGGCATCAGTGGATTAGTATCCTTTGACACTTATCAGTGGTGAATTTTAATGAACATTTTGTAAAATGTAAAAAAGGTGATTCTTCATAATTTGTCTTTAAAGCTTCACTGCTATATTATTGTCAAATCACCTTTCAATATCAAGTACAGGCTATTCCATTTAGGAAAAAAATGACCTTAAAAATCAAACTTGAAAAGAATAGGAGGCAAAATGTAAAAGAAGACTAGAAAACACACAAAATTAATTGTATCTGGTCAAAATATGATTTATGGCATCACTACACAGTGTAGCATAGGGACTTAAGTAATCTCTGTTTTTTTGTAGCTGAGCTTTTATTTTTTTCCTTGAGTCTTGTATGATTGCAGCTCCACTACATCTCTAGGTAAGTAACCCCACTGAAGCACACTCATGAGAAATGTTGTTCAACCATTTATATTTAGGTGTTTCAAATTTTGGCTTTGCTTACACAGTATTAGTCATAGAATCATAGTAGAATCATAGAATGCTTTGGGTTGGAAGGGACCTTGAGAGATCATCTAGCCCAACCCCCCATAAAGTCCATGAAGCTACATAGAGGTGAAAATTAACACATTTTTGCTGTTCTAAAATGACAAAGCCCCTGAATTTATTATATGTTAAAGCTGCAGCCCTGGAAGAGCAGTAAATAATCATTGTTCCTTTCCTGACAGAGAACAACTACAAACCTATATGGAATGCAGCAACTCTTGCATGGCATTTAAGCCAAGCCCTGTTTGCAGATGTTGTATATCCTTTCCCAGGTTGGGCAGTGGTTATGGCTCTCTCAAAGGACATGGGAGATGTATCTTGGAAGCCCTCTGGCAGGCATGGACACTGAAAGCAGATAACCCTCAGCAAGTGCTTTCAGGTATTACATAGAAGTGGAGGAGGAGATGAAGGAGTGCTTCCTTCTCCTGTATTTTGAAAGTAAGGTAAGACCTCTCTCTGTGTTGGAGAAAAAGACTAAGTAAGTATGTGGGTGGCTGTTCCCCAGCAATGGTTGGATTTTTAGATATATCTCTCCACAGAGGACTTTCTATCTGTTAATGTAGTGACTAACACTCCTTCTGCTAGGAGTCCGCTACTGAGGCTATGATCAGAAATCATGGAGGGTGCAATGTTGTGGTTTACTCTTGAGAAGTATTTAACCAGGAGTAAGGTGCTTTGGTCATTCTGATTAACAGGTCTGGGTTCGTCTCTTCAGCAGCCAAAGAAGGGAAGGAATTCCCTTTCTAGGCTGGACATGTTAAAATGCAAAGCTGAGTTACCTTTGATTTAAACTAGGAGTGATTTACCAAAGGTTTAAGATTCAATAATGTGCTCAAACTAAATCACTAATATGAGACTGCATATATATATATATTTTTTTTTCCCCCTAGGAAAAAGAATAATACTCCCTATTCTCTGACTCCGTGAAAAATGGTGTTTTATTATCTGAGGTTTATAAACATTGTGGTGGAGAAAAGAGAATTTCATTCCCGTGAAAAATGTACTTCTGTTCACTTCAGATGTGAAACCACTCACTGCTCTTAGCAGAGAGACAGAAGAAAATAATAGCTGTAAAAGTGAATGGAGCAGAGGAAGGACATGTCAACTCTTAAATTCCCTAGTGCATCTGATGATGTAGCTCCCATCTTGCTCTAAAAAAATATGTAGCAGTATTTGAGTCACATTATTTGTCTAAAGGTGATTTTATAGAAAACATAATTATATTAAGCAAATGCCTCTGTATCACAGTTTTGAGGTTTTGGGGTTTTTTTTCCAACAAATAAGAAGGCCTGAAATTTTGTTGTAATGTGTCATACCTTTGAAGAAACAATCTGCTTTAGGAACTGACAGGGATGTAAGCTTCCTTCCTTTCCTCTTGGTGTAAGTTTTGTTTTCCTATCAAGATGCTCTGTGATCAATGCTCTGAGGACATCGTGTCATTAATATGACAATCGCCTTTGCAGGACAGTAATAATTTCCATCAATATACTGTCAGCATCAGACAAATAAAAGGACACTCCTACAGTGCTTACAAATTATAAAAGCTTATATGCAGCATAAGTCCTGATATAAAACTGTTTTTCATTCTGAGCTCGGAGGAAAAGAAATTTAGATGCATATTGAAGATTATCTAATGAATCTTATACATATTATCAGCTACATTTATATTTAGCTAAAAGCCCTTGCTATCCATGAGGAAGAGTAATCACTCAATCAGAGGAACTGCAAACACACTTGCTGGTGAATTTTTTGGCTCAGAAATTAATACTTTCCTTAAAATGCCTAGCATTCATCTGTTCTCCCTTTTTTTGTGTTTGGGAAAAGAGCCAGAGGCTGGTTATGATGGAAACTGAAATGCTTTATTTATTCACATAACACTTGCTGCACACAGCAGGAACATAGATTCGCCTCCTTCCCTGCCAATATCTCTCAGTCACAGAGAGACCACCTGTGTAGTATGTCTACATATTTTAATAAGAAAATGCCATAGCAAAAGGTTTTTTAGCTACATAAATAAAAGGGAAGGAAAGAGAGAAGAAATGGTGTTGGGCTAGAATTAAGGATAATTCAGGAAAAAAAATCTAAATTATTAATTTATTAGAAACTAAGGGAAAGCTGATGATAGATGAAAAGATAAAGAAAGGATTTGTGAGAGCTCAAGGTGATAGTTTGGAGATTATTATATTTAACTATAAGAAAAATACATTGTAATCACATAAAGGAGATAGATGTTGTCCATCCAAGGACTCTGAAAAAAATTGCATGAGCTTAGTGTCTCTGTAGAAAAGAGTTTTCATCTGTCTAACAACATGGAGAAAGAGAGATGAGCAATGTCTCGGAGTCAATAAGCATGTTGGCTTAAGATTAATAGCAACAAAGATTTTAGCAGGAATTATTAGGAAAGAATAATCAAGATACGATAACAAATGGACATGAGATGAAATTCAACATGATTTAACTGAAGTACACTGAAAGAGACTTAATTGTTATAATATTTAATAAGAAGAAATATTTTGTAGAGAAAATAAATGCAGATTTGATCTTCTACAGGTTTCAAGCATGATTTTCATGCTGAAATTCACATGACTGGTTAAACAGGTTTAATACAGAAATCTAAGATTATTAAGAAACTGGTTGAACAGAAGAGAAAACAATTTTTTTGAAAGAGAAATTGTTCTTTGTACTATTATCTTATTTTTCATAATTACCCGGATACAAAAAGAAGGATGCTAGAAATTTGATGAAATAAACAGTTCATTGACACAGCAAGATCAGCATATCAAACAGGAGGGCTTTGATGACTCTGAGCACCAGACTCATAGAAAAGTAGTGAATGTGAATTTCACCCTCAAGTCTTGATGTTGTTCCCCAGGTGTAAGTGCCTGTTATGACCTGACATCATTTGAGGGACAAAATCCCAGCTGCTGTTCACATCAAGAGCATGACTTGGAAATTGATTTCCCCATTGTCCCCACTTGCTGTGGCTTTGGTTTGTAAAATAATGCAGTCTGAGCACATGAACTCCAGCTGATACTAAACTGGGAGGGATGCTTGAGGAGTGCATTGCTTTTTAGCTACAAATATGCATCCAGTCTGTGGAATGGGACTAGAATTATTCCAAAGAGAAACTCAGACTTAGGCAGTGTGGACAGTGTCAACTTTTTGCTGTTCCTATTGATCCATACTACCTGTTTATATAGAAATAGCCATAAGGTATCCAAGACACCTGCACAGGGCTGACAAAAGTGACACAAGACCTAAGAGAGGACTTAACTGCTTACAGCCCACAGAGGTTTACAGCAGGTATAAGTGTGTCTTTTTGAAGTCTAGATGTGAGCCGGGATGACATTGCAGGACTCTCAAAAATCAGCAGGAGTTTGTGTGTGGGTAGCTGACTCAAGACCATAGTGTAATGTTAGAGACAGTCTAAAGAATTAAAGGATATAAAGTCTGCTACTGACGGTGGTGGTGAGCATCAAGCATGATGCTGGTCTTTGAACTTCGACACCCACTCTCTCAGAAATCAATTAACCACAAGCTTCACTGCATACTGTATGCCTATGAAGCTAAAAATATCCCAAACATTAATAACGAAAAGAGCTAAATTGAAATGGAATGTGAATTTCAAAGTTCATCTGATATCTGTGTGAATTATATTTTTCCACTATGATTTTATCTGAAATAGTGCAGCTGTTGGATTCACAGCTTGCAATTCCTTTGGTTTTCTTGTCTAGAATATCAGCAAGTTTAGAAATACATGTTAGTAACATTCCTACAATGTTAATTTTGCTAATGACAGTATAACCCAGTAAACTAGGATGAGAATTGTTAAAAAACATAGAAGCATGAATCAGAGTGTAAATTTTCTTCCATAAGGCTTCAGGATTGGACTTAGATTGACATTGGAAGACTGCAAAATACTCAGTAATTATAGTTTTCAGACAATATTTCCAAATGATTATTTTCACTGTAAAAATATTTGTGATCTATTCAAAGCTATTGTTCAGCAGTAACAATTAAGATTGGAAACATTCTTATTACATTTGTTTAAACAAAAACGCATTAGCTTACACAGATCAGTCATTTCATCCATTTTGTTCTTCTTTTACGAATGAAGTATGTACCAGGGAGAGTAAGATCCCTGATAAAGAATGTGCCATTTTATCTGGAAGGATGAAAGTTCATACTGGTTGCATATGGGATGTTGATGTGAACAGAAAGGTGTTCTTTGAGACCAAGTGTCTGCTGAAATGATGGAGGGAAATTAGGCTCATAGGAAATGCTGGATCTTTGCTTATAGCTGATATTTCAAAATCCTTTATTTGGCAGTCAGAAATGCCTTCTCTTAATGAGTGTTGACTGACAGAGTGGTAAGGAAATGTGCTGATGGAGATGAACAGGGTGGAAGGTCCCCACAAATGTGAATCACAAAATTCAGGTTCCTTTAGGCTTCATGCTGTTTAGAGAAGAGGACTGAGTAAAATATGATATCTAAGAGTTGTTATTATGGGGAGTTTGGCAGGAGTTTAAAGAAGTATCCTTTATTTTACGGTATTTTGATTAAAAAGTAGTAAGCTTTTTCCTTCCTGCTGTTTTATGCACAGAAAACTTGTGAAAGTGACTGTAATCTTAGGCCTTATTTTGAGAGGAAGGACAAAGAAGTAGGAAATACAGTCATCATTCTTTTGGTATAAAAAAGGGAGGTCTATTTTGCCTGCCATATTGTTGTGATTATTTTCCCTTTGACTAATTCTTAAGGATAAATGAAATGTATTAGTAGTCTGGATACTTTTACTGATCCACTGTCTTACAGACAAAATACTAATTCCTTAATATCTGGTGTCACCCACCATGGAAGTTCTCAGATATTATTTACGGACAGTAAAGGACATACAGGTTTAGATAGTGGAAATTCTCAGCTCTTTTTATCACCAGGGACAGTTTTACCTTGACCTACCAGGGCCAGGATGTGCGTTTGTTCTTCCTATCACATGTAAAATCAGTGAGCAGAGACTTCCATCAAGATTAAGATAATGAGAAGGGGAAACTCTAATTTTCATTCTGTTGCATCATTCATAACAGATTCTCACAAACAAATGTCTTGATGGTGTGGCTAGAAATTGTTTAAAAATTCTGCAATGGACCCTGGAGTCTGGATGTTGAAGGGGCTGAGCAGTTGAGGCAGCAAAAGTTACAATTGCTACACAACCTTCAGGATTTTACTGAGGACTTGTAGCTTAGACAGTGACACAGTGTCTGGATCTTAATAGAAATGAATGCCACACAGCTTACACCTGGAGCTTTATATTCTTTAAATAACAATTACAGAGCATGAAAAAATAGAAGTCAATTGTGTGGCCATTTTTGGTAGGGAGGAAGAATTAGCAATGAGTAGCTTGATTAGTCTGTACGCACTTTTACATTTCTCTGTTTTCAATTAATTTTTTTTGTATTGTATTTTGACTTTATGTTTCATACTGAAGTTGATTTTTACAGGACTTTAGAAAAATAATCACAGCAATCAGGGAAGCATTATAGTTAGTTAAAAGCTTTGTTAACTTTAACACCTAGTAACTGGGTAAAAGTGTAAGTTACTGAAGTGGTTAGAAAATTTTCCCCTGCATTTCTCATTGGCGTCTAAAACCGGGACTATGAAATTGGTTTGTGTGCATGTTGGAAATGAGATCTTTAAAGATGCAAAAGGAGAGAAGCTGCACAGGCTCATTTAGCCTGTGGCCCCTCACAGTGTTCTGATCTGAGCAATCTGTCATTTCACATTAGCTTGGGTATGGAATCTGTCAGTATCCTTTAATGTAGATTACAAGGAATCGGGACAAGTATTTGTAAATAGTTGAAACCTTTATTTCTCCTTGAATGGCTGTGGGCTCTTTCATTTCCCCTTGCTTTCTCTTGCTCCTTCATAATAGATGTACAAGCCTCTAACTCTCATAGAAAATGGATATGAGTTATTGCTCCAATAAAACCACTTAAGTAAGCAGAATGCCATCTACTTCATATACATTTTTTATGTTAACACCCTAGATAGATTCTTTTTATTTAAATATTGTTGACCTAATTAGAAACAAGACTATGTTTGGCCCAGTCCCTTGGCAAAACACAAAATTATTTGGATTTTCTTCACTTTTTATAACGGTGCAATTCCTGTGTGTGGTGTCTTAGGTCATTGGAATATGCTAAGACTTATCATTATTGTACTGCAAGCTACTTCCAGCTCTATTTAAGCTAATCTATGCAAACCATCTTAGGGCAGAGTTTTTCAAAGGAGCCACAACTGGCCCTCTCATTTTGTCCTTGCCGTTTGCTGCACAGTAACATTTGGACATGAAAAACACAGCTTTTGCCAGTGCAAATGGTGTCCACATATGCAAATATAATTTCAAGTGGCTGACACTAAAATTCAGGTTTTGCTAATAAATATAGCTTCTGTTCTAAGTGCAGGGAATATGTATGATTTCTGCAGTGTTGCTGAGCAGTAAAAGCTGGAAACTACTGATAGGTCAGAATTAACATTGTTTCTTGGAGTGCTTTTTCCTTTGTACAAGTAGGCTGGTCATTACTGGTTTTAACAGTGCTTCATATTAATGACTTTATTCAGAACAGTACTTAAGCACATAGTTTGCTTTAAAGACTCTGTTAATAACATTAATGTCAATGATGATATAAAGGTCCTAAGATTTAAACATCTGCTAAGTTATTAAATTGAATCAGAGCCTAACTGTAAATGGAACAGAGGTTCAAATCAGTAATCTATTACCTGCAGAAAACTTCGATTATTCTATATTTTCACTGGTACACTCCAGTAAGAGAGATCAGTTAGCACATTTTGAAAATTTAGCATCACTTTGGTAATTGGCACCTTGCCATTCTGCTTGCCCCAAAATGTGTTTGGTCTTGTGTAAGGAAATAAAACTGGAAGAATTCCTCAGAATATATCCCAGGGTAAGAGTCCCAGAGGGTAGAAAAGGCCATTTAAGGTCGTCTCTGCTCTGCATTGTAGTCCAAAAGTTCTTTTAAATGCTTTTATAAAATATGTTTGGTTTAGGACAATGTATCTCTAAACATGTTGAAATTGCTGTAAAATGATGAAAATATTCTTTTATATTTTTTTACAATCCATATTGTACTCCTGATCAATTTAAAATTAAAATCTATTTTAATATTTTAATAATTAAATCTATTTCCTCTTTTTAACACACTATTTCAATGTCAGAAATATTCTTTTACTTAGAAAACGTTCCTGATTTTCAAGGAAAAGACTTTTATCACAATAATTTTTTTCCATGTTCCCAAGTGACAGAAATAAATTATTAACTTATTCTATTTTCCTCAGAAGCTTTAGAAATAATAAAGTGCTTGTAGGACTTCATAATTCCCTCAGGGAAAGAAAAATACATGGGAAAACTTCAGTTACTTTAAGATGTTTCCATGTTTCTCTTGTTAGGTAGAAAAGCAACATTAGTACTCGAAGGCAGACTTGGTATGCAAGAGGTAAAATTCAAATAAACCAGGAGCTCAAAGGGGCAGATCTTTAGCCAGCGTAAAATCACATAATATCATTCAACTACATGGATCTATTTTGATTTATACTTGATGAAGACACAGCTCAAAACAGCCAAACTATAATAGAATCAATCATAGAATGCTTTGGGTTGGAAGGGACCTTTAGAGGTCACCTAGCCCAACCCCCCTGCCGTGAGCAGGGACAGCTTTAACCAGATCAGGTTGCTCAGAGCCCCGTCCAACCTCACCTTGAATGTTGCCAGGGATGGGGCCTCCACCACCTCTCTGGGCAACCTGTTCCAGTGCTTCACCACCCTCATTGTAAAAAATTTCTTCCTTATATCCAGTCTAAATCTGCCTTCCTTTAGTTTAAAGTCATTATTCCTTGTTCTGTCACAACAGGCCTTGCTAAAAAGATTCTCCCCATCCTTCCTATAGGCCCCCTTTAAGTACTGGAAGGTCGCAAGAAGGTCTCCTCTCAGCCTTCTCTTCTCCAGGCTGAACAACCCCAACTCAGCCTGTCCTCGCAGGAGAGGTGCTCCAGCCTTTGGATCATTTTTGTGGCCCTCCTCTGGACCCGCTCCAGCAGGTCCATGTCCTTCTTGTGCTGAGGGCCCCAGAGCTGGACGCAGCACTGCAGGTGAGGTCTCACCAGAACAGAGCAGAGGGGCAGAATCACCTCCCTCGACCTGCTGGCCACGCTGCTTTTGATGCAGCCCAGGATTCGGTTGGCTTTCTGGGCTGCAAGCGCACCTTGTTGGTTCATGTGCAGCTTTTCATCCACCAGTACCCCCAAGTCCTTCTCTGCAGGGCTGCTCTCAATCTCTTCATCCCCCAGCCTGTATTGATATCAGGGGTTGCCCCATCCCAGGTGCAGGACCTTGCCCTTGGCCTTGTTGAACCTCATGAGATTCACAGAGGCCCACCTCTTCAGCTTGTCCAGGTCCCTTTGGATGACATCTCATCCTCCTGGCATGTCAGCTGCACCACTCAGCTTGGTGTCATCTGCAAACTTGCTGAGGGTGTGTGCGATCTCACTGTGTCATTGATGAAAATATTAAACAGCACTGGTCCCTGTACAGACCCCTGAGGGACACCACTTGTCACAGGTCTCCATGTGGACATCGAGCCATTGACCACGACCCTCTGGATGCGGCCATCCAACCAATTCCTTATCCACCAAACAGTCCACCCATCAAATCCTTATCTCCCCAATTCAGAGAGAAGGATGTTGTGGGGGACTGTGTTGAAGGCTTTACAGAAGTCCAGATAGATGACATCTGTTTGCTTTTCCCTTGTCCACTGATGCAGTCTCTCCTTCATAGAAAGCCACTAGGTTGGTCAGGCAGGACTTGCCCTTGGTGGCTGTCTCGAATCACCTCCCTGTCCTCCATGTGCTTGAGCATAGCTTCTAGGAGGATCTGTTCCATGATCCTCCCAGGCACAGAGGGGAGGCTGACAGGTCGGTAGTTCCCAGGCTCCTCTTTTCTTCCCTTTTTAAAACTGGGTGCAGCGTTTCCCTTCTTCCAGTCACCAGGGACTTGACCTGACTGCCATGGATTTTCAAATCAGGACTCTGGGATGCATCTCATCAGGTGCCATAGACTTTTGTACACTCAGGTTCCTCAGCCGGTCTCAAACCTGATCTTCCCTTACAGTGGGAGTGGCTTTACCCCCCTGGTCCCCATCTTGCAGTCCATTGACTCAGGAGAGGTGAGGAGAGAGGTTGCCGATGAAGACTGAGGCAAAGAATTTGTTGAGTACCTTATCCTTCTCCTCCTCTGTTGATACTAGGTCACCATTCTTGTTCATCAGGGTGGTACGCTATGCTTGAAGCATTAACATTAACTTCAGCAATATAATATGAATAGCAGAAACTTTAATTTCATTGAAATGAGATTCTTGTAAATTTAAGACTGTTCATTAGATGTTTACATGGGAGGTTTTCATATGCTCAGGGCAACAATGATCTAGCTAAAGCATTATTATTGTAAGCTCTGTAATAACGTCCAGTCAGATGGAACCTGCTTTCCAATGTTGATTCATGTTCTATAGCCAAACTACTAGAAAATTAACTGCAAGTGGTATTTCCATGTAACACAGCAATGAAATGTAATCTTTCCCACCTCCCTGAAAAATTATTTTATTAGAGATACTGTCACTGCTTTCATGTGAATGGAAGAGTTGGGTAGATGAGAACAATTGGCCACTTTTGCATTAGACCTCTGCTCTCAGGGGGGAAAAAAAAAGAGAATTGAACAATGTAGTTTGTAATAAATTAATATGCATTAAGACCACCCTGATGGAGCTGTTTGCTACTTTTTAGTGATCTCTCCCTTGCATACATAGACAGTCAGTTAATTAAGTGTCACTGGGAGCTGAATGCCATAATTTCAAGCAAGATGGCAAGGTGCCAGCAGCCAAAGTGACTGCTGACTGCTTGCAAGGGAGGCTGACACTTGAGAATCAAATCAGAAAGAGGGCTGTGAATCCATCCAAATTAGCCAGCATGAAGGTCTGAAAAGGATTAGGGTTTAAATACATGCTTTCTACGTCCCATTGATATAATACATAAAAAAAAACCCCAAACCCCCAAAAAACCAAACACAAAATATGCATCTTCTTGTCTGTCATTTCTAGAAATCAGACACTAGAATGAGATGAGTCTGCTCACAGTATGTGAGGGCTGGGATCATTTTAATGATCTACTGATACATGCTGTTAATGTATCATCTTGTTAATTTCTT
The DNA here is from genome assembly GCF_030463565.1 of Pelecanus crispus. NCBI lineage: Eukaryota > Metazoa > Chordata > Aves > Pelecaniformes > Pelecanidae > Pelecanus > Pelecanus crispus. Next base: position 212,525,611 of record NC_134643.1, read on the forward strand.
ACTTAATGCCTTTGAATTTGAGTGTATTTTGCAAAATTGTGGTTTGAACCATTTCATATGTGTAATCTCAGTGTAGTTCAAAGACAGAACAGATGAAGATGGTAACGGCTGCCACATCCTCAGATCAAACTGACTCTGTTGCCAACTGGTGAAGCTCTGATTATATTTCTGTCATACAGTAGGTACTACTAGATCCTGAAAGAATGAAGACTGATTGCTTTCATCAGTCCCTGCCTCTGGAAGAATGTGCAAAGCCTGCACTTACTGCATGTTTGCCCAGGTAGAAACTCTGGGGGGAAGACTCCATTAGCATGATGAACATTTTGCTTGGATCAATAGCTACCAGTTCTTCACTAGTTGATTAGAAAATTCTTTATAAGATGCAATGCTCCACAGAGCTGCTAGCCTTCTAACCATTTCTGTTGTGAAATGGCCACTATTTTCTTCCCTTCTAATAGCTATAAGGTCTCAGCTGGGAGTACAGCCTAGTTTGACACACTGTTTTCATGAAAGATACAGATCTAGAGGGGATAGAGTAAATAGATGAAGTAAAAGAGTTTTTAGTACAAAAATTACTTCTGAAAATAGGAAAGGAATAATTTGATCATGTTAGGTTTAGATTATTTTAGCTCTCAGAATAAATTTCCTGAGATGTTTGTGGAATTGCTAACATTGAGAAGCTTGGTAGACTGTATGTAACAAAAATGGCATAGGTTAGTATAGTGATAGAAATGATGTAATAGTATAATTATTCCTGCTTTATAGTAAAAGGTCCCTGCCAGCTCTCTGGTTATTCAAATCAGAGATCACTATGCTGTGAGCAATAAGGAGCAGTCCTTACTTGTTTGCTCAGTTCTGCAATAATTCTGAGTTACCCTTGGAAATTCCAGCACTACTTTCTTCTATCATCTTCATTGACAGTTAGATTTAGAGGGAAAGGTCTAAACAATGTCACTACAACCAGAAAGAAAGCAAAGGATAGAGGCAAAAAGCTGTCTCATGGCTCCATTTTCACTCCAGACTACTTCACGCCTTGAGACAGAAGGTTTTAAGTGGAGAAATCTGCGTGATAGAACAGACTTCACAGAAAATGTGAGAAGTGAATGTGCACACCTGACAACCTTCCCTCTCTAGTCCCATGATGCTGCCCTAATCTAGCTCTGTGATCTAGTGACATTAACTATAGATTTCTACATTATTTGCATCCAACACACTTCCCAACCACATCCTTGATGAGTGTTGTGCTTAAAAGTCAGTACCTCTTGTGAATATGTGGTTGTTTATTAAGATACTAGTGTACACTGAGGATTCAGAAACCTCCGTTATGAATAGCAGTGCAGACTAAAGGCTGTACTGTTTCTGCAACACATACAAAATTATCACAGGAACATTTGACCTGGAAGACAGCTCTTCTAGAATACTGCTTTGTTTCTTATCATTGACAATTCTCTCTAATTATGTTTCTCTTTTCATAGTAAAACCATGGATTAATGATCATAACAACAGGATCTTGCAGTGTTTAAACTTTTATGGGGGGTTAGAAAAATATATCTAGCTAAACTGTAAACCTGACTGAGCTACATTAGCTTTCTTACATTTTCTGAAAGAACCAGTCTGACCTGTGGATGCAGACATCTTGCAGGAAGGAGACAATTGTTTCAGTGGAGATGTAGTTTAAAAGCATTGGCTCAGCACAAAAATATTTCTAGACTGTAGGAGCTGTAAACGGGATTTTGACCATAGTGGATTAGGATCTTATTGGCACCAGTTTTCAGGTCAGTTGAGTTCATTTTGCATTCTGGAAGAGAATCTGGTACTATGACTGGAAAACTAGGTAAAACATGATCTTTTTTTTCTAGTGTCAAAAGGTGAAATAGAGTCTTTTAATTGGGAAAAGGCAGTTAAAAAGACACGTTCCCTCCAGAGAACTGTATTGCCACTAATACTAAGGGTGAAAAGGATACAAAGTTCTTACTGGCAAACAATCTATTGATTAGGGTTGTTTGAACCTTAAAAGCTTTAGTTTACTTTGGAATACCTTGCACTTTAGCCATGACTCAAAAGATTTTGATTACAAGTTGTAATAACAGTTCAGTAGGAAGTGCTTCTCTTTAAAACTGACATATCTACATCTACAGCTGTATCACTGTACGTGAAAGAGAACAGATGGAATTACCCTGGTGACATAAGTTATGCGCAATAGAGCATAAGACACAATAATAATGATACAAGGGAAAAAGATTCAGTGACTGTATCTGTGCTACCCTGCCAGGCAGCTCCCAAAGATGATTCTTGTTTTAGACTGGGGTGCCCCATCATGCACAATGAGATGGTCATAGACCTCTTCAGGAGAAACACTCTATGTAAAAAATAGGTTGCCTCAGGCTCAGCCCATTTTGCTTTATGCACAAACCATCCATGCACAACGTCTACCTCCTGTCTGTATTGCTTTTGCAATGATGGCAAGTTGTGATAGTCATAAACTCTGGAAAGGACTTAGGGACATAACAAGATCCAGTGAGAAGAACTTGGGGAGAAGATGCAATTGCTAATATCATGATGCTGGATGCCCACATCATTTCAAGGATTTGTGTTGCTCTTGCATTGCTCTTGCTGCTGCCCGGCACAAGCTCTCTGAGGGATAGGATGTAGCGCTCCTGAGCTCGTATTTATTTATCATGGTAAGTCTGGGTACACATCATTACGTCCCGCTGGTGAGACCACATACTCCCAGATGATACAGATGATCAGTTGTGGATTGCTATTTTCAAGACATAAACTGTCATGGTTATGGTGCCACACCACCAATTGACAGTGGGCATTGGAAAAGATCCCATATTGGTCTAGAGGCAGCAGTGAATTGTTGTGTGGCATCAGCTGTGTCACACCTACAGACTGGTGGTGCAGCAGCTGTGCAATCATTCTAAGGTCTCTGCTGCTCTACTTGTAATGAAAAACTCCAATGCCAAAAATTGTCTCTTGTTTGCTATTTGAGAGAGTCAAAGCAACATTGGGGCATTCATGTGGCACACAACTCCAAGACTTCCTGGATCTCTTTATACCAACAGCTTCAATAAATATGCATCTTCTCTCACCAGCACTGAAACAAGAACATGATACTTTTTCAGTGACATAATCTTCCGTTTTCCTAAATTCTATTTGGTTCCTTCAACCTTTTTGTCTCCTCAGTCTTTCATCCCTAAATCTCTTTTCCTGCACAAAACAGCATGCTATGGCCTTCTTAACTGCTGTCCTACCCGTCTTCTTCCCTAACCTTACCTACAAAGTGCATTATCAATGACATTGGCATGGAGCTAGGAACATAGAGTGTAGGAAATAGGATGAAAAAGTTACTGTGTCACTGGGGATAACCTGCAGCCAGACATGCAGTTCTGTCTAATTATACAGATAGACTAATCAGAAAAAAACATTTTATAAGTTTATATAATTGTAATATAATTATAGTCTCAGGATGGCAGAGAGGCGTACTGAATCAACAGAGACCTCTCTGCTCACTATATAACCACATCTCACTTTTGCACACAAAATTATTTTCTATAGCCATTCAAAAGTACTTTGATCTCTTTTTAATAACTTTACTTGCATACTTTGCATCTATTAAACCAGGTGACTTCTTCCCAAGGACCTGGCAAGACTAAGCTAAGTATCTAAAGCCAGTAGTGTGAATGTATCCTTAAAGCAGATAGTGACAGATGGCATCAGTTTTGCCTGTCATTCACTATGTTGGTATCTCTCTTCCCCCCTCTACTAAGGTCTGGGAACCGACACAGTTAGAGATCAGAGGCGATGAAAAGAAAGATATTTTTCCTAGGGATACAGAGAGGACTACATACAGAGTTTCTTGAAACCAGATGAAAGATTGCTGAACATAAGAGCAAACCTGAAGGGAAGGATGAGCCTTCCAAGGACAGTGGATGGGGGTAATCTGTTTATAGCTTTACTTTTCTGTTGCCAAGTTTCCTTCACTTAAAAAAAATCCCTTGATTTTATTTCACTTCTAAGAGAACATAGCTCCTGTGGTGCAAAGACTTTTGGTGCTTTAGGAGTGCTCACATTGATGAAAAGTTGCAGACAAATCCTCAAAACTCTGGTTGACTCATGCTCCAGTCACACTTATGTGCATTCCTGCTGAACTGAGATTACACTTGTAACCTCATCCATCATTTTTTTCCCCTAAATTTTGAGTGTTTGAACTTGGAACCTTTGCAGTGCTCTTCATGTAGTTGCTTGGATATGATTATGGTGTTATTTATGAACTGCACAAAAGTAGAAGAATGTAAAGAGCAAATGAACTTTCTTAAATTCAAGATTTCATAGCTTCTTCCAGTGCCAATCATTAAGACCTTATTTCTAAGACGATTTTATTTACTGCTTTTATTGAATTATTTATTGTTACCATGGACTTCTGGAGGGCAGACTTTGACCTCTTCAGGACCCTGGTTGGGAAAGTCCCTTGGGAGGCGGTCCTGAAAGGCAAAGGGGTCCAGGAAGGCTGGGCCTTCTTCAAGAAGGAAGTCTTAAGGGTGCAGGAGCGGGCTGTCCCCGTGTGCCGTAAGACCAACCGGCGGGGAAAATGACTGGCCTGGCTGAATAGGGAGCTTTTCTGGGGACTCAGGGAAAAAAGGAGAGTCTACCGCCTTTGGCAGAAGGGGCGGGCAACTCAGGAGGAGTACAGGGATCTTGTTAGGTCATGCAGGGAGGAAATTCGAAAAGCAAAAGCCCAGCAAGAAGTTAATATGGCCAATGTTGTAAAAGATAATAAAAAATGCTTTTATAAGTACATCAGCAATAGAAGGAGAGCCAAGGAGGATCTCTATCCTTTGCTGGATGTGGGGGGGAACATTGTCACCGAGGACAAGGAAAAGGCTGAGGTATTTAACATCTTCTTCGCCTCTGTGTTTAACAGCCAGACCAGTCATCCCCCGGGTACTCAGGCCCCTGAGCTAGAGGATAGGGATGGGGACCAGAATGGAGCCCACATAGTCCAGGAGGAAGTAGTTAAACGACCTGCTATGCCACCTGGATGCTCACAAGTCTATGGGGCCAGATGGGATCCACCCAAGAGTACTGAGGGAGCTAGCAGAGGAGCTTACCAAGCCACTTTCCATCATCTATCAGCAGTCCTGGTTAACAGGGGAGGTTCCTGATGACTGGAGGCTTGCCAATGTGACGCCCATCTACAAGAAGGGCCAGAAGGAGGACCTGGGGAACTACAGGCCTGTCAGCCTGACCTCGGTGCCAGGAAAGATTATGGAGAGGTTCATATTGAGTGAACTCAACAGGCAAGTGCAGGTCGACCGGGGGATCAGGCCCAGCCAGCATGGGTTCATGGAAGGCAGGTCCTGCTTGACCAACCTGAACTCCTTTTATGACCTGGTGACCCGCCTGGTAGATGATGGAAAGGCTGTGGATGTCATTTACCTGGACTTTAGCAAAGCTTTTGACACAGTCCCCCATAATATTCTCCTTGGGAAGCTGGCAGCTCATGGCTTGGACGGGCGTAGTCTTCACTGGGTAAAAAACTGGTTGGGTGGCCGAGCCCAGAGAGTAGTAGTGAATGGAGTTAAGTCCAGTTGGTGACCGGTCATGAGCAGTGTTCCCCAGGGCTCTGTTTTAGGGCCAGCCTTGTTTAATATCTTTATCAATGATCTGGATGAGGGGATTGAGTGCACCCTCAGTAAGTTTGCAGATGACATCAAGTTGGGTGGGAGTGTCAATCTGCTGGAGGGTAGGATGGCCCTGCAGAGGGACCTGGACAGGCTGGATCGATGGGCCGTGGCCAACTGTATGGGGTTCAACAAGGCCAAGTGCCGGGTCCAGCACTTGGGTCACAACAACCCCATGCAGCGCTACAGGCTTGGGGAGGAGTGGCTGGAAAGCTGCCTGGCTGAAAAGGACCTGGGGGTGTTGGTCAACAGCCGGCTGAACGTGAGCCAGCAGTGTGCCCAGGTGGCCAAGAAGGCCAACAGCATCCTGGCTTATATCAGGAATCCTGTGGCCAGCAGGAGCAGGGAGGTGACTGTGCCCCTGTACTCGGCGCTGGTGAGGCCGCACCTGGAATACTGTGTCCAGTTTTGCACCCCTCAATACAAGAAAGACATTGAGGTGCTGGAGCGTGTCCGGAGAAGGGCAACGAAGCTGGTGAAGGGTCTGGAGCACAGGTCTTATGAGGAGCGGCTGAGGGAACTGGAATTGTTTAGCCCAGAGAAGAGGAGGCTGAGGGGAGACCTTATCGCTCTCTACAACTCCCTGAAAGGAGGTTGTAGTGAGGTGGGTGTTGGTCTCTTCTCCCAAGTAGCTAGCAGTAGGACAAGAGGAAATGGGCTCAAGCTGCGGCAGGGGAGGTTTAGGTTTGATATTAGGAAAAAATTCTTCATGGAAAGGGTAGTCAAGCATTGGAAGAGGCTGCCCAGAGAGGTGGTGGAGTCACCATCCCTGGAAGTGTTCATCAAATGGTTAGATGTGGCACTTGGGGACATGGTTTAGTCTAGTCTACCCTTGATTGGTTTAGAGTGGACTTGGTAGTGTAGGTTAATGGTTGGACTGGATGATCTAAAGGTCTTTTCCAACCTAAACGATTCTATGATTCTATGATTCTATGAAAGTGGAAACCTAAGCTGCCATTTAGCAGCACGGCTGTGGAAGGGAACACAGTAAGATGGAGTCTTTGCTACAAGGATCAGGTAAAAACATCCTTGTGAGAGTGCGGTGTAGTTTAGAACCTAAAAAAAAAAGGGGGGGATTGACCTTGGTAAGGCTTAACATGTGATACCCAGAAATATCTGTATATTTGACGTTCTGCTTGACAGGTTCCAAGATCACTTATGGACCTTTATTCATGGACATTTATAAAGCACTCCAACCTCTGAACTTATCTTTATTGTGGAGTTATTTTGATTTATAACTTGAAATACTGAACGTAATGAGATTCCTACTCAAATACAAACTGTTAGTATGAGTTGGGAGATATTTGAGCTAAAGCAAATCAGCTCAGTTCAGCATGTTTTTATAACTCAGTAACATTACCTTTTTGAGTCCTCTACCACTAATCTTCCACAGCTATCCCTCATACTCAGAAAAGCAGACTTTCAATACTTAAAGGGGGCCTTTAAGAAAGATGGGGAAAGACTTTTAATAGGCCCTGTAGTGATAGGACAGGGGGTAATGTTTTTAAACTAAAAGAGGGTAGATTCAGACTAGATATAAGGAAGAAATTTTTTACAATGAGGGTGGTGAAACACTGGAACAGTGGTAGTAGAGAGGTGGTAGATGCCCCATCCCTGGAAACGTTCAAGGTGAGTTTGGATGGGGCTCTGAGCAACCTGATCTAGTTAAAGATAGAATCCTAGAAACATCTACGTTGGAAATGACCTTTAAGATCACTAAGTCCAACCATAAACGACGGTTGGATGCTGTCCCAGCTCATTGCAGGAGGGTTGGACTAGATGACCTTTCAAGGTCCCTTCCAACCCAAACCATTCTATGACTCTATGAAAATAGGAACAGTTAGTGGAAAAGAAGAAAACACACTTAATTTAATGACAATGTAAAGGGTCATGTGTTTTTTCTCATAAAAAAGGAGACACAATGAATGCAGAATCAGTGGTCAGCATTATTAGTTGTCCTGGTTTCGGCTGGGATAGAGTTAATTTTCTTCCTAGCAGCAGGCATAGTGCTGTGTTTTGGATTTAGTAGGAGAAGAATGTTGATAACATGCTGATGTTTTTAGTTGTTGCTGAGTACTGCTTATGCTAGTCAAGGACTTTTTCAGCTTCCCATGCTCTGCCAGGCACACAAGAAACTGGGAGGGGGCACAGCCAGAAGAGTTGATCCAAACTGACCAAAGGCCTATTCCATACCATATGACGTCATGCTCAGTATATAAACTGGGGGGGGGGTTGGCCGGGGAGCAGCGACCGCTGCTCGGGAACTGTCTGGGTATCGGTCGTCGGGTGGTGAGCAATTGCATTGTGCATCACTTGCTTCGTGTATCATTATTATTATTATCATTATTATACTGTTACTATTAGCATTACTATTTATCTTTATTTCAATTATTAAACTGTTCTTATCTCAACCCAGGAGTGTTTCTCACTCTTACTCCTCCGATTCTCTCCCCCATCCCATCAGGGTAGGGAGAGTGAGCGAGCGGCTGCGTGGTGCTTAGTTGCTGGCTGGGGCTAAACCACGACATAGTGCAGTTACTTTTGTAATCCAAGCAGGGAAGATATATTCTATGCCTGTAGTCTTGTAGCAGAACAAATGGACAGCCTGCCTCTTCAGTTGTTCAGCAGCAACACAAGCAGTAGATAAATCAGTTTGTTAGTCAGTTGGTCCTACTGTCAAACATAAAATAAGTATGGATTTGCAGTAATTATCCTTGCAAAAGGGACATTAGTGATTACTATACCTGGGTGAATAGTTTGGGACCTCTGAGTCATTTATGAACCGTGGTCCATTGACTGGTGTTTCACAGGCTATTGTTTCTACCTAATTGGGATTTGCATCTAAAAGCTCTTCTTGGTCAGGCTAGGATTAGTTGTATTTATAATTTGTCTCTCCACATTTAGTATTTATTTAATCAAAAAAGCAATGATTGTCTAAACTACTAAGCATGTCTTACCTCAAGGCTTGATGACTGTTAAACAAAGGATTTAATTAAGAGGGAGATTATTGCCATTCTTGCAAAGATATGCAAATAAAACTGAAGGCACAAGAAAACTTTCTTACTACTTTCTAAGCAGTTTCTTGCAAGGACCAGGCACTGTCATGAGTTTTGCATAGGGAGGATAGCAGATATTAGAAAAAGATGGGGAAGGACAATATGGGAGGGAGAAGGTGACAGATTCCTTTGCAGCCCGTGCTTCCTCAGGAGGAATTCCAGCTGTTTTCTGAACTACTCTAAAATTTGGGCACTGTGATTCAAGAGTCACAATCAGGTTGTAAACTAAGGCAGGTATCAATGACTAAGTAGTGCTGAAATTATCAAAGAATAAAGCACCACACATTGGAGCCCTTAGGCAATGCTATCATAAAAAATAAATACAAAGAGTGAGATCAAAGATTCCTGTTCACTTCTACTATAAAGGAATCATAGCTGCAAGCTAATATCACATCTTCTACAATTATTTTCATCTCAAAATGAGAATGTTTTTGTTGTTGAAGTTATACATCATTATAAACTCAAAGCCCAAAGTTCACCAGAAAGCAAGGTTTTTTGAATCAAGATATAGGTTTAATCCCATTAGACATTTTTCTGATCTGGTTTCACATCTGACAGTTTGAAGATACAGTGTTTGAGATCTTGGTCAGGATCAGCTATGCTTTGCTTCTTACAATTGTGTGATCACTTAAGAATTTTCTTTTCTTTTTTAGGTTGGCTTTAATGCAATTCTATTTTTTCCCTTTAAAGATGAAATCATCTGACTCTAAGACTACTTACAGAAGGTTAGTCTTTCCTGGAACATACATTAATGACAAATGTTTTGCTTCTGCTTTGACTATAGAAATCTAACCAAGCTGTAGGCAACATGGAAGCCTAACAGACCACTGGAGACATACATTTCCATGTTCACCTTTTGGGGTAGGTATATTGTGAAGGAAATTTTTGGCTGATGCTCTGCCTGAATTCCAAATTCAGTCAGAATTCAGTAGTAGTCCACTACTTGCTTGCTCTTTATCATGAGAAAAATCATAGAATCATAGAATCATCTAGGTTGGAAAAGACCTTTAAGATCATCCAGTCCAACCATTAACCTACACTACCAAGCCCACTCTAGACTAATCAAGGGTAGACCAGACTAAACCATATCCCGAAGTGCCACATCTACCCGTTTTTTAAACGCCTCCAGGGATGGTGACTCCACCACCTCTCTGGGCAGCCTGTTCCAATGCCTGACCACCCTTTCCGTAAAGAAATTTTTCCTAATTTCCAGTCTAAACCTCCCCTGGCGCAGCTTAAGCCCATTTCCTCTTGTCCTATCGCTAGCTACTTGGGAGAAGAGACCAACACCCACCTCACTACAACCTCCTTTCAGGTAGTTGTAGAGAGCGATAAGGTCTCCCCTCAGCCTCCTCTTCTCCAGGCTAAACAACCCCAGTTCCCTCAGCCGCTCCTCATAAGGCCTGTGCTCCAGACCCTTCACCAGCTTCGTTGCCCGCCTCTGAACACGCTCCAGCACCTCAATGTCTTTCTTGTAGTGAGGGGCCCAAAACTGGACACAGTATTCCAGGTGCGGCCTCACCAGCGCCGAGTACAGGGGGACAATCACCTCCCTGCTCCTGCTGGCCACAGCATGCCTGATACAAGCCAGGATGCTGTTGGCCTTCTTGGCCACCTGGGCACACTGCTGGCTCATGTTCAGCCGGCTATCTACTAACACCCCCAGGTCCTTTTCGGCCAGGCAGCTTTCCAGCCACTCCTCCCCAAGCCTGTAGCGTTGCATGGGGTTGTTGTGACCGAAGTGCAGGACCCGGCACTTGGCCTTGTTGAACCTCATACAGTTGGCCACGGCCCATCGATCCAGTCTGTCCAGGTCCCTCTGCAGGGCCATCCTACCCTCGAGCAGATCGACACTCCCACCCAATTTGGTGTCGTCTGCAAACTTACTGAGGGTGCACTCGATCCCCTCATCCAGATCATTGATAAAGATATTGAACAAGACTGGCCCTAAAACAGAGCCCTGGGGAACACCGCTCGTGACCGGCCGCCAACTGGACTTAACACCATTTATCACTACTCTCTGGGCTCGGCCACCCAACCAGTTCTTTACCCAGCGAAGAGTATGCCTGTCTAAGCCGTGAGCTGCCAGCTTCCCGAGGAGGATATTATGCGAGACGGTGTCAAAAGCTTTGCTAAAGTCGAGGTAGATGACATCCACAGCCTTTCCATCATCTACCAGGCAGGTCACCAGGTCATAAAAGGAGATCAGGTTGGTCAAGCAGGACCTGCCTTTTGTGAACCCATGCTGGCTGGGCCTGATCCCCTGGTTGACCTGTACTTGCCTGTGGAGTTCGCTCAAGATGAACCTCTCCATAATCTTCCCCGGCACCGAGGTCAGGCTGACAGGCCTGTAGTTCCCCGGGTCCTCCTTCCGGCCCTTCTTGTAGATGGGCGTCACATTGGCAAGCCTCCAGTCATCAGGGACCTCCCCTGTTAACCAGGACTGCTGATAGATGATGGAAAGTGGCTTGGCAAGCTCCTCCGCCAGCTCCCTCAGTACTCTTGGGTGGATCCCATCCGGCCCCATAGACTCGTGAGCGTCCAGGTGGCATAGCAGGTCATTAACTGCTTCCTCCTGGACTATGTGGGCTCCATTCTGGTCCCCATCCCTATCCTCTAGCTCAGGGGCCTGAGTACCCGGGGGATGACTGGTCTGGCTGTTAAACACAGAGGCGAAGAAGATGTTAAATACCTCAGCCTTTTCCTTGTCCTCGGTGACAATGTTCCCCCCCACATCCAGCAAAGGATAGAGATCCTCCTTGGCTCTCCTTTTATTGCTGATGTGCTTATAAAAGCATTTTTTATTGTCTTTTACAGCACTGGCCAGATTGAGTTCTAGCTGGGCTTTTGCTTTTCGAATTTCCTCCCTGCAGGACCTAACAAGATCCCTGTACTCCTCCTGAGCTGCCCGCCCCTTCTGCCAAAGGCGGTAGACTCTCCTTTTTTCCCTGAGTCCCTGCAAAAGCTCCCTATTCAGCCAGGCCGGTCGATTTCCCCTCCGGTTGGTCTTACGGCACACGGGGACAGCCCGCTCCTGCGCCCTTAAGACTTCCTTCTTGAAGAGGGCCCAGCCTTCCTGGACCCCTTTGCCCTTCAGGACCGCCTCCCAAGGGACTTTCCCAACCAGGGTCCTGAAGAGGGCAAAGTCTGCCCTCCGGAAGTCCATGGTAATAGTTTTGGTGCCCCTCCGCTTAGCATCACCCAAAATTGAGAACTTTATCATGTCGTGGTCGCTAAGCCCGAGACGGCCTCCGACCTCGACATTTCCCACAAGCCCTTCTCTGTTGGTAAACAGCAGGTCAAGCGGGGCACCTCCCCTGGTAGGCTCGCTTACCAGCTGCATTAGAAAGTTATCCCCCACATGCTCTAGGAACTTCCAAGACTGCTGCCTCTCTGCTGTGTGGTATTTCCAGCAGATGTCTGGCAAGTTGAAGTCCCCCATGAGAACAAGGGCTAGCGATTGCGACACTTCTGCCAGCCGCTTATAGAACGCCTCATCTACCTCTACCTCCTGGTTGGGTGGTCTATAGCAGACTCCCAACAGGACATCCGCCTTTCCAGCCTTCCCCCTCATCCTTACCCATAAGCATTCCACCTTGTCATCACCACTGTCAAGCTCTATCCAGTCAAAACACTCCCTAACATACAGAGCCACCCCACCGCCTTTCCTACCCTGCCTATCCCTTCTGAAGAGCTTATAGCCCTCCAGTGCAGCACTCCAGTCATGAGAGTCGTCCCACCACGTTTCCGTGATGGCGACTATGTCACAGCCATCCTGCTGCACAAGGGCCTCCAGCTCCTCCTGTTTGTTGCCCATGCTACGTGCATTGCTGTACATGCACTTAAGCTGGGCTGTCGATTTTGCCCCCAATGTTGCCATGCCGCCCCTGGGCTCCTTACTAGCGGGCCTGTTTATATCCCCTTCCCCCTTCAAACCTAGTTTAAAGCCCTCTCAATGAGTCCCGCCAACTCTTGGGCGAGAATCCTTTTCCCCCTTGGAGACAGCCGATCTCCATCAGCCGCCAGCAGGCCCGGTGCCGTGTAGACCTCCCTGTGATCAAAGAACCCAAAATTCCACCGATGGCACCAGCCTCTGAGCCACCTGTTAATCAGGTGAGTTTTCCCATTCTCACCAACAAGAAATGTGGACCAACAAGAAATTCTTGGATGCAACACTGGCCTTGAACCATGCTCGAAGCTGTGATGGTACAAATGTGTGTTTCAAATATAAATTATACTGCTTTCCTTTCCATGGAAAATTTACATGACAGAAAAAGAGACAATATTCTAGGATAATATTCTATTAATAGATAATTAAGGTTTAGATGATATTCAAATATTCTAGATATAATATTCTGGTAGCTAACTCCATAGAATTAACAATGGTTGTGGAAGGTTCAAACTTGTCAGAGGATGTTGGGTTTTTTTTTCCCCAGATTTCCAGAATTCCATGGGTTTTGAAAAAATTTTGACCATATTTTGAAATGAATATGTCAAAAAATGGTTTTAATATTCAACTTACTACATCACTAGACATATATAATGAATGTAAAATATATGTGTTCTGGAACACTCTAAGACCTAAAGTACAGTCTGGGCATTCAGTCAAAGTAGTTACTATGAGAATGGCATGAATAGAAAAGAATAAAGTTTGTAATCAAAGATAGGGACTTTAAAAACTAAATTGATGGGTTTTATCTGACCAAGCTTTGTAGCAAGTCACAAAATTGACTTCCAAATAAATAATGCCAAGTCTTACCTCCTCCCCTTTATAACTTATTTTACAGATCAATATTCCTATGTATGGAAATATGTTTAAATAATTCATAGCTGCTTGAACAGAAATTATAAAGTGCTATTGGAGTATTATTTTCATGTGTAAAATGTCGCCTGTTGGACAAAAATCACCAACTTAATTAGAAAATATCAAATGTTAGAAATTTAAAAGCGTTCTTTTTAAATTAAACCTTTGTTCATCGAGATTTACAGATTGAGTCTTGTTTCATTCAAGGCAATATGCCTTTCTCTAATTACTTTATTATAGAATTACCATTTTCATCTTTGTAAATGCCAAATGAATTAATCACCATGTCTAAACAATGAATACCTTGGCAATTAAATAATGACTTGCATTTCACTGTATGTTGTTACACTGGTTCTTGGCCTTCATGTTGGAACACTAGCCATAAGATTTCATTTAATTTCATTTCATTAATAAGAAACTGTTAAAATGGAATTCACAAATGCAGAAATTCAATTTAAAGGTTCATACACCTGATCAAAGACAGCTAAGACATAGATAACTGCACTTGAAAACAGATCTGCTTAAAATGGAGACAGGGGAGATTGCTGAAAATATCTCACAAAGCAGGAGTATATTTAATCCAAGTTTACTATTTTCAGCTCTGGAACTTATGGAGGAACTGTGTATTTTTTTTAACAGATGAAACAACTATTTCTAATTCCTAGTGTCACTAGATCTTACTCTGTCATTCCACAATCACTCTGGATCATTTTCCACTATAAATTTGAGCCAGATGAAGAATGGGCATTTCCATCCAATTAGGCAAAACTCAAGAGTGTATGACAGTCTTATGGTTTTGTTGGCTTTCCAATGGCATGGGAAGACTGACTACTTAATTCATACAAAGTTTTTTTTAAACTATTCTGAATCAGCACATTGTTTTTGTGCTGGCTTTGGTGTTTTCTTACATAGCTTCAGCATGTTTGGTTTCAGAACAAGCAATCTAAAAGTGGATTTACTTTCTTGTGAGTCACAGACATAGGAGGAGCTTCTGCAAAGCAACAAAATTCCACCAATGTTGTCACAGTTTGTCCACAGGGTAGGCTCTATCACTTTCCTGTGCATTTGACAGACCTTCTAACCTTAACAGAATAGGTTTGAACTCAGTGAATGTAGGGAGTGACATTACTCATGTATCACAGCACAGGAATTTGGATGTCACAGGACAGGAATTTGGATGTATACATGTATTAATTATAATGAATATGTTAACATAAAAGAAAAAAAATACTTTTAACATACTAATAGAATTTTCCCCTAATGCATACTTTTCAGATTTGATGTAAGATTAAGAATCATAGAATCATAGAATTGTTTAGGTTGGAAAAGACCTTTAAGATCATCCAGTCCGACCATTAACCTGCACTACCAAGTCCACACTAAACCAATCAAGGGTAGACTAGACTAAACCATGTCCCGAAGTGCCACATCTACCCGTTTGATGAACACTTCCAGGGATGGTGACTCCACCACCTCTCTGGGTAGCCTCTTCCAATGCTTGACTACCCTTTCCGTGAAGAAATTTTTCCTAATTTCCAACCTAAACCTCCCCTGGCACAGCTTGAGCCCAAGGAATAACGGATTTAAACTAAAGAAGAATAGATTTAGACTAGACATTAGAAAGAAATTTTTTACAATGAGGGTGGTCAAGCACTGGAACAGGTTGCCCAGAGAGGTGGTAGAGGCCCCATCCCTGGCAACATTCAAGGTGAGGTTGGACGGGGCTCTGAGCAACCTGATCTGGTTAAAGCTGTCCCTGCTCACTGCAGGGGGGTTGGGCTAGGTGACCTCTAAAGGTCCCTTCCAACGCAAAGCATTCTATGATTCTATGATTCTATGATTCTATGATTTCCTCTTGTCCTATCGCTAACTACATGGGAGAAGAGACCAACACCCACCTCATTACAACCTCCTTTCAGGGAGTTGTAGAGAGCGATAAGGTCTCCCCTCAGCCTCCTCTTCTCTGGGCTAAACAATTCCAGTTCCCTCAGCTGCTCCTCATAAGACCTGTGCTCCAGACCCTTCACCAGCTTCATTGCCCTTCTCTGGACACGCTCCAGCACCTCAATGTCTTTCTTGTAGTGAGGGGCCCAAAACTGGACATAGTATTCCCGGTGCGGCCTCACCAGTGCTGAGGAGAGGGAGACAATCACTTCCTTGCTCCTGCTGGCCACACTATTCCTTATACAAGTCTTCTTAGTAATAGCTGAAATGTCGTAATTCATGAATGTAATAACTGCTTCCAAATTTTCTTTTATCTGCTTGTCTTTGACACAGACACTTCCTCAGTTTCAAACTGGTAAACTACTGACAATTAAACCACTGCCATAACATCATTTTTTCATCTTTACAACAAGAAGTTCAATATTGTAGTTCTATTATAAAAGAGCTTGATATGCAAAACATCTGCAATATGTATAATGAAAATGCAGTCAGAATGAAACACAGTGGGTAGCACAGTGGTAACTTATTTACCTGAGTGCTGTAGAGTACTCTGTGGCTCTCTCTGGAACTGGACAAATCACCCTCTTAATTAATATAAAAATCTAGTTCTGGGTTGTTGTCATAGACACTTGATTACTTTTGATGTTACAGGAAGCTCTGCTTCTAGCCCTCATAGTATTTCTTTTTTAATTTATGTCTAAGAGAATTCCTTAATGCTACTTCTAGGAGGAAATGTAAAATGTTTCCCTTTTGACCCTGCCCATTCTGTCAAAACCAGTACTATTACATCTGTAGTTCAGAGAGACCACATTAATGGCATCCTGCTTCTATGTAATAGTCTTGATATTAGAGCTTGAACTCAGTGCATATGCCCTGGAAAAAACTAATGATGGAAAAACATTATGATCTTCATGTTCTTTACTGTTTTTCTACCAAATAGAGAATCCTGTGAATGTAGCTCAAATATTTTTTGTAATCCATCATGTGGTAACTATAGCAGCACCTGGTTCTATTTAACCATGGCTTCTTGTAATAACTATTAAACTGAAACAATTCAACAGCTGATCAATGTGCAGAGACCCATGAATTTGGATGGAAAAAAAAGGTAAAACTCTTGCAGTAGCTGGATGTAGATTTAGAATATCTGAAGAAAGCAATCCCAAATCTTTATTTGATTTTAAACTGTATTCTTTGCCTAACAAAAGATAGCCCCTTTCCTTTCCCTTGCCTTATTTCTATCCTTAGACCTTCATTGTGCAGCAACTCTGGATTAAGAATTCAGTCATGCAATAACTAAGACTGTCCCACAATACTTTCATAACTATTTGTTAAAAATATATTGTTTTTTCTTACTTTTCTTTTAATTAATATATTATAGATAATATACAAAGCCATACATTTTCTCATTTAAACAAACAAAAATTTGTGCATTTTATTATAAAAAAGAGAAGGAAGATAGAGATGAGGTTTGCTGTCATTCCTAGTTTTAAATATTTGTGATTAATGCAGATATATGGGCTGTGAACATATAAATAGAAATAAATTTCTACATTTATTAAACATATATTTTATCTCTATAAAGCACTGAAGCATTTTGGTTCCAAGGCAGCTGTCTAGTTCAAGCTCAAAACAAGAGGAAAAGAAAATGTCTCCAGAATTCGAATGTCTTCAGTGCATAGATCAGTAAGAGCTGTACTATTGCATAAAAAATAAAAAAATGCTACTGTAAGAAACTGATGAATTGTATGTTCAAACATGAAAATAGAAGTGTCATCTTCATTTATTATTTTGAATAAAGAAAAAGTGATATTCAAAGACTAAGTGACGTAATTCGAATTCCCGACAGTGGTGTATAGCTGATTTTTCCAGATCCAGCTGAGTAAACTGAATAAACCGTTAACTCAGTAACAGAGAAATCTGTGGGTACAGAACAGTGTATTTGTAACTGTGCAGATAATGGTGACAAATAAGTCACATACTGAAATCAAATAAATCATGAGCAGTAATGAGCAGTAATGAACATGAGCGGTATGAACAAAGGACTAAATCTTATAGCACATTAAGGAATATATATAACACAGTGGATGAGAAACCATTCTGTTAGACATAATTGCACTAAATGCAAACAAATGACTGTGAACCCAAAAGGTCAAAGCTAATAACAACATGCTGTGAAAAGGGGCAGAAACATCAGGAAAAAGTACCTATTGCTTCTAGATTGGATCTTTACAAAACATTCATTAGCAAATGTGAATTGTTCTCTTTCTTTTCCTTGCTTTCTGTAATTTCTAAATCTAGACATGTATTTAAGTATCACAGAGCTCTTAAAAAAGATAATATCTCTAAAATTTGACAATTAATGAAAATTCTATTATCATTCATTATTAAAAACCAACACTCAAAACTAGATATGTGATTATTTATTTATGTCTATTAAATACAGAAGATCACCTATAATATTGTTTGTTCTGGAGTCTCAGAAATTAGAACATTTATGCTACAAATGCGTGTAGGAACTTAAATTCCTCCTGATATACAAAGTTAAATCCCACCCTTCTGGAGTTGGATTTTCTCTAATAGCCATCATGCAGCCACATAAAGAAAAAGAAAAAAAAAAAAAAAGTAAAAGGAAAAGGAAAAGTAAAAACAAAAGAGAAAAAAACAAAAAAAAGAAAAAGTCATTTTCAAGTGCAGATTTCCATACATTTATCACTGAAGATAAACTGCCCTGGGTATGCTAGATTTAGACAAGACTGGGCAATGTCTGACAGCCTTGCTTGGAGGCCCAAGGCTGCCTTTGGTCCTTCATCAACTTTCAACAATTTATCTTCTCTTGAAGTTTTGGGAACTCATGTTCTCATGTCTGTAGTGCAGGTTGTCCACCACACAAGTGGCAGGGACCCAGAGAAAGCACAACAACATTATGCACAGCCAGGGACAGCTTGCTTTTCCCTTGCTGCCACCTGAATTCAAGGGAAAGTACCTCTGCCATGTGCAGAAGACAAATGGCCCCAAAATCCTTTGAACAGCAGCTAATGGCTACACTCACAGAACAGCAAATACCATAATAATCCTGTGATACCTCACTTTATTTTTTGTTTTATAAGTTATTTCTATTAGTTTACCTTTTGCATTTTACTTGACTCCATTAACAAAAAGTGATAGAAGAAATCTAAAACCTGAAGTCCAGGTATGATTTGTTCTGTACTCAATGGGAGTGATCTGTCAAAAGCTTGCACACCAGTGCAAGCTGGTGACGATGTATCATCTGAAAACCACTCCCTTAAAACTAACACTAGCATTAAACTTCAATATGAGGGGGGCAGGGGGAAATACATCTTAGCCAGGTTTGAGTGCAGCTTTGTGTTTTGATGTCCTAACACAGCAGCAGGACAGCTGGGACAACAGTGGAGTATATCCTGAAGGTAAAGGAGAGAAGCCTCAGTTAAATTTGTGTTTTTCTCCTGACTGGTTTCTTGTTTGACTACTTCTTCCCCTATTGAAACTTATTTCATATTTGACTACCAAGGGAGGGGTGCAACTCTTCATCTGAATTCACGGGTACTGGCTTCTTAAACATAAAGAGCAGGTTGAAAAACATTTCAGAAGGAAAAGAAATGGACAGTTTGAAGTTCAGGAAGAAGTGGCGGGCTGAAATGAAGACATTTTGAGAAAGCCAAAGACTGCTCACAGATAGCTAGACAGACAGATGGCCAGACTGGCATTTATACTGTACTATATGTACCTGTAAATATGTAGAAGGAAAAAAAAGATTTGGGCCCTCTATAAGAAGTTTGAGAACAACTGTCCAAACTTTGTACTCATTCATGCAACTACTGCTGGCATATCTTGAAATTCTCTGATTTCTGATACTAAAAAAGATAAAGAGAAAACACACTGTGTTATTACCTCCCTCACTAGCCAGTGATGTTTCTATGAATGTCACACTATCTTGGTGTGAATCCCCTCCCAAAAAAAAAAAAAAAAAAAAAAAATTTGTGCTGTTCTAAAACCCTGGCTTGGACTTTCTGCCTCTTGCCACTCTTGAAAAAGAAAAGATTGTATAAAACACTGAATTCAGGTCTTTTTCTTTTCACAGTGTGCTTACACAGTACAGAAGTCTGTAACTTTGCTAGAGTTATCATTATACAGTGTTGCTAGAAACAGTGCATGCTGTGCAAAAGCAAACTGAGAAGAACTTCATTTCTTAACTTGAGACTTGGGGGAAATACCTTGTTTTGGTGAGTTCCACTGAGCTGATGGAGCCTTTTCCCAATGACAAATCAACAAAACGTGAAAAAGAGCATAGCCTCAGGCTCCAGAGAAATGTATCAGAATCTCCACCTGTAAAATTTTGAAGCTAGTTTTGAGCTGTGTACATAGAATATAACGTGAGGGGTGGAGGGGGAAGGGGGAATTCGTTTCAGCCTACCTTATTTGCAGTAACTTTAAAAAAGTGCCATCTATATTTGGGCTAGGATTAAATGTAGACAATACTTATTTAAGGTAAGATTTTTTGAAAAAATGGTCTTATGAAATAATTAAATCCCCTCACAGAAAAACCTGAATAATCCACACAAATCCACACTATCAGTAATAACAATGGGAGTATGATACCCTTAGTATTCATATACCTCTCAGTCCAATTGGCAAGGGAAAAATTACTTCTCTTCTAATATGTCTAAATCCTTGATAAACAACAGATAATATCACAAGAAGTTCAATGCTATTTGACTGTAAACAGTTCCTTGTCATTCCAGTTGGAAAGGTTGAAGGAGAGTGGCTCGGCACATACAGGACAATACTGCTGACTCCATTGCTTTAAGAAGATAGAAATTGGTAGATGAGACCACAGGCCTGCCTAGAGCAATAGTTCATCTCTAATGGTAGTGTTCAATAAATGCTTTAGAAGAAAAGCAAAGAAATCTATCAGAGTCTATCTCTAAAACCCACATTAGAGATTAAGTCTCAAAGTTATTTTAAAAGTGAATATATATAATACATTCTTACAATTTGGATATTATTATTCAATTAAATGTCTAATCCTTCACTGAATCTTGTTAAAACCTTAGTTTCTGTGATAGTCTATTGTGATAAACTGTACAATGAGATTATTTGGAACGGAACTACCATAACTTACCACAGATGACAATGGGCATGGTTATGAACTGCTTTTTCATCACGAAAGATAACTATACCAGATTGCATTCTGAACACAGCTGGACAGATTGGACCGGAGCATTTTGACTCCACTTTTGTACACAAAACCAGAATTAGAAAAAGAATGTTAACTCTCTAGGAACCTCAAAAATACTTTGCCAGTAAATTAATTTATATCTCTTTATCTAGACACATTTATGTGCATGGGTATATTTTTTATAAAACTATCTTTTGAAGGAAGAGAAATCAAGTCATTCGGTGTTTTTGATAACAAATCGAAGACAAGGACATTAGCCAGGTGGTCATACTTATAGTTCCCTTAATCCTTTCCTGAATGGCAGTTCAGTGCACATTCGTTATTGGCAAGACATTTCATGCAGAAAAAATTTACATCCCAACAGTAGTCAGCAAACTGGACAGCTGAAGAGAAAAATGATAGATGTTGAACTAAATGTTTAATGACTTCATGAGTACCTACTTATTTAATTCAGTCAAGTAATCTTTGCCCAGCATCTTTTAAGTCAAAGCCATTACAGAAGTCTGCCTGTGGTTTTAACTTTGCTACAATATAGTACTGTCCATGTGAGGAAAGTGAGTAGATCATCCAGGATTTTAAGGAAGAAAGGTGACAGCTAAAGTGTCTAAAGAGGTGGCTCCAATTTAGATGCTGCAAATATATGCCCAACTTCAATCCTGATTTTTTGAGACTTCATCCTTCAGAGTTAGACAGCTAGGCTTCCCATATTACCATGTCAACAATTTTTTAGCCAATATTTTATGTCATTCCATTAAGAACCCGGTAATACCTCACTTCATATCATAAAGGGTAGGAGAGGGAATGTAAAAAAAAATAAGAAACCAAACCACCAAATCCAAAACTTTTTACCTTAGTCTCTCAGACTGATGCTTTGGCTTATGCAATAAGAAATCCTACCCTATCAAATCAGTGGAGACAGTTTTGGTTACAACCGAAAGAGCCTACAAGTACAGTGAGCCACAGATAGCCAATAAAAAATACTACCCAGGGAATTTTGTTTGAAAGTTGTCAAAGCCTTGGCACCTAACTCAGGTCTATGTTATTACTCTTCATATTCAGCAAAATACTAGAACTTCTAAATTCATGTGAAAATTCTAGAGCCAAAGTACTGGGAATTTTTTTTCTTTGAGGTTAGGCTCAAAACTCGAAGGTGCTTTTTTAAGAATTAGGTTCATAAACTCATTCAAAAAGGAAAGTTTTTGGTTCTAATCCTGCTTGACCCTAACAGTACTCATATTTCTGACACCTGTAACCATGAGACTCTAGAAGCTATTTGGTCAGCTCTGTAGTCTTCCCTGGAAGTCAAGAGAGAGAAGAAATAATAGATATTAACACTGTAGCCTCAGTTCTGGCTTTCTTAGCTGGTGAAATTTTGTTCTATATTCTGTGCAAAAAAGTTTTTCAGGACTGTTGAATCAATATGTCAACAGCCAATGTGTTTTATGTCAGACTCAACATTGCGTTAAGTTTGTGAAGAGGACCTCTCAGCTTCTCTGTAGGTTCCAGAGCATTTACTTCATGTTGAAGCTTGATTTCTAGATCTTCAGTGTGAGGCACTTTAGAAACAGTATCTCCAAGTAAATTCTACCCACACTCAGACTGGCCTAATGAGATTTCTCTAGCTCAAACAGCTTAGGCTTTTGAGATATTTTCCTTGGGGTTTGGTTGCTTAAATTCTTATGGTTGTGTTCGTATCAGTGAGGCACAAAACCTATACTGCCAGTATGAGCTTCAGGGCTATGGCAACTCAGCCCCATAGTTTTTGAAAGGTCTGGACCACAGGTAGAACACAGCTTCATCTGTCTGATACGTAGATGAACCCTTGCTTTCATTTTGTTTGGCCCTGTTAAACACAGGACATGGGTGTTTCTGGTCTTCTGAAACTCTCAGCCTGATTGTGCTGGCTAACACCTATTTTTCAGTTCTACACAAGCCTTTTGAGAGCCTTCTACTGAGCTTGGTTCCTTTATGACTGTTTTTTCCTTTATCACCAATATTTTATTCTGAGATAATTTTTTATTTGCTTATCTAATTGCTTCCTTCATTTCATTTAACCATGGTTATGACTTAGACATTCGAATATAACCTAATGGATTCTATGGAATAAACCAAAATCTTTTATCATGCATTGTTCATTTTGACCCCACTGTCTGCAGTACACTGGTTCATTTTTTAATCTCTAAGATTCACATTCCTGTTAAGCAAAAGTCAGTGAAGAATATAGTAATTATCTTCATTTGAATGCATACATTAATGACTGACAATTTATTCTCATTCAGTAGTAGCAAATGAGTATAGATGACATTAAAACACTGCATTATTGTATTAAATCTGTGATTTTTCACAGAAACTCATTATATTCCTGTGTATTCCACCTAGAAGGTTTAGATTTATTATTTATGAATTTGATTCCTCCTTCAACATAAAATATTAAGAGTAGTTCTATAAGCCACTGAGGGAAAGAATTCATTTTCATCCAAGATGTATACAATAGTAAAAAAAAAAAGAAAAGTAAAATAAAAGAGTGGCAAAATCTACTTTTTGTTTTGAGGGCTGAAAACATTTCTTATTTCTCAGCAAGAACTTTAAAAAGAAACATATTTAGTTAGGTTTATCTAGCTACTAAATTATTAAATTGCTAAAACAGACTGACAGCTAAAAGCAGCATTTTTCAAGGTTTCTCTGTTTTCCCTCTTCCGTTATCAAGGTCATGGAGTGGATTTTGCTGCTGTTTGTCACTATTCAGAAACACAGAGATTGCCTGATGAATAAAATCAGAAGAATGACAGGTGCATGGAGTTGGACCTTCAGAAAGGCATATGTACTTCATTTAGTAAGGATATCAGCTACTCCCAAGGCTCAGATGACTGCAATGGCATTTGTCTTTGATCCAAAGCAAAGAATTGAGAGGACTTAAAAGCAGCATGCTTCAGTGCTGTCTTGCTGTCTGAAACTGCCACTCAACTCCAGTTCTTCCACATTCACACTAATTGACAAAGTTCGTGCAACATTTGACTGGCGTCTCCCTTCCAGACTACAAATAAGAGAATTGAACAGCGCCTTTGTTAAACGCCTCCTGGTAAAAAGTAAGGCACATTATGGGAAGAAAAGCTCTAACTCCTTTATAGTCCATGCTATGTGTCTAGTGGCTCCATTTCTGCCTTATCAAAATTAATCCATCTGCTCACAGAGGTACAAAGGGGTAAACCTTGTAAAAGGATTAATATAATCATATTCAAATGGAACTCAATTATAGATTTTGGCATTTATGACCAAGTAAGTTCAAGGAAAACAAAAATGAACAATTAAGACTGGGAATAGCAGCAGTAGGTAGTATCTTCCACTTCTGTCAGTAGCTGTGTATGTTAGCCTCACTGGCTGCATCAGCTTAACACGCAGTGGATTAATTACCCTTAATATACTTAGGGCCAGGATTTCACTTTTTATAACACATTTGATTGCTCGTTGCCTAAAACTTCCTTTCAGGAACATTTAAATAAAGGGTTTGTAGGAATATAATTTCAATTATAGTCATAAAATACTGAGACAAGATGGGTCTGACAAAATATCTAATGCCAAAATCTGTTATGAACTCCCTTCAGAAGAATAAATTAGTAACAATTTTTATTTTCATGGTATCACCTCTCATAATGCATTTCAAAAAGACAGAAACAAGCTGTTCTATCTAGAGCTCCTCAACTGCTGCCAGGTAATTTTGAAAGTGATGAAATATTACATTAATGTGATTAATGCATGCATTTTGTAAACAAAACAATTAAAATTAAGGTGAGTATTAGTTAAAATTCATGGTAATTGCAAACCTTCATTAACACTGCACAGCTGAGGACATTAGATAAAAGTCTTAAGAACTGCTTTCTTTTCAATCAAATCCCTGTTATTGAATGTTTTGTAAATAGTAATTTATTATCAACTTGCAGGATAGTTCCTAATGTCCTTAAATCACTTAAAATTTTAATCTAGGCTGTTTTCCTTAGTTTGTTTTACTGTTAAATGTAAGAACAGCAGACGTGTTTGCTGTTGAGAAATGCTATATTTCAACGGCGAAAGAGAAATCTGAAATGGTTATTATTCCTAAGAAAACTGATAACATCAAAAGAGAAGCAATCTTGTTGCCACACTACTTTAGCATAATAAAAACTGGCAGAGCAGCATCTGTTGTGTTTTAGAGCCTGAGTGGAGAGATTTCCCCGCTACCTCTGATTGATACTGGTGATCCATCACCCAGTACAGAGGCTAAGCACAGCTAATGTATTTTACTGGTATCTTATTCCATCCTTGTTTGACAAGGGGTAAGACAGACACAACGACATATGAGCATGGTACAAAAGTTGAAAGTATGCTCTGTGGTTTTTAGGAGTTTGTGTTCATCAGGCTGTCTTTCCCCCCACCCCCCAAAGAGGGCATGCTTATTTAAGAAAAATAAAATAGGGCAATTAAATCACTTTGAATGGACAGTTTAGCCCTAATCTGTTAATATCACTCACCAGTGCATGGTGTTCTCTCCTACATCATACGGCAAGGTACAGCTTCACATGTCCCTCCATTCTCATTTGAACAGCAATCATCTGTGGCACTATGTTAACAACCCTTAAAGAGTAGCTAGGAGTTTGCTAGAGAATTTGGAATTACAAGCATTTCCCAGTCTTGAACAAAACAAGCCTGAATTTGGATAGTACTGCTGGTGCAGAATGCAGACCTCCTCCAAAGATATGGTTAATTATTTACTTACTTCTGAACTTTGCTAACTCTTTTTGGACTCACAGGATATTTAGGTAGAGAAAGAAGAGAGTGATGATTTTACTTTGACAGGTCACACATATGAGAATGACACTGGAGTACTCTATAAATTTTATGTTTCTATATTATATTGTAAAAAGACAAATAAGTTTTGGAAAGAATTCAGAAAAAAAAACAAACTTCAAGTGAATCAAGAGCTAGGGAAAGCTTATATATTGAAAAACTTAGAGTTCCATCTGCTTGGTTATTTTAAAAGACTTATTTCATAAATCTTTTTGGAGCAAGTGAATGCTAGGTCCCGAAGGGCTTCATAACCTAGAAGTGAAAGGGATTAAAAGTGCAAATAGCAGGAAGCTGCAGAGAAACAAATTAAAAATAGAAGAATATGTTTCAAACTGTGAGAGAGATTAGTTGCTGGAAGAAAATCTCAAAAACTACCAAGGGAAGAGCTGGTTCTCCATCTTTTTATGTATTTGTATTAAATCTAGGTTCCTTTCTAAAAGAAGACATGCTATAGTCAAACATGCTATTTGGCAGGGAATTAGGAGGATCTGAGGTGTAAAGCAATTCAGACTAGATTATCTAGCTGCCCATTACAGTTCTAACCTCTATAAAACCAAGAAATATTCAGTTATTGTGTTCTTTTTGGCTCTTCTTACTAGCATTGACAAAGGAGCATATGCTTGGCTGCCGTTAGAAGTTACACTGCATCCAGCAACGCAATTCACGACAGAAGAAACTTAAGACCATTTAGTCTTAAGGGGACCTCATTCCAACTATGCAGCTTCTTGTTTGAAACAGATCATACCCTAGCAGTGATGTGAAGCATGTGAAAGTACAAGTTGCTTCTTTCACATTTCTGTGAATGTGGAAGACACCTCTTGTCTGTCTATTGCCACTGTATTTACGATACAGAACACATTGAGCTATTGTAGAACCTGTCCTGAGGCAGCAGAAATTATAATTCCTTGGATCTGATAGTTGCTATCTACCTGTACACTAAATAGCTCCTTCGATATATTACAAAGTAGAGTACAGCAAGATTTGTTCGATGTTTTGAATTGCCAGAAAAGCAGATCTGGACTGAGCTGATAAAAGCTCTTTGTTCTATTTCTCTTTGCAGTAAATCACAATACAATACTCAACACAGTAACTATATTTGATGTCAGCATGT
The DNA here is from genome assembly GCF_030463565.1 of Pelecanus crispus. Lineage (NCBI taxonomy): Eukaryota > Metazoa > Chordata > Aves > Pelecaniformes > Pelecanidae > Pelecanus > Pelecanus crispus. The sequence goes on from NC_134643.1 coordinate 212,552,231, forward strand.
TTTGCCTTCTTTCATAAATATATAGTGTGCAAAAGTTTGCTGAATATGCTAATTTGGTCTATCTAACATTTGGTTATATAGAAAAAACAAATACATCTAATAAAAAAATACAAAAAGAAAATAATATTTGATAACTAACACAGCCATTTCACTACAACAACATCAAGAACAAACCAGAAGGCTAAACTCAGCTTTACCTTAGTTTGGAGTGAGGTAACTGAAGACGTTGGAGCTGCATTTATAGCAGGCCTGGATATGGACATTAATGTCTGATACTAAATGATAAAGCATTTGCTGGTTTTCTGACTGATAGAAGGATAATATAGTTTGCCTGCTAGACATTGTGGAAGCTTCTTATATTTAGGTAGTAAGAACATATATAACATTTAAAGGAAAAGCAAGATAGATTCAGGTATTATGGAACATATTTCATTCTCATCTCAGTGGGATCAAGTGTTTATCTTCTGAGTGAAACAAAAATGTGTATAGGCAGGACATGCAGTACTAGAAAGCTATTTAACTGAATGTGGCCTTGTTACATACATTTTCTTGAAAGGGAAAAGGGTCTTGAAAGATGGTTTATGAGTAAAATGCATAAAAAGAAAAGGCCCTAACCTTGTTGACAATCCAAGGCAAAGAGAAATTAATATATGCTATTGCAAGTTACTGACATTTAAAAAAAAAAAAAAAAAAAACCAACACAAATGCCTTTAAAAAGTACTATATTTACTTGGCAAGAAGGATTCCATTGATAAAAAACAGTTGGAAACATTACTGGTTTGTTCAACAAGGAACCTTAAGCTATTGAGAAATTGAGAGTTTTCAGGATATACATGTCTTCTTTTCCAGATATCTCTATTTATTATACATAGTTTGATCACATTCCTTGTCTGGTAATATTCATCATGTGCTATATATACCTTTTCTAAGAGTATATATCACTACTATCTTGGGCACAAATCACCACTGATACAAGAGGAAAAGCAGAAAGTAAAAAGCAGGAAGGGAAAGCTAGAACGTATAGCATACACTGTGTTCTCAGTTGTTGAATGGAAAATAACTTTAGAAGATGAGGAAGACACTAGCAACAGTAAGATGAAAAAGACACTAAGAATTTCTGTTCTTTTAAGGTAAAAATCCATAATCAAAGCGAAACCCCATTTGTACACAGAACTTTAGATAAACTCTTATTTTTTAAGTAAAGTGAAGTTAACCTATGTATTAAAATACTATTTTAATTTAATTATAGGCAACATGCAGATAGGAGAAAGTTAGTAGATCACTGTGGTGCTCTCTCTTTTGAGGTATGACTTCTATTGGCGACAGTATTGGTATGATATGATTTTTTTTGGGGAAAAAACAGAAACAATGAAAGTTTCCAACATTTATGATACAGTTTCCATTTAGCATGATGTTTATCAGAACATCAGTTTGAATCATATTTGATCTATAACTGTGATCTGATTTGTTTCCCAATGCTACCAAACTGAGTTCGGAAGTAAACACTTCAGAAGGGAAAGCCACCCTGCAGAAAGACCTGGATAGGCTGGAAGAGTGGGCTAACAAGAACTTTATGAAGTTCAACAAAGACACATGTAAGGTCTTGCACCTCAGAAAACATAATCCAGGAGTGCAGCACAGGCTGGGGTCTACTTGGCTGGGGAGCAGCTCTGTGGAAAGGGACCTGGGGGTCCTGCTGGACAACCACCTCACAACAGTGTGTTGCTGTGGCAAAGAAAGCCAACAGGATGCTGGGTTGCATCAACAAGGGCATCACCAGCAGAGATAAAGAAGTCATTATCCCACTCTACTCACCGCTTGTCAGGCCACACCTGGAACACTGTGTTCAGTTCTGGTCCCCACTATGCAAAATAGATGTGGAAAGGCTGGAGAGGGATCCAGAGAAGGGTCACAAAGATGATCAAAGGACTGGGAAGCCTGCCAAATAAGGAAAGGCTGAGAGACCCGGGTTTGTTCAGCCTTGGGAAAAGAAGGCTTAGGGGAGACCTTATCACCATGTTCCAGTATTTAAAGGGTCGCTACAAAGAAGATGGAGACTCCCTTTTTATAAGGAGCCACATGGAAAAGATGAGGGGTAATGGGTACAAGTTACTCCTGGGGAGATTCCGATTGGACACAAGAGGAAAATTTATCACAATGAGAACAATCAGCCATTGAAATGACCTCTCCAGGGAAGTGGTGGATTCCCCAACATTGGACACTTTCAAGATTCAGCTGGACAGGGTGCTGGGCCATCTTGTCTAGACCGTTCTTTTGCCAAGAAAGATTGGACTAGATGATCCTTGAGGTCCCTTTCAACCTGGTATTCTAAGATTCTATGATTCTATGATATATTTTATTTTAAAGTTAATTTGGATCAGTGCCTCTTTAAAGCAGTCGGTCCCTACTGTCACTTCTTTGCAAGCACTGAGAGCTATTGAAGTCTATCGCCTTTATGTGTATTGGCATCCATGCCATTTATGACAATACAAGTACTTATTCACAAATGTAAAATTTTCTCTTGTTCATACATAATGGGCCATGATGGTTTCAGATGACACTGAGTATTCCATCTCCTCTGTCACAGAACTATGCCATTCAGGAGCAAAATATTTTTCTTGACACTTGAAAACATTTTTTTTGCAGAGGTTATTAAGATACCTGTACACTGTAAGAAAGAAAGAGGCAAGGTTCACAGACATATTTGGCTTCTCTCAGTATAAGCTGGAGTGAAGCATCAAATGCGTGAAGATTAGTGCAGTTGTCTATGTTTGTAAGACTAAGACCTGCCTACAGGCTCATCACACACTGGAAATCCCCCACCAGTCAAAGGCACCAGAGGAGATAACGAACCATGAGAAAACCATCCGGACAAAACTTGAGACTTAACTTGCTCACTTGCCCTGAGAAATGTGCTGAAGGGCACAAGTGTGCTGCTCTGGAACATGCTGTGCAGTGTGGCCTTTTACAAGCGGGTCAGAGGACAAATAAGAAAATTTGGTCGTGTTATTTCCAGGATAGGAAATAAAGGAAAAGATAATCAGGAAAAAAAAGCGTCAACTTGTAGCCATAACATAATTGTACTTGGAAGGCAATGCCAGTGGTTTGCCAACAATATAAGAAACAGAAAATGTAAGGATTATTGCCTTGAGAATGCTGCTACTTAGAATGCCAAATTTTGTTTTCTAATAAGCTTGTTATAATAATTCATAACAGTCCAGGTACCACAAGATACAGAAGGAGATTGTGCCCTTTTTAGAAGATAAATGAGTGGACAGATTTTGGGCTAATATGTTACCCAATTCTAAGTTTATTTACTGCATTTACAGTTTCTATTATAGCTTTCAACATAGATAAAATCAGGCAGGAACAATCCCAGCATATTAACTCACAAATTAGGGCCAATGACACAACCAGTGAGCTACAGCTCTCCATTTCCTTAATATCCCACATAATTTTGAAATAGACAATTTTTTAAATCTGCTCAGATATAAATTTTTTGCTGCAATAGTTTAAAAAAAATAATAAAAACTAGACTTGTCTTCTAGTTCAGGAATATAGGAATTTTCTGCCACGTATCTTGGTATAAGGTTGCACTTGAAACACTTGAATCACTTGAAAATAGATACCTTTAAGTTGAAAATAAATACTTTAAAAACTTTTTGTTTAATTGAAGTGATGAAAAATATAAAGTTTCAGTAGTTTTTATCTGGCTCAAAATACCATAATGCCATAGTCTTTTTCATCATATTTCATCCAATACAAAATAAAACTAATCTGTCCTGTGCTAGGTAGCTGTAACTTCTTGTTTGCACTACATGTAGGGATATTAACCAAATTCTGAAAATATGATCTCAAGACTAATTTTTATTTTGATGATGCTCTCTCCCAAACTCAGTTTATTCCATTGTGGCAATATGAAGGTGTACTTTTTTTCCCCAAAAATCTTTGCTATTAATTATTATTTATTGAAAAGTAATTTCAACAGTACTTCAAACTACTGTGACAGCCTGGTCTGATTTGGTGTTTACTCTTCTTTGATCAGGAGGGACTAGGACTAGAGACCTTCCAGGATCCTTTCCAACCTGAATGATGCTCTGATTCTATGAGTGATTAGTCCTGAAAGCCTCTGCAGAGTAAATTAGAAACATTATTCCCCTCCCACTAGTCAAGATGAGGAATTCAAACACTTAAGTGACTTAGGGTAACATCAGTCCTTGTCAAAGTCAGGTTTTAGTCCCCAAAGTTCCTCTCTGTTCATTCACAGAGACAACACCACGTACTGACACTTCAAGAATGTTTTATGTAAAACTCGAAGAAATTAAGACTGTTTCAGATTATTACCCAGAAGTTTTCATCTCTACTGAACTGAAACTTTGGAATATGATATGTGTTGAACAAGAAGCAATGATGACTCTTGCAAGGTCAAGGTTCCAAAAAATTAACTGAAAATATTCAGAGACATGGAAACACAGTGAGTTGACATCATTCCTTTGCTGGAGTTCTGTTCCTAAATTTAGGTTGAGTTTCTGTGGCAGAATCCCTGAAAGCAGTAGAAAGGTACATACCTCCTCCCCTCCCTTACGAGATTATTGAACAATCTCAATGATTCTTGCCATAGGAAGATGCTTTCCGACTGGCACAGGGCATTTCAGCAATACCTAATCTAGTGTATACTTGTTTTATTAACCTTTTTTTTTTAAGAATCATAGAATAGAATCATTTAGGTTGGAAAAGACCTTTAAGATCATCAAGTCCAACCATTAACCTAACACTACCAAGTCCACCACTAAACCAGTTAAGGGAAGAGTAATAAATTTGTGTTTCCTGGCTTGCTGGCTAGATTATTTTTTAATGAAAGTAAAAAGTAGGAACCATTAAGGTTGGAAAGGATCTCGAAGATCATCAGTCCAACCATCAACCCAACACCACCATGCCCACTAAATGTCCCACATGTCCCAAAGTGCCACATCTACTCATTTTTTGAACACTTCCAGGGATGGTGACTCCACCACCTCTCTGGGCAGCCTCTTCCAACATTTGACATTTTCAGGAAGAAATTTCTCCTAATATCCAATCTAAACCTCCCCTGGCACAGCTTGAGCCCATTTCCTCTCATTCTATTGCTAACTACATGGGAGAAGAGACCAACACCCACCTCACTACAATCTCCTTTCAGGTAGTTGTAGAGACCAATAAGGTCACCCCTCAGCCTCCTCTTCTCCACACTAAACAATCCCTAAACAAGCCACTCCTCATAAGACCTGTGCTCCAGACCCTTCACCAGCTTCATTGCCCTTCTCTGGACACGCTGCACCAACTCAATGTTCTTCTTGTATTGAGGGGTCCAAAACTGGACACAGTATTCCACATGCAGCCTCACCAGCGCTGAGTACAGGGGCACAGTCACCTCCCTGCTCCTGCTGGCCACACTCTTCCTGATACAAGCCAGGATGCTGTTGGCCTTCTTGACCACCTGGGCACGCTGCTGGCTCATGTTCAGCTGGCTGTCATCCAGCACCCGCAGGTCCTTTTCAGCCAGGCAGCTTTCCAGCCACTCTTCCCCAAGCCTGTAGCGCTGCATGGGGTTGTTGTGACCCAAGTGCAGGACCTGGCACTTGGCCTTGTTGAACCTCATACAGTTGGCCACGGCCCATTGATCCAGCCTGTCCAGGTCCCTCTGCAGGGCCATCCTACCCTCCAGCAGATCGACACTCCCACCCAACTTGATGTCATCTGCAAACTTACTGAGGGCACACTCAATCCCCTCATCCATCCAGATCATTGATAAAGATATTAAACAAGGCTGGCCCTAAAACAGAGCCCTGAGGAACACTGCTCATGACCGGTCACCTACTGGACTTAACTCCATTCACCACTACTCTCTGGGCTCGACCACCCAACCAGTTTTTTACCCAGTGAAGAGTACGTCTGTCCAAGACTTATTTCAGGTTTAAGAGCTGTTCTCTATGATTGGTGTAAAATAAACCATGAAGACAAGTAAAGGGGCATGGGATTGCCTGAAATAGTTAGGTAGTTATTCTGTATCTGCCATGTATTGCTTGTTCAACTACACAGAAAAAAAAAAAAAAAAGTACTCGTCATGGTATTTACCAAAAATAGTACATGCATCTCCTTTTATTATAGTAGCAAGAAATAAAAGCCCATGATTAGTTGTATATAATGACTTATGCACATATAAAATTTAAAATATACATAAATTAATATGCATATCTGTTATACATTTTTATTATATAAATATGTTATAGTTTATAAATATATATAGTATAGTGTATCTATAGTACATATATAAATAATATATATAAAATACCCCATAACAAATACCCCAGTATTTGCCCCAGACCATGCAGGAAACATTCTTTGTGATTAACATACATTTTTTGCAGGTATTTCATGTTGTAATACACATGGATGAGGGTTTCTTATCTTTTAAATGTTTTAATGCAAATTACGGTTTTGCTTCCATATTCCTGTATATACTATATAAGAGGAGATTCTTTGTAGTTTAAGGGTTAAACTCCTTAGAAGGCAGTTTTGTGGCATTTCTAATTAGTTCTCTGTTTTTTGCTCATTCTCCTGAATGTGGTTGACAGAGGTACCAGGTGATTTCTGCTATGTGCTCCTTCATTAATTGTTGAAATCAGTGATCTTACGGAGACCTTATCCTCATCACTCCAAATGGGGGTCACATTACTGTTTTTCTACACTAAAGATCACTACTGTACAGCTCAACATCTTAGAAATACTTCTATCTTATGCTAATTAGAAAATTGAGGAAATTAAATATGTTGCGCTTGAATCTGGTAACATAGGAGGGAACTTGAAGATAATTGGAAGAAGGTAGTACTGCCACCAAAATTTTCTCATTTTAACAAATGCCAATTAATATCGAAGATACTATAAGCTGAAAGATATATTTTCTTTAAAGTCCAGCAGCCTATGATTCTTTGTTGATGAACAATGAGGGTGGTGAAGCACTTGAACAGGTTGCCCAGAGAGGTGGTAGAGGCCCCATCCCTGGCAACATTCAAGGTCAGGTTGGATGGGGCTCTGAGCAACCTGATCTGGTTAAAGCTGTCCCTGCTCACTGCAGGGGAGTTGGGCTGGATGACCTCTAAAGGTCCCTTCCAACCCAAAACATTCGATGATTCTATGATTCTATGAACTTGGCTCAGTACCTAGAAGAATAACAATCTCCAAATTAGAATAAAGGTATTCTGAACCCTTAAATAAACATATTTACACTTTGTTTCAGCCTATAGATATTCAATCCCTATTTAATTAGGATAATGGTTATGCAAATTTTTAGCACAATTTTATCTCGTGGTTATATGCAGTTCTTAACACTAACAGACGGAAGGGAATATAAACAAAGAGAAGCTAAAACAACAATAAACTCCATTAATTCCATACTAAAGCATGTCTCCATGTCCAAAGGAGAAGTTGAATATGATTGAAAGCAGTATAATAGCTGGACTGGAGTCAGGAAATTTATATCAGTGCCAAATCAATTACAGGTTGCAGGTGTCCAGAATTAATTAAAATAAATTGCTATAAATCAGGCATTAGCTATCTACTATGAATGGAGAAAAGCAGAAAAGAAAGTGAAAATAAAAAAAAGTATTTTGTTTATAGTGGTGGTGTTTATAGTATTTAAGTGTTGAAAAATATCAGAAAATAAATATCAGAAAGAAATATGTACATCGTTTGGTAGAGTTTTCATTCTAAAATTTTAATCTAAATTGTGTTTAAGGTCTCTTCTCAAACTACATTAAAGTGTGCTTCATTTTTAGGAAGGGCTTTATACCCTTTTAGAAAGGGATTTATACAAATGACTTTGTTGTATCTGATGTTTATACTTCCTGTGTTTAAGATTAGAGACAATACAGAGAACCCATCTTCTGGATTGCTAAAGTCTGGTGTGACTCAAACCGTCAGTCTCTGCTGAGAAAAGGAAAGTAAAACCTGTTTTGCCCAAAGTGGAGTGTGAGGCAACGCAATGGTCAGAGACATGGCAGTTCCTGTGCTGACAAAGTCACACCTGCAGTAGTTGTGGTGACCATTAAACTCATGAGGTTCCTGCTCAATATAGCTGCTCATCCGCAGACACTGTCCTGCAGTCTGGGCAGAGACTGAAGGGGATGCAATCAAGAAGCTGCTGCTGCTGAATACTTGCATAAAACACATGAAGACACTCAAATCTTTATGATAGGGCCACATAATGTCTGAATGAAAAGCTGGGCTCACAGTGGATATCAAAACAAATCCAGTGCACTTTCTGGTTTTCATAGACTTCTGGTTCTGACCCTTACTAATATTTAAATCAGAAAATGGGAAAAAAAGTGTATATAGATATCTATTTATACACACACACATTTTGATATGTATCAGATCTTTTAATTCTGATCCTTGCTAGTATTTAAATCAGGGAATGGAAAAAAGTATATAAGCATATAATATGTATAAGTGTGTGCGTATATGTAATGTGCCTAACATTTTTGATTAAAACAACTGTTGTGCCAGATTTTAGTCTAGATTGTACATTACTCAGATGGGTATTCATAGAATCATAGAATCATAGAATGCTTTGGATTGGAAGGGACCTTTAGAGGTCACCTAGCCCAACCCCCCTGCAGTGAGCAGGGACAGCTTTAACCAGATCAGGTTGCTCAGAGCCCCATCCAACCTCACCTTGAATGTTGCCAGGGATGGGGCCTCCACTGCCTCTCTGGGCAACCTGTGCCAGTGCCTCACCACCCTCATTGCAAAACTTTCTTTCTTATGTCTAGTCTAAATCTATTCTACTTTAGTTTAAATCCATTATTCCTTGTTCTGTCACAACAGGCCTTGCTAAAAAGATTCTCCCCATCTTTCCTATAGGCCCCCTTTAAGCACTGGAAGGCTGCAATAAGGTCTCCTCGCAGCCTTCTCTTCTCTAGGCTGAACAACCCCAACTCAGCCTGTCCTTGCAGGAGAGGTGCTCCAGCCTTTGATTCATTTTTGTGGCCCTCCTCTGGACCCGCTCCAACAGGTCCATGTCCTTCTTGTGCTGAGGGCCCCAGAGCTGGACGCAGCACTGCAGGCGGGGTCTCACCAGAGCAGAGTAGAGGGGCAGAATCACCTCCCTCGACCTGCTGGCCACACTTCTTTTGATGCAGCCCAGAATACGGTTGGCTTTCTGGGCTGCAAGCGCACCTTGTTGGCTCATATGCAGCTTTTCATCCAGCAGTACCCCCAAGTCCTTCTCTGCAGGGCTGCTCTCAATCCCTTCATCCCCCAGCCTGGATTGATATCAGGGGTTGCCCCATCCCAGGTGCAGGACCTTGCACTTGGCCTTGTGAACCCCATGAGGTTCACAGAGGCCCACCTCTCCAGCTTGTCCAGGTCCCTTTGGATAATATCTCGTCCTTCTGGTGTGTCAACCGCACCACTCAGCTTGGAGTCATCTGCAAACTTGCTGAGGGTGCACTCGATCCCACTGTCTATGTCATTGATGTAGATGTTAAATAACACTGGTGCCAGTACGGACCCCTGAGGGACTCCACTTATCACCGGTCTCCATGTGGACATCGAGCCATTGACCATGACCCTCTGGATGTGACCATCCAACCAATTCCTTATCCATTGAGCGGTCCACCCATCAAACCCATATCTCTCCAATTTAGAGAAGGATGTTGTGGGGAATGTGTTGAATGTTTTACAGAAATCCAAGTAGATGACTGTCCTGGTTTCGGCTGGGATAGAGTTAATTTTCTTCCTAGCAGCAGGCATAGTGCTGTGTTTTGGATTTAGTAGGAGAAGAATGTTGATAACACGCTGATGTTTTTAGTTGTTGCTGAGTACTGCTTATGCTAGTCAAGGACTTTTTCAGCTTCCCATGCTCTGCCAGGCGCACAAGAAACTGGGAAGGGGCACAGCCAGAAGAGTTGATCCAAACTGACCAAAGGGCTATTCCATACCATATGACGTCATGCTCAGTATATAAACTGGGGGGGTTGGCCGGGGAGCAGTGATCGCTGCTCGGGAACTGTCTGGGTATCGGTCGTCGGGTGGTGAGCAATTGCATTGTGCATCACTTGCTTCGTGTATCATTATTATTATTATCATTATTATACTGTTACTATTAGCATTACTATTTATCTTTATTTCAATTATTAAACTGTTCTTATCTCAACCCAGGAGTGTTTCTCACTCTTACTCCTCCGATTCTCTCCCCCATCCCATCGGGGTAGGGGGAGTGAGCGAGCGGCTGCATGGTGCTTAGTTGCTGGCTGGGGCTAAACCACGACAATGACGTCCATTGCTTTTCCCTTGTCCACTGATGCAGTCTCTCCTTCATAGAAAGCCACTAAGTTGGTCAGGCAGGACTTGCCCTTGGTGAAGCCATGCTGTCTGTCTCGAATCACCTCCCTGTCCTCCATGTGCTTGAGCATAGATTCTAGGAGGATCTGCTCCATGATCTTCCCGGGCACAGAGGTGAGGCTGACAGGTCGATAGTTCCCAGGGTCCTCCTTTCTTCCCTTTTTAAAAATGAGCACAACATTCCCCTTCTTCCAGTCACCAGGGACTTGACCTGACTGCCATGACTTTTCAAATATCATGGAGAGTGGCTTGGCAACTACGTCAGCCAATTCCCTCAGGACTCTGGGATGCATCTCATTAGGTCCCATAGACTTGTGTACACTGAGGTTCTTCAGGTGGTCCCAAACCTGATCTTCCCTTACAGTGGGAGGGGCTTTACCCCCCTGGTTCCCATCTTTTGGTCCATTGATTCGGGAGGGGTGAAGAGAGAGGTTGCCGGTGAAGACTGAGGCAAAGAATTTGTTGAATACCTCAGCCTCCTCCTCATCTGTTGATACAAGTTCGCCTTTCTTGTTCATCAGGGGGGTACACTTTCTTTAACCTTCCTTTTCTGATTGATATACCTGTAGAAGCCCTTCTTCTTATTCTTGTCTCCCTTGCTAAATTCAGCTCCAGCCGTGCCTTGGCCTTCCTGACCCCCTCCCTACACAACCGGGCCGTTTCCCTGTATTCCCCCCAGGACACCTGTCCCTGCTTCCACTGCCTGTGCAGTTCCTTCTTGCTCTTTAGTTTGACCAGCAGGTCTCGACTCAGCCATGCTGGTCTCTTCCCTTCCTTTCCTGATTTCTTACACCTGGGGACTGAGAGCTCTTGTGCTCTATGGAAGGTGTCCTTAAAGATCTGCCAATTCTGTTCTGTTCCCCTGTCCCTGAGGACTGTCTCCGAGGGGGACTTTCTGACTAACTCCTTGAAGAGCTGGAAGTTTGCTTTCCTAAAATTTAGGGTCCTGACTGTACTCCTCGCTTTTCCCATGTCCCTCAGGAGTGTGAACTCCACCAACGCATGATCACTGCAGCCCAAGCTGCCTCCAGTCTTGACATCACTGATGAGCTCACTTGCATTGGTGACCATCAGATCCAGTATCACGTCCCCTTGGGTAGGGGTGTCTATTACTTGGCTTAGGAATTTGTTGTCTACGCATTCCAGGAATCTCCTGGATTGCCTACATCTTGCCGTGTTGCTTTTCCAGCAAATGTCGGGGTGGTTGAAGTCCCCCAGCAGGACAAGAGTCTGCAAGTGCGAAGCCTCCCGGAGCTGGAGGAAGAAGGCTTTGTCAGCAGGCTCCCCTTGATCAGGCGGCCTGTTGTAGACACCAACCACAAGGTTCCCTTTGTTGCTTCTGTCTCTGACTCTTACCCATAAGCTCTCGACCTGCTTGTGCCTATTCTTCAGGGACAGCTCTTCACACTGTATCGATTTCTTTATGTAGAGGGCAACGCCTCCGCCCCTCCTTCCTCACCTGTCCCTTCTGAAGAGCCTGCAGCCATCAATAGCCACATTCCAGTCGTGGGCTTTGTCCCACCAGGTTTCGGTTATGGCAATCAGATTGTAGCTGTCTAGTAGCACAGCAGCTTCCAACTCCTCCTGTTTGTTCCCCATGCTGCATGCATTCGTGCAGAGGCAATATTCTATTGTATTCTATCAATAAAAACTATTGGGTGTTTTACATCCTGTGATATTTGGTGAAACGTGGGGTTTTTTAATTGATAGTGTTTATGAATGCAAAAGGAGCACCTGCTAGACAGGGCATTTCGTCCAAGATAACTGAAATGGAGAAAAACAGCAAAAGAATTGATGGAGAGGAGAAGAGGGAAATTTGTGTTGTGCACAGGAGCAGAGGGTGAGAGAAAAAGACACTGGAGTCAAGGAAAATGAGGTGGCACTAGCTACAACAACCCCAGCCAAAGCATCTCAAAACACAGTGTGGAAACTTGGTGTTTCTGAATTGCATGCAGGGATGGTACAGGTCTGTAAAGTCCCTCTGGCTTTTTCTGTGTAATACATTACACATGCAGTTCCTTCTGCCTGACAGAAGTGTCAATAAATTTAGCTACCTGTGTTATCTTGAAGAGGAGAAGGGGTGAGAAGAAAGCATTGTAAAGAAAGAGCTATCAAAAGCAGTAAGTCTAGTAAAGAAGCTATTAGCAATGAACTTCTTTACTTACTTGTGCTACAAATCAAGAGCCCAGCTTTTGAACTGGCTTTTCAAGTAAGTTACCTAAAAACACATACACTTGTAAAACAAGGGGATGACAGCTGAGGGTGTGAGAAATCTGTAAAAGAGATGAGGAAGGGAAGACTAACAACTCAACATTATAAAACAACAGCTGGTAGACAGTCTCACTGAATCGGTTTAGTGAAGATGCAAAATACTAGAAACCTTGTGACCGACGACATGACTCTGGCCAATTTGGGGGTTTGTGTACTGTAAAATATCTATGAGTTTCATTTACTCCTAGGTTTCTGGTTTGAAAGAGGAAACGTTATACAATCTCAATCCTCAATACTCAATCCTGGGTGCCACACAATCTGAGTTACAGCTTCATTTTTCTGCTAGCTTGTTTCACACAGCTCCCATTCACACACCGTCTGTTTCTCAGGACATAATTTGGCCTCAGATCTCGTCCACCAAATCAAAGTTTCTTATTTTTTTTTAGAGGCAACACACACAGAGGCAGATAAGTAATAAACCTGTATTGTAGTTATAACCTGCGCCTGAAGATTTTTAATAAAATGTTGCAGACTAAAATGACTGTTCTCATATATCACCATTAATGTGGTAAATGGCTCCCATGACCCTTTGCCTGTCTATAAATCACCAACTATGAAGATATACCAGGGCAATCAGATCAGTCAGTAGACATTTAATTAAGTGCACAGTTTTTCAGGCTGCTATCTATAAACAAACAGAAGTAATTTTTCTCCTGCAGTAGAAAATTAGAGTCTAGATGAAAGTTTACAAATTAGATTAAGACATACTTTTTCTGGATTATATATTTAACCAAGAAATACACTTACATTATCTCACTGAAAAAGTACATATCAAATCCTATGCTCTTTTATGGACACTATTTAACATTTAAAGAAGGTCTGATGAGAGCTTCAGCATGTGTCAGAGAAAATATTTCTATTGTTTCCATGTGTCGTATTGAATATCAGTCTCACTAATACCACTAATAATACTTCAAAGTCTTTTATTATGCTGTGTTTGTGTTTCATGACAAGCAACATGTCCTGGGACAAACTGCCAGTGCCAACTTTTCTACATGGAAAACATAAGCTTTTCATCTTGACTTCTGGAATTTAAATAATGAATTGCATTTCTTCCACAAAGAATGAAACCTGCTTACATAAGCATCATTCATTGTACCAACTTGCATCCTCATCTGGGAACCGCATGTGCTTGAGCATTGCCTAGCACAATGGACACTAAGACAACATTCATATCAAGTGTGTTATTTGCACATTTTTGGTAGCTGAATTGTTATAACAAAACAATTTTCTTGGGAAAGAACAAATGCAATTTTATTTGTTCCTTTCCTTTCTATTCCATTCAATTTTCTGCCTTTCTTTGGTTATGAAATAGCCTTTTATGAAATTGTTGATCTCAATTCAGATGTTAGTAGATGAAGTTAAAGGACTATATATAGATCAGTCAGGTTATGTTCTGATACCTTTTGGCTAAAAACTAATGAACTCATGAAATGACAAGCAAGGTGGCTGTTCAACATTTGTGATCCTCTGATTTTACCTGAATTCAGTTTTTCACCTTCTTTGATCTTTCTCTCATGACTTTGAATAATTTGCATTCATTGAAATGTAACATTTCTTTTCTCTATAGACGTGGGGTAGAAATCCCCTGGGATAGTTTTAAATGCTAAAAATAATCAACCTGGATAATATTCAGTCAGACATTTCAGTTTCTTCATCATGTTGTGGGCTCAGCCTATGAATTTTTTAATGGGAAACTGATATGTCCTACAAAATGAAAAAGGTGCCAGTTTGCAGTGCTTTAAATGTTTCTCGTTTTGGTCTTCTCTGATGGCAGTTCTTTGCTCACGGTCGGTTTACTGTTAAGAATGTGACAAGAGCTGCAGCCTGTAATTTGTCAAGACTCCTTGAGACTTTTAGTTGCTTCAGTAAGCTTAATGCCTATCCACAGAGTCCCTTGTGTAGAATCCTTCCTATTGATCAAAAACCTCCACTTGCTAAGTGCAAAATCCAACTTAACAGTACATGGATAATAATGCCGCAGAGCAATCTACCGCAGAGCTCCGCGGAGTGCTGTTAAGAACCTGGGGCATCGATACTCATTTTTTCAATCAACCTGCTATGAGAACAATAGCAGCTGCAGAGAAATTTCTAAGCTTCCAGAATGTGCATTAAAAGCATGGCAGGTGTTTCTTTTTTCCTAGCAGGGTTTCAACAGCATACTAAAGAACATTAAGCCACAATCTAGAATAAGAAGTTCCTGTCCTCAACATTTAAGGAGAAAAGAGACTGCTTCTGAAGCCCAGAATCAAGAGCTTTAAAGCACAGTTTGCACTTTGTGCTCACTGAAGAGCCACTTCTTTTATTGGATGAGCTATTCTTGATCAATCTCAACATTTTTTACCTTTTCCTCGATTTTTTGCTAAAAATGTGTATTGTAGAAATGTGAATGCAAACTTTGCCATTTGCAATATTAACAGTGAAATACTTCAGTTGCTTCTGTAATTAAACTGTTAATTTTGTACTATAGTGAAGGCTCAGCTAGTTCAATAGATTATAGAAATTTTGTCATCAAATATTTCCTTTTTTAGATGCTTTTAAGGCACAATTAATTATATAGTTTTGATACTTTCCTATACCTTAGGAAAGTATCTGCCTGATTTTCTTTTGGCTTCCACATAAAAGTTAAGCAGAATTTTAACGTAAGTATCTGTGTCCAGAGCATCCTTCCCTTCAAATCCTTCTCCAGTCTACCCTCCAGCTGTTCTCTTACCCAAGCACTTCCCAGATGGGGCTGATGGGGCAGTCAGTCTGTCTGCAGCCTCCTTGCTGTAATAAGGTCTGACCCTTCATTACTGTGCTCACATCATAGTGCAGACTGGTACTTTAAGAACTGCTGGCAAGCCCCAAACAGAAAGAAATTTAATTGTCAATGTTACCTTCTGATAACGCTTAAGTACTGAAAATATTAGACATGATATGTGAAAATAATAAACCTCTCAGAGCTCATTTCTTTCAGTTTGATCAATTAAGCAAGTCTGTAACTCTGAAACAGTTGCAGAAAGAATCAGATTGGGTTTTGGACAGACATCTTCGAAATATTAGCAAACAAGCAAATGCCTCCTAAAATGACATCTCAGTTGGAGACTATAATGTAGATTGAGAAACAGATACTAATCATGGTTAATGCAGCTATTCCTGAACATGGTAGACAACTGACTCTCTTTTCAACATTTTTTTTCACTGTCTCGATCGTTCTGGATACAGGACCTGGGAGCAAAGGCAGAAGCTCAGTGACTTGATTACAGATGAAACCTTGGGAAGCTACTCACTGGACAAAGGACCTGAATGTAGAGAAAACTGATTTTTATTAAGTCAAAGGTGCAAAAATTATAAGGAATTTGTATACCAAGCAAAGGGAAAAACTTACTTGTGGGAAAGGGCTCCAAAACTAAACTGGATTAATAAACAGTTTGAAAATTATCACAGAAATTGGAAAAGAGGTTATGATGGAGGGAAAAGGGAATATACAGAAAGGTGAACAACATTTTTCTACACACTGAAAACCAAACGATGTATTGCATAAGGAATTAAAGCAGGGAGAAAGAACAGCTGTTTGGGTCGTTTGAAAGGAAGACAAATTAAGTCTCTAAACTACAGTACTTTCTCACTTAATGTACTTAAATTTGTATTGAATAGAATGAATCAAAGTATAAAAATGAGTGTTACTCTGAATAAAAGAGCCCTCAGAGTATAGGAGATAATACCCAAAGTTATCCTTTGGCTTTTCTCAGCTGACCTCATATCACTGAGAAGTTAACCATATGTACTACTAAGGAACATGCCTGGCTGTGAAGAGGAACATATTGTCCATGGAAAGAAAAGCAACTGAAGACTGTTCCTCTGAAAATGAAATCAGATGAAACATCGAGGTAAATAGAAATATCTTTTTTGCGTATTTACAAAACTGATGAGCTGAAAAGGGGAATAGGACTTCGTCTCTGCAGTAACCTGGAGAGAAGCTACCAGCAACCTAGAGCTAGGATATTGCTAGGCTGGTTGTGCAATCAAGCATTTTGAGACCGAACGGTTGACAGGGTGAGAATATGGTGACACAAATTCAGGACATATGAATATAGGCAATATGCTTTTTATGTGCTTACAAGACTGTGTGAATGGTAACAGTAAATGCTGCATAACTGTCATAAAAAAGGGCCACAATAATTCCTATATGTGAATTTAATTCTGATGACTTGGTAGAAGTCTTTCTTGTTTAAAAAAACTTATGTCTTATTTCCTAAAATGATACTCCATTCCTGAAAGCAATTTATCTACATTTAAAGAAAACCACAAAAATCAACACACACTCACAAACAAAAAGTGACAGATAGATGTTAAATTAAAATGGTCTAATTAGAGAATTAAAACGTAAAAAATTGAGGATATAATCTGCAAATGAACAGTGTTCCCAGTTTTATTACCTGACCTACGTACAGTCAGTTTTATTACACAGTTCTCTACACTCTGGGGTCTGTTGGAAGTGCCTGAACTAGTTAATTTCAAAATTATATTTATGCAGTGATAATTTTATCATTAATATTATAGGACAAATTACATTCAACAGAACAGGAAACCTCTTGCTAAGGAACATATGAATTTTAATAAATAAGGATTCATTTACTGCTGTAGTTGCAAGTCTTTCTTTTTATAGGTGTTTGTATTAGACACAAGGGATTCTCTTTGATACGAAATCTGGATTACACTTTCTGGTATATGCTTTTTTCTGAATGTCACATGAAAGTGCAGTTGAGCCATAATGCAGAAGTCAAACATCAAGCAGGAATCATGTCTTAAAGGAAAAAGCACACACGCTTAAATTCAACATTCTGAATTGCATGAGTTTTCTAAGCTGACATGAGAGTTTAGAAACTGCTGTGTATTAACGGAATATCAAAGAGGATGTACGATATCCCTGAGTGGGTATTCAGTAGACAACAACGAACTATTGTATTGGCCTTGATCCTGAAAAGGGGCACGGAGTGAAAACGCCAAACAAAATACGAAAGAACTACAATAATACTCTGTTCCTTGCATGAAAAAGTGAGGAATTGTTGAAAAACTGATTCAAGATAAAATGAATCACCACTAAGGGGAATATGGTGATAAAAACTTCAACTGATATACCTTTCTGAATGCTGCACTTAGCTCTTGAAGTACTAGGAACTTTAAGTCCCCACAAACACTACTTTTCATCTGAAGGATATTCAGTACAGAGATAACGTATATGGTGCCGTTTATGGCTAATTGCCATTAAACTCAGTGAAAAACAACATCTCTGTTGTCATATAACCCAGGCAATGTAAACACATTGTAAACAATGTAAACTTGTTTTTACCTAGGAAAAAAATGTAATAAGTATTATAATTCCCATTACAAGGCTGTCAGAGCAAAATTAGTGCATGGTGTGCTCTGAGACATGGATTGTTCAGCGCTTACTGACGCATGAAATCAGAATGAGGAGAAATGCTAAATGAAGAGATAGGTTGAGAAAGATTCGTCTGTAGCTACAGAGATGTCAGTCATAAAGTCTGAACTGTTTAGCATAATTTCTCCTGAATCCACTTAAGTTCTAAGGTAAAGAAAAGGTATGTTAATGTTTATAATTTTTTTTATCTTCCTTTATTGGAAAGTTTGCTTACAATACAAGCAATTTCAGTTTCTGAGCTGTAAAAGATCCTGTATATGTCTGCGTTAAATAGCATGCTATTTTCAATACATCTCTTAGCAGCTTAAAAACACATGGCTTTGGCACCTTGTTTTACTTTTCTATGAGAACGTAGGCTGCCTTTCTTTTGTAAAGAAAATTAGAGTTATCCATTACAGATTCTAAAAGAAGATTTTTAACATCTAAATTATTTTTATTATTTAGATTGTTAAAACCACCACAGTAGGGTTTGTGCTGCAGAGAAAATAGAGTCCTTCAAAGAAATGCCCTGTTTTCTTCAGTTCAATGCCTTTAAAACTAAAAAATGCTGTTCATCAAAAGGTAGACTTTATGCAGAAAGGAAAATTGTGGGATGGAGAAGAACAAGTGGACCCACACCTCAACCACAAATGAGTCACTGATTATTAAACCATACATGAAGAGAGAAATCCAGGGTGATGCATGTCACTGTCGTTGCAGTGCAGGGTTTTGAGTCGTCTTCTCCTACAATCTTGTTCGGCTCTTCCATCAGCCTGCTGCCAAGCAACCACTACTCTGCAAAAACCTCAGTCCAAGGCCATATACTGCCTGATGCAGATTCAGGCTTCGGGTCAAACATTTACCAAAGGTGGTAAACCATCTCCAGAACTGAGCTATTGCTCACTTTATAGTAAAGGGATTTCTTTCCTCTCTTCCCTGATGAAAGAATTGCAAAGTCTTAGTTTAGCTTGGATTTATAACATGGGGTAATTTAAAAGGTGATTTTTTTTTTTTTTAACTTTTCTTTAGAAATATGAGGTGGACATGAAATGAAGTGATCATGAAAGTATTGAGAAAAAAATAAGGTGAGAGTATATTTTCATCCCAGATGAAAAAAATACAAACAGACAATGAAAAAATCAGCTATAGAACACAGTTCCCAAAGCACAGGAAGCAGGAACTAGCTGTTATGGCTATAGTTCCCATTTTCTTTTGAGAGCTGTTTCTGGCATCTTCTCATGACTTGCCATTGCTGGTGAGGGTTGCCTTCTGGAGACTTTTGCTTCTATCAGATAACAGGAGGCTTTGGTTGGCTGTTTTCTGGTTAGGGGCAGTCTGTACTTTCTGTCTTCAGCTGACTGCTGTCAAGAAGTGACCCAAGCACCTCTTCGGCTGGTGCTTGCGGGGCAGCCGTGTAACTGTTGGGCTGGAGCACCACTAACAGGGACCTGGCAGTTGTTGGCGCAACAGTGCATACAGACTGTGAGACATCAGGGAGGACAGACAGGAGATTGACAGGGTCTTCTCAAAGACCCTGAAAAGGCAAAAGCCCAAGCCGTGTGAAACAAGAAATGAGGGTCAGCTAAGGATTACACTCAAAGGAACAGTAGATGGAAACTCTCAAGAAGGGGGAGACTGGAAAAGCATGACTTTAAACAACAGCAGTCTTCCTAGATTGTGACCTGTAGATCATTTACACCTGTAGATCTGCAGCTTCAGGACAGGCATAGTGCCCTGGGAGTAGCTGAGGCAGAGGAAGACTCATCAGAGAAGGCATCAAAGCTGGCTGACCCTGGACGAAACATTTGTGTAAAGAAGAAAAGGTGGGTGATCATCACAAGGGTCTTCTTTGGCTGTGGGTGGGGAATGAATTGGTTGTGCTGTCTGTTTCAAAAATCTGTAATCAGTGATATAAAGATCATCTGGTGGCTGGCTACTAGTTGGCATCCCTCACTGACTTATAGAGGGGTCACAGCTGATTCCCAATTTTATAAATGGCCTGTACAGTGTCAAGGAGTGCACTCAGCAGCTTCACAGATGATACTGAATTTAGAGGGTGATAGATATGCTGTAGAACAGGGTTGTTATTTAGATGGATCTCAACAGGTGGAGAAATGGGCTGAGACAAACCTCAGGATCTTTATTGAATTTCTAAATCTGTAAAGAATAGCTCTGAGCAAAAGTACAGACTCAGCATGACTAGATAAAAGCAGGTCTGCAGAGAAGGACCTGGGGTCCTGGTTGACATCAAGCTGAATATGAGTCAGTGACGTGTCTTTGCAGTAAAGAAGGTCAACCACCTTCTGAGCTGTATTAGTAAAAATGTAGCTGGCAGGTTGAGAGGCAATTCTTCCCCTTTATTTGGCACTTTTTCTTTTGGGATTGTATCTGGGGCACTGAATCCAGAACAGAGCCACAGAGATGGTCATGGGGGGAAGCACATGACATATGAGTAGAGGCTGAGAAATGTTTTTGTTTCAGCCTGGAAAAAAGAAGGCTAAGGGTAGATATTTTTTTCTGTCTATATCCGCCTATTGGAGAGTATTGGGAAGACAGAGCTGGACTTGAAGATGCACAGAATAAGAGGCAACAGACACAAATTAGAATGTATGACTAAATATAAGGAAAAAAAAAATACTGTGAAGTTGTCCAAATACTGGAACAAGCTGATCAGAGAGGTTGTAGAATCTCCATCCATGGAGATCTTCAAGACTGGACTGGACAAAGTCCTGAGAAACCTGATGCAGTTAGTCCTTTTTTGAATGGAGTGTTGGACTAGATGATTTCTAGAAATCCTAACCAATCTCAGTTATTCTGTAATAGTCATACTTTCCAGGAGCACTGCAATGTAACAGAACAATATAAAATAGAAGAAAGAAAAGGAAAATAAAGAAAAGATCAATTTTTTGGTGGAAGGAGAGCTGTCTTTTGATTTTTACTAGAAAAGAAGCTTTGAGGAAAGACTCGTTAGCTTTTGGATTATGATAACTTTCCAGCCAAGCTACAGAAAACCTTTCCAGTTCTAAACTCAAAAACATGAAGAGTTAACATTCCATGGGTGAAAGGGTTTCTTTAAAAAAACAAATATATATTATCACTAAGTATATGTCACTTGGCCTAATAGTGACAAATGAACTACAACAGAGGATGTTCTTGGGGTTATGTAGCTGCTGGACATATTGAACAGCAAAGAAAATTTTGAAGAGGAAAGGAAGGATGATATGAAATTTCAAAAATAAAATGATAAAAATATAAGATTAATAAACAGTCACTCAACAGTCAAAAATCTTTGAATAGTGGTAGTTCTTCTTGCCAAAGAATCAGTAATGCATAGATCTGAGAATGTTGAAAGAGGTTGTTCCTACAAAAATAACAAAAAAGGGGAAGTGAAAGGTCTTTCTGCTCTATGGTTTGAGAACTTTGTAAAACTGAAAGGCCTATGGAAGCTACATCAAACACTTAGCAGCTTCAGAAGGTGCATTTTCTGATTCCTACATAATCATACTTCTATCATACCATATCACCTTATTATATTGGTAAAATACCATATCACCACCTTCCAACAATATTAGACTATGCAATGAGGGGATTTTATGCATTGTGACCTTAGGTCAAACATATGAAAACACTACACTTTTCTCATAGGTCTTCCTGAGGTTTTTAACTAGAAACTGTAAATTTTTAATCCTTTAAGGATGTTTCAATGGCTTTAGCACAGTTAATTTAATGACACTGTGATAAAATTTAAATTACACATTTCCCAG
The DNA here is from genome assembly GCF_030463565.1 of Pelecanus crispus. NCBI lineage: Eukaryota > Metazoa > Chordata > Aves > Pelecaniformes > Pelecanidae > Pelecanus > Pelecanus crispus. The sequence goes on from NC_134643.1 coordinate 212,574,053, forward strand.
CTTTAGGCTGATTACGTCTGCTGTGAACATAGGCAAAGAGATAATAGCCAATGAACATAATACAAAAAGCATATTAGTGACTGTGTACAGAGATGACAGGCTATGGCGGCAGGGGAAGAAAAAAAGCGTAGTATTATATTAGGTCTAGTGAAGTGCTACAGATATTAATGTTGGTGTTAGTTTTACTAAACATTTTATACTAATCTGATAAAAATGGCATATTAATTAACTTGGAAGCTGTTACTTTTTAAAGTTTAAAAACAGGAACTACAGAAATTATTTTTAGAAAGGATTTAGCAAGTGGAAAGTGGAAGGGAAGGGCAAGGTTGGGGAATACTCATTAAAACTCTTCACAAATATTAAACATCTTGATTGTTTGCACTTACTAAAATGTTTTCTCTTTTTTCAAGGCTAGTCTACTAAATAGAAGTGTCAGTACATTTTTAACCCTCCTGTGTGCATGACACTCATGATTCTTTTCCTTCTGACTTTCTTTTAATTTATTTGCTGTAGGGACAGTAGCTGTATACAGCCACTGAAAAGAAAATGAGAAATACAGGAATCTCAGATATGCATGTAGAAAATCTACTTCCATGGAAGTCACTAACATCAGAGTAATCTAATTTTCACTGATGCTAGTAATTTGCCATGGCAAAATTGATGTTATACACAACTAGATCACATTAGAAATATTTTCTTTCACAGTGGTAAATGGGTTTACAATTTACAAGCAGAGATGGATCGTTCATGTTGTTATTTTTCATAAATATTTTGAAATTCTTGCCTCCTCTCTATCATTTATTAAGGAGAAACATTTAATTTAAAGTTCTTTTAAATTCACCCCTTGCCCAAAGGAGAACATGAGACTGATAGTGTTAAAGACAAGGAATGTAACTCATAATCAGTAATAGTGTGATACTGATTTGTGATACTAATTGCCATGTTACTTAAATAAAGGAATATCTTGGCTTTCCTTATAGATAAATTGGTATAAAATTTTCATGCAGAAATATGATGTCTTTTTTTTTCACTGTGAAGCAAATCTGAACCTTGACAACCACAAAGACTGATGTTCTATAGTACTTGAAAATATGCAATGGTGCAAACATGACAGATATCCCTTGTTCTGACCTAGTGTGTCTTGTTTTTTGCTGGGTAAGATGTAGTTTCATTGCCATATATTGCTTAGAAATATGCGATTGAGACTGCTGAGTGAATAGTAAGGTTATGGTTGTTTATGTATTGAAATCCATTCATAGAGTTGGACAGAAGTCTGAAAATCATTGATCTTGAGAGAGTCATTATTTTTTTATCATGACTGTGTGGATTAATTGTACCTTGTTATTTTCTAGACTAATATAATTATTTTTTGTTTCTAATCCCACTAGAAACCCAGTTTCCAGCATACCCTTTTTCTACATATCAAATCACTTGTTTAAGTTTTTGTATACAACTTGATTTTCTGCAAAGCATATCTAACTTTTTAAAAATATGCATAGACTTGTTCTTCTCTGGGAGCAGTTAGCATATAAATACTGACAGTCCATGGATTTTCAAGACTGACAGACTGGAGAATGTCAGAATATAATGAGAGAAGTTGCCAAATGCATCACAATTTCCCTTTAAATTTTGAAATTTAATAATAAATTTCATAATATAGCTACAAAGTTCACTATATCTTGATGCAATAGGTGCTAATCTGTCGCAAAGCCACCCTAACTAATTTAAATTTATTCCCTGGGAAGGTGGCCTTCTAGTACAAAATGAATTTTAGCAGACCATGTGTAGAAGATCTTTGTAGTGTCCACACAGATCATGGATGCTGACTAGCAGATCTAACAAAATATTGCACATCACTTAAAATGTAGTTTAGCCCTTTACAGTGCTATAAATTAAAAGATACACTCAAACGATATGCTTGTATTTAGGAATCTGACAAGATTTCTCAATCCAAACAATCTGGGTTTATTTCACAAATTTCCCACAATGCCTTGGAATTTCTTCTTTAACATTTTGTTTCTTCCTAATTTAAAAATAGACTTGGTGCCTACGGACTTTAAACATTTTATTGCTATATGGTAACATGTCACTGAACGACAGTAATTATTATTTATCTTGTCGCTCTTTCAGTGTGACTAATTCAGTGACAATGCCCAGAGATTCTGGCTGAGGTAACACTCTCATGTGCTGCACAACTTAAAGAGTGATTATTTCTCTATCAGGAAAATAAATAGACATACTCCTTCCATATATTGAAGCCAGCTATCACAGAACTGTTTCTGACCTATTAAATGCTGTTAGCCTTTAAAACGTGGTGGCAGCACATGCACAGCCTAGCAGGAATGGCTTTTGGCATGCATAGGCTCCTAAGATGCCTAAGGACTACTTGGGGGCAGCTACTTGATGCAGGCTAAAATCAAGCCAGGGACTAACTGCTTAATAGCATAGCTGATTGCATCCCTGTGCAATCTCAGGCAACATTACAAAGCAGCTTTTAATTTACTTGTGTAGGTAAATCATCTGCCCTAACTGGCGTACAGCATATATAGGCAGGAAAATGTGAGAGTTGCCTTGTGTGCTGAGCTGGACACTCCTCTGCTGTGAGCACCTGTCTTGGTCCATGGCCAGTCTCTCCAATCCTTCCTGGGCTGCTCTGGCACAGGCATGTCTGTATCTGTGTGACCAACTGACAAGGGAAAAGATCTAGCAAAAAAATAGCACAGGCGAAATAAATGGGCTATTTTTCACCTGAATCAGACCCCTAAATCTTTTCATTGTAAAGTAAGCAGCCTGAGATGAGGGAAGGAAATTTCAGCAATTTAACTTTGTCACTGAAACCAGACCTGACTGCACCCATAAGTACAGAAAAGCAAATATCTTGCCTAAGGTCCACAAAACAGGAAACATTTCAGGCATGATGGGTATTGGACTGCTTCTTTAATCATGTTGTCTGTAAGAGAACATGAGTAAAGAGTAAGAGTTGGTTAGGAGCATGGCCAAAATCATTGGGTTGTCAAAACTCATGTTGTGTAATACAATCAATTAGTAAAACAGTGCTGTTTTTTAACAAAGATCCCTTTTTTTTTTTTTTTTTTGTGAAGGGATGATCTTGCCATTTGTTTTTTACTATTTAGTCAAGGTTATCATTGTTTCCCTTTTCTACTTTATAACCAGATCTCTAATTCCCATTATGAGCCTGCCACAGCTAAATTAGACCATGATTTGTGCAAAAATTGAAAAGAAGTGACTTGCGGAACTCTCTCAGGAAGATGAGAGTTTCTGTTACGAAGTTTGTCTTTCTTAACGTCCCCAGCATTTTCTCTCTTCACTACTTTTTGATCATTAAAGTGCCACTTGGGAATCTATGGATCAGCTGGTGGCATGAAGTTAAGTGTTTAAATTCCCAAGTATTTTAGATGAAGTTTCTATTAAGGACAAATTATGCTGAAAGTCATAGTCTGAAGAGCCTTAAGCAAAGAAAAACCTTTAGGCGACTGATCACTTGTCATACTCTGCCTGTGTGGTGCACAAACAGGCTGCCGTTTATAGCAACAGCAGAGAAATGAGTCATAGTTAGAATCAGAATTCATGAACTGTTTGTTCAACTGATAATTAGTTGAGTTGTGTAAGCAGATATTCAAGGCATATACAGCAGATCAAATACTTCGTGATTGTTAACTTAAAAAGGTCGAGCTCTTCAGCTTTTTCTTTTCACTAGCACCATGAGAGAGAGATATATATATGGGATACTTACAGTTCACTAACTGAGAAAAAAATCAAGAAATGCAATTGTATGGAAATATCAAAAAGCAAGGTCATACAAGACGGGACTCAGCTCTCTAAGTATTAGTGTCTAGTCTGCAGGTGCCCGAAGAGGTCCAGAACACCTACATGTTCTTGATGGATACTAGAGTAATTATGTGAGACTTGCGCTCTGCTGACAAAGCAGCTGGAGGCCAGGGGCGTTACTGCAGGAAACTGCGTATCAGTTTTAACACAATTAAATCCTATTTGAATTGAAAATTAGTAAGATATGGTGGAAACCACCCAAGGAGTAAAGAAGAGAATATTTTTCTAAGGTAATATATACTTCAATGCACTGTTACCTAAACATACACTTCTGCATTAGAATCAAGCATTATTTCCCTAAAAAGAGTCAGTGAGTGCCTAAATAGCTGTATAGCAGTATATGAAGTACTGTATTAAGGACAAATAATAGAAAGTATTGTACTGAATAGCATTCCTGGGAAGAAAGACTGGGATGTTTCAGTCCAGAGAAGTCATTTAGGATCTTGTAGATAACAATTTCCTTGAATATAAGCACAGAATTCATTTGGTAGCCTGTGGGAAATGCTATTTGTTAAACTAATTGAAACTCATGAGTGGCCATTTTCTTCGGATATTTAACTGGGCACATAAAGTAAAATCTTCAGACTGCTTAATAATCTGCTCCTATAGTTGGATTAATTCTGAAGATCTTTCTTTATTATCAGGAAAAAAAAAAAATCTGTGGTGTTTTCACCAAAAAGTGGAAGGGTAGTAGACTGAGCTAATGTGCTGTCTGGCTGGCTGATCACACAGATGCAGAAAAGCTTGTACCAGATACAAGTTGAGCCTGGTGCAAATTAGGGATCAACAAACAAACTGAAAATTACAGTTCAGAGTAATTTTCCATCCATTTTATGTATATGCTTTCTTTTGCCTTCATAGTGCACAATTCGCAGTTTGAACAAACATTACATACCACCGTTAGATGGAACTGAAATTCTTTTGGAAAGCTACCACCATGATTATGAAGAAAGCATATAATATATACCTCTGAGAAGGGCAATGAAGCTGGTGAAGGGACTAGAGAACAAGGCTTATGAGGAGCGGCTGAGGGAACTGGGATTGTTTAGTCTGGAGAAGAGGAGGCTGAGGGGAGACCTTATCGCTCTCTACAACTACCTGAGAGGAGGTTGTAGTGAGGTGGGTGTTGGTCTCTTCTCCCAGGTAACAAGTGACAGGACAAGAGGAAATGGGCTCAAGCTGCATCAGGGGAGGTTTAGATTGGATATTATGAAAAATTTCTTCACGAAAGGGTTGTCAAGCATTGGAAGAGGCTGCCCAGAGAGGTGGTGGAGTCACCATCCCTGGAAGCGTTCATCAAACGGGTAGATGTGGCACTTTGTGACATGGTTTAGTGTGCATGGTGGTGTTGGGTTGATGGTTGGTCTGATGATCTTAGAGATCCTTTTCAGCCTTAATGATTCCTAGTTTTTACTTTCATTAAAAATTATCCAGCCACCCCAGGAAACAAGAAATTATTACTCTACCCTTAATTGTTTAGTGGTGGAGTTGATAATGTTAGGTTAATGGTTGGACTGGATGATCTTAAAGGTCTTTTCCAACCTAAATGATTCTATGATTCATTGTTACACCCAAATACATGCTCATATTTAAAAACATAACACAACATGTACTAACCAAAGCACTTTATAAAATTGAATACAAATTTCACCTGCAAACTCAAATATATATTTTCTTGTTTCTGCTCTGAAACACTCTTTTCATTTTCTCCTTTGATTTTTTTTCATAGCAATTGAGCTATAAAGCCATTAAAAAAGGAACTTACAATGGAAACACTGACAGATCCTTAAGTAGAGTGAAGAGAAACTGTAATAAGAACCTGCCAAAACTGAAAATGGAGTCTGAGAGACCAGAAGAATATAAAACCATGTCCATCTCTAAGTTTTTTAAAGACGATATTTTTAGATTTAAGTGCTCTATGTGTTTCCACTAGTTGCATAGCAAAGTGTGACAGATGAAATATCTAGGCATACAGGACAACTGCTTCTGTAGTTCAAAGATTTCAGTATTAACCTGAAGGTGGGTAAAAGGCAATAGTCTCAGGCTTCCCTGTGTCTCTGTCTAGCAGCACCGTAGCAATCCTATATTAGTACTTGGAATTTAATGTCTCTATGCTAGATCTCTTTCTCCTCTTTCTTTCTCTGACTTCTTTCACAGCTGCTGAATATTAGTGGAACATAACTGAAAGAACACAAAATGATGCAAAATTAGGTAAAAGCAACATTTCAGCAGCCTCAATTCACTCCTTCATGCATTATGTTACATACAGCTTGAACACTTTGTCCCCTCCAGTGGATTTATTCTTCATTTAGTACCTATAGATGATGTTTCTCACTTAATGGGTACTTTTTAGTGTTCTTCTGTTCTTCATAGGTCATTGTGTGGCTTGAACTTTTATATCCACATGACTATGAAGACAGAATTTCCTTATTAATATTTCTCCATGTTTTTAATGCCTGATAGCTTCACAAATGTTCATGTCTCCCTATTTTCAGTATCCACTGATTTTATTTGTGATATTTAAAGAATGACTGTCTCAGCACTTGCTATTAATATCCAGTACTTCATCGTTCGATGTATAGCTTCTACAGTCTTCTCTATGGCTGCAAGTCAGTCCCAATGACCTCAGGTAAGGCACAAAGTAAATGAAGAACATGACAAGCAGACAGTAACTTTGCTACATGGCAATACACAGTGGGCAGGTTTTGTATGAGTGACATCTCCATTTTAAGAATTTTCTTGGCCAAGCAGGTTTGGGGCAGATCTGAATGGAGAATTTCATGTGTCATGGAAGAAGTGTTGATATTAATTCCTTATATGGCCATATTATTATAGATCAGACCCTCCCAGCTGATCAACACACTGATCAACTGATACGTACACTGATGGGAGGGAGTAAGCAGACAGAGCCGGACTCTTCTCAGTGGTGTCCAGTGACAGGACAAGAGGCAATGGGTACAAACTGAAATACAGGCAACTCTATTTAAACATCAATTCCATTTAAGCACAAGAATATCTTTCTTTTTCACTGTAGGGGTGATTAACCAGAATAGGAACAAGAATCCCAGATAGGCTGCGGTGTCTCCATCCTTGGAGGTACTCAAAACCTGACTGGACATGACCTTGAGCAACCTGTTCTAGCTGACCCTGCTCTAATCAGGGGGGCTAGACCAGGCGTTATCCAGAGGTCCCTGCCACTCTCAGCTGTTCCATGATTCCTTGATACCATTCAGACAAAATGGAATAAAAAATTTTTACCCACTTGAAATCAATAAAAAACCCACCATGATGTCTAGTGCAAGAATAGGGATGTTGAAGTTTGTGTCCTGGCCAAACCTAGGCCAGGTTACTGCATTCAAACTATCTAAAATTCCCTCTGCTGCTTAACCTGACAAGTTTTCTTCACCTTATCTCCAGAACTCCTTCAAACAGAAGTGAAATGCAGGAAACTAATCGCTGCATATGAAAAGTGGCTGAATTGAAGTGGCAGGTGGAGTATTGTTGCCATTTTCTTTTCCTCACAGAAATGCTTAATATGTTTAGGTCCCCAGGCAAAGTTAACCTTGGACCTAGGTGGATGAATATGAGCAATTAAGCAATGGCCACAGAGAGACTGGCACTGTTGTTCTGCTCATGGTGATCTATTGTGAACCCAACCTTCAGAGACTGTCAATGTTTTTCTGCAAAGCTTGTTCTGTCACATGAAGGAGAAAGCTTAGACTGTGCCATAGAGAAAGGGAGTCAATAAATGCAGAACTATATTGCCAATACATACATATATGTTTAGACATCACTGTATTTAGATTTTTTTTAGATTAAATATTAATCTGCACACAAATTGAGATATACAAGAAACATTGATAAAATAAGCATTATTGTTTGAGAAGCTTCAAAAGGAAAAGGAACAAAAGCAAAATAAAGCAGCACAAAACCGGCAGTATAAAAATCCTACTTCCTGTTACCCAAAATCCTACTTCCTGTTACCCATTTGCTGGTTAAATTGTGCGATTTTTTTTTTTTTTTTTTATTTTGTGGTGGTCTGAATGGAGAATTAAAAATAGGGACTGAATAGAACTCTTTGCACTGCTAGAGTGTTTTTGAATTATTGCATTTCAACTATAATGAATGGATATGTAATGGAAATAATGAGCTAGTGTGAAAATTCACTATAAGTTTAATGAGATGGATATTATGTATGTATATATAATATGTAGAAGAACAAAAACAGACGAACAGAGACTTACAATGCTTTTTAATACCTATGACTCCTCAAACATATCTATTTAAACATCAGCTGTAGTAACGACTACAGGGCAATCTAGACAAGAAAGGTAGGTGACTTTAAGAAGGTGATGGAACAGAGATTACAGCTCATGAAAATTTGTGCAGTAAGAAAATATTAGAAAATACCTGCAATTTACAGAAGCCTGAACACAGGAACTGAAAGAATTTATTAAAAGTGCTTGTCCAGAATTTAATAATTGACTTTATTAGCATTACTCATAATTTATATTGAAGTAACAGACAGCAGATTCCAGTCTATTCTATTGTGCATTATAAAGTTTACTGTCTACATAAAATAATGTTATTAAATATCACTTTTGTTGCCTTCCTTTGGCTTGATACATAAGTTTAAAAAAATATTTAATTAGAAACAGGTTTCTGACTGGCTTTCTGATCTGAATAATCTGGGTCTGGGTCTTGTTTCGAAGCTGATGCTAAAATAGTAAATGAAGGTTTGACTATAGATTAGGAAGTATCTGGTTGGAATATTTCAGAAACTTCACAAAAATGTTTGTTGATCGCTGTACTCTTGCCCAAGGGCCAAATTCTTCCTATTTAGGACCTAAATCAAATTTCCAACCAAATTTTATTACAATTCAAAGCATAAACTTATTTTTTCAGACTTGGATCGAAATACAATCCACTTTTCTATAAAACCAAAACTACTTATGAACTAAAGGGTTCAAAAGTTCTTTACAAAATTCTTATGGACTAAAAAACTCAATGCTCAAATCAATAACCAGAGTACACATTATCACAGGCTGCCATAAACAACACACAGCCATCTATAGGCCTATGAGACAATAGAGTCCAGAGATAAGTGGTTAGTAAAGATAGTTAACAATTTTAATTATTGTGAGATGACTAATGAAAAAATGCAGCATAAATGTGTTTCTCTACCGACGCAACTCCTGTTGCTGTTGTGCTCAGGTGTGTTCTAATTTCAAAATACAAGTATAACAATAGCTTTTTTTCCTCTCCTCTTAACTTTTAGGTGAAAATGCTGATGAACTTATGTTTGTTTCAATGTATTAACAACTCACTGAGATAATGATACATGAAAGAGATTTGAATTTTACATGTAGTTCCTTTCAAATGCAGATAGTGATCATTAAATGTCCTGTATCAGTAAGCTTCACAGACTATTCCTTGTTCTTTGGAAGTTTTAATCTTCTGCATACTAGATCTCCAATACCATATATTTTATTTTATTAAAATGTGGCTTTTGCAGCAGGTCTTGATCTTTACATCTGGTTAATAGAACAAATTGTGAATACTTCAGAATCTTTGTTAAATAAGTATGTTTCTATAGGAGTAATTTCATCAAATTTAAAACATTTATGAGATTGTAACACTCAGAATGATACTTTGTGTCAGCAAATAGTTGTGAATATCCTACTTTTTTTGCTCTATCTTACAGACTTGCCACTCATTCAGAACCCAGTTCAAAAGAGCTTTTATAATATGCAGATGCTTTCCAGGTAGAATCAAATGATCTGACTGCTCACAAAAATGATTGCTCACCAGGGAGAGCAAACCTAGCATAGACAGACTGTGAATATGAAGATCTTGAGTTGGATAATTTGTTCAAAGTAAAAACAGACCAAAAGATGGAGCTCATGACAACTCTTTCCACATTTATGTTGCCAAGTGAGTGGCTTTAGCCTTTTGAATGAATCTGAAACATTTGAGGCTTTCAGACTGCATTAAATCCCAGAGTCAAAGTCTGACTGCAGTGAGAATTGTAACCAGCCATGAGTCCCACAGGAACAAACTCGGCCTTCTGCTCAGTTACAAACGGAAATGTCACTTGAGATATTTCTGTCAACCAGCTTTTGGTTGTATGGAGGAACATCTAAGGAGGCACCACAGGTTGGAAGAGGTGGACTATATGATAACAGACCCACTAGTCAAGTGGATTTTATTTTTCTCCGTAGAGGGGAGGGTCTCTTTTGTATTGAGACTTTTCTAACAGATGTGGTGAAATGGAGAGAATTCCTTTTCTGGGCTGGCAGACTTGGCAAAAATAAAACACAACATGCACTTGGTACAAGAACTCTAGAAGAGGAGTAACCTGTGGCAGAAAAGAAAAAAATATGTTCTGCTGTTCTATCCTTGCCCTTCCTTATTATTTAATCAGAATGTTTTGTTGTTTTTTTTTTTTAATATTTGATGGTTTAACATTCTGTGCAAACTCATCACATGACAGTTCCTAATTGTTATTTTGCTGGGATTTTTATCAGCAGTCATTTAACCTGCAGTGCTTAAACTATGTTTTACATACAGAGCTGGACAGAACTTATTTAATCAAACATATTCTGTTAAACAGATGTGCCGTTGAGTACAGAAATTACTTGTATAATTAAATCCTATAATGGAATAGTATTTTTCTTCTCTGAATCATTTTAAAGATATTCTTAGATAGACTTCCATTTTTAAAGAATATAGATGTGCTCATCATGTTAGATTATTCCCTTTTTAAAATGTTTTACACAGTTCCCTTCCAATGATTCCTTCTCACAGTGCCCAAAATGTGGAAACACACATATTACCCCCATTGATTTACACTTCCTTTCCCAAAATCATGATAGGCTTCCTCATCTCCTCTTCAAACAGACTCTGTTATTGTTGCTTAAAACATATGGTATGTAGAGGCAGAACCGAGTTTACTTGAAACTGATATTCCCCTCACCCCCACCCCTCTATAAACAATAGATGCAGGGAAACTGCTCTGAATGACACAAGATACTCCCTGAACAACTGACTACAAATTAAGTTGAACACAACCCAGGTGTCTCAAAGATTTGAAATAGTTCAACCAGTTTTTTATCTTCCATGTTTCATCATTACCCGTTCCTCCCTCTGTCAAAATATGCAAGTATCAAAAGCTGCAAATACCAAAAATGTAGCTCCAGATCTTATTTTTAGGAGATTTTAACTTCAAAGTTATGCTGTTTGGACAGACATCAAGTAATTACCAAAATGCTTTACTGGTCTGGGATTAAAATGTGATTTACATGTGGTGATCGGAGAAACCATAGTGAGTTTTGTGGAGATGAGAGGTCATGTAGTCAAAACAGTTAACTGTGTTGCTACAGCACAGAGGCATCAGTCTCAGAATATTTGATATTATCAGCATCTTTGTAATATCGTTCTGTCATATCTTGTCAATATGTGCTATACAACTAATACCTGTTAGTAAAATGTATGTAATGGAGTTTCGCTCTGCCCCCACAAAGAGCCAATATGGCATGAAAAGTTACCCATGTTTCCTTCTCAGAAAAAAAACAAATGACATGAGACAAAAATAAAAGTCACCTGAATGAAATGGCTTTTGCAGCTAACAAGGACAGATGCGCTCCACTCTTTTCATCAGTATTGCACAAATGAACAAAAAGGCCTTGCTTTTACCTTTTTGACTAATGCCATACCAGTCAGTTTAAGTGGTTTAATCACATACATTACCAGAAAGAAGATAAGATTGCTCTGTGTACTTAAAGACCATGTGCAGGGTGGCAAAACTATTCTAGTGTACAGACATACAATCCTGTAAAGTGCAATTACAGCTGGCATTTAACCTGCAGTGCTTAAACTATGTTTTACATACAGAGCTGGACAGAACTTACTTAATCAAACATATTCTGTTAAACAGATGTGATGCTGAGTACAGAAATTACTTGTATAATTAAATCCTATAATGGAATAGTATTTTTCTTCTCTGAATCATTTTAAAGCTATTCTTACACAGACTTCCATTGTGATCAAGCTGCAAATCTGCCTCATTAAAATTATTTCAAATGAATAAGCACATTTGATATTTTCTGTGCTCCTGATTCCTTCAGCCTCTATTCTTTTAATACCCTCATACACTAAATTTGTAGTATCTCTACAGTGTAACAGAAGCATTTTCTAAATGAGTAACATAAAATAGAGAAAAACCCCAAAGTAATAACTTCTTTTCATCTGTCTGCATCTCTGAACAATTTTAAGATTTTTCATTTCAATATTGTGGAAACAATAAAGTCACTACTGTCAGACAAATCAGCTTGACAAAATAATTATGCCATACGCATGCTAACATATACATGTTCTTGTCGCTTGCTGTATTTTCATATCATACCACAGAATTAAACATGCAAATGCAATATTTAGTTTACCGAACAAGCTTCTGACCTCTTACTCTCCCTTAATGCTTTGTCTCCTTTCTTCCAAGTGATAGTTGGCTTTGGAGATGCTTGTGGCTTGCACTCAATGACAACTTCTTGGCCCTTGGTAATAATTATTGTTTTCCTCATTTGATTTAGTGGGAAAGTGGGAGCTGAAGCTGTTAAAAAGAAGTACGTTAACTCTACAGAGAACACTCACATCTTCCTCTTTCATTACATTTTAGTAGAAGGTCAGAATAATAGATTTAGTTTGGGGGATAGAATCTCCATTTTTGGCTTGGAAATTATTACATTGCAGATTAGATGGAATTTTACAAAATATTTGAAATCAGCAGCCAAGACTGGATGGCAGGTCTATAACTTAATCCAGTCAGGAATTAGTAAGATGTCCTTCACATCAGTATACTAAAGTAAGATTGCTTGTGAAATCCAACAGCTTTAGAAATTAAATACTCTAGTTGACTTAGCTACACCTTTTCCAAAATTTTTTGATTTCATAGATAACTTATTAGAAGTAACTAATTCAAAATAAAAAAAAAGTTTAAATTCCACAACTATCCAAAATGCACTCTCTAGAGTTAATTCTTACAAAAAGTACTACTGTTACAGAAATTTTACTGCTTTCCCTTTTTATATTTGTCTGAATACTGGGAATTGAAAAGTGAGAACTTCTTAATAGAAGACATTTACCCATGTCTTGTTCTTAGTATTTCACTTTTCAAGAAGTCCCATTGATTACAATACATCAGCTAAGGTAATAAATGCATCACAAAATGACTCTAATTACTGTAATTTCACACCAAGAAAGGACAGCTGTTCTCAAGTAATCTCATTTGTTTGTGGTTTTCTTAAACTAGTTTTGCAAAAACAAAGCCTGCCTTGCAACTATCTCAGCTACACATATAGGAACATATTACACTCCATTGCCTCAAATATGTAGGAATTTCCTACCATTATTTTGTGTAATTTTCATACCAGAGCTATTTATATGGACAATTTATTCTGTTCTTTTCCCTTTAATAATCCAGAAAATTAGACATAACTGCTTCTTTAATGCAACATTATGGTTAAAATTTAACAGGGGTACAATTTCACAAGTGACAAAGTGAAAGGCTGATTTTTATTGCAGCAACATATAATGGCCATTTCTGATATTAGAGAACATCAAAGAAAGTGTACAACTACCTGATATAATAGGTACACCTTTTTTATAATAGATAGAAAAAACAGAGCAAGAGAACATAGTAACCAACAGGGATCTATTTGCTGACTGAATCACAAATGACAAAGGAAAGCGAGGGAAATGGAGCAACTACTGACTGTGGGGTTTAATTTATGGCTAGACAGAAATATTTTGAAGACTTATCAGTGAAATTCTAACACTGGCCAGCTAGCAAATAGTGTAAATATGCTAGATAGGTTATTCTTCAGAAGAATCAAATCTTCGTTCAAATGTAGTATATTATTTCAGTAACTTCAGCTTTATTATTAATTTGACTGGGAGTTAACAAGAATGATTCCCAGGTGCAGGTTTTGAAATTTGCAGGTTTTGAGCAGTGCAGAAACTTCTAATCCCTCATATGGCCATTGAATTACTTTGACAGACACCTGTCTTCCAGCTATACCATACTCTAACAAAGATCATGAGACTCTTAAAGTCTGTATCACTTAACCATGTGGAAGTCCTCTTATCACTATTGTCCCATTGTGTGTTACCACAGTTTGCTTTAAGGAAAACTAGAGTGTTGGAAAGACATGCTTCAAGTTTTTCTTCATTAGCTCCCCACTTCAACTTTTGAATAATTAAATTTTTATTGTATTTCTAGGTAACACTATGTAGTGTATTTGCTTTACTACAGGATGATATTAGCTCAAGCATGTAATTTACAGTATTCAATCAGTTCTGGTGACTTCATAGGAAATTTTTACACCTTTAAAACTAAGATCATGCTTAATTACCTTTGAATAATGGCCTTGGTAGAAATAATAATTTAATTTTAAGAGAGACTAAAAATATATTTGCTTTCTCTAAGTTTCTTCTCCTCCACTTACTTTTAAAGGAGTAAAAAATATTTTTCCATGTATTTGAACTGAAATAGCCTTATATAAGAAGCAAGGAGTCACAAAATGTAACTGAGTCAGTAATTTGTGAAAGAAAATCTGCAGTTAAGAGAAGGACCTGTGCTCTCTTGGGCAACAAAGGACCCACTCATACATAAATAACAAGAAGAAAATGGAACCCACTTTTATCTGCTCTGCTCAGTTTAGACTGGCAGAAGCTGTTCCTTATCGTAACAGACCAAGAACAAATGTAATTATCAAAGGGAAAAAAAAAGAACTGTCTGTTCTTTTTCAATAATACTCACCTAAAATCTTCAGCTCGGCACTGGCATAAATGGTCCCGTACTTATTTTCTGCTAAGCACTGATACATTCCAGCATCTGAGAGATTCACACTGTGGATCATCAGAACACCATTAACCATCTCAACCCTGCTCTGTAATGGAATAATAAAAAAAAAAAGTTCTATAAAAGCAAACAGGCACTGGAAATTTGCTATGCTATTGGCTTAAGGCAAAGAGACAAAAGACATTATTAAGCTAAAATAAAATTGAGCATCAAATTTCCTTGGGCTTACTTTTTTCTTGTTATATAAGGAATGACAAGAATAAAGCAGATGGGGAAGGGCAGAAAAAACTCAAAAAATATTTAAAGGTAAATATTTTTCAGTGCTAGTTCACTATCTCCAAGGCTTGCTTTTAGAATCATAGAATCATAGAATTGTTCAGGTTGGAAAAAACCTTTAAGATCACTGGTTCCAACTATTAACCTAACAGTGCTAAGTCCACCACTAAACCATGTGCCTAAGCACCACATCTACACATCTTTTAAATACCTCCAGGGACGGGGGCTCAACCACTTCCATGGGCAGCCTGCTCCAGTGCTTGATAACCCTTTTGGTGAAAAAATTTTTCCTAATATGCAATCTAAACTTCCCCTGGCACAGCTTGAGGCCATTTCTCTGAGCAACCTGATCTAGTTAAAGCTGTCCCTGCTCACTGCAGGGGGGTTGGGCTAGATGACCTCTAAAGGTCCCTTCCAACCCAAAGCATTCTATGATTCTATGATTTTATGATTTCCTCTTGTCCTATCACTTGTAACCTAGGAGAGGAGACCAGCACTGATCTCAGTACAACCTCCTTTCAGGTAGCTGTAGAAAGCGATAAGGTCTCCCCTCAGCCTCCTCTTCTCCAGGCTAAACAACCCCAGTTCCCTCAGCCGCTCCTCACAAGGCCTGTGCTCCAGACCCTTCACCAGCTTTGTTGCCCTTCTTTGGACACCCTTCTTTGGACACCCTTCTTTTGTCTGCTTGTTTGTTATTACCTTTACATGATTTTTAAAAGCAGTTCATCCTAGGAACCTTAATGAGGCAAGAAGTCAGTTGTGGGTGTAACATATCTGATGATCTTCACATCTCTAGCAAATGTTTGGTTTCAGTCATGGCACGATTTTCATAAAAGTAGATATAAAAGATTGCTTCCATGAGTAAGAGTGAAAGGGTCCAATCGCCTTCATCATTAGTGCAAATTTCTTATTTGAAAGGTCCACTACTAGAAAATAATTACCATAGCTGGAAGAAAAGGGTCATTAATAGCTGTTTATAGAAATGTGTACTTCATGGAGCTGTATAATGAATAATTTGAACTGCTATAAAACATCTCTATGTTTCATTATTATGGTCGATGTAGGTTTATTTAAAAATTGATAAGGAACAGAGTGTTTGGGAATGCAGAGGAAACTGTGAAAAAAGTTCTCTCTGTTGTAAGCCCCCAGTTTAAACTGAAATTTAATTTGAAATTGCAGAGCCTGGTGCAACTAATGGTTTGGAAAATCAGAAAACCAAAAAGTACAGATATTTAAATTGCTTGAATTTCAGGACTAATAGCTCCATCTAAAAAGGCAGAAATGGATAAAGTAAAGGCATATAACCTTATTTGCAATGCCTCACAGCTTCAAAAGTAAACTGTGTTTATGTTTCCTTTCTCATTGTTTGCATAATTGGATGATGTTCACAGACAGAAGCGACATTCACTGAAAAGAAAGGCATTACATCTTTTATATTCTTAAATCCATTCTGTGAATTCATTTACAAATGGAGATATTTTCTCCCAGAACTGAACAGCTTTATTTTAATCTGGAAAAATGCACTAAATAGATTTACAAAACTTTTCTTTAAATAATTTGTGACTATAAAAATGGAAAGGAGCTAGGCAAAACCCACATGATATGGGCTGACATGCTGATGATTCAGTGAGAGAAACAGAACAGAGTGAAATAAAAGGCAGGCCATGTCATGAGTGATCTTTTAAAAGGAAGACAATTTTATCTAGATCCAATTCTAAAATGTATCAGGTGGCTGTAGTTAAGGACTTTACATCTAGGAGTCTTACATGGAACACTGTAATGGTCTTGATGGTGAGTTCTATTACCTGCAGAGAATTAATAGAGCTGAAAACTGATGAAAATATAATAGTCATTGTACCCTTTACATCAGCCTGCTAGTGTTTTGAAGAGTATGATTATGTGCAAACAAAATGTGGTAAATAACATAACGTAACATAACATTGGGGGAAATATGAAGGAATCTGATTCAGCAGATACAGCACTTCTCTGAGTTGTTACTATCTTTTTATACAGAAAAAAAAAATAGATACAAATAGCATAATACCACCATATAAAAGAAAAAAAACCCCAAACATAATGGAGATTGTTTAGATGTACATTATAGTACAATGGCAGATGCTGTTGCAGACACAGCTCAGAAGGTCCCATCTCCCAAATATTTCTGAACTACAGAGAATTGCTGGTGAAAGCAATTTTACATTGCTTGAGATGGTTCAGAGGGGACGTATAAAAACCCTGTCTGTATACTAACACTTAATACACTAACACTGGAAACAATAATTTCTGAAGTACTTTTCAGTACTATCTTTAACTGACTTTATCTGAATGAAAGAAGAAACATGCAACATACTGGTGACTCCTCATCTAATGTACCTGTGGCCAGAGAGGAACTCCATTTTTCAGCCAACGATATGTGGGCCTTGGCTTTCCAGTGGCTTTACATTCCCATCGGAGCTGATCTCCACTGTCTAATTGAGTATCATTAAGTTTCTCCACCCAATGTGGGTAGGCTGCAAGAAAAAAAATACCATGCTATATACAAAGCATATAAACCAGTAAGTTTCTAGCTGATATGCAAAGACCTAATCAATTAAAAAGCTTAAATTATGGCCTTTACAAAGCTTGACTTACTCTCAGAAAGAAGCACATTTAAACAAACAGCCAGAACCAGAAGAGAAAGCAATAAAATTAACAAAACTCTCTAACTTTGAATGAAATGTTGTAATGGCACCAGGCAGTGAGGGGTATTGTGACCAGGAGTAGAAATCTGCCTGATTTAATAAAGTCCAGTGGATTAAATTACAATACTATATACTAATGAATTCATTATTACTGAATTTAAGAGATTGGTAGTCACAATAGAATATTTAGTAACTTTTCAAGACCTAAGTTATTTAAATTTTGGTAAGGAGGTCAATCACTATAGACTCCATTTCACATAGTTTGTTCAGTTTACTAGGAAATCATGATTTATTCAGCTAGGAATGACTGGACATTTGGTAAGGTATTTGCACATATTTTTGTTAAAGTGTCTTGGGTTTAATTCATATTTCAAGGGAGAAAATGCTTTTAATGTTTTTAAGCACAGAACCCACGAGATTTCCAGCATTCATCAAGAACATAAATTACACAGTAAGTCAATGTTAAACCAGTCTTTTTTTTAAAGGTAGACAGTTGTTAGGTGTATATGTGATCATTAGTACCTAAATTTCATGTAATAATCTGTTAAAAAGTAGGGAATATTTTTTGCAGAGAAGCAGATCTTTAATGCAGCAGTTGATAGATAAACTGGAGGATCTTATAACTTTGAAAACTTTGTATGACTCAGTTAAGAACTGAGCATTCATATATAGAAATAAACATGTATGCTTAAAAGCCACCTTTTGGGTCTTCATACTGTAGCCATATCAATTTGTATAGCAATGAGGATGATAGATGAAATTAATTAACTTAATGATATTAAATGTTGGGGTTTTTTGGTTTGGTTTTTGGTTTGGTTTTTTTGTTTTTGGTTTGGGTTTTTTTTTTTTTTTTTTCAAATAGTAGAGAATAAGTAGCTAAAAGGCCTTCTTTCCTAAAGGAATGTAAAATTCTTCTGCTTGGTGTGAACAGAAGTCCAGATCTGTCACAACAAAGTCTCTGCTTCAAACACTGGGTAATTGATAACGTACTTAAACATGGGGAACCGAGTTTAAAAATAAATCTTTGAATCTAGCTGGCATTTGACAGGTCACCAATCAAAGACGTGAGAAGATATGAAAAGGCATGACAGATGACTAACTGCTTCTAGCTTACATCTCGTGCATGGATGATAAAGAAAGTGAGTGAGGTGTCTATCATTCCTAAGCAGAGAATAGTCTGCTTCAGAGGCCCTGACTGGACAGTTGTCAGAAGCTGGAAACTTATCAGAAAAAGAATCACTCATTTCCCTTTTAGTAGAGGAAAACAGAGATAAGATTGACCCAACCTCACTGCTAAACCCAAAGCCAAAACCATATGCTCCCTTTTTCTTATTAGTCAAGGCAATGTATGACATGCTGCATATATGCTCCTCTGCACTGAATCACTTGATTCTTAAGTTATATCAAAGGGTCCCATTAAATCCTCAGAAGCCATTTGCTGGAGTCCCTTCTCACTTGTCTATTCATTGTCTGAAAAATGTAATTTGATTGCATTGTATAGTTGATGCTGTTAGGGGTTTTTTTTGAGTGTTTCAGTATGCACAAAGGAAGCATGCTGAAAAGCAATTGTTTCCTTTGAAAATGAGTATGCTAATATGATTTTGGAACAAGTGAAAGTTAAATGTGTAACTAAAAATTCGTAAGTTAGCCAGTGGTGCCATAAAATTATGCAGTTTCAAAGAGGTGCTAAACTGTAAATATTTCATTCTTTTTATTATTTTGCTTTTCTGAAACTTCTACTGTATGACCCAAAGCATATCTAGTCTCATTTTTCTATGCTGTATTTGATCTCATCATGAACCAGAGCATTCAGAATTAGGGTGTTTACCTGAGCTATTACACTGAAATAAAACTGTGTCCTCAAGCCTGGCTTCAGAGGTGTTCTCAGTACACGACTGCCATTCCCTACCCTCTCTGTGGCATTCTTGCTAGCATAGTCATGGCACAGGTTTTCCTCTGTAACCACAAACTTGCAAATCACAGTGCTATGACTGCTTGGTATTAACAACCTTTTATCATTAGTTGGGGTACTTCTGCCCTAAGTTTTCTCCTCATAGCCTAAATGGCCTTTGGATTCATAATTTTCAAGCTGTTGAGCTTACCATCAGCCAAGACAATGACTCAGATTCCCACCCTTTTGAAAACAAGGTGGCAAAGCAATAGGTAGATGTAGCAGGAATAGAGCTAAAAGCATGATTGGGAGAAATATTTTCAGCACTTTTTGGCTTTCTTTTCTCTATGTACTCCTCACTTTGCCACAAAGAGTCCCCTCTCTGCTCATTAGCAAGGGTCACTCTCCATAATATCATAACACCTGTTCTTAAACCCTGTCAATAATTAAAAAAGTGAAACATTTAACTGGATGTACAACCTCTGACTCACTGTATTCTTTTTGGTTTTTTTTTTTAACAAAAATGTGTTAACATCATCCTGATATACAAGAAGGCAAAGAAAACTTCATTCCATAATTGCACTTAATTTTAATTAGAAAATATAAATTCTAAGAAACATTTAAATATCTTTCAGAAGTAACAGGTCCTTTTTCCTTTTTACAAATGCAACATTAACCTTGGGGAAAAATGGGTGTTTTCCTGTTTTTTATCTGTCCAGTGAAGAGTTTTGGGGTGAATGTAAGAATAGAAGGATGTGTTTTATTATTCGGTAGTCTTTATGAATATTGTACCATAGCTTTATACAGTACTCCTGAGATTCTAAAATCACTATCCAGTCCCTGATTTATTTTATGCTGCATTTCTGCACCTGTTTATCCAAGGATGTCAAAATGTTTTACAAACACAAATTGGCAATAAATCTGCAAGCTTACAGGCCAGTTTTTATATTCTCTGTGCAAAACGAAATTCAGATACAGAGAACTCAGCCTACTCTCTCAAATTATTAGGCAACTTTTTCACTGAAAGGAAATTAAGGACAGAATTTTGCATAGACAAATGACTTTGGATCGTGTCCTAAAATGTGAATGAGCACAGAGTTTGGGGTGAATAAAATTCATTTTCTGGACACGAGGCCAATTGGGAAGCATACAGTAGGAGAGGAATAGGTAGTTATCGCAGTGAGAAAGATAAGACAGCAAATTTCAACTGAAGCTGCAATTCTGACCACAAAAATCTCTTCCTCTCTAGCCAGTTTTACTACATGTATCTGGGGCTAAACTTTAGTGGCAGCAGTGGATTTTCTTCCATACAGTTTTTACAAGGAAGTTATTAAAATTGTTTGTAAAATCAGGATGGTCCATTACACTGCATTGCAGAATATTCCTGCCCTCAGCTGCTTGTTCTACTCCAGTGTTACAGCAAACCTCCACTCCTGCCGCAGCAGCAGTGCTGTTCATGGGGCAAAAGAAAAGCTGAAAGAAAAATGGCCAAAAAAGTGGTTTTGTGGTCTGCTTCACACCACCACCCTCTGCTGAACTGATGTTACCGTGAATAGGTAACATGGAAGCAAATCCAAGAGTTTCAGAGTAAGAGAAGAGCAGGATTTATAGAAACCAGCACTTATCATTGGGAAAATGTTGGTAGTCGGAATTTGTGGAGGAACTGTGATTACAAAAGGTTAATGGCAAATTTCTGCACCCAAATTTTAATTTTTGTGCTGTCTTCTATTATTCAGTTTGAGCTTGAATAAAATTTTGTGGAAACTTACAGGATGTGCAGATCACTTGGTGAAAAATTACACCTCTCAAAATAGCATGCAGTACATATGAGGATGTCTTTCATTATCAAAATTTTACTCTTAATGCCTTTGTCACTTCCACAGCTGAATTTCCACTAAGTGCTGAGACTATAACAATATGAAATTATCAGCATTGGAAATACCACTTTCTGAACAACACCTGAAATGTCAGCTACATCAGAGAGTCATTGGATTGCAGCACCAGGTAAGAAATGAAAAATCACTAGTTTGTGATTAAATGTGACCAGACAGGCAGACCAGGCATCCTGGGCTTTCTCCAAAATACTCTGTGGTGACCCAGATCAGACTCAATTGATGAAATGAAGAAGATTCAAACAGACAGTGAGTGAGTTCCTACAGAGATATGCAAATTGTGAGACTGCAGTATGACACAGCTGGTCCTACAGCCTGCTCTGAAATTTTACAAGAAACCCCTGGTAAGGAATGATGGCCTACATCTGAATTTCTGAGCCAAAAATAATCGTTTTCTCCTGGAGGAATAAGCTGTCAGTAAAAAACCAATGAGCTTAAAGGTAAATAATTCATGTTGACTATTGTTATGAATAAGAGATACAGCAGGAAATGCTGTTTCAAGTAATGCCTCCAGATCCTGCCATATCAGCTGTCAACAAAGGAAGCTGAGAATTTTGTAAAGTAATATTTGGCTAAACTTTGTGCTGCTAAAACCCTTCTTACCCAAACCCTAACTTACACTCCTGGAAAGTGGTGTGGAGGTTTGTAGGCCAATGAGACACTAATGCTGTCTTCAGGAGCACTGAAAGCTGTGAGAAGCTCCCTGAGGAGTATTTCATCTCAAGACCAAGAAAGGACACTTGTAGGGGGCTAGTAACTGTGCTGTTTGTTCTGCTGTACTTGAGGTCACTGCTGGTCTCCTCCATCTAGAAACCCTCTCTTGCCTGCTCTGACCTTACTCCCTGCTAATGCAAACAGGTGAAACTCTGACTCAGAGCTGGGTTTGACTCATCTTAAGATAGTCTAAGGTATAATAACAGACTTAAGAGAAACTTAATAATATACTAGTCTCACATATCTGTTAATCAGAGGAATGAGACAATCTGAAGTGGACCTCTTTTGTATAATGTTAAAGAAGTCGTTCTAATATTATTGCAAAAAGAGACCATTAGCACACATTGTGCACTATCCTTAAAGGCAATGACTGTAAAAAATATAATTTTGACAATGGTGGAGAACTAAAAATTCATATTTCTGTCTGGACAGAGTAGAACAAAACTGACATATAAAATGTTTTCTGTGGACTCCTAGATTTGAGTACCATCTTTATTTCTGCTCAAAACAAAAATGTGTCCAGGCTAATGAGAGAGGCAGAGTTGTCTAGAACACTACATCAGGTTTGCTGTGATTTTATGCGGGGTGCTCTTCAGGAAATAATTTCGTTTTCCAGCAACTTAGTTGGTCTCTTGAAGAGCACATTTTATATTGCTTTAACTCTGAAAGAGGGAGGCAGATATAACTGTAACTGCTTTGTAAGGTGCTTTGGCATCTAGTAGTTTCACAGCTCTAGAAAACAGCTAGTAAGTGTATGAGCTGGGGGTACACCTTATAACTCTATTTTTTTTTTTTTTTAAATTTCAGACATATTAAGAAATGTTGTCAAAAAAGACCAGTCATGCTGCTAAATGTCCCCCAGGTCCCTAGCAGGAGCTGCTATACTTTCATGGAAGTAAGTGACAGTAGGAATTTGTAATACTGGAGAAATATTGCTGGGGTATTGGCATAGGAGGAGGCATCAGGTAGTTCCTGGGCTTTGACTGCTGTTTTCAGTGAAAGCCTTATAAAACCTTTGTTGCAAGTGCAGTATGGATGGCATGTCCAAAACAAAAGGTGCGAACTACCACCTTTGCCATCACATATTTTTTCCAGCATATACCCCCCCAAAAAAATGAAGACTGAAACCTCTCCTTGGCTCTAGATGGCTGAGAATGAAAAGCAAGGAAAGAAGCATCATCCAGAGATACGCTGATACCAAAAATTAGGGAGCTAAGATAAAGACATTGGAAAGCTGGAGGAGACAGGAACATTGGTTATGGACCTGGAAATACTGACATATGTGGAAAACAAACTAAATGTATGGTGCCAGTTTACAGTTATTTGATGAAAGAGTGTAGCAAAGACAGAGAACTGTGTATAGTTAGTAATGGGGAGAAAGAACTAGGAGCCATGGGCTGAAATCAAGAAAAGAAAAAAAAGAATTGATTAACAGGAGAGACTCCTTCTTAAAGGTATCTGTTAGCCTGAGGACCCGTCTAAACTGCAGCAGTTGGAATTCCACTGACTGCGATATTTGAAGATAGAAAACAGTTCAGAGTTTGAAAGACTTGTTACATGATCTCATGCAGCAGACCTTTCTGCTAAGTATTTAAGTTTGTAGGTTTCATGGAACGATAGCAATTGGTGTAGCTTTAATTGATAAGAAGTAGGTGGGACTCAAGCATACATTCAATATAAGGACAATTTTGACTTGTAAATATTCAGGGCATGTTTATACAAGCTTTTGTTTCTAGCCTTTACAATGCAGCAACAATAGTATATAAAATTCATTATTTTTACTAAATATTTTTAATTTCAGGTTGTGTTTTTTATTTTCAATGTGATGCATGATTCAATTTTTTTTTAATGCTCACTCTAAAATCTTTTAGAAGGACCAATCCTTGAGAGAAAATGTTCAGCACTTTCTGAAAATCAGAACCTTCAGAAATTGTGCATGCCTAGATTGACATTTTTTTTACAAAAACAGAAGCACTTCTCCAACTCTGATCCTGTAGAATGAATTTGACAAAACTCAGCACCCAGGTATGGCAAGGGTGAAATATTAATAAAACTGTGATAAAAATCCTAAGATATTTCTTATATTGTTTTTTGACAGATAGAATCATAGTATCGTTTAGGTTGGAAAAGACCTTTAAGATCATCCAGTCCAACCATTAACCTACACTACCAAGTCCACCACTAAACCAATTAAGGGTAGAGTAAAGGTATGTAGGTAAGCATAGATACATCATGCTTAGGTTATATGTCATTGTTATATAATATATCAGGAGAAAAATAAAATAGACTTTTAAAATTACAATGATAACTTTTTAAAAAAAAACAAAAGCCCCATAAACATCAAACATGAAATTGTATTTAAGCCAGTCCTTTGAGGGAGTCAACTTTATTTATATTTCAGACTTTAATGCATTACTAAGGAATAAAAATATATAACTTAATTCAATACAAATTATACTTCAGAAGAAAGATATTTCATTTCTATTGGACCTTAGCAACCTCCATATATAGTCAAAGCCTTAAGTGTGGACAAAGCATTGCTGGGTAATACGTGCAGTTACACTTACTGTACACTTGTAGTTGTCCTCTGAAGACATTTCTTCCACGAGAGTTTTCAGCCTTACATTCGTACATCCCTGCATCCTCTAGCTGCACATTAGGTATTTCAAGCACAGCTTGGGATTTTCTCAGGCGGGCTTTACTTGGATTATGACCATTAACTTTCCTCCAAGAGATTGTTGGAACAGGGCTGAAATATTTAGTAAAATTGCTGTTAGCGCTTTTCCACTATTGAGAATATAGGTTCTGTTATCTGGTAGTTTAAACACTTAATAATCTAAGTATCAATAAAATATAACCACAATTAAGGTTCATATAATGCTTGATATACCTCACTTTCTGTAGGGAATCCTTAATAAATGGTTTGTTACATGGAATATGTCTCATCCAAAAGGGAGGCCAAGTTTTTATTGAGATCAAATAAATCACTTGAAATACTCTCTCCAGAGCTTCTTTAGCACTCTATGCTTTACTCCTCAACACTTTCATTCAATAGGTAAAAGAAAATAATGACTTCAAAACCTGGATGAATTTAACAAATTCCAACACATCCCAATTTTCCTGCAATGAAACTGTTATTCAGGAGATCAGTAAGTGATACATCTATCTAGGTGGTGGCTTTCAGTACCACTGTATCTTGGATAAATTAATTTGACCAAAGTCTTGGAGACCTTTTCTGTTGCAATATTCTTTAAGTTACAAAACTGGTTGTGTAAGAAGTATTTATTAATGGCACTACCATTTCTGACTCACAGCATTACGTGCCCGCTCACAGGAGTGGAAGAGCTTTACACTGTACCTTGCTATGTGGAAACTGTCATTTACATTCATACTGATGGAAGAAATGGATTAGACAGTGTTTGCACTCATTCAATTTTCTTTTTAGCCCAAACACTCATCAGTCGTTATGCACCCATCGGGCTTTTTGGTACAGACATACATTTGTCTAAATATGGCAGTGGATACTTAGGGGGGGAAGAAAAGAAAAAAAAAAAAAAAAAAACAACTGTAGGTATAAAATGTTTGATTTTGAGCTGAAAACTAGACTGCTTCAAGTATTCCAAAAGAAGCATGCAGGACATCAAAGAAGAAAATTTAACTGTTACATGCTGATAGTTTTTTTAAAAAAAATTTTGTATTTATTTAAATTGCTCTCAAGTCTAAGCTTAGATATAAACACAGTTGGATCTTGTGGCAGTTTAGATGGGGAAAAGTACTTCATAGCATAAATTAAAATTCAAAGCTTCTATTAATTTCTTCCATCATTTGATAACTTCCACTTGCTGCAACAATATGAAGCTGCAACAAAAAAAACACCTTTCCCTCAGTATTTTAGGGTGTCCAAGTTGAGACACAACAAATACAGACATGGCAACCAACCATGGGTAAAGCTCTAGCTATTCTTCAGCCCGTTAAAATCAGGCAGTGAGTTACTGCAGTTACTTCCAGACAAGATGCTCCAAATTTTAGTAGTTTACAGAGGTTCAGAAAATTCCCAGACTTGCAGATGGATGTCAGAAGGTTTCTCTAATCTTATCTCCTGAATGTCACAAATCACTGAATTTCATTGAGCCTATTAACATAATTACCTTCACAAAGTTTATTTCCTGGCCAACATATAGTCCCATATGGAATGGTATCTACTATTTATTTGAATATATCAGAAAGAAACAATCATTGTTTCCCTTATCAGTTTGCTGCACTGATTACTTAACCTGACAAAAGATACTTTATTTTGAGTGTGTGTGGATTCATCTCTGAGGCATAGTCCCTACAATACCTTTCTATTCTTTATCACTCTCCCCCACAGAAGAAATACATATATGGAAATCAAATCACCTTTTTTCCGCCCTTAGTAAACAAAAGAGATTGATCTCTTTTTCTTCAGAACTCCAATCATGTATATCTTTTTCTTTTTATAGATGGTTGTGGATCATATGATGGGTGTGGATCATATGAGCTCTTTTTTTCCCCTACTGTATCACCATAGAAGCTTGATACCTTGCTCATTATTAATCTTATATTACTTTCTTGCTGACTGATTTCAAATTATGATGTCCTGTAGGTTTGGTTTGAGGATTCTTCTGTGCAGCTTGTATGGGTCTAATTTATGAAGTTTGCTTCCTATGAGAAGTTATTTTACATACTTTTCAATTAGAAGATTAAAAGAACTTCCTATTCTTATCTGACACGAGTACTTCAACCTGTTAAATTCTAAATACGAAGAATAAATAGGGTATTTCTGTCTGTGATGTACTAATAAAACTTGCTGGTTTTAGCTCTACCACTTATATTCCTTTCACATCCTTAGCTACATGTTTTGATTTGCTATACTTTGATAACTATTTGTATATAAGTAGCACAAATAACGACTTTAGTTTCTTTTTTTCCCATTTATTAGCTCTCATATTTTATTTCTAATTGCACAATTCACTTTGATATTCAAACATACTCTTTCTTGGGTAACTTTCTGGAGATTTTGTAACTCTTGTTGTTTTGGGTTCAGCTTTAAGTGTGAACTCATATGCTTGTCCTCTGTCTATATGGAATATGATTATGTCATGATTGCTGGCTGCAAAACAGCCACCATAGCCAGGCAAGTGTGCTGTTAATCATTATTGATCACAACACAGGTCCATAGTAGGAATACTTTATGCTGGTACAGTGTAATACCACTCAGCAACTGCTGTTTTATGAATGAGATAGGTGTGCAGGTACACTTTATTTGGCACCGTAAGGGTCCCATACTTGTTACTCATTATTGCTTATTTGCCTTTCAGCCCTACTTCTAGTAAAATCAGTGACAAAGATGCTTTTACTCTATTGTCATGGAAAAGCTGGTTCTGCTGAATAGAACAGATAAGTCGAATTTTTTCATAGTGTATATTTCTGAGAAACAATGAAGACATTATGAACCAGAAAAGCGGTCTCATTTAGCTGCTATGAAATTACTCTGAAATTCATGTATTTAGAAAATTTCCTTTAAATTGCATTTAACTAATTTTTTTGAAATTTGCTTTCATGTATCTACAGAAAGTAAATGTGTATGACATGGCAAATACAGAGGAAACTTGTTCTCTAGGTCATTAGGAAACATTTTTTTTGAAAAAAACCTCACTTCTTTCTTTGTCAGTATGAGGTAGTAAGTGGAGTTTTTGAAGGAGATAAAATTACTTTAGCAGTGTAGATTTAATGATTTCAAAGGAAAGTACTCCCAAACTGCAAATCACTATTCACGGACAACTTGTAGTTCTGTTTAATGAAGCTTCTTATTTTCCTTGCATAATTTACAAGTGAGGTATGAATTTTACATCTGAAATAAAAATATATCTATACCTATTTCTCCTCTGTGACTTGTGTGAGAATGAAATGAAAGAATGAAATATATCTGAGTGGGGATGTGAAAGAATAAAATTGTGTGACTGTTCTAGAAAACTCATAAAATCCACCATAAAAGCTAACTAACTTATGCACATATTGTTCATCTTTTCAAATGATCCACAGCTTTTTAAAAAATAGAGCAACAGCAGAAATACCTCTAACATTAATATCAGTTTAATGTAATATGCATAATTGTTAAATCTTATAATCATTGTAATCCATTTTTATTTTGTTCTCAGCAGACATCTATGGGAACATAGTTTCCTTGTTTATTATAACCCTATTCTCATTCAACTTCTATGAGTAACTTTATTCATGCTTCAGTTGACTTCAAAGATAAGATTTCCCCTCACTTTTGGAAATAATCTGTTGAATACTACTGGTAAATCTTAGTACCACTGAGAAAAAAATTCTATTTGATTTCAGAAATGCCATCATTAAACTTCTCATTCATCTGAGCTGAAATAAAAGTTCTAAGAGGTCACTGGTGAGTGTGATAGACATTACTGTGGGTTTGTTCATTTTGAACTTGAAGAAAGTACAAGTTATAGTTTTATATTTACATCTAGAAGAGATTATAAGAGTCAATTTTCAACAATGTATTATTTGGGACAAGTGCTATTGAGTTGGTTTGGAATTCTTCACAAGTTTAATCAGAAATAAAGCTTTGAAAAAACTATTGGAAGCAATTTTATACTTTTTTTTTTTCAATTTCATCTGAAAAAGAGTTCAATTAGGTCTATAAAGCATATGTTTATTTCAGGAAAAGGGTGAGGTGGAAATGATCGTAATGTCTGAATTTTAAAATATGTGTTCCATGGATCTGAACTCCTACTTTTTCAGCAGTATCTTAAATAAGAATGCATAGGGTACTTTTTCTATTTTTGGTTGGTACAAATTGATGTGTTTTTTAAAATATTTTACCTTCTACTATAATTTCAATTCCTCTCCACACTATTTCTCTTTACCATGCATCACTGTGCTGAGCCGTACCTTCAAACCTGCAGGTTCACCTCATAATACATCTTGAAAACTTCTGCATGCCTGTGCTTGTGAGACTGGAAAAAACGTTTCTCCTTATGCCCTCCAGCCTTGCAACTGTGTTAAATATCTTCTAATTATTGCAGGATAATTACATAGGATTAAAATGTCAAGGAGCATCATGAAATTCTCTCCATCAGATACTTTCCAGAAACTCTCATCAATTGTTCACATGATTCTACCTTTAGAACATCCCATATAAATCTGTTCTGGTCAGATGCAGAGATTTAGGAGACAAGATAATAACTTTTCCTTTCATTTGGTTATTAAAAGATAGTTAGTACTCATGAAATATAGCCGCTGTGAGTACTGGTGATTTAAGAATAGAAATAGAATAGAAGGAACGGTGATGAGTTTGAAGCCTGCATGCAGGAACAAGTCTAGGTCTGCAAGTCATGTCAACACACATCCATGACTGTACTAAAAAGGTCTGATGCATGTATCAGTGTCAAATACTAATGTGGATGTACTTGCCCACCACTGCTGGCTTGTGCTTTATGGCACAGAAGAAGCAGAGTGTGTCTTTGCTTGACTGCACGTCCAGCTCCATGTCATGTTCTTCACGCTTGAAGTCCTAACATGTTAAGGCATGTCTAACATCTAAAATAGTGCTATAGATAATGATTCATTTATATGTAATGAGTCATTATTCATAGTGAATTGTACTCCAGAGGCTTTTCTTTACTGATTGATCAGAGCCTAAACTGTGAGCTCAAACCTGATCCTTAACTATTAGATAGATAAAGTTAGATAACATAACTTACAGTTCTGGTGATTTCAAAGATTTTTCAAAATTCTTAAATTCCAGTTAATCATGACACAAAAGTCATCTGATTCAGGTGCATTTGAACAGGAGAACAGAATATCCGCAATAGGCGAGGTATTGGTTTCACAAGTAGTGAGTAAAGGGGAAAAGCTATTCCGCAACCTTTTGTTTCTCCATTTTAAAGTTAGATAATGGTATTTGCTCTTAAGGAAATGACAACAGCACAGCTAGATGATGAAAAATTTAATAGAAAAGAGTTAAACATCTCCTCCTGTAGATTCAGTGTTGGTTGCATTGAAAAATTCCATATTATATTTTTTTCATCATAGTTCTATATTGTGAGGTGGAGGAGGTGTTGAGCTACTACAACTGTTAAATAAGGACAGAAGTAAGCTCTGTTTTTTCCTCAGCCATCCAGTGACGCCTTTTTTCTCATCTCTGTATGACACCCTATCTCAGCTTGCTGGCTGGGAGCACTCTGAATTGAGTGGGCATTCTTCTAAAAGGTATTAAAGACATAACAACTGGTAAATTGTCACCAGCCTATGACTTGATCGAGGCTGTTGAGAAGAGAATCTGAAGCAACTTGAAAAGCAAGACATATATGTCACCTGCTGTGTTAGTATGGGGGATAATACATGAAGAATCCACAAATTTAAGTTAGAGGAGATAAATGCTATGAAGCAGAAAATTTGCCTGAAAAGGTGACATGGTTTTGGCAGGTGTTCGTATGGATTCTCAGGGCTGCAGTAGTACAGTAGTACTGTGCTTACTTGCCTTGTGTAAAGCTATTTTATAACTGGACTTCCTCTCAAGTCATTTTTCTCTGTTCCAAACTTTGTCTAGGCAGAATTTCTGGAGCTGACACATTAATCTAAGATTACCTAACTGCTGTACAGATATGGCCAGTGTATGTGTACAGATCAATTCCGGAGGACTAGTTACAATGACCCTAGGACTTTCAGAAACAACAGGTCTACTGCCAATCATGACTCAAATGAATACCACATGTAAATCCAGTGTATCTGGAATGCACAAGATGGCTTTCAACCTGCAGACCAACTACAAAGTTTGACAGTGAGCGTGATGATTTCTGCAAGTGCTGGATTTAAGGCTCTTGTACCACACAGTATTATATGCTTTTATTTCTTTGTGGGAAATCCTGAAGAGAAATACAGTGGTAACTCTGGGGTCATACTGTTGACAATTGCCAGAATTTGTTTCCTTCTGATCTTCTCAATCTCTGATACAGAGAGAAAGCCTACATAGGTGCTTCTGGATAGTAAGTTTGGAATGCAAAAAAATGCTCCTCCATCTTTAAACCTAAAGCAAAGCTGTGTAAATTACTGAAAAAAAGTTTTTAGTAGCATTTACAAGTTTTCTTTGATGGTTGTGAGAGAGAAAGGGAAGGGATTGCTAATATTGCTTCTTCAGGAATGACTTTTACTGATGGGGACTTGCAGTTTGGTGGGTTTTTTTTCCCACTTTCCCTATGCCATATGGTAAAAGCAATTACTCTAAATTTTTAGATGTAAATATGAAGCATTTAGTCAGATTGAGGCAGAATGAGCCCTGGGAGTGCTACTTGAGATTCACCAAAGAATCTTTATTACATTACTATGAATGATTGCAATATTTGTAACAGCATTATAAAGTCTATGCAAGAACAAGTCCAGTTAAAGGAAGGCAGAAATCAATCCAGCCTGAAAAATAGGAACAAAATCCAATCCTGGTCTATCAACTTATGACATAAATTCTTATACAGTATGAGCTAAAAATGAACTTTAGATTGATGAAAGTCTTAGAAAGATTTATTTGACATAAATAGTATGTACCATCAAAGGAAAAACAGTCCTGGATCTATTCCTGTCTTATATAAACAAACTCAGCTTGAAATGCCTTGTTCACATTTAAAAAGCTTCCTCCCTCTCATCACAAGTTTATCTCCAGGGGAAAGGACATCCCTACTTATAACAGTGACAAATGCTGTTCTGATGACTAACCTAGTGGCTTTCTGTGAGGGAGTAACTGCATCAGTGGACAAGGAAAAAGCAACGGATGTCATCTATTTGGACTTCTGTAAAGCCTTCGACATGGTCCCCCACAACATCCTTCTCTCTAAATTGGGGAGATATGGATTTGATGGGTGGACTGTTTGGTGGATAAGGAATTGGCTGGATGGTTGCATCCAGAGGGTAGTGGTCAATGGCTCAATGTCCAAATGGAGACCGATGACAAGTGGGTCCCTCAGGGGTCCGTACTGGCACCAGTGCTGTTTCATATCTTCATCAATGACATAGACAGTGGGATTCGGTGCACCCTCAGCAAGTTTGCAGATGACACCAAGCTGAGTGGTGTGGTTAACACGCCAGAAGGATGAGATGTCATCCAAAGGGACCTGGACAAGACGGAGAAGTGGGCCTCTGTGAAACTCATGAGGTTCACAAGGCCAAGTGCAAGGTCCTGCACCTGGGATGGGGCAACCCCCGATGTCAATACAGGCTGGGGGATGAAGGGATTGAGAGCAGCCCTGTGGAGAAGGACTTGGGGGTACTGCTGGATGAAAAGCTGCACATGAACCAACAAGGTGTGCTTGCAGCCCAGAAGGCCAACCATATCCTGGGCTGCATCAAAAGAAGTGTGGCCAGCAGGTCGAGGGAGGTGATTCTGCCCCTCTGCTCTGTTCTGGTGAGACCCCACCTGCAGTGCTGCGTCCAGCTCTGGGGCCCTCAGCACAAGAAGGACATGGACCTGTTGGAGCGGGTCCAGAGGAGGGCCACAAAAATGAATCAAAGGCTGGAGCACCTCTCCTACGAGGACAGGCTGAGAGAGTTGGGGTTGTTCAGCCTGGAGAAGAGAAGGCTGAGGGGAGACTTTATTGCAGCCTTTCAGTACTTAAAGGGGGCCTACAGGAAGGATGTGAACAACCTTTTTAGCAAGGCCCGTTGTGACAGGACAAGGAGTAATGACTTTAAACTAAAGGAGGGCAGATTTAGACTGGATATAAGGAAGAAATTTTTTACAATGAGGGTGGTGAAGCACTGGAAGAGGTTGCCCAGAGAGGTGGTGGAGTTCCCATCCCTGGCAACATTCAAGGTGAGGTTGGATGGGGCTCTGAGCAACCTGATCTGGTTAAAGCTGTCCCTGCTCCCTGCAGGGGGGTTGGGCTAGATGACCTCTAAAGGTCCCTTCCAACCCAAAGCATTCTATGATTCTATGATTCTACTGAGAGCCTTCATTTCCGTCTTGGGATTGTTTTCTCATCAGTAAACTTTAATAGTAGCTTCCACAGCTTCCAGGTTTGGCATCTGATAGAATTAACAAAATCTTTTTCCGAAAGTGAGAATTGGTGTGAAGGGGCATGGAGGAAAATGGTTTTTCATTCTATGGGACTTAGAAACATATATGTCTATACCAGTTTTTGTCTCTATCCTGCAGTTCAATTTGGGGCAAAATATTCTATTTTAATATGCCATGGTTTCCCTGCTTTAAAAAGATAAAACAGCCATTTTATGTCTCTGTGATCTGTGGATGAAAAATAGAGTATCATGATAAGAATCGTTTTTGAGGGTGAAGGTAAATTACTACCTGTGGACTTCTACACTGTGAATTTGCTTAATACTCAATGATGCTAAGATGCTAGCACTCCTTGTTCCGCTAGTAATTCTCCTATATGTAGGAAAAACACTGAATATTTTAATCCCTAGTTCCAAAAAGGAATTGGATGTATAGCATCTAGAATGATTTGTTCCATTTAATGCAAGCCAGGGATCTTGGCATGTCATTAAATTGTGAGTACCATAATACATTTAAAAGACAAGTCAAAATTAGCTTCCTCTTTGCCTGCAAATTGTATGTTAAATCTGTTTAGAATTCCTCAAATCTCCAACCTTCATTTATCAGTGCAGTGATTCATCATGTCCTTTCATACTTTGTTTTGACCAGCAGTTCCCATGTAGGGGATAACAATGTATGTGGTACTGTCACAGGATTCAGTGGAAATGAAGGCTGTTAATGTGCTCTGAATGTCCTTAGTATAGAATCAGATTATCTGTAACAACAAAGGTGTTTCTGTGTGTCACCATTATTGTGGGAAGAGGAAAGAACTGTTTTGTATTCATGGAAAAGTACAAGGAGGCTTAATCATTTCCAAAAAGACAATACCTAGAAAGGAGCAGCTGCTGGGGCTGAAAGGTCATTCTATGAGCTATGTCTCTTAACTGCCACCACACTGTAAAGATCTGCTGACATATCCCAAAGAAATGGCCAACGGAACAGTCATACTTGGCCCTAAAAACAGTGAAGCCTGTTTTATATCACAGATGTTATTATCATTTTATACTTGTGCTATATTCCCATGTTTGTACCCAATAATACTCAGCTACTGCTTGCCGCCTTGATCCCTCATTCATCTTGATGCCCCTGGGATGCAGTGTACTGCAGTTGACAGAGGTTAACTTTAAATTTGTTTTAAACTGTTACCAGTGCACTTGGTTTGCTACTCCTTAGCATAATACCAGGGCTGGAGTAAGAGGTGGATTCATGGATTTGTATTAAGGAGATTTATGTCAGAAAAGAATTTGATCTCAGAATAGAAATCCTCATGAGACCTTTTTGACACTGGGTTAGTGGGAAGGGACCAGTTTATGGGAAGGTCTTGTATGCTTCTCTTGGCAGTTTATAGCAGGAGATGCCTCCTGCCAGGTCTGAAGCCAGCAAGAATCTTGCTGTCCACAATAGGTACTGTCGTGGTTTAGCCCCAGACAGCAACTAAGCACCACGCAGCCGCTCGCTCACTCCCCCTACCCCGATGGGATGGGGGAGAGAATCGGAGGAGTAAGAGTGAGAAACACTCCTGGGTTGAGATAAGAACAGTTTAATAATTGAAAGAAAGTAAAATAGTAATGCTAATAATAATAATTATATTATAATAAT
This sequence comes from Pelecanus crispus, assembly GCF_030463565.1. NCBI lineage: Eukaryota > Metazoa > Chordata > Aves > Pelecaniformes > Pelecanidae > Pelecanus > Pelecanus crispus. The sequence continues at coordinate 212,608,896 of NC_134643.1, forward strand.
AATAATATACAAAGCAAGTGATGCACAATGCAATTGCTCACCACCCGCCGACCGATACCCAGACAGTTCCCGAGCAGCAATCGCTGCCCCCTGGCCAACCACCCCCAGTTTCTATACTGAGCATGATGTCATATGGTATGGAATAGCTCTTTGGCCAGTTTGGATCAACTATTCTGGCTGTGCCCCCTCCCAGTTTCTTGTGCACCTGGCAGAGCATGGGAAGCTGGAAAGTCCTTGACTGGCATAAGCAGTACTCAGCAACAACTAAACCATCAGTGTGTTATCAACATTCTTCTCCTACTAAATCCAAAACACAGCACTGTGCCTGCTACTAGGAAGAAAATTAACTCTACCCCAGCTGAAACCAGGACAGTACCTACTACCTATTTTATATTGGTCCAGAACATTTCAGAAGTGGTATTTGCAAGCCATATTACAGATGGGATGAATGTTTATGACCGAGCTGTAAATCTCTTCAAAACAAAGTTTACAATAGAATTATTAAAGCAACATTAAATATAACAGCATGAACAATGCTTCTATCATAACAGCCTCATCATAATTCAGTAATAAAAGGAAGTCAATATCTCTATTTTATTCTTATCTCTAACTAAGAATATTTCACAATAAAAACATAGTCTCGACATTACTTACGTGAAGTAAGCTAGCATTTAGAAAGAATATTGATATACTGTGTAGATGTTACTATCATACAGAAATAGCACAAGCATAAAACAGTCTTTCAAAAATACAGAAAAACAAGCATATGGGTTATAAGAAAAATTGTCTGTCAGCACTATACTCTACTGATTCTTTTGATTAAAATCTCTATGTGTTTATCTATGTGGTTAAAAAATAACCATAGTAAAAAAAGGATGCATAAAACTTAATTTTTTTAGCAAAACAATCCTTTTGGCAGTCTACATGGCCCAGGGATCCTATTTTAAAAGCAAAGATTGAAAACTTTGGTAACCTACAAGTATAGCAATAACCCACATCCTCTAATTTGCTCTAATGAGAAACAAAATATGATTACTCACTCAAAATTGGCTGTTGGCACTATCATAACACAAACTGCATTTTTTTTTTTTTTTTTTCTGGCTGGAGCCAGAAAACCAATGAAGTATGAGGTTTATATTCTGAATAAAATAGAAGCTGCTGTATACTGTGTTGCACAATGAAAAAGGGAGTGCAGAAAAGGCTGAAGTGTGAAGGTCAGGTAGGGTGTGTGCATTATACACAATTTGACATGAAAAAAATCTGTGTGAAAGAGTGGGTGTAGAAGAATTATTTGAAAAGGAAAAAAAGAAGTCAACCTAGAGTTATATGCCAGAAAAAGAAAAAAAGGAATGATATATTTCTGACACTTCCTTTTTCTTGCTTTCCTCTGAGGGCAGGGGTCTGTTCTCATTGAGGAGGGTTGTAACTTATAGCTTTTCATGCAAGCTTGGACAAACCAGACCTATATTGTTGTTTGAACTATGAAAACTTTTTCATTTTGAGGCTTTTAAAAAACCCATGTATTTCTATCTACGCCTGCTTTTAAGTTCCATGTTAAAATAATAGCATTAAAATTACTTATGAGATAACTATACTCTAAATTCAGGAACTTTTAAAGAACGCTCGGATGGCAGCCACTGGAAGTGCTTCATTAATGAATATGTCACGTGGTGGGGTCAGAACTTAATGTGCTTTTACCTATCAGCACCATTACCTTTGTATCTTTTTAATAGGGAGCTAAATGAAGACATCAGAATTCTTCCTTTTAAAAAAGTACATGAAAAAAAGAACTGAAAGAATTAACCAGTTTCCTCCAGATGTTCATGGAAGCAAAGTCAATAAGACTGACTTTGAGAGAAAATGGAAATGACAACCTGCTGTGACAGAAGACAATGCCTGAGAAATTGCATTTCTGGAGCAGGAAAAGCTAGGAATTCTGTGATCTGTGCAAGAGTGTCAGCTGAGAAAATCATGGGTTCATCACCAGAACTTACACAAAGAACAAGGTCATGATCTGTCTTCCTGATTTACATAATAAAGTTCTTATATTGAAATGATGGAATTGTTAGAAAATCAGGATTATTTGGACTAGAAACAACCACCTCATTACCAATAAGATCATTTATTTGTTTTACCAAAAAAATTTGGTTGTCTTTTTAAATAACAGAAGACACAAACAGTGAAAATTGTGTTACCCAAAAGCAAATATTAACATACTGCTGGTTAGTTTTATTTTTTTTTTAATGTGGATATTTTTAATTCTTCCATTCAGTAAGTTTTAAAGGAGTTTTTTTATTATTATTATTTTATTATATGAACAATATTTCATGTAAATCTTAATCAGGATTTAGCAATTATGTAAATGAAAAAGATGTAGTTCTGTTCCTATGAAAAGTTAAAAAAATAGAAGATGTTAATACTTCATTATTGCCAGTGGTTATTTTAATTATTCTTTTAAAAAAAGCATGATCCTCTGTCTTGTTATGAAAGAAACAAAAATTCAACTGTTTCTAATAAAAATGACATAATTAAATGGGTGGCAGAAAACATATCTGTATGCTATGTATACAGATATATATGTAATATAGATGTAATCAAAACACAAGTTGCTGTGCGGATGTGAGAGTGAATATGGCTACAAAAGCAACCTTTCAACAAATGTGGGCCAGTACAGATATCCAACACAAATCACAAAACACTAACTGCAAAATACACACTCTGATATATGATATATAATACAGTAAATTTTATTTGACTCTTCTGTCTGTCATGTCTTCTGTTACACCTCAGCCGTAAGTCATGGATATATGCAGTGATTTCTTAGCCAATGACTGATGCTCATTATAAGCAGTATTATCTAATACAAATAACGTCATTTTGAGGTATTTCAGTCCTGTATTACCTTGATTTTTTAGCAACAACAAAGTCTATTTATAAGTTACATCAGTAAGATAATATTTTCACTTGTAACTGGACCAGCTACCTATTGCTTGGGTCAGAATAAAATCCTTCTTGGAGAATTTCTGTCTGTCAAGCAATTAAGACATTTGATTTTAGTTTGGAGACAAAAGCTGCACAGCTCAAATTTATTTAATTCCTACAGCCACAGTGACTGGCAGTTCTAAATAAACACTATTAATAAATCATTAATCTGTAACTAAAGACTAGGCTCTTTCTGGAATATTTGCCAAATGCCTGCTTCAGGAAATCTCACTGGAATGTCTGTCATTCTCACAATTACAGCTGAGAGAGAAGAGTGAGTATTTCAGACAGCTAAATTAAAGCATGAGAAAAACAACAGCACATTGGTTTTGAGACTGTAATAACCTCTGTGTTATTTACAATAAGAATTCAAAACTCCAAATCTCAAAATGCTAAATAAAGAAGGAACATATTTGTTGCTGATTTAGTTTGGTAATGGGGACCCATGGCAGTGTAACAAGAAAAGATCCTTACAAGCTATTGGGAATAAGAGATGGAGAACAAAAAATGAAAACTATGAAAATGAATAGGAAATCTGATGCATTTCTACCTCCCACCTCAGCCTCCAGGTTTCAAATGAGGCCTGAAATGTCATTCATGTAATTATTACCATATCAGTTTGAAAGCAATTTCGACTCAGCTGATTTGATTGTGCATTAATGGCTGTGAAAAGAAGATAAGGAATATGCATGGTAAAAATAGCTTCCCATTACAACAGCAGCAAATGGGGTCAACTTATTAGATAACCTTAAATTCCTTGATGGTTCAGGTGGTTTTGGTTTCTTGTTTATTAAAGGTTAATGCCAAATATGAATGTGGAAATAAGCTAATTGAAGCCTTTCCTGTCAACCTTCGACTTCCTTATGTGGTTGGCTGGTTAAGTGACTGACTCTTTTTGAGGGAGTTTACTAAATCTCAGTGTGCTGACGATGAAAGGTATCAGTAGCTGTGTTTCTTGCCTGTCAGTGATGGTTGCGAAGGACAATATGTGGCATACCTCCTCTTCACCGGAAAGTGACAGTTGACTTGTAATCTGCCAGCAACTGAAATTTAATTCCAGCAAAACTAAGAAAATGGAAACTACCATGTTGGTTACTGCTTCAGCCATAGCCAAGAGTCTAAAAGGGCCTTGTTGCCAACTGTTGACCTGGCAGAAAATTGGTTAGTGTTGCTGACAGGAGAGACCCTGGAGCCAGGCTGGTATCTACAGAAGAGCCCTTTTCTTCATATATTTCAGCATTTCAGAGAATCTCTCCATTTATTGCTTTTCTGTCCTCTCTCATGTACCTCCTTCCTTATCTCTACTATATAAAATATGAGTTGTGTTTTACCCTACAGAAGTTCTTCCCTCACATTTGCTTTCTAAACTACTGTTTAAATTTATGTTGGGAATGAATTTGCAAAAGCCACTGTCACTGTCTAATGGCTCCCTGTATGGGGGCTATGGTCTCCCACATATTGTTTGGACTGGTTTGGCTATGTCCTGTCTCTCCTTCAACTTCACTGGACCTAAAAAGATTAAAATACTTAATTAAAATACTTTGTCAGAATTTCTCTGTAATTATTTATGAATACTTTCTGCTGACCTGCTCACTGAGAGTATCTGGATGTTGGTCAAACAGGAAAAACAGTCAAGAAGGGAAGCAAGTTTTAGACATATCTCATCGAACCAGTAAATAGGAACTGTTAAGAGAAAGATCTGAACAAAAATATGCAGTGACCAGTGACACATGAAGGTCAAAATGACTATAAAAGCATTTAAAAGCCCTCTCAGGTAGTAGAGACAGGCTTTGAAAGGTTTCTCTGGAAAACCAGACCTGCCAAACAAGCTGGAGTGGTGATCCTCAGGAAAATAGACTATTGTCTTAAAACTCCTTTCCTCTTATGTTTTGTTTCTACTTAAGTAAATAAGTAAGAAGAATTGGTATGGGAAATGCAGTACTCCTCAGACAGTGATTTGTGAAGTTCCTCCACAGGAGTTACAAAGACAATCCTTCTACTATTTCTTAATCAAAGCCAGGCTGTTAGGAACCTGTATGTGCCTTGATAAGCTATGAACTAGAAAACCAAGCAGGATAAATGATATTGAGCAGCATGACTTCGGGGGTGGGGGTGGAGATGTCCAAAAGGAACACCACTATAAAAAGGAACTGAAAAGAATTCAATACAGTGAGATTTCTTTCAACACCCCTGCCCCGAATTTGATGGGGCATTTTTGAAAAAATCCTACCCTTTGTATTTGTTTATGTCTCTATTTGTTTATGTCTCTAGTGAAACATCACTGATGGAATGCCTGGTTTTAGCTACATACATGTACAGAAGAAAGAATAATTTCTTTGAATCACTAGAATTGCTTCTAAGTTCTGTCTGACTGTATACTACCCTTGCCACGCTTATTCTTGGCAACAATAATAATAGTAACTGCCACAACAAAATTGAAACGTTATCAATTTTGTCCTATATTCTGTAATCTGAATAGTGTATAGAAGTAATTTCATTTCTTATTTAATTTGTATGAAAGAGCAAAGAGGTATTTCTAAAACCTTTCTCTCCCTAAACTCATTTATCAATAAACATATAAAAAACCCCCTTGACATGAATATTAAACACCTGTTCTCTAGTAGTGTTATTAGGTCAGGTAGGAACTAGAGAATTGGCACTGCCACAAAGTGTGTTAGGACATGTTTAAAACATTGTGCTTTTAGCTTTGTATATAAACTATGCACTTAGGGGGAAAAAAAAAGCTACTAATCTTGTTTATTCTCCAACTGTGATATTTTGGCAGAATAAACTCTAATTTACTGATTTATAGTATCAGAGAATAAATGGGTGAATCTGGTAAAATTTGCAATAAAAAGCTTTCCTCTTTTTGTTTACAAAAACGTTACTTTTCATTTTGATAGAGAGTCTTTTAACTTGAATGAATTACTGTCCATAGAAATGGCTGGGCAGGGAATTCATAATTGGCTATTTAGTCAATTGGTTACTTTGAGTGTGCAGTAAGGACTGTCTGTGAAAATGAAATCCAGCAAAATAATGAAAACACAAATTAGGCATGTCACATCTTAATAAACAATGATGTCTAATTATGAAAGAATCTGTACTTACTTGCCAAGTGCAAAACACTCCATCTTAACAGTAGTTCCCCTTGCAGCTGTAACTGTGTAAGGAAAATGGACTTCAATTTTTGGTTCATATTCCCCCATCACACCTGGAAAATAAGGAATGTTTAAAATATAAATATCGTCAGTTTTCCATTTGTTGAGATTATCACAGAAAAAAACCTGCGGCTTGCTTTTTGAACCTGCCCAGCAGTAAAGCTAGTAATTGATGGAGATAGTCTTGTTTGATCTGATATGCTCTGCTCAGGTCCAGTACATATTCTAAAATGCTCTTCAGGGTTACCAGCAGCACAACAGTGAGCTTAAGAAAAATGATTTATTTTCTCAAACATGGGTTAATATCTACATTTTGAAAGATTAAAGCAGGCAATCAATTTTAGAAGGGTGAGAATTTTCATAGACCAAAGCTTCGTCTACAAGTGTAGTGACAATTATGACAAATAAATCAACATATCATGTTGTGTTCGAATGAGGACCTTCTAAGTTCAGAAAGAAAAACTCAAATGATGTAAGAGCATTTGTGTATGCAGATACAGACATACGCAGACAGATACAAAATTCAGTTATTTCCTTTCCAGTGACCCTTCTAATTTGGAAGATGATTAATTTTATCAGGACAACAGTTTTAGTACAGAAAGTTATAACTAGAAAAACATTCAGGAATGTGAAAAATATAAACTGAAATCAAAAGTTATCTGGGATTTGCTGTGGAGTGACTGACAACTTTGGAGGATCACAAGAGTTTAGGAAAAGAGAAATGAGCAGGGAAGGGAGACAGGTTTTAAAAGGTGAGGTGAGAGGTATTTGATGCAGCATAGAGGAAATGTCATAATCAGAATGGCAGGAGAAGAATATTACTCTAACAGCTGTGTGTGGTTAGACAGAAGATGGGCTATTGGGGCAAGTGGTACTCAGGAACTAAAAGCTATATTAAACAAAGAAAGAATTGTTCAGATTTTCAGATGAGGAAAACTGAATAAAATCTGACTTGTGGACACAGTAGCAAGAAGAAAAGTCTAGTCTAAATCTATAAAAATCAGTCAAGAGTCGCCAAAGAACTATAGATTAATAGAATCATTTAGGTTGGAAAAGACCTTTAAGATCATCCAGTCCAACCATTAACCTACCATTACCAAGTCCACACTAAACCAATTAAGGGTAGACTAGACTAAACCATGTCCCAAAGTGCTACGTCTACCCATTTTTTGAACGCTTCCAGGGATGGTGACTCTACCACCTCTCTGGGCAGCCTCTTCCAACGCTTGACTACCCTTTCCATGAACAAATTTTTCCTAATATCCAACCTAAACCTCCCCTGGCGCAGCTTAAGCCCATTTCCTCTCGTCCTATCGCTAACTACATGGGAGAAGAGACCAACACCCACCTCACTACAACCTCCTTTCAGGTAGTTGTAGAGAGTAATAAGGTCTCCCCTCAGCCTCCTCTTCTCCAGGCTAAACAACCCCAGTTCCCTCAGCCGCTCCTCATAAGGCCTGTGCTCCAGAGCCTTCACCAGCTTCATTGCCCTTCTCTGGACACGCTCCAGCACCTCAATGTCCTTCTTGTAGTGAGGGGCCCAAAACTGGACACAGTATCCCAGGTGCAGCCTCACCAGCGCCGAGTACAGGGGCACAGTCACCTCCCTGCTCCTGCTGGCCACAGCATTCCTGATACAAGCCAGGATGCTGTTGGCCTTCTTGGCCACATGGGCACGCTGCTGGCTCATGTTCAGCCAGCTGTCTACCAACACTCCCAGGTCCTTTTCGGCCAGGCAGCTTTCCAGCCACTCTTCCCCAAGCCTGTAGCATTGCATGGGGTTGTTGTGACCGAAGTGCAGGACCCGGCACTTGGCCTTGTTAAACCCCATACAGTTGGCCTCGTCCCATCGGTCCAGCCTGTCCAGGTCCCTCTGAGGGCCATCCTACCCTCTAGCAGATCAACATGCCCACCCAACTTGGTGTCATCTGCAAACTTACTGAGAGTGCACTCAATCCCCTCATCCAGATCATTGATAAAGATATTAAACAAGGCTGGCCCCAAAACAGAGCCCTGGGGAACACCACTCGTGACTGGTCACCAACTGGACTTAACTCCATTCACCACTACTCTCTGGGCTCGGCCACCCAACCAGTTTTTTACCCAGCAAAGACTACGCCCGTCCAAGCCATGAGCTGCCAGCTTCCCAAGGAGAATGCTATGGGAGACTGTGTCAAAGGCTTTGCTAAAGTCCAGGTAAATGATATCCACAGAATTTCCTTCATCTACCAGGTGGGTCACCAGGTCATAAAAGGAGATCAGGTTGGTCAAGCAGCACCTGCCTTTTATGAACCCATGCTGGCTGGGCCTGATCCCCTGGTTGACCTGCACTTGCCTTTTGAGTTCACTCAATATGAACTGCTCCATAATCTTTCCTGGCACCGAGGTCAGGCTGACAGGCCTGTAGTTCCCCAGGTCCTCCTTCCGGCCCTTCTTGTAGGTGGGCGTCACATTGGCAAGCCTCCAGTCATCAGGGACCTCCCCTGTTAACCAGGACTGCTGATAGATGATGGAAAGTGGCTTGGCAAGCTCCTCTGCCAGCTCCCTCAATACTCTCGGGTGGATCCCATCTGGCCCCATAGACTTGTGAGCATCCAGGTGGCATAGCAGGTCGTTTAACTGCTTCCTTCTGGACTATGTGGGCTCCATTCTGGTACCCATCCCTATCCTCTAGCTCAGGGGCCTGAGTACCCTGGGGATGACTGGTTTGGCTGTTAAACACAGAGGCAAAGAAGGCGTTAAGTACCTCAGCCTTTTCCTTGACGTTGGTAACAATGTTCCCCCCCACATCCTGCAAGGGATGGAGATCCTCCTTGGCTCTCCTTTTATTGCTGATGTACTTATAAAAGCATTTTTATTATCTTTTACAGCATTGGCCAGACTGAGTTCTAGCTGGGCTTTTGCTTTTCTAATATTGTCCCTGCAGGACCTAACAAGATCCCTGTACTCCTCCTGAGTTGCCCGCCCCTTCCTCCAAAGGCAGTAGACTCTCCTTTTTTCCCTGAGTCCCCGCAAAAGCTCCCTGTTCAGCCAGGCTGGTCGTCTTCCCCACCGGTTGGTCTTACGGCACACAGGGACAGCCCGCTCCTGCGCCCTTAAGACTTCCTTCTTGAAGAAGGCCCAGACTTCCTGGACCCCTTTGCCTTTCAGGACTGCCTCCCAAGGGACTTTCCCAACCAGCATCCTGAAGAGGCCAAAGTCTGCCCTCCGGAAGTCCATGATAACAATTTTGCTGCCCCTCCTCTTTTACATTGCCAAGAGTTGAGAACTCTATCATATCATGGTCACTAAGCTGAAGATGTCCTCTGGCCATGACATCTCCCACAAGACCTTCTCTTTTAGTAAACAGCAGGTCAAGTGAGGCACCTCCCCTGGTAGGCTCCCTTACCAGCTGCATCAGACAGCTATCCTCCACACACTCTAGGAACTACCTAGACTGTTGCCTCTCTGCCTTCCAGCAGATGTCTGGCAAGTTGATGTCCCCCAGAAGAACAAGGGCTGGTGATTGTGAGACTTCTGCCAATGTAGAATGCTTCATCTATCTCTACATCCTGGTTGGGTGGTCTATAGCAGACTCCCAACAGGACATCCGCCTTTCCAGCCTTCCCCCTCATCCTTACCCATAAGCACTCAACCTTGTCATCACCACTGTCGAGCTCTATCCAGTCAAAACACTCCCTAACATACAGAGCCACCCCACCGCCTTTCCTTCCCTGCCTATCCCTTCTGAAGAGCTTATAGCCCTCCAGTGCAGTACACCAGTCATGAGAGTCATCCCACCACATTTCTGTGATGGCGACTATGTCATAGCCATTCTGCTGCACAAGGGCTTCCAGCTCCTCCTGTTTGTTGCCCATGCTACGTGCATTGGTGTAGATGCACTTGAGCTGGTCTATCGATTTCACCCCCAATGTTGCCATGCTGCCCCTGGGCTCCTCACTAGCGGGCCCGTTTATATCCCCTTCCCCTTGCAAACTTAGTTTAAAGCCCTCTCAATGAGTCCTGCTAACTCATGGGCGAGAATCCTTTTCCCCCTTGGAGACAGCTGATCTCCATCAGCCAAATAGAAACAAGAGAGGAAAAGAAAGGAGAAGAAAGAGATACCTTATGCAAGAAAGAGAAAAGAAAGGAACATAAGGAGGAACATGGAAGTAGGGGAATATGAGATTTGCAGCTGAGAGAGGACCAGCTGGCAGAGATAGGTGGAAAAACAACCCACAACTTATCACAGAAAAAAAAAAAGAAGGCTGAAATGGTAAAACACATACTTCTATCCTTTCAAATGTTCCTCATGGGACTCAGGAGTTTCAAGTGGGGCTGTTGTCCCACAGGCTCCTGCAGCTTGGTTCTGGGAGGAAGTCTAAACACATATGCATTTAAACATGTCTTTAGGGGCTTAAGTTTATTTTGAAAACCTAAATGTGTCTGATACGTGAATCAAATAACAGAAGTAGAAAGCATAAAATGCTTTTAATTCAAACAATGTAATTCCAGAATGACTGTGGCTTTATAAGTAGCAGTAAATTTCTTTTTAAAAAACATAATCATGCAGATACACATTTATTAGCCATAGTGACCCATTTTTCCTCAAAAACATGACTAAATCAATGTTTTGACACTGCTTTATGAACTTGCAGAGGAATACTGCCCCTTGTATGAAAAGGCAAATTCTGAACCAGTTCTATCATTAAAGCTTATAAGTTTTTTGGTTGGGTTTTTTTGTTTTGGTTTGGTTTTGTAGAAAAAAGGGAGTTAACCTTTGTGTCCTGGGTATTAAAATAAAGTCAGGGCATCAAACAAATTGTAGTCAATTAAAATTTTCCATAGTCTAGACTGAAGTCATTCATAGTCTAATCTGTCATAAAAAATGTATGCCCAGTGACTTGTACTATGTCAATAAATTTCATAACTTAATTACAATCCTTGTGACTTCTTTTACTGTTTTCTGGCTTTTTTTGTGATTAAGAATACCAGTTTCTGATTCATCTCAGTTGAGTCATTCATGATTTTATAAGATATCTGTCATATCCCCTTTTAGCTGTGTCTTTTATAGACTGAAAAATCCCAGACTATTAATCCTTCCTTACAGTGAATCTTTAATAAACTTGCAATCATTCCTAGTGCTTGTGTTGCACTGTTTCAAATTCCATTCTATCATTTTGAGATGGGAAGATGAGAACCGCACAGCAATATTGAAGTTGTAGATCTTCCTATCATAGTTTTTTTTCTCCCTTTGGCTTTTTTTTGGTTTTGTTTGTTCCTTATTGCTTTCCTCACAACTCAGTTCCATTTGCCTTTTTGCACTTGAGCTGATGTTCATCCACAACGGCACCCTAATCTCTTTACTGATAATATCTAATAAAGGTATTATATTTTTAGGTTTATGTATTACATAAGTTTGTACTGGGTGACATTGTTTGTCACCTATCCACTCTATTGTCACAATATCCTTTTGCAGCTATTCACAGTTAGGTTTAATTTTAACTATCCTTAATAATTTTATATCAACAAGCTTTTCTAACTCTGTGTTCATTTCCTTTATAGATGGTTTATGTGTTGAATGGTGAAGTCCCAGAAAAGTATTCTGTGGCTTCACTGACAATCTCTTTGTTCTCCAAACTGATCAGATGCTCCTACAACAGGTGGATTTTTTTTATCTGTTGTTAATTCAAAATGGGGCTGTCCTTCAACCCCTCTGAGAATTTAATTTCTTTGACAGCCTATGATGAGTGACCCTGTCAAGAGCTATTTGAAATTAAAGTACACAGTGTTACCTATTCATATTCTCTCAGACTCTTCAGGAAAGTTGTACACAGATTGAAGCATAACTTCCCTGTTTAAAAGCTGTGTTCATGGTATACAACTGTATGGTAAAATTACTGTATGGTAATGTGATAAATACAATCCTACTAGTTGTACTTTTCTATGTATTTGCTATCAAAACACTTGACACAGAAGTCAGAGTTACTGGTCTGTAGTTCCTCAGATGTTCCTAGGAGTCCCTATTTTTAAAAAAACACCTTTTCTACTTACACTCCTTCAAGGCCTGAGGCCAGGTGAAGGAAAGTGGTACATCTCGCTTGCTTCTGTATATGAGTTTGGCCTTGGGGATTTGTTAGTGTTTGTAATGTCAATATTTCTTCTAAAATTTCTTCTATTGAAACTTCAATTACAAGAACTTCAGTCTTGATAGGGAATACTCCCTAAGTTCCCTTGCAGTAAACACTATTGAAAATAGTTCATTCAGGTTTTATGATGCAGCCTTATACAACTGAGGTGTGCTTTTTAAATCTCTGGCATCTGTTGACTGTGCATACTTGCTGACAGGTTTTGTGATTCAATGAATTAAAAAAATTTCCGTTTTGCTTTTGTGTAAGACACTATTCCTGAAATTCATTGTGTTGAATTGTCATATACTATTAAACTTTTTTTAGCCCTGAAAAAAGTGCAACTTAAAATAGGATTAAATTATTCTTGCCTTTAAAATAATGCAGTACTTCTGAACACATCTGAGGGACAATATTATCTTTCAGATCTTCTGTTTTTAACTTACATTAACTCCCTTTAGTAGGTGCAATCTGTACGATTATTGAATGCTCTTTGCGAGTCATGTCATCATTTCATATTCCTAATGAAATGCTGATCTCCTAATGCTTTGCACCATGTCCTGTTCTTCTGGGTTATTGTTACACTAGCAAGTGACATGCCTGCAGCAACTGGCAGAAAAATGTAGAAAAATTATCAAGCAATTGCTTGGTGTCCCTATGAAAATTAGGAAACAAAAGTCTATTATTGCAAAGGGATATTTTTCATCCTTATTATTTATGATCGTGGAGACCAAGAAGGCCATTACAGTTGCATAGACATCAAGGGAATTATCAAGGCCTTACCTTCCCATGTTACACTATCATTGGTTTGCTACGGCTGTTGTACCTCCAGGCTCTTTATCTTTCCCAGTTTCTGTTTTGGCGGCTATGAGTCAGTAATGGTAAACCAACCACCATCTGTATTTTCATCAAGATTTTTGTTCATTTGTATCAGGTGCTAAAAGGAACCCGGACTTTTAAGAAATATTGAGGCCTTGAGTTACGTGCATTAAAATCAATCTCTCTCAGGCTTATATACATGACTCTCTTTCAGAGGTTTGGTTAAGGCCGTAAAAAATTCTCTCAGTAATTTTTTATTTCCAGTTATCAAACATGAAATATAACAATAAATAAAATTTATCAGCACAGAATAAAACATAATATCCGATTTTCAAGCGGATAACAAATCACAAAGCGCATGTGGTCTGAGCAGTATGGAGGAACAGGGAGGTGTTCTCAATGCTCCTGTGTTCTGCCTTCCCATGAAAATACCTCCTTTTGGACAATCTTTTATCTGCCCAGAGAAGACCCCCATGATTGAGTCTTCCTTAAGCTAAGTAGTTTACTACACTCCCTACTTCACAAGATGTTCCTTTCAGCTGAGTTCAGCTCTAAGTATGAAAGTGCTGAATTTATGATTGGTATGAAACACACCACTTCAAAATAAATCTAACTTATCAAATCTTGAAATTTAGGCTGGTATTAAAAAAGGGGTTAAGAGCCAAACTTTCCTGTTTGTTTAAGTAAATCTTACCCCTGGGATTTATTGTGAAACAAGTCATCTCACCTTACATTTCCCAGTTTCTGGATCTCTGCCCTTCCAGCGTGTGTGAGAAGGAAGGCTCTCCACATTTCTGTCTAGCCAGGGTCTTCCCTGGCTGGGTGAAGTTGAACTGAGATGAAACACTAATAACCCTTCTGTTATATCTCTGATTACCAAAAAAGGCACTGATTCAAATGACTGAACATATCCCAGGACTAAGCACAACTTGACCTTGTTAGAATTAATGGCTTGTTAGTCACACGGGCAGAAATGGAGCTCAATATTTATAGAAGAAATTATTTCCCTATTCCCTCCTTCAGATATTTTTTTACAACAATACAATTATTACAAAGCAATTATTACATATTCTGCAACTCAGGTAAAGAAAAATCTTCATTAAATAAGATTTAATTTTAGTAAGTAGTTTCATTTAACATGTTATTCCTCTGACTTGGCTGCAAATATGTGACTTGAGTTCAAATCCCCACTACCCAAAGTGTCCTATGGACCCTTAGCTAAACTGTTGTCTATATTTTAGTTTTCCATCAAAAAATAGAGATGACACAATTCACTAAATCACAATAATGTGATAAACACTGATTGTGAGGTGCTCACATACCACAGGAATAGATGTAATAGAATTTCAAACATTTACAGATATTACTACAGCTAAAACTGTTTACATTATCCCCTGTGGGCTATTTAATGGAAATGGAGAATGGAATAAAGTAGCAAGATCAGTTTCTGACTGTCAATCCTTTCAGCCAAGCACAACTGAAAGAGCTACAGACAGGATATCAGTCATTATCACTTTGAAAAAGACTGCTCTACCTCTTCATTTAGCCTGCCACTCCATGACTTTTACAACCTCAAATGAAGAGTGTAGAAAAATTGTGAGTCTATGACTGTATCCACACAAAAAAACTTTCTGTTTTCATGGAAAAAAAAAAAAAAAATCAAGACTGCTGAGAAATCATGACACATCATCTTCCTTCAGCTGTGTAGAGGCTAATGCTTCTGTTCCATTAATCTTCTAGATATTAACTACCCTTTTGAATCTCCCAGAGCATAGCTTCCATGATGGCTCTGTAAACCTTTTCAGCTAAACTGGTTTGGGTTTGTTTCAAACTGTTTAAGTAATAGCTCTTTAACTTACTTCAGAAACTAATTTTGAATGGAACAGGTTACAGGGAATACTTGAATAAGTGGCTGATAAGCTTTTGAGACAGTAGCTAGAAAAGAATATAAGATTCCTGGCTAAACGTCATCAGAGTGCTAGGGAGAAAATGAAAGCCAAAGATTTCCTATACTCAAGGGAAAGATTAGGCACAGATTTATACTTGCCATTATTTTATCAGCAAAAGATACAACCCCCGCAGTTCAGCGATTAAGAATGTTTGCCTGAGAGCTTTGGGTGAGCTCCCTGATCTTACTCAGATGGTGTAGGAATGTTAATCTGTTTTTCTTACAGCCTGGATAGTGCTCTAATCGCAAAATTAAGAGGGATTCTTATTGGTTTGGATGTTCCTCTCAATTTCTGGGAAACCTCCTGAGGAGTGATGAACTTGTCCTGCTGCATGAGAATTTTCTAATAATTTTACAGACCAGAAATTGAGTTTCCTACCACATTGTAATTATGATCTGTTGTGTGAATATGTATCCAAACCCAAGAAATTTTTGACTAAGAAACTATGTTAGGAATGTTCATGTATAATTTTTTCTCCTATCAATAATCTGTGATGCAAACTAGGGTTGTCTATCATGTGGGTCTTTTTGTGACAAATGAATATTTAGCATTTTCCCTGTAGACCTGCACCATTAAATGTCCCCAGATATTTATTTGGAAGAGAAAGGCCTGAATATACACATTTACAATGACAGTAAATTCACAGCACAAACCGAATTAATTCAAATATAATGACGACACCTACCATTACATCCTGACTGCAGCAGAAATTTTCAATGCATTGGGAAGAATTTATTGACTTACCTGCCATTAATCTTATTCTAAATGGAAGTATCAGCACCTGCTGTAAGTCTCTAAAAATTTACTGTGGGAATGGTTGTTTTATGATAACTGTCCACAATATTCCTTCCACTTAGGGATCTCTTAGCCGAGTTTTGAGCTATAAATTTATCCTTTGAGAAGCCCTAAAAATGCTCATGTGAAATTGCATTCTGCAATGCACTGAACACTAAAGTACCAACAGTGTTTTCATATATTACTCAGCGAGCAAATCATATCACATATCAATGGATGGAAAGAAGTCTTTCCTTATCTATCCTAATATCAAAGAAAATTTAGTAATTCAGTTTCTGGGAAAAAATATTGTAATGAATACCACACAAGAAGGGAGTAAACTGTTTTTCAGTTTACAACTAGGAAATAAGATGTTAATGTATTTCTGATTATGAAGGTATAAAAGTAGAAGGAGGTTACATTTCACCAAAACAAAATGTTTAACTAAAGCTTAAACAAAACTTTCCTCTTCCCACTTTAAAATCCATCTTTGTATTATACCCCATTTCACTAGTCCAGGAGTTACTCTCTGAACTCTGACTAGAAAACCCTTTCTAGAAATGGTATTCCTATCCTGAAATATTTTAAAAATTAGTTATTTGTAACTAATAAATGTCATGTATGTATGTCATACATACACGAGAGCTTTCTACCTTTCTTAAACAGCGAATACAACTAAAAGCACTCCATTCTCAGTTACAAGCGGGTGTGTTATGACTGAAGTAAAGGGAACTGGGGCAAACCCCTAAAGACACAAAAGCAATGAGGTAAGCTCAGAATAAGCAATAAGGGTAGCAGTGGTATTTTCTCTAGTTCTTCAAACAAGAGGCCAAAATTTCTAGCCTACAATTTGGGCTGCAGAGACCTCTGTTTGCTTGTGTTTGAAAACATCAAGCAGTAACTATGACCAAGATTGATGTCTCTCTCTATGTAGAGAAGTCTTTACTGAGTTATAACCTAGACTTTAATCCGTGATATTTCTCACATATATGTAATTTATCATCTAAGATCTCCTAAACTCAGCACATCCGGCATTGGATGAAACCAAGCTTCACACTTTGGACATTCAGGGCATCTGAATGGCTTGTGTACAATGTTCCAGTATGAAGATTTGTGCATATGTAGTTGTATGGAAACATGATAACCTGAACATTTTCACTGACTATGTATATAGATAATTTTTCTGAGCAGCCATACACATCAAGAAAAATCAGGACTCCACTACAGTAGACAACATGCTGTCTTGCTTGAGAGGCCAAAGAATATGAGTCAACAAAAAGCCAAAAGAACTATCATTGGGGTTTTTTTTGTTCCATTCTGTTTTTACAGGGGAGGAGATTGTGCTGAACTTGGCATAAAAAATATGTGGCAGATTTCTTTTGGGCATCACTGGCCAATGTTTATTGTTCCTCCTTTCCAATTGCCTTCTGTTCCTCCAGATCAGGCTCACAAAAGCTATTCAGAAACCTGGAAAATATTATTTAATCTAAATTATTAGGAAAAGGATCTAATTTTCACAGGGTTTCTAATTATTTTTCTGATGGCATGTTCACAGTTCTCGAAGAACATCATTTCTCCTATAGTAAATGACATAATTGTTTGTACTTCAAATATGGCCTTAAGCTCCATTTTTCTTCAACCTGCACTGTTCTTTTAGAGGATGAAAACAAAATATCCCCTTTCCAGTTAGGTACCACAAGTGTCAAAACTGTTGCAGTGTCCAGAGAGGAATTTTTCATTGGGTTCTGATCAATTAGGACACAAAGTAGTGTTGCTCTAATATTCATTTTTATCTAATTAACTGGAAAGAGCTTTGTAAATGGGAAATGTTTTTTAGTTGAGACTCCTCATATAACCATGCAAATGCAAGTACCTATTATTTCCTCCATAAGAAAGATCAAACTAACACTAACATTTGTCATTCATTAGCAACAGCTATTGAAATACCCATTGTTTTAGATCCAAATGCAACAAATCATGCTTGTTATAAATTACTACAGTCCTAACCTCAAACAAAATTCCTTCTTTTCACAATCAAATTATTTCACTATGTTGACAAGAACACCAAACTGACAGGTCATTCTTATTTGAACATTATGCCATACCCCATGACTGCAAAGCAGCTGTCACTTGTGAATTTGTATCCAAGATCCTGAGACAGTAAGATATATAACATGATGTATGACCATTCTTAATAATCTGAAGCCATTGGCAACTATAAATGTTATTCTCATTATCAATTTGCACAAATTTCAATTTAGTCACCATTAATTAAAGTCTTACCAACACACGTCTGTCTGAAATCTTAATAGCTACAGTTTGATAGAATCATAGAATCATAGAATCATTTAGGTTGGAAAAGACCTTTAAGATCATCCAGTCCAATCATTAACCTACACTACCAAGTCCACACTAAACCAATTAAGGGTAGACTAGACTAAACCATGTCCCAAAGTGCCACATCTACCCGTTTTTTGAACACTTCCAAGGATGGTGACTCCACCACCTCTCTGGGAAGCCTCTTCCAATGCTTGACCACCCTTTCCGTGAAGAAATTTTTATCCAACATAATCCTCCCCTGGTGTGGCTTGAGCCCATTTCCTCTCGTCCTATCGCTACCTACTTGGGAGAAGAGACCAACACCCACCTCACTACAACCTCCTTTCAGGTAGTTCTAGAGAGCGATAAGGTCTCCCCTCAGCCTCCTCTTCTCCAGACTAAACAACCCCAGTTCCCTCAGACACTCCTCATAAGGCCTGTGCTCCAGACCCTTCACCAGCTCCATTGCCCTTCTCTGGACACGCTCCAGCACCTCAATGTCTTTCTTGTAGTGAGGGGTCCAAAACTGGACACAGTATTCCAGGTGTAGCCTCACCAGCGCTGAGTACAGGGGCACAGTCACCTCCCTGCTCCTGCTGGCCACACGATTCCTGATACAAGCCAGGATGCTGTTGGCCTTCTTGACCACCTGGGCACGCTGCTGGCTCATGTTCAGCCAGCTGTCTACCAACACTCCCAGGTCCTTTTCGGCCAGGCATCTTTCCAGCCACTCTTCCCCAAGCCTGTAGCGCTGCATGGGGTTGTTGTGACCCAAGTGCAGGACCCGGCACTTGGCCTTGTTAAACCCCATACAGTTGGCCTCGTCCCATCGGTCCAGCCTGTCCAGGTCCCTCTGCAGGGCCATCCTACCCTCTAGCAGATCAACATGCCCACCCAGCTTGGTGTCATCTGCAAACTTACTGAGAGTGCACTCAATCCCCTCACCCAGATCATTGATAAATATATTAAACAAGTCAGGCCCCAAAACTGAGCCCTGGGGAACACTGCTCGTGACCGGTCACCAACTGGACTTAACTCCATTTACCACTACTCTCTGGGCTCGGCCACCCAACCAGTTTTTTAGCCAGCGAAGACTACACCCGTCCAAGCCATGAGCTGCCAGCTTCCCAAGGAGAATATTATGGGGGACTGTGTCAAAAGCTTTGCTAAAGTCCAGGTAAATGACATCCACAGCCTTTCCATCATCTACCAGGCAGGTCACCAGGTCATAAAAGGAGTTCAAGTTGGTCAAGCAGGACCTGCCTTTCATGAACCCATGCTGGCTGGGCCTGATCCCCTGGTTGACCTGCACATGCCTGTTGAGTTCACTCAATATGAACCTCTCCATAATCTTTCCTGGCACTGAGGTCAGGCTGACAGGCCTGTAGTTTCCCGGGTCCTCCTTCCGGCCCTTCTTGTAGGTGGGCATCACATTGGCAAGCCTCCAGTCATCAGGGACCTCCCCTGTTAACCAGGACTGCTGATAGATGATGGAAAGTGGCTTGGCAAGCTCCTCTGCCAGCTCCCTCAATACTCTCGGGTGGATCCCATCTGGCCCCATAGACTTGTGAGCATCCAGGTGGCATAGCAGGTCGTTTAACTGCTTCCTTCTGGACTATGTGGGCTCCATTCTGGTACCCATCCCTATCCTCTAGCTCAGGGGCCTGAGTACCCTGGGGATGACTGGTTTGGCTGTTAAACACAGAGGCAAAGAAGGCGTTAAGTACCTCAGCCTTTTCCTTGACGTTGGTAACAATGTTCCCCCCCACATCCTGCAAGGGATGGAGATCCTCCTTGGCTCTCCTTTTATTGCTGATGTACTTATAAAAGCATTTTTATTATCTTTTACAGCATTGGCCAGACTGAGTTCTAGCTGGGCTTTTGCTTTTCTAATATTGTCCCTGCAGGACCTAACAAGATCCCTGTACTCCTCCTGAGTTGCCCGCCCCTTCCTCCAAAGGCAGTAGACTCTCCTTTTTTCCCTGAGTCCCCGCAAAAGCTCCCTGTTCAGCCAGGCTGGTCGTCTTCCCCACCGGTTGGTCTTACGGCACACGGGGACAGCCCGCTCCTGCGCCCTTAAGACTTCCTTCTTGAAGAAGGCCCAGACTTCCTGGACCCCTTTGCCTTTCAGGACTGCCTCCCAAGGGACTTTCCCAACCAGCATCCTGAAGAGGCCAAAGTCTGCCCTCCGGAAGTCCATGATAACAATTTTGCTGCCCCTCCTCTTTTACATTGCCAAGAGTTGAGAACTCTATCATATCATGGTCACTAAGCTGAAGATGTTCTCTGGCCATGACATCTCCCACAAGACCTTCTCTTTTAGTAAACAGCAGGTCAAGTGAGGCACCTCCCCTGGTAGGCTCCCTTACCAGCTGCATCAGACAGCTATCCTCCACACACTCTAGGAACTACCTAGACTGTTGCCTCTCTGCTGTGTTGTATTTCCAGCAGATGTCTGGCAAGTTGATGTCCCCAGAAGAACAAGGGCTGGTGATTGTGAGACTTCTGCCAACCGCTTGTAGAATGCTTCATCTATCTCTACATCCTGGTTGGGTGGTCTATAGCAGACTCCCAACAGGACATCTGCCTTGCTGGCCTTCCCCCTCATCCTAACCCATAAGCACTCGACCTTATCATCACCACTGTCGAGCTCTATCCAGTCAAAACACTCCCTAACATACAGAGCCACCCCACCGCCTTTCCTTCCCTGCCTATCCCTTCTGAAGAGCTTATAGCCCTCCAGTGCAGCACTCCAGTCATGAGAGTCGTCCCACCACATTTCTGTGATGGCGACTATGTCATAGCTATCCTGCTGCACAATGGCTTCCAGCTCCTCCTGTTTGTTGCCCATGCTACGTGCATTGGTGTAGATGCACTTGAGCCGGTCTATCGATTTCACCCCCAATGTTGCCATGCTGCCCCTGGGCTCCTCACTAGCGGGCCCGTGTATATCCCCTTCCCCCTTCAAACCTAGTTTAAAGCCTTGTCAATGAGTCCCGCCAACTCATGGGCGAGGATCCTTTTCCCCTTTGGAGACAGCCGATCTCCATCAGCTGCCAGCAGGCCCGGTGCCGTGTAAACCTCCCTGTGGTTGAAAAACCCAAAATTCCACTGACGGCACCAGCCTCTGAGCCACCTGTTAATCAGGTGAGTTTTCCCATTCCTTTCAGCATTCCTTGCTGCCACTGACAGGATTGAGGTAAACACTACCTGCACTCCCGATCCTGCGACCAATCGCCCCAGTGCTCTGAAGTCCCTCTTCATTGCTTTAGGTCTTCTCTCTGCAATCTCATCACTGCCCACCTGTACAACCAGCAACGGGTAATAATCGGAGGGCCTCACGAGGTCGGGGAGTTTCCTCGTAATGTCCCTAACCCGGGCCCCAGGGAGGCAGCAGACTTCCCTGTGGGATGGGTCCGGGTGGCAGATCGGGCCCTCAGTTCCCCGCAGGAGGGAATCACCCACCACAATTACCCTCCTTTTTTTCTTAACAGGGGCCGTTGTAATGCATAGGGCTGACTGACTGGCCCTCGGCAACCCCCTGGCTGGACCTTCGCCTTCACCTCCCTCCCTGCTTGCCTGGCCCTCAACTTCCAGAGCCCCGTATCTGTTGTGTAGGGGCAGCTGGGAAGGTGAGGGAGGCCGGGAGGGGATTCGCCTGCCGCCCCGGGCAGGGACCTGTTTCCATTCCCCCCTGTCTCTTGGATCCCCTCCTTCTGCTTGCTGGTCAGAGGGCAGGGGATCCTCCGCTCCTTGTGGGGCCTCCGCCTGCTGCCCTGGCCCCAGGGAGGGCAGGGTGCGGCTCCACCAGTCTATCTCCCTCTCGCACTCCCTGATACTCCTCAGCCTTTCCACCTCCTCCTTCAGCTCTGCCACCAGGCTGAGCAGATCATCTCCCTGCTCACAGCGAAGACATTTGCCATCTCCGCTGCCCTGCGGTACAAGCGACAGGCCCAGGCACTCCCTGCAGCCGGCGACCTGGACGGCTGTGTGTTTGTGCGGGAGCTCCGTCTGGGTCGCCGCATTCCTTCTGGCGGAGGCTTTCGGGCGGGTGGTGACCATAGCTGCCAGGTGTTCTCCTGGGATGGCGATGACCACTGCCTGAGTTTCCCTTTGGAACCAGGAGCAGGGGCACTTGGCGTTCCCCACGCGAACTGACGCGCAAATGGACGCGCCACGTCCTGGTCTCTCGCACTCCCTGGGGGCTGCTTTTATAGGTGGGGGGTTTGGCCGCCGTCACTCCTGTCCCTACCCACGCTGCGCCAGAGCTGCCGCACGTCAGCAGCTCGCCCTTTCCTGCTCTCCCCCGCTCTAGGCTGGGGGCTGGGTTGCCCGCTCTCGCCCTGTGCTTTTTGCCGCCTCAGCAAGGATGCCCTGGCACGAGCGTCCGCTCTGGAGCCCTTCCCCTTGGTGACTGCGAGGATTAGCATTCCTAATACTGAGTTGAATTTGGAGGAACATTTTTTCTCCAGTTCATTTTTTTTATGCTTTGTATACTCTGTATATGGATCAGTTAACTCTTTCATTTTGTATAGTAATAGTTTCATAAATCATCAGAAGGAGAAGCAAAAGAAGAAAACATGAATGCAGAAGATGTGCAAGATGATATTTGTCTAGAATCTTAAATTACTTTAGCTAATTAAAAAAAGCAACAAGTTCATTTCCAGCAGATAGTATTTCTATAAACTAGTGTGAAAACTTAGCAATTGAAACTCCTTGCTCAAAGTAAACTAAACTCAAAGCAAACTGTTTCACAATGTAAGAGTTCTTGTTCTACACACAGTGCTGGAACCTAATCTTTTCCAAACCTTTCCCAGTTTTCCTTCAGAAATACTCCCTTGGGTTCAGCCCTTTTATATTGTCAAAAGACCATCCCAGGATGTTTTCTCTATACTTTTTTTTAGCCTACATATTTTACAAATAGTGTCTTTGAACTTTTGTGTACTGTTTGATAGTGCACTTGAGCCATGCTACAATCCCTATAAAACACTCTGTAAAGGGTTATTGTATAGGAGCCCTCTATAAAACTTCCTGCCTACCCATAGATTTTCACTGAGAATTTTAGGTGGAAGGACCACTGGTGCTGACTGTAACAGATTTTATAAATGGAAGAAAACACCACTATTTTTTTGGGGAAAAAAAAAAAAAAAGCCCAAAACCAACACATGCCCCCTGTCCTATTATATATATATGTCCTTGTTTTCTTTTTTAATTAAAATCAGATTATACTGGGTTTTTTTTAATGCTGACTTTCATCCTATTATTTTTGACAACCTTGCAGTGGGATCTAGACACAAGAGCCAGAACAAAACACATAAAAAGTGTTTCTTCAAAATACCTGTAATCCTGTATTTTTAGTAGAGAAAAGCAGGGATTGTGGGAAGTCTTTTATTTTCAGTTTCATAATGACCCATCATTAAAATATCTCATTACAATTTGTAGTAAACAACATGTTCACTACAATTTGTAGTAATCAACACGTTTACTACAGGAGTAATGTCTGTCCAGGGACATTGCCATTTTGTCAGTCTTACCCTGGAGCAGACCTTGAGTACTTTGATGTGTCTGTCAGTGCTATCAGTCTTTGTATACTGCTAGAGATCAAACTTGATTTTGCCCAGACAGTTTGGCTCTGCTTGAAAAAAAATGGAAGTAGGATTATTTCAGGTTTGAGTTCTGTCCTGGAGCATTAGGAGGAGTTGCCACAGTTTACACCTTGTCTTGCACAGTTTTTATGGACTTGCACAGTTCAAATATGAGATGTGACTGGACACTTAAAAATGTAAGTTAATGATCTTGCAATATAATCCACATGAAAGAGGCAGCCTACAAGGTCAGAAAATCCAGAAAACCTGGCAGGATTAAGTCACAGCTGGATAAGTATTTTCAACTCCCATTACAATCTAGGTGTGCTTTGCGTTTTCTACAATTCAGCTCCATATGAATAAACACATTAGAAGACAAAACTAGTAATGCAAGTAGGAAAAAAAAAAAAAATCTGTGCATATCTGGAGTGGGCAAACTAACAGATCATAAACATTCAGGTTAATCTTTAAGCAAATCTTTTTAATGCTAATTATCAGTTAATTAACAACTATCAGCATTGTTCAGGGATGGAAATAGCTTGTCTGTGAAACTGTTGATTTCACTCTATCTTTATTTTTATGTATTATTTATTACCTTACTACCCTATACCGGCCCTTTTTATTGCTTAATTTGCATCATTGGGGAAATTATTATGACTTCTTCCAAACTTTTCTTAATGTTGGGAAAGAGATCTTCAGATAACCCAGCAATGTTCAAACAGCATATCCCAAAGTTCAACCTAAGTAAGCACACGCAGAAAAGATTCCATCATGGAAAAGTAGAAATGAACATCCTTAATACCTTGACAACTATATGTTCTGTCATTATGTAAGACTATTAATCACATAGAATTAATCAATAGAATTAGGACAGACAACATTCAGTTCACACAACTATGATGACATGGAAAAAATTTTGAAGGTCAAGGTCTCCATTCAATTACAAGAGAATATGTCTGGACAGATACACAGACCTCTGTTGAGGAATAAACTAATTTGTTCTAATGGAACACAGTAGAAAGTATCCTCTGATGTCTGAAATTGTACAGGTTCTCTTTTTTTCTGGAAAGTTCATTGTAGCAAAGCCACTAGGCAGTATCTACACAGAGATAAAATGAAGAATTACTTAATTCTCTCCTATACAGTAATAATGTTAAAGTTAACATCTTTTCAAGAGAAATAAGAAAGATAAAGAAAGGAAGAAAAACTGAAATGAAAAGTGTGAACTTGAAAGAACTGCCTTATGCTATCAAGCATCAAATGTTTTATACTCCCTAGGTTTCTATTTCCTAAATTTGAAGAGGCTTTCTGTTGTTTTTATTAGTCAAGATAATTTACTGCTCCCAATCAGCATCCACGCCTGCAAAGATTCATTTTAACAACACTATTTATTATTTGTAAACAGTTATTAAATAATTCCTCAAAGTTTCTAATGTATTATAAAGGCAGTTAATGAAATTATCCATAATTTTTTTTCCTGCTAAAACTTTTTATCTCCTCAGATAGAATTTTAGAGTGTTTTTATAACCCAGCTTGAAGTGAAATTGAATTGTATGAAATGACTGATTGTCAAGGACATCTGAACAAATGAGGTATTCATTTTATTCAGAATCCATTGAAGGATTTCAGGATGTTTTTATTTAATTTTCTTCATATCAAGGAGTTAAGTTCCCCTTTGAGACACATCACGAAAGAAATAAAAGATTAATAAAAGCCCAGGAAGTTCCGACATTCTTGCAGAGTTTGACAGAAAGCCTTAATATCATTCCATTTCTTTCTCATAGATAAATAGAGATCAATGTTGTCATTGGAGTGTTTTCATCACAAGCTGTTCAGTCTCCTGGGTACAGGTACTGTTTATACATCAAAATCTGAGAACGATGATACACGTATCAAGTAAAATATTTTTGAGTTAATGATACATATGCCCAGAGAATACAGACTATATAAATTGTTTTATTTATATAATGCCATTTATAAAAGCTGTTCAAAACCATAAGCTTTTCCTGTGGTTTCTGACAAATGTGTTGACTGTGTAGGATAATGTCAGTTGTGATGCCAACCATTAGAACTCAGAAAGCTGTATGATTTTTAAACTTAAGCAAATATTTGAAAAGTTGAAAGTGATGCTATTCATTTTATAATCAAAAAGCTTAAAAAGCCATATTCAAAATCATATAACAGAACTCAACAACATAGCGTTCAGTAAATTTTCAGGTACTTGGATGTTTGTTTTAATGCCATTCTTATTTTCTCACTTCCTTATTAGAATCCATCCTCAGCTGTTTCTTTCTCCACAACTTACTCTAATTTTCTTTAACTTTAATGAGCACCTCTTTTCAGCAGCTATATTATCCCATATGTTGGAGTATAATGTATATATATTTTTAAAATTCTGTCATTGTCCTTTAATATTTGTCAATGGACAAGACAATATAATCTAAAGCAATTTCTATCAAAAAGAAAGAGTACAGTACCATTAATGGAGTATTTTAATTGTGATCCCAGATAGTTTTTAAAAGGCTCATATTACTGCATTCTGTGGAGGAGGTAGAACAAGGCAGATGTCCTAAATAATAAGTATGATTTAGTAACCAGAATTTTCCTGAATATTTATTCAAGGTAGGTTTATGGAGACTGCAAAGTTAGGTAGAAACTCTGGGTCTCTTCACTGAGAAACTTGCTCAGTTGTACAGGAAAGCAAGAAATTTACTAAGAAATACTAAAGAACTCCATTACAATAAAGGTTTTTTTCAGAAATCCCAACAGATAAAAATTAAGGCATGGAAGCCTTGTAGAAATTCATGCATGTGAAAAAATGAATTGGGAATTGTTGAGGAGCAGTTCGTCTATGTGCCTCCCCAATACTCCAGCACAGTTCAGAAGGTTGGATTATCACAGTTGTATGACAGCCAGCCGTGAAATACAAATTTGCTTGAGGCTGGTATATACTACCCACTTGACATTTAAGAAAATCAGCACAGTTTTCCTTCACAGAATTTGTTTCTTAGCTCAGTCATGTAGACTGCTGCATTTATCCTTACCTACTCTCTCCATTTCTTTTACTGTATTATGTGCCTATGAACTGTTAGTACGGTATGGATAATTAATCTGTTGAATTTCTACACAAAACTGGAACCCAATAAAAGCATGAAGAAATGTCATAAAGAGACAACAGAGTAAGATATGAATAATAAATATGACAATAAAATTCTATCTTTTTTTTGTCAGAGTTCAAACTGATTAAAAAGACAGTCAATGTTTGGGTTTTTAAATTTTCAAAGGTTGATATTGAAAAGATTGGGTCTGCAATGTTAATTCAGTAAAACCAAACACCTGAAACTCAGAAATTAGCATAGGTACTACACCAGCAAAAGAAAATAGCAAATGATACAGTAAAACATGCAGCTTTTTGCTGCAGAGGCTGCATGCTGTGCAGACAGAAATTTCAACCTGTTACGATGAATAAGCATTAACTTAATTGCTTTCTAATTTGTAAACACATTTTTTGTTTACTTTGCTAAACTAAGTCGTCTGTGTTTAAGTCCAGCCTTTGTAATGCTTCTACAGCACAGGACTACTCTTAGTTTTGGAAAAAGCTATAAGCAAGACAAAAATCTAAGATTCTCTTTCTCTCTCCTTCTCTCTCTCTGATTTATGTAAGCATGGAGTCACATATGCTGAATTGCTGAAATGTATTTCTGAAGAACTAGAAAGCATCATTAAATGTAGAACATCTTGGAAAAAATGAAAATATAAGCATTTATGGAATTATTAATTATTCTCAAAAATAACATTATTTTGGCAGAAGACAAAACAAAAAAGCAATTATAATGTAATAAATATGAATCTTTGTCCTGCAAAAGAGCAAATAACACAGTTGCCTCTATAGGCAGGTATTCCAACAGAATCAGAGTAACATAACATTTATATTGAAATGTCATACTGCTCCATAAGAAATATTATGGGAAGGTGTTTTCTTTTGATTTGGGGGAAAAAATCCTAAGCCACTTTTTGATAATAAGATCTAGGTACTTATTTGCAGAAAAAAATACTGCAGTTACATGCCTTGATGAAATTCAATACTACCTGGGTAACTGTCATTGTAATCAAAGCTATTGTAGTGTTCTTGGTGGTACTTAATCAGTGCATTGAATTGGAGCCTGGAAGTGTAACAGGTCTTTAGTACAGCAACAGCTAAGGTTTTAAGCCATACGATGCCTGTTCTGCTGTCTAACCATGTATGTCTTGTGTCATCTGAGGTGCATGAATATGTATCTCCTGGCATCCTGCTGCTGGTCTGTATGCCCTATGAGATATTTACCAGTCCCCTGTGGATGTCTCAGGTGCCTGAGGGTATCTCAGTGTAGAAGTGGCCACTTGCATTGAGGCAACTGAACTGAGCCCTAAAGAAACAGACATTACTGAGAAAGGAGATTTGCTTCTTTCTGTCAGTGACGGAGCACCAGAATAGCAAGGAGGAGTAACTGTTCTAAACAAAATACATCAGGAGGTGTCAGATTGCACCTCAGCCTTTGGAGGTCTAAATATTCTCACAACTGTTAGATGTTTTAAAAGAAACTGTTTCCTTGAATACCTTTCCTTTGGTGATTGCTGCAGTAAATGCATGCATATATTGAAAAACAATAAAGTCGTGGTTCTTAAATTAACTAGAGTATTTTTGACTCAGTATTTTTGCTTCCATGTGGTACCCAGAAATAATACCTTTCTTACCGTCGTTTCTCAGTGTCAGAGGTGTAGGAGGACTCAAAACTCTGGCATTTGTCACTGTGTTTTTTACCAGGCATATATAGCTGCCAACATCAGATGTTTGCACCTTGGAGATGTAGAGATTGCCTGTCTCCTGAGAGATGAAACGTCTGCTATCTTCTGCCACAAAAGATGGGAATTCATTAAATACCCAGCTATAGATGATCTCTGAAAGGAAACAGAAAAAAAGAAGAGAAAGCAATTATGGAAACAGTACTGTGTAACGTTAATGGTTACACTCAATAAATGTTCATTACCTTTATTTAAATAATCAAGAAAAAAACAAATGCTAAAGGCTTTTAAACTTTTGGGTTGGTTGGTTGGTTGGTTGGTTGTTTTAGAACTAAAGGCAATATTTTTTTGGTCTCCTTGGAGTTTTGGAAACAACATAAGCATTGAGTCCACAGGACAGATTTAGTTCAAGAAAATTAATTAAACTATTCAGCAGACTCAGAAATCACCCATAAAATGTTAGATAATTCCCTTTTCTAATCTTTCAGGTCAAGCCAGAAATAATATATAAAGCATTCTTCTCTGTCCTTGTTCAAAATTTCAGTGAACTATAGCAAGATGCATCCTATAGAGCTAGGGATGGGTTTTCCATGAGTACATATAAACAGCTTCTGAACATCTGTTTTTAAAATCAGCAGATTCTAATAACTGTTCAACCTACCTTGCAGGTAGTATTGCTACACTACACTACACTTCTATGTTCTTCTACATCTGCTTCACTGAAGAATCTCAGAACCCTTCCTATATGCAGCTTAAATCCCTACAATCAATGAATAATTCCTTAAATCAAAGCTACCAACTGCCTTGCCTCATAATCTATCAGATCAAAGACTAATCAAAGTGCTTTTTAAAAAAGGTAATTAAAACCAGTGCTTTGGTTTTTATTTTTATCCCACAAATCATTGTTAACCTGAAAAGTATATACTTTTCCCTTTATACTCATAATAATTGGTTGAGAAAAAAGATTTTTTCCTATTATTCTTTATGAGATTATATCATGATTTATAAAAAAACCTAGATGTATTAATGTCTCTGTATTAGAAGAATCAGTAAAGTTAATGAGATTCTGATTTAGCAGGGAATTCCTTGTAGGGAATTATTCATGTGGAATTCCATCAATTGAGACTTTAAAGCCTTAACCTTGTGTATACTTTTTACATGTTGTTCTCTTTTCAATCTTATCTTTCAGTTTAATTTTGTCTTCACACTTTAAAAAATATTCTTCACTGCTTAAACTGGCACATTATCTGTAAGGCAATTTCTTCTGTAATCTCCCCCCATGATAGTCTTTAAAGAACTGTCTCCAAAATCAGAAAAGCCAAAGCTAGTTCAGGTATATAAAATGCTTGCTACTGCTCCAAGATGCAAACTGCTCCACTGGTATAGCAAGTTCCAAGTTTTTAGACTCAAATTTCTTAGGTGACTACTCTCAGCTTCAGTAGCAATATAAAGACAGTAATTGCACATGTGTTTGTCTGGTTATCCTGTCCTTTTATCCCCACTACAGTCAAAATGTTTTCTTGATGTAAAGTTAGTTGGAAAAAGAAAGGGTCGAAGGGGTGAGAGGAAATGCCTCAAAATTTAAATTTTTCTGTGTGCTTTTCTGCTAATGATAGGAGAGGAACTGGTAGAGAGCTGTTCATGGTAAAAGAAGTGTGAAACACATTGACATCCTAGCTAAATATAAATATATAAATATAGCCAGGTGTGCAGTTTGACTTTAAAAGTATAGAAAGCATTAGAAATTCTGTCTGATCTGTCCTTTCTATCCCCATGTTGTACCGTTCCCTGACAAGGTGGCCAGAAAGGAACAGAAAAGCACAGTGACTAGTCTTTTAACTAATATAAGCCAACAGTGCAAGCAGTGATGTAGAGATGCAGGATATTCTGGGTTGATTTTGAAGAAGTTCATCTGGTTTTGAAGTCAGATGAAAATTTTCTTATGAAAACCCGATGGTATTAGTACAAAAATGCTATGTTAAAGGACTAAACATATTTACCTGACAGCAGGGGAAGACTTCTCCAAAACAGGGAATTAAGATGTACACATTGACTTTTTGCTTAAAACCTTTTTCAGATCTAATTGTAATTCTGAGTAGTTACACCAGGACCCTGAGGAGTTCAGAGCTCACAGAGAGCTCTCCGAGTATTCAAAATTTCCTTCTTCTGTTATGTTTCAGGCAAAATACTAATTAGCCCAAAACATTTCTCTCTGAAAATTTCATTGCCACATTTTGCTATGATGTCTTATCTGGCAGAAATGATTCATGGCAGCATAAAATTCTACATAGTGATGATGAACACACAAGTTCAAGGAAAATGCATAGGCTTTAATTGAGGACACCTGTTACCAATTCAAATGAAAGCAATCAGTCTCACTAATTGCTCTGGCTTAAAAGCAGTTCAAACCAAATGTAAGGTAGTCATTGTTGTGGGTTCATCCATAGTTCATGTGCAATAGAATTTTCTCTATTTGTACCCTAAAAACACACAGTTAATTATTCATTTATTAATTAGAACTACCCAAAGTAGTTACACAGCCCAAAGTGTTAACAGTTTCCTTCTTGATCATTGTCAGTCCATTGACATTGAAGGAATTACTCCTATTTCTCATTTCTAAAAACCAAAACCCTGGGAATACACTTTCAAATACCTGAAGACTTTGCATTTGAATGCTCAGATCTGGAATTCTGAACCTTCTTTACAGGTGAAAAGCCCCTTACACACTTTATGAAGTTTCTCTTCTATTAGACCTGGTTAATGAATTCAGCAGACTCTTAAATATAATTTTGAGGGTTATGTCCATACAGTACGCGTAGGCTTCAGTGGAAATATCTCAGGGAAACTCTGCAATTTCCAATGCATGCTATGCAGAACAATCAGAAACAACCACAGCTGGCTTGGGATCTGGGGACCCAACAGTTTTTAGCTGACAGAAATAGATGGATGATCTTGCAGAAGTGATTTTACAAAAGGGTGTTAAAAGAATGACTGCAATTATGGGAAAATAGGTGTAGCTTGACATTGATCCATTGTACAGATGTCTCATACTTTTAAATTTGCAGCCATGGTAGAGGATGAAACATGCATTGGTGTTCATATTCTGGGGCTCTGAATGCTCCCAGTTTGTATGCCAGCAAAATTAAAATTTAGGGTTCTTAAATCACAGAATTGCTAATGAAATCTGTCCAAGTACAAAACCTGGGTTTTTGTTTTGTTTTGTTTTGTTTCTTCTGGTAGTATCATGCATAAGAGAATACGCAAATGATTGCAATGACATATAAAAATAACTAATAGAGAGAGAAGGATGGAAAATCAACATTTAAAACACTGCTGTCTGTCTATAGTACGTGCACAGTAAAATATTTTAAAACAACAGTGAATATAATTACATACCCCCAGTCCCACAGCAATTCAGCACAGGAGCACATGTAAACTACAAGAAGAGAGGCTTGCATTTGAACATGATCTGAAATCCCACTCTTACAAATGGTAAACCGCTGAGTGAACTTTTTGAATTTCAGAACAAGAAGCCTAAGACCAAACAGATGACAGTAGGCCTATTTGGACACAGCTCACTGCAGTTGTTAGTGAACTTCAAGCCTGTATTTTCCTATAATGGTTTAGTTTAAAAGATTTTAGAACCAGTGTCATTTGGCTAAGCACAAAACACAAGTGTCATGTCTTAACTTTTTAATAGGAGACTAAACTCCAGAGATGCAGCTCAAGCCTGACAGGGAAATAATGATGAGCTTCAAGAGATTTTGAAGCTGAAAGTCAGTGCTACCAAGTTCTAAATAAAACAAACTACAACTGTAAAATCAGGAAGTAATTACCCTAGATATGAACTTTCTGAAGTCATCTCCTTTTGAGAAAAGACTGAGTAAATAGTTTCTCCATGCTGTACCCATTTTGCTTTCAATAGGGAAAAAAAGTTTGAGAGAAAATAGGAAACTGTGAATTCTGCAGGGCACAGAAGTTTAGAGTATTTTTACAGAATATTTGCTGAGCTTATTTTTTTATTTTTATGCCCATCTTTCTTATTTTTAATGTGACACCCATGACAAAACCACAAAGATGATGCAGAGCCCTTCCTGGAAATTACAGTTGACTGCCAACAAAAAAGAAACTTTTACCTAAATACTATTCATCAACACAAACAGAAACAGAGAGTAAAAAGACAGAAAAATTATGAATTATAGAGGCAGTTGTAAATTGACATTCTCCCATGGATTGGACTGGAGGACTCTTCTGCTGGTAAGTTCTGTTATATGCAAAGTCTTGGTGTGAAAATGATTTAAGTCATTTTGGTAACCACAATACTGGTATTTCCTTTTATAAATGACAAGCCTTGTTTACAGAAAAATGTCTTCAAGGATTTTTGTATCTGTTTGCTGAAGGTCATTTGGAAAGACTTCCAAATGTCCAATTTTTTCCTGCGTTATATAAAGTACTTTTTAGTGGGCTATGTAGGTGAAAATCTGGGTCACTTGGTGATAAAGTAGCGAGAAGAGATAATCTATCTCCTGCCAAAAGGAATTTATGGTGTGAAATTTTGTTTACTATAATTTCTTAAATGATTTTTGTAGATCTATTTTCTCCGTTTCACAACACTAATTCCAAACTGTCACAACATGATTTACTTCCCATAATGGATGAAGATGGAATACTGACATATCAGCATTTATGTTAGTGCTGTATTGTGCTTTTGGAGATATTCTGATGCAGAAAATGTCAGTACTATAGTAATGCAGAAGTCTATGTCATTGTGGGTCAGTAAGAAATAACCCCTTAAGCACTGTAACGAGACCTGTGCTGGAGGCATTCAGACAGCACCACATATTGAGTCCTGTGTTTGTTAGTGCCTGAATGTTTCCCAGATTTGCTTCAAGGTTTTTCTCCTTAGAAATTACTTGTTTTGTCCTTTTAACATGCAGTTTCTGGACAGCCTTTTCATCAGTCCTGTCAGCTAAGCGGCATTTCGGGTGGCAAGTGAAGATGTAACAAGAAAGTTGCCATAGAGATTCCTTGAAGGTCACGTAAACAGTCCATACAATGGTTAAATATTGCATCTTCAAGGGCAAAACATGCAAACACATACCCTATAATTGCACTTCTATGGAGTTATGCTGTTTGTACAAGAAATAAGTCTGGTTTGTGTCTTCTTTCTGTGATGCAGTGGGAGATATAGTACTCTGTCACCTCCAGTATCCTGTTGGGAAAATATGCATCTCTTCCTCTGTTTAGGATTTCCTCCAATTACCCCAATTCCACAAGATGGCAGTACTTGATGAATAAACAGTTCTGATGCCTGATGACAGCCAAAATCTAAGATAATCTGGGAGTTTTAGTAACTGGAGAAGTTGCTGCTTCTCTTTTTTTTTATTGCTAAAAAAAAGCAGCAAAAAGTGCTCTCAAGATTTCAGGCTGAATTTACTATGCATAGCTATAAACCATGAGATTTGCATGATGGTTTTGTTTTACCATTCAGAAATATTTCACTTAAACAAAATAAAGTATCAGGAAAAATATATGCCTAAATCTCCCGTGCTGAAAAAAGGAAACCTTACTTTCTCTCATGCCCAGTTTTAACCTTTATCATCACACTTCCTGTTTGGATATTCTCTGTACCAACCACAGAATAAGGGTGCAATATGCGGCATTCTCTAATGATGGAGAACACTTCACATTCAGAAGGAAGAAGGTTTCTTTTTAGCTAAGATGAATGATAACCATGGGTTTTTCCTCGAGCCTCCCACCACAACCAGATAAATAATTTTGGTGCATTCCTTTGTGCTTCTGTGGCTTATTATCAGTGCTCATTAATCCTCCAAGAAAATATTTAATGAAGGTAATTTATTTGTTGCGTTGTAATGCACCCACATGGAGCAAACAGATATTGTCGATTTATCAGCTAGCAATGAAATTGCTTCTTTTCTGCTCTGGGGGCTCTGTATCTACTGCTCACTTACCTGAAACACAATTCTACCAATCACATATTTGTCTCTGTTCAGATTTAATTACAGTGATAAATCTTCAGATATTTTCTTTCTTATAACCATTCACACAGCCAATAACTAAAAGTATGGTAGAAAATGTAAGTGTACTGTCAGGACTGATCTTGTACTGGAGGATACAAATATTATATCGGCATTACCAGTACCAGATACACAGCCAATAGAGTCTCATTTGTACATTTGACATGTATGAAACGTAGCCAGTCATTGAAACATGTAAAGACTAATGATATCTCTTTCTCATACATATGATCTTTAAAGACACCACATAGCATACAACAAAAATATAGCTTCTAGGAAAGGATGTTAGATTATTATGTGTATTTGATTGTCATTGGCGTGATTTTAATATTAAAAAAAAAAAAAATCTGTTCCAGAAAGTATCAAAATATTGTGATCAAAAGGAACTCATGAACACGTGTCCTTCACGCTCTTGCCCAGTCTTTAAAAATGTCCAGTGAGTTAAATTCCTAAATTTAGATCTTCAGAATAAGTTATTTCATAGCTCAGTTAATAATTAGACAGTTTTCCTTAATCATAGAATAGAATTATAGAATGCTTTGGGTTGGAAGGGGCCTTTAGAGGTCATCTAGCCCAACCCCCCTGCAGGGAGCAGGGACAGCTTTAACCAGATCAGGTTGCTCAGAGCCCCGTCCAACCTCACCTTGAATGTTGCCAGGGATGGGGCCTCCACCACCTCTCTGGGCAACCTCTTCCAGTGCTTCACCACCCTCATTGTAAAAAATTTCTTTCTAATGTCTAGTCTAAATCTATTCTTCTTTAGTTTAAATCTATTACTCCTTGTCCTGTCACAACGGGGCTTGCTAAAATGATTCTCCCCATCCTTCCTGTAGGCCCCCATTAAGTACTGGAAGGCCACAATAAGGTCTCCTTGCAGCCTTCTCTTCTCCAGGCTGAACAACCCCAATTCTCTCAGCCTGGCCTCACAGGAGAGGTGCTCCAGCCCTCGGATCATTTTGGTGGCCCTCCTCTGGACCCGCTCCAGCAGGTCCATGTCCTTCTTGTGCTGAGGGCCCCAGAGCTGGACGCAGCACTGCAGGTGGGGTCTCACCAGAGCAGAGTAGAGGGGCAGAATCACCTCCCTCGACCTGCTGGCCACGCTGCTTTTGATGCAGCCCAGGATATGGCTGGCTTTCTGGGCTGCAAGTGCACCTTGTGGGCTCATGTCCAGCTTTTCATCTACCAGTACCCCCAAGTCCTTCTCTGCAGGGCTGCTCTCAATCCCTTCATCCCCCAGCCTGGATTGATATCGGGGGTTGCCCCATCCCAGGTGCAGGACCTTGCCCTTGGCCTTGTTGAACCCCTTGAGGTTCACAGAGGCCCACCTCTCCATCTTGTCTAGGTCTCTTTGGATGACATCTCGTCTTTCCGGCGTGTTAACCACACCACTCAGCTTGGTGTCGTCTGCAAACTTGCTGAGGGTGCACTCATATATTTGTGTATATTTCCTTTTGTCCTGGTTTTGGCTGGGATAGAGTTAATTTTCTTCCTAGTAGCTGGTATAGTGCTGTGTTTTGGATTTAGGATGAGAAGAATGCTGATAACACACTGATGTTTTAGTTGTTGCTAAGAACTGCTTATGCTAGTCAAGGACTTTTTCAGCTTCCCATGCTCTGCCAGGCACACAAGAAACTGGGAGGGGGCACAGCCAGAAGAGTTGATCCAAACTGCCCAAAGACCTATTCCATACCATATGACGTCATGCTCAGTATATAAACTGGGGGCAGTTGGCCAGAAGACTGCAATTGCTGCTTGAGGACTGGCGGGGTGTTGGTCGGCGGGTGGAGAGCAGTTGCATCACTTGTTTTTTCCTGTTTTTTTTTTTTCTCTTTCTCCTTTTCTTTACAATTTTTATTACTATTACTACTATTACTATTATTATTATTGTTGTTGTTAATGTTAATTTATTTCAATTATTAAACACTTCTTATCTCAACCCACAAGTTTTCTTACTTTTGCCCTTCCAATTCTCTCCCCTCTCCCACCAAGGGAGAGGGTGAGCGAGTGGCTGTGTGGTTCTTGGTTGCTGACAGGGGCTAAACCACACCACCTGTTTTTTTGCAACACTGTTTATTACTTATTCAACTTATCATGTTGAAAGTATTGAAATCACTTTATTGATGACCTCTATTAACCTTTTACAGATACAATGGAAAACCATTATCCTCATCTGTACCAGGCTTCTGTTCTTGAGGCTAGATGAACCAAATCTCTTCAACTAGAAGTCATGGTTTTGAATCCTCTACTTAGTTTTATTGTTGTCATCTCTACTGCTTTTCTACATCTTATAATGTAGGACCCAAAGCTGGACATGGTATTGTATTTGAGACATTAACACTACTGATAATTGGAATAATAGTCTCACGTACTCTGTAGGTAGCAGTCGTCTCAGTATGTCCTAGAATTGGAGTATGCAATTTTCCATTCTACTAAGTATTGCATTTTTTGTAATAGCAATATTTTTCTAAGGAAGGATGCTGTGTAATTACTTATTTCCCTTTATTCTGTCTGTAAATTTGATCTTTGGTAAGTATAATAATCCGCATTTTGCCGAATTTTGTGTTACTCGTTGAAAGCCATTTCTCGAATGTATGGAAAATTTTGGACTCTTATTCTGTGCTCTGCAGTGATTGTAACCTCTTGCAGCTAGGAGTCATTCTCAAATGCTAAATATGCCATTATTTCCACTAGGCCACACACACTGTCAAAGAAAAAAAAAAAATTGATATGATTTGTTCCTGGCAAATCCGTATTTTCTGTGTCTTAACACCTCATTATCATCGTATTGCCTCCAAATTCAGTCTTTAATCTTATGTCACAGTAACTTTGTAGAACTCCAGCTCAACCTGACTACAGGCCCTCCTTTATTTAAAAAAAAAAAAAAAAAACCAAAAAAAACCCAACAAAGAAGACATTTGATTTTCTTGACATATTTTGAAATAATTTTTGAGATACCATATTCTTAGTAATGTTTTCATGTAAAGGAATGTTTAGATATGCTATAATTTCAGAATTTAAGTCCATTTTATCAATATATATTGTTGTCTAATGTAAGTAAAGAAAATGTGAAAATGATGTAAATTTATGGAAAAAAAAACTGATGGTGGAAATAAATAAATTTGTGGTTAGGATTAAAAGAAATTTTTTAAGGAAGAAAAACACTGCAAAAAGAAAATTCTGACCACAAGGCAGATGAACAACAAATAGAAAGTTTTAAAAATCTTTTGAAAGCAAATAAAAGAGTTCTAACAACAGCTCTACTATTAATGCTCATGTATTATTAGGAAGGAATGGAAATCAAGACTTATGTAGCAAAATCCTGACTGCTCCATATTAACTGATGGTCTATGTTTTATAACACTGTTTTCTATGAAAAGCAGGAAAAAAGTGGATAGTAAAAAGCAATAAACAGTCTAAATAAGTAATACCAGAAAATTTAATTCAGAATTTAAGCATTAGCATTGCAGCTCTTCTAGTCAATACTACTGGCTTTATAGAACTCTTGAAACATCTATGGCCAGCAGGATTAGGGAAGTAATCATCCCACTGTACTTGGCACTGGTGAGGCCGCACCTGGAATACTGTGTCCAGTTTTGGGCCCCTCACTACAAGAAAGACATTGAGGTGCTGGAGTGTGTTCAGAGAAGGGCAACAAGGCTGGTGAAGGGTCTGGAGCACAGGCCTTATGAGGAGCGGCTGAGGGAACTGGGATTGTTTAGCCTGGAGAAGAGGAGGCTGAGGGGTGACCTTATTGCTCTCTACAACTACCTGAAAGGAAGTTGTAGTGAGGTGGGTGTTGGTCTCTTCTCCCAAGTAGTTAGTGATAGGACAAGAGGAAATGGCCTCACGTTGTGCCAGGGGAGGTTTAGATTGGATGTTAGGAAAAATTTCTTCAGCAAAAGGTTTGTCAAACACTGGAACAGGCTGCCCAGAGAGGTGGTGTAGTCACCATCCCTGAAGGTATTTAGAAGACATATAGACGTGGTGCTTAGGATGTTGGACTCAATTATCTTAAGGGTCTTTTCCAACCTAGATGATTCTATGATTCTATGATTAGTAATTTCCAAAGAAAAGAATTAGAGATAATTTTGTTCCAGCATTAGAAAGGATAATTGGGAAGACCCACATCATAATAAGTTCATCAGCTTCAATCTTAGATGGAATAATTCAATGACTGATATGAGACTTGATTAATACCCCATTTAAAAGTGAGATATAATTAACAATAATGGAAGAAAATAAATGTAGTCAAACTAACTCAGTATATTGTTATTGTTCTTTCATTGGCAAAGACAGCAAAGTTTCTGTAAT
This sequence comes from Pelecanus crispus, assembly GCF_030463565.1. Taxonomy (NCBI): domain Eukaryota; kingdom Metazoa; phylum Chordata; class Aves; order Pelecaniformes; family Pelecanidae; genus Pelecanus; species Pelecanus crispus. Next base: position 212,647,720 of record NC_134643.1, read on the forward strand.
GTACCTAGAATTCATGTCTTATAAAAGAACATGCTGATTAAAAAGAATTGGAATAACTTCAAAATTAACTGATTGTGCATTGAAAGGATTAAAAACTGACTGCAAAGCATGATAAAAAGGATCAGTTCTCGAATTCTTTGTCCTCTGCTGCTGAATATTTTAACAGTTGAAAACAAACCTATGCAGTTGTAATCACTGATCTACAGGAGATATAAAAGTTGGCAGGACAAATCACTGGTAAACTCTAATTTGGATAGCTTATTGTTATTAGAACCTTTTTTTATGATGGAAATGTGTCGAAGATACAGTAACACAAGTTGATTATTTCTTAATATTTTGAATGAACAAGAATTCTGTGGTAATGACTAACTATTGTACTCGTATGAAAAGTGTGGCATTGGAAAATAATGAGGATATTGTTTAATGCTCAGGAAAACACATCAGTGTATAAAATATTTATATATGGAAATTATTTTCTCTGGCAAAATGTTCAACAGAATTTAAAGTGATTTTTTTTTCCTCCTTTTTTCTCTTTCACACTTTACATCTCTCTTGTTCTCTGATCATTCTGTGATACTTGATTTTCTCTACATTTTAATAGCACTGGTGTGATAGTTATTTTGGCATGGTCTACTTCTTACCTAGGTCTGCTGCTGGGATGACCACAACGAAAAGTCATACTCCAGTCTAATGTTACCTGCAGTGAACCCCAGAGTCCTGCACCCAAGTGGGCTGCTGCATTACACAGAAATTTCATTTTATGACTACTGCAATGATACCATTAGATTAATGCATTTCTAGTTAAAGCTGTCCCTGCTCACTGCAGGGGGGTTGGGCTAGATGACCTCTAAAGGTCCCTTCCAACCCAAAGCATTCTATGATTCTATTCTATGATTCTATAACTAGAACATTCATCAAAAGAAAAAAAAAAACAACAAAGTAATGATGGGAAGATGATCACCTGAATTTGTGGAATATCGCTCTGTCAAGTGCAAGAGTGCCATTATCTCTTTTTCAGCTGAGAGATGCAAAATCTCTGCATCCCTAGCTTTCCTTTACTCTTCATTTAGCAACAGAAGCTCTGTTAAGCAAATTCTGTAATTTGGCTGAAAATACACACTAGTACTCCAGTTATCAGAGTATCAGTCTCTTAAGGAGTTTATATGTATGTTTCAGTTTGGCTTTTTATAGTTCTAAGAAAGCAAGCAACTTAAATTTTCACTTTATCCCTCATTCACCTTGAGTCCTAATGCCAGGAAGGATTAATAGTAGCAGAAAGATTTATTTAACAAGATTTAATTTCAGACTTCTGGGTGTGGAAATGAAAATAAAGGGCTACTGCGGTTCTAGTTTATACTTCAAAACACAATCTTTTCTAACAGCCTTCACCGCTCTTTACATGCACTTGTTGTCATAGGAATGTACTAGTGAAAACTGAGTACTCAGAGTCCATAGAGTCGCTTTTGTATGGCTGCACATATTGAACTTAGGATACACCTCACTGCTTCTCTGCTTTATATTCCCTTGGTGCTAGGTGTTTTAATATAAATTTAAAGGCTTTTGCTGGGTCTATCTGCAGGTCAGTGTTTGGTGAATTCCACCATGACCATGGTACAATAGGAGTGATGGATCTTCCTTGGCCTGCTCATTTGTTCCTATGGTATTTATTATCCTAAGATCTCAAATGAAGGGCAGTACTATTATCATCACTTTCAAATGGGAAAACTGAAAAAGATGGAAGGAAGTGACTTCCCAGCAGTCATGAATCAGGCCAGAGTCAAACTGAAATCTCCACTAATACATAATTCTTTTAATTTCTAATATTCTTTCCTCTCCTCACCAGCTCTTTGTACACCTACAAGAAATGCCAAAGCACACACACAAAAAAGTTATAGTCAATGAATCCTTAGGAGCTGTGTAGAGGAACATTGGAGATGGGTAGCTACCCCCTCATTCTCCCTCTGAATTTGATTTTCAAATATTCAAAGAAAAATTAGCAGTATAAATCACATAATGCCCCAGATGCTCAAGGTCTAGTGCTCAGCTCCTTCTTGGTATATTATCTAGGCTTAAATGCACCAAGGAATGGATCCTCCATTACATCTTTCTGAACACAATGGAACATGTGAACATATGCTTCAGAGAATAACATAAAACCAAATTTATAGTCCCCAAAAGACAACTTTTAAGTATTAAGAATGACAGTGACAGATGATTTTTTTCACCTTGATTAAAAAATAACTCAAAGTGCAGATGAAGAGGAAGATACATGTCACATTAGCAAACTGCCCTAGAATGCTGATAATGATGTACAACCATGTTGTACAAATAAATCACTACAAATAACCTCAACAACAATCAATCATTTTAAATTTAACAATGTAGAGACTGTAACTCTTACCTGTTTCTACATACAGACAATACAGTGTTAAGTCCCTGTGCACATTGTTCTGCACTACTGGAAACCCAGTGAACTGCTTCCATCCATCTTCTACCTGTCACATAATTGTTATTTAGAGATAATACATAGCCTTATGTTGTCCTACTTTCAGCCTAGGGCAGTGTCCCATGATTATAATCTCTCCTCCTCAACCCCTCAACTGCTAGAAACAGCAGTCAAAGTGACACCTGATGTGTCATATTATATATACATATCACATGGAAAAAGAAGATACTTGTCCAACTCTCTCTGATTTTCTTTTTTCCCTGAAAGAAATATCATTAAAGTAATGCAAACATGCAATTCTGCTCCCTCCTGTGCTGAGTACGTGCATAGTTTTCAGAAGACTAATTATGTTTTGCAAAGCCCTTTTCCTTTTAGTCTCAAAGCATAATGTTTTAAAGTCACAAGATCTGGACTGTAAATAAGAGCAATTTTAATCTTTTCTTGAAATTTTCTTTGTAGTTCATCCTCTGTTATTGTCTGTAAAATGGGTAGCGCTCCTTCCTCCTATCTTGCATTTGTCAGAGCTGAAAATAGACTCTTCATGATTGAAACTACATGGTTATTTGCTAAAATCCTAAAGGACCTTGTGGTTCTGCAGGAAAAGCCAAACTGAGACAAACCCCTCATCAGTATTATCTATATCCTTCTTTCCATTCTCCCTTCTTCTTCCTGAATTTTTATCCCTGCAGTCTCCAATGGACAACTTTCTTAATTATTGAAAGAGGAAAATACCATGAAAATTAACGCTTCAATAAACCAATAAATGAAGTGAAATTTTCCAGTTACAGATTCTCTGCTCTAGGGTAATAGCATCAACTCAACAGGAATTGTATTAGCTGGCTAATGAAGTCATCAGCAATGATTTTAACAATATTGGAACATAGCATGAGAACACAGGAGATAGAAGTGAGCCATCAAATTATCAGAATGAAGTGTGGTATAAATTATTACATTGTTAAAAAGTTGGCATTGTGATCAAAAAGAAGTCACTTTTCCACCGTTATTGCTCTGGAAAACATCTTTTGTTGTCAGAAGATAAAGGATACATATGTGCTGCTTCATAGGCGTTTGGATTTGGCTGTAATAATTTAAATTTTTGTCTGAACTCTATGATATTAGGCTTATATCTATTCAGTCATTTTCACCTTGAAAAATCCAAACAATTGCCTTTAATGTGTTTACTGTTACAACTACCTTCATGCCAATTACAATTCTATTGGGTAGGAAAAAAGAACATAAATACATCCATATATATATTTCCAAAAAATTTCTAGTTTCTCCTTAGAAAAAGAAAAATAAAAACCAGATATCCCAACTAGAATTGTTTTGATACTGCTTCATTTATTTGGAACAATCCTCCTGAACTGATAAGCCTAAATAAGGCTATATGAAAATCTATGTCTCATTAAACATAGTATCACCTCAAATGGTTGTAAGTTCACTTTCATATCATACTTACAAAATAAGGAATAACTGACTCAGATCAGTTCAGTCCAAAGCTTTCTCCTTCAGAATCAAGACTGACCTCCTAACATTTTCAGCAGTCATCTCTACCGCAATCACTGTTGAATTCAGTTAATCATGCCTAGTCTGGGAAGAGTTGCATTTTCTGAAAACTCCACTGTTTTCATCCTTTTTTTAAATCCTTTAAGATTTCCTCACAATGGTAGTGGAGAGAAAAAGCTAGAATCCAGATCCTTAGAAATGAATAATTTCTCATCTCTTCCTGCTTCTTATGTTTCTTCTTGTTTCAGCTGTCTGATCAACATTATATTTCTGGCTGCTTCTCCTTAGTTACACTGATTAACATGTGCACTCTCACGCTATTCTTTTCCATGGTATGAAGTGGAGAGGTAATTGGGATTAATTAGTAATTTTCTATCTTAAACAAAATGGGCTTTCTGACATTTAACTAACTGACATGTTTGTAAAACGTTTTTTTCCGGCCACCAGCTTAGTAAAATATTAGAACTAAACAGCAAATGGATTCTAATAGGAAGGTTATTATGAGAGGGTCCGTTTTGCAAGAGCCCTGTACCTCTGTGACTGTAACTGCTGTATGTTACTCCGATCTTAAAGCTATTAACATTGGCCTCCTGCTATTTTAGAAGTTATATAGCCTGTGCCACAGAAAAAGTTTTTGCAGCACTGTTTCCTACTTTAATTGGTACCTTTACAACACTAGTTGCAGAAATATGGTTGTGATACCATGAACACAGATTTCTGTTAAACCTGGCAGGACAATGCTGTCTTCTTTAATCACTAGACTGAGGGGTTCCTGATAGTTGTGTCTAATTTGTTTGGACACCTCAGTAACAGGCTAGTAACTTGTCTCTAGGGAAGAGGAGCTTGCCCACTACAGAAACTTTTCATCATTATTGTCCCATTTGTCAAGCTGTAGACAAATAGCCACATACGACTGGTGCCTGAAAGGCAGTAGAGCACGAGCCTGAGGGCCAACATACTCAATGCATTTTTAAAATTAACTAGTCTCCCATGCTTCCTCCCTCTTCTCTTTGTATCTGCTTTCACTTTGATTCTTCTGAACTGGCAGCTGGGGTAATATTTGTTGACAATAGTGTGGCTGTGAAACTACAGCACATGTCCCTTAAGCAGAGCCCTGTCAGGGCTGCCCCTTCATCCAACATTGTGCTCTGCCTTAATTGGCCAAGGTCAACCAGCATTCTCTCACTACATTGTCATAGTCCCTGAGGGGAAGAACAGCTCCAGTGAGTGATCCAGTGGGTCTAGGGACATTAAACTTTCAGTTTCTAGTGTAGCTCAGTGTATATTTTGAAATAATTATTCATGTTTTTAATGAAATGGAGGGATGATTTATCAACAGTGAAACATCTGGAAAATTAAAAAAAAAAAAAAAAAATCACAATTTCCTTGGGAGAATTTGCTAGTTGGACCAGTAATGCATTTCTGTTCATTTATTACTTTTCAAATTTTAAAAAAAAATAAAAATAAGAGAAAATCTAGACTTTTATGTCAAGAAAATTTAAACCAATAATAATTATTTATCCACACACCTACTATACAGATGTTGACTAGAATTTGGGGCACATGCAGATCATTAAAATGTAGTTAAAATCTAATAGCAATACATTGCCAACAGACTGGGAGTAACTCCTCATTGGCAAACATAGCTTGTTACAATGCTACCCTACAGAAAATTCTATCATTCCTAAACTCTTAAATTTCATATCCTCAGATGCATGCCTTCAACAAGATTGAGGAAGGAAACCCTATAAAGTGCTCCGGGGAAGTCAGCAGCAAAATTACTGGTCATGTATTGAGTAATGAAAAGACCATAGAAGAAAAAAAAAGAAGTTAATTGTGTTTGTTCATTCCATAATGAAAACTACAGGCATAGTCATCAATCAGTTGCACAGATAAAGAATACAGATTCCTATATTGAGCCATGTCAGGGGCCATGGACATTCACTTTAATGATAACACACATGGGAATTAGCATTACTAGACAAGAAAGTTTCAAAAGCAGCCTAGAAAAAGTGATAAAGTAGGGGATGCAAGAGGAAAACATCTTTATGATTCTTCCAGGGAAAAATATGGGTGAAGTGATGAGATGACCCTATGGAATTACCCAGAATTATGACAGGAATATGGAGTTTAAAGGACTGTGAACCAATCTTCTAACACTTTTTTCTCCCATTATTGAAAAGCAAAGTTCAAGCTTTGTTAGCATTCAGTTAAACTCAAATAAACACAAAAATATAGTAAAGCCTAAGAGGGAAGTGCAGGAACCCTTCAAGTCATGGTAGCTAACTCATTCAGTTGATAAGTGTGGCTCTCAAAACAGAGTTTTAAAAACATTTTATATGTTCATTATGATCATTTATACATTACGTACATGTAAAGAAGTGATAGAGAACTTGTGTCATTTTGTCTTCTATATATGACATATTAAGGGTTTATTAAAGAAACTTTTCTCTCCTGTACAGTTAGCAATCATTTTCTAATACCGTTACTTATGTGGCCTGTTTCTGTTACTCAGCATCATGTTCCCATAATGAATTAAAATAACTGAAGAACAAACTGTGGCATGCAATTAAGAGAGAAACAAAACAGAGTTAAGATGGGTGTCCTGTATGTCTTCAGATAGATCCCCTTACTACAGGTCAACTGTTAAGTATAGGATACGTATGTGGCTTCCATTTTAAAATTAATATAAGTCTTAAGGAAAAAAAATCCAAACTGCGAACCTCAGTGTTCCTTTAAATCTCACTTTTGCTAGTAGAAGGAGAAGCATCAGGGTATTGGACAGTTCTACCTTCCCAGCAAGCCCAGCAGTTAGGAGGAGATGATAAGTTATGTCCAGTGAATATGAAATGTTCTATTTACCATCACCAGTTTCATATATATATTCACCTCTACAAACTACTAATAGAAGGTACTGACTGATGAATAAGTTCTGCTTAGCTTAAAGGAGAGTCATGGCTATAAGCATGACGTGTCCAGCTGTTTTGGGAATACTGCAAGTGGCCAGTGCTTTGATAGGAACCAGAAAAACAGTCCTCCTTGTTCTCAAGGTGAGAGGAGAAATGTGACTTTCACCTACACATTGGTCTCTCCTGGAAGCAAATTATATAGCTCCCTATGCTAAAGTTGATTTGAAAAGTCAGATTTGAAAAAATATATCATAGAAAAAACCTAGATGTTACTTTACTATTCAATACATACAGAATTATACTGATATCATGAATCATGGTGAGGAATAAATCTCACCTGTAGTAACAGGTTAGCATGATGAAGTAGCATCCAGTCAGGTCTAGAGAGAGATGGAGATTCAGAGATCTAAGTTCGTGCAGGCTTCCTATGATTTTGAAGAAACCAGTAATGGCTAGATCCACATAAATACAGAAGTTCTCTAATGTTTTGCACTGAAATGCCACTGATACGTGCCTGGATCGTGTGACTGAATCCACAGCTTTGACAACCTTGTGACCTTCATATACATAACGTTAGACATCTGTGAAAAGCCAGCTTAGTAAACAGAGAGACAGAGGGTGTACTGATGCCTTCAAAAGAGAATTTGCTGTGTCCTGCTTGCAGATACCAGAGCCAATTGCCTGTAAACAAGCTAATGAGCACACTGAGGGCAGTCCAGCCCAAATATAACAATCTTGTTGTCATAACTAATTTGCCTGGAGAAGTCTACTCCTGACAATTCTGTACCTGAATGAGGTCATTTAGAGCCTACCTCGTTATTTCAATGTATAATTTGCGCAGTATGGGCCTAACCAGAGAAGTTCTGATTAGAGAGCTACTGCACTTCAGTTGGGCTTGGTTTCCTACACGTAGTGGAGCTGCAGTCCAAAGCTGCGGTTTTAACGCAAACACAGTTTTCAGATTCCTTTTGCAGACCTTGAGCAGTAGGAAGTGATCAGTTTGTGCTTACTTCCAAAGTAGTTTTCTGTGTACGTCCAAAGCACACACAAACAGGAGCACAGAACAGCTTAAAAAACATTATTTGATGTGACTTTCTCCAGTTAATATGAGGACTAGGGCAGCTGTCTAGGAAACAGAAGAACAGGACAAAACTTCCTGGACCTTGGTAGAAAGAGTTTTGTTTTAGCAGCTTGCCAGTATAGCAACACACTATGCAGACATCCAGAAGATGCATGGGAAGGACTGTGATCCCCATAGCACTGGCATTAATCACCTTTGGTGAAGCATTTCTCATGAAAACTACAATTTTATAACACTAAAAGGGAGGCATAAAAGATGCAGCCTATAACACAGTTTCCAAACTGGGTAAGATCAGCTTTGCCCTTTAGAAAGAGATTAAAAAAATAAAATAGTTTAACATCTGTACAGATGTTACATGCTGTGGAAAGATTATGTAGCAGTGCTCCCTCCAGACAGCAGCATCCCTTTGAGGCGGGAGGGAGCATGCATCTGCCCTCCCCTGCATGCACTAGCGCTGTTTGCATTCTAACAATGGGAATTGTTGTTCTCTATTAAGCTCATACTGAAAGCTTTGAATAAAAGCCTTAAAAAGCTCAGCTGAAAGTATTAATTCTGAGGGAAACATGTAAATCTGGATGAAATCTTCCATTCATTTTTAATCTCGCTATGGTAAACCTTGTAATTAAGATGATTAAATGACTGAATAAACCCCTATATTTACATCCTTTAGAATACCACAATGAAAAGCTGTAATCCTATTTATGGAAAAAAGTAGTAGAGGCCTTTTAAAATGGAGACATCAAACAAAGCTTGTTATTTAAGCAGTTGGTAATTAATGAACCTTTTGCTTAGCAAAGGTACCTAAGAGTTAACTATCTAGGAAACCAATCTTGGAGAAAAAACTAATGGGGGGTGAGGAAGAATCAAATGTTATGTTTATGGAAAAAAAAAAAAGAAAAAATGTTATGTTTATGGATGATCAAGTTATCCATGATTAATATATTTCACAAGGGACAACTTAAGGTTTTGCAACAGAAAAAGTATTAGTGGAAAAGCTTCTAGAGCAGACACATTAAAATGATACAAGACTCCCAATGAAGGCAGCATTTTTTTGGAGTGATGCTCCAGGAAAAGCAGAGGGTGAGAATCTGTTGGTGGCTGCTTGTCATAAGGAGTCTGTACAAAATCCTTCTTCTTGAACATTTTTTCCCTCACCATTCTGAAAGAGGGGATAGTGTCTCTCCTAAAAAACTCCCTCATTTTGCTGCTCAGCTATTTCTCAGCAAAGATGACAATAACTTAATGAACTCATTTATTAAAACCAAGAAATAATTCTCTCATCTGAATCTGCACTGCAAATATTCTGAATATATTTCAGGTGCGCTTTTTGCCCCCTTTATTTCCTCCGTAAAATATTTGGACAACAATCTAATGAAAACTTACATGAATAATCTCTATCTATCACAAGTTTGTGCTTCTTTGTTTATTGCATTACATCTTTATATATATCACAGCATTAATAAATAGAAATCAAGTCTGTGTACATATGAAACTTGTTTTCTGATTAAATTTTTGTCAAAAGAAATTAGCATAGTATTTTTTCAGTCAGTGGTGTTTTGTAAAGACTTTCAGATTTTTCTAGAATTGTGCTCTGTAAGAATGGAATGTAGGTATTCAATCAAAAGTATTTGCTTTATCTTCTATTTGAAAGCATGTTAATAAACCTATATCTCTTTAAATATAGTGTTCTTTCACTAAGTCATGAAGATGACTTTTCCCACAATGATATTGTCATTTTCTAAAAGGGATCAATCCTGAAATTCTTAGACAAGTTTATAAGTAGTTATTGACTTTAGAGTTTGAGGAATGGGATTCTGTTGAAGGATGAATTGTTTACGAGGTTATGGAGAATGATTAAGTTTGATATTGTATCATGGATTTATCTGCTGTGATAAGTAAGTGAAAATTATTTCTAAAGGTGCTGATCAATGTGAATAAATCAATATAACGGAGCTTGCGGTTTTCATCCACAAAAAATTCGCTATCATCAAAAACACCCCCGTAACTCATGGTCTTGTTAATGCTAGATGTTTGCGTATTTCAAACATCCTTTAAATAGTCTTTAGCTTAGATATATCCACTACAATAGTTTAGTATTCACTTGAAAGTTTGTCTCCCAGCTGATTTTAAGGGTCAAAATTTGTTAGGACTATTTAAAAGACAATACGATCTTTGCAAATCACACAGAGAAACTAAAATGGAGTATCCAGAAACAGAATGCTTTAAAAAAAATGAATTAAAAATGTATTTTAGATGTTCCTGCATACAAATCCTTGAAGTTCCTCTGCTCTGCAAACAAGTTTTGCAGCTGGAAGAGAATTTTCATATTTGCTGCTTATTTTCAGGTTTGAATTCACACACTTCCCCCTTAAAGTTCTGCTTTTATCGAAAATTATTTTTCACAAACTGACTGATCTGGCAGTCATCTTTCATAATGTCTTGTGCCTTATTGCCAGAGCTTCATGTAATGATTTATTGTTGAAACATCACCAGGTGTGGAATTTTTTGGAAGGCCCATGGAGGTAGCTCTCCCCTTTCCCAGGAGACTCCAGCCACTGTACTAGTACCGTTTGCAGTCTCATTACAGTATCACAAGGTCTTACAGCCCCTCAATATTTTCCAAGTAGGGAGTTGGAGTGAAATTGCATGTGATTCTGCATTACATGGCAAACAAAAGAAACAGAGGCCAAGTCCCCTTCCCATTCACATGAGGTTGTGTTTACATCTGCATATCAATGCAATTTTTCAGCTTTTGGCGATTACTCCTCTACACTGCAGAACTTTTCTTCACATAGTGGTGGTGACAAAATTATGCCAACAGGGGCTCAAAATATTTTTTCTAGAAGTAATTTCCCTGCTGGCATAGCATACCAGAGCTCAAACAATATAAACTAAACCAGCTGAATGCTGTCTGTGAGCACAGTAGTTTCCACAGCAGGGGTTTTGCTGGCCCACTGATAAAAATGAAAGATACCAGTTTTTTACCATCAAAGGCAATGTAATGTATGTATTACAGAAGAACATTGTATTGGAATCTGTCTAAATATAAGTTTAAAAACATAATTTTAAGGAAAAATTTATAAACAATTTGATAACATATAAGGTGTTTTGTGGAATGATAGCTGTTACAAGGCATATGACACCTCACTATTGATGCCTGTCTATCCTTACCCTCTCAGTTTGTTTGGGGAAATCCAATTCAGCTGTGGTGTTGAAACCACCTCTCACTTTTTCTGCCTACATCTTTTCCCTCCCAGTTTACTTACCATAATCAAACCTTAACATCATGCACTCAGTTCCATCACATACAGACTGTAGTGTCAACCTCAGAAATAGAGTATAAAGGCAACCATACCAAGAGAATATTCTTAGAAGAGAGAAAAGGATAGAGAAGGCCAGAAGATAACACGTGTTAATTACATTGGTAATTGTAATACAGTAATAACAATCATTCCAGAATAAATAGAAACTGAACACATTTCTCTAACAGAAACTCAGAGGAGATTTTCTTTTCTGCGTCTCTTCCCTCTGCAATGTGACTTTTCACAGGGCTCAGATTTGGACGAAGAAAAAATCCCCTCAGTACACATCTCAATTCCTGAAGAGGAAAAGGATAAGCTATACTGCATCTGTTGAAAAACAATATTCTGTCTGGCATCGTGTCTCCAGGTGTTATATGGTATGCAAATATAAAGATGTACTTAGCTATCTGCAGACATTGTAGGAGTGCCAACTTGAAAAGCCAAAATGTAACCTCTCTGCAATAGCTACACTTTCATTTGGGAATCCACAGGCATTTCATGGGATTTATGATATTTCTGCCTTCTTGAGATGATGCAGTTGTACTGTAAACTAAGCTATACAGCAAGAGGAAGCAACTAACATCATGGCTACAGTATTGAAAACAAAAGACAATTGGTATTCAACAACTGTATCTTGACACTGACATTTGGAACAATTTCTGAAGGCTTCTAAACTCTAAAAGAAATCTTCTGTGACCTCAAGGCAGAATATTCACCACCGGTGGCACAGAGACTATTGTTGTTACATTCAAGTTTTATACTGCAAATAAGACAATCTTGTCACAGAAATTCTGCTGCTATTCAGTGGCATATGCAGTCTAAGAGCTTTGGTACTCTAAAAACCGTCAGCATAATCATGGATTTTTGAAGTTCTGCAGTCAAATACACGTTGTATCTAAAATACTGAGCATCCAATAATGAACTTACTGTAAAGGACCAGTGTGCAAACAAGCTGCAGCCTACTGTACCTGGTGAATGAAGTGGAGGGGAGCACATCAGAACAACTCCTTGACCTTCACGTACAGAGACAGCACTTCTTGTCCGACCACTAAAATTCCCCAGATCTGTCAAAAGAACAGAGCATTTTAGTTACATAAAAAAGATTTTAAATGTTGTGGCTACTGTGACTTACATTTTATTTCCTCTTGTAAAGCTGACAGTTTCTTTTTTTATATCTCAATCCATAATAGGAGGGATTTTAAAAATAAATCTACTTCCACTACAAAAAATTTTGTGTTGCATCAGCACTTTATTACTCTTTTTAGTGCACTTGGATACAGTATCAAAGGAAAAGCAGCAGTCAATATATATGCCATTTACAAAAACATTTAATAATGCTTTTATTTTTTTTTGCCATATCCTGTTTGGATTTTTCACCAATAGAAGTGATATATGCACAGTGAAAAAAAAGAAATAAAAGTGGAGATAACACCTTGGCTAACATCCAGACTGATGATGTTGCTAACATCTTATAAACATCTTATAAACAACTTAAAATAATTCCAAATACTTTTTCACATTTCTAAAAGGTATCTTGGGCATAGGCAGAAGCTTAAAATTTAAATGTATCTAAATTTGCACTGTCTTTGGCCAAAGTAAATCAGTGTTGTCATTTCAACAATAGACATCGTGTTTGAACAGAGAAAATGTGGATGGACTTCAGTAGAATTTTCACACATAATAGGGCAATATTCCCAAATTATACAAAATTTTGCTAGGCAATAGTTAATGAGATATTATATTGCATTTAAAAATAAGCCCACCATTGGTTATAATACAAACTGGTGTAATTTCACTTAAAAGAGTCACCTAATGAATGTTGCCAGATAGTACGTTCTGCAGCAATGTAATTATTATTGTTTCATGTCTAGAAAGTAGCAGGCTGTTATATCTCTGCATAATCAGTTGTTTTGGATGGGATAACAGCTTGCAATGAAAAGTTTTCTTAGTTAAGAACATCTGGATTTCACTTGCATGCAACTTTGGGTCTACAACTTCATGTATGTTTGTGTTAAGTCCTGTATTTTTCTAAAAGGAAGCTGATACATCAACCAATATTGTCTGCAGTCTATTAAGAAACCAATGCTTAGCTTTCATTTTAATGCACAATTTAGGAACACAATCATCTATTTAGTGCATTATTGCTGGTTCCTTTTAAAAATAGTGTGTTCTTAAGGATTTTTTTTTTCCAGGTCAATTTTTCAAGCAAGAATGACACTGAATTTCCATAAAATTCTTCTTGCAACCTTCCTTCTCAAGAAAATCTGTTGACTCTTCTCTGTATCGGTGTCCTAAAACATGCAGTTTGGTTTACTGCTCAAATGCCTTCAAAGCTCCAGACTGCATGCACTAACAAACCTCAGTGAATTTAGAATGGGAACAGAACTTGAACTGGTGTCCCATGGCTTCAACATGTTTTGAGAATATGTTCTGAAACCAGAATAGCTGCTCTGTGAGAAACACATAGGCCATTTCTCTGTGTACTGGAATAGATATTATCATAGCAGTACTTGCTTACTCCGCATTTGGACAAAAAAAAAGAAAAAAAACCAACCCAAAACCCACCTGCATTGCAGATATCAGAAAAAGAGCTTTAATACTACTGACTACCTGAAACCCATACTGCAAGTCTTTTATATGTACTAAAAAAGGAGAGGTTTGGGGTTTTTTTAGAAAACATTTGGATCAGAAAATCAAATAGCTGAATAAATTAAAATATTGTGAGTTCAATAGTAAAAATTCATACCAGTGTGAGGAGATATTCTCTGTAATTTATATAGAGAGCAGGACAAGGAAGCAATCTTTTCTACTTCTAAAAAAAGTCCCTGAGATTTTTTTTTACAGACTGTTTCTGCAATTTCTTGTAAGCCTGAAAATAAGTAATCAGAATTTTCAGAAATGTTTTAATTTTCTTAAAAAATAAGAACTTCAGTCTTTTGATTTCAATTCCAAACTCAATTTGAAATATTGAATTATGTCTTTGACACCACCTCCTACAGCATTCTCCTTGGGAAGCTGGCAGCTCATGGCTTAGGCAGGTGTACTCTTCACTGGATACAAAACTGGCTGGATGGCTGAGCCCAGAGAGTTGTGGTGAGCAGAGTTAAATCCAATTGGAAACTGGTCACAAGTGGTGTTCCCCAGGACCCAGTTTTGAGGTCAGTTTAATATCTTTATCAATGATCTGGATGAGGGGATTGAGTGCACCCTGAGGAATTTTGCAGATGACACCAAACTGGGTGGGCGTGTCGATCTGCTCGAGGGTAGGATGGCCCTGCAGAGGGACCTGGACAGGCTGGACCGATGGGCTGAGGCCAACTGTATGAGGTTCAACAAGGCCAAGTGCCGGGTCCTGCACTTGGGTCACAACAACCCCATGCAACGCTACAGGCTTGGGGAAGAGTGGCTGGAAAGCTGCCTGGCCAAAAAGGATCTGGGGGTGTTGGTAGACAGCTGGCTGAACATGAGCCAGCAGTGTGCCCAAGTGGCCAAGAAGGCCAACAGCATCCTGGCTTGTATCAGGAATAGTGTGGCCAGCAGGAGCAGGGAGATGATTATGCCCCTGTACTCGGCGCTGGTGAGGCCACACCTGGAATACTGTGTCCAGTTTTGGGCCCCTCACTACAAGAAGGACATTGAGGTGCTGGAGTGTGTCCAGAGAAGGGCAACAAAGCTGGTGAAGGGTCTGGAGCACAGGCCTTATGAGGAGTGTCTGAGGGAACTGGGGTTGTTTAGCCTGGAGAAGAGGAGGCTGAGGGGAGACCTTATCGCTCTCTAGAACTACCTGAAAGGAGGTTGTAGTGAGGTGGGTGTTGGTCTCTTCTCCCAAGTAGTTAGCAACAGAATGAGAGGAAATGGGCTCAGGCTGTGCCAGGGGAGGTTTAGATTGGATGCTATGAAAGATTTCTTCAGCAAAAGATTTGTCAAACACTGGAACAGGCTGCCCAGGGAAGTGGTGTAGTCATCATTCCTGGAGATGTTAAAAAAATGGGTAGACGTAGCACTTCGGGACATGGTTTAGAAGGCATGGTGGTGTTGGGCTGACGGTTGGACTGATGATCTTAGAGATCCTTTCCAACCTTAATGATTCTATTCTAGTTTTACTTTCATTAAAAAGTAATGCAGCCATCAAGCCAGGAAACACAAAATTAATTATTACTCTTCCCTCAACTGGTTTAGTGGTGGAATTAGTAGTGTTAGGTTAATGATTGGACTGGATGATCTTAAATGTCTTTTCCAACATAAATGATTCTATGATTCTATGATTATTTTTAAAAAGTTTAATTTTGGAAAATACTTTTTATTTTCTTGTAAAAACTTATAATTTACATATCTCTCCTGGAGGATAAAATATTTTCATTTTAATGTAGAATCCTGTGTCTCCTATGGTTGTATGTTTTCATCCTTGACATTAAGTTTTTACTATCTGTGATGCACAACCTGGAAGCCGGTTAACATAAAATAAAGGAAATTTGTGGCACCTAACTTGTAACCGCTAGAGGCAGAAGTAAAAGTTTTATAGTTTTTGCTTTTTTTTTTCTCAGGTGAATAAATGCTATTTTCCAATTAGCTATAGCAACCTCAGGATTTTTTTTTTCCAATTTCCTGTTTTGTATGTGCACTGTGATGGACAAATATTCTTTTTTTTTTTCTCCAAATGAAAAACAAAGATCTTCTTTTTTAGTTAAAAATAAAAGTACTATGGGTGATTCAAGTTTCTATTTGTTCAAACCAATTAATTTCACACTAAAGAAGGAAGGTAACAAAGAGCTTTGAATTTCAGCTCTTTTTGGCTGTTAGTTCTGAATTGGATTTCTTGTTAGCATATGGTGAAAAAAAGGATTAACAGGTACAAAAGCAGGGATTTAGTTGTAAAACAAATAAATGTAGGAAAGCTTAAAAGGAAGGAAAGGTGAAAGATCATGCTTGCAGTTCCCCCACATTAAATAATAAATCCAATATGGAAGAGTCAAATGAAAGGGAAATTTAAATAATTTCCTGCAAATATCATTCATTTCATATCTAGCCATATTAAAAAAAAGAAGAAAAACTGCTACTAAAAAAAGTATTCAAAACCCTATCATTTTACTTTTAAAAGTCTAAAAAGAAACAAATAATAAAAGAAAGAGTGGACAGAATGCAGCTTTATAAGTGGGAACTGTAACCTCTCACACAGCAGTGCTGGCCATCTCTTCAGTATTCTTGCTGCAGTATAAACCCGTAACATGTATGACGTCAGACAGCCCCACACAGAATGAGTCTATCATTCATATTATGATGATGTATATGGTTGATTGATAAGAAAATGCCTTTTTGTGCTCCACAGGTGTTCAGTTTATGCCCTGAAAGATTAGATTTATTTACCCTTATCTCAGTGCTAGTGGCAAAGATGGTAACACCTACTATGTTATTTTCAAAGCAGTTCCTGGGGTTTTAGGTACATAACTTCCATACTCTTTAACATGAGGCACAGCCTTGATGACTTTGAAAAAGTACAGTTAATTGTCAGTCACCATTTCTAATGTAAACACAATATTAGCAATATATATGCAAAGCATGCAGAAAATATTTATGATGGAGTGTGTGTGGCAAAATTGTCTTTATTGCTAAAAAAATATTAAGTTCAACAAATATTATTCAGTGTCACTAGAGAACAACCTGTGGCACCGGAGTGGTCTCCACTATGAAAGGGAAATAGAGAAATTCCAGAGCTAGGGAAGATGCAAGACATTAAATCCAACGGGTTTGGTCCAATGCTTTCTGGATGTCCTACTTATACTTCAGCTGTAATTAGCTCACTGTAGTACTCAATCTTTGACAGAAGTTATAAGGTTGTGAAAAGCATTCAGATCTCTGATCCAAAACAGCTGCCAGGTAGTATGTCTGTCTCTGCAGTGGCTATCTCCATTCTTCTGAATGGAGCTGAAGTATGGGTTTCTGTCAGCACTCATATCTACATATGGATGTGCATTGTGGAAGAATGACACTCAACAGTACAAGAGTATCTGTTTAAATAAGACCCAACAGAAAACAAAACTCTTCTGCAGAAGGTGAAAGGAGTAATGGAAAATAAATGAGAAAAATCTCAAGGCAGTCAAGGCAACAGAAAAGCTTTGCAGGACCAGCAACAAAACAAACAACTAAATAAAGGGGGGAATATTCTGCCATTGACAGAAGGACTTGTGCAAAAGTTGGAACAGTTTTTACCACTAAATAGCCTTCTAATTTGTCTTCACTGTAGTTTGACTTTTAGGCATGCATAGGAGGGATCATTCATTCTCTGTGTTCATCAGCTGATGGGGGCAACAGTGAAGGGGTAGGATTTTGTGACCCAGACAATGGTCCAGTGATGATTGTTATGAAATTGGTATCAAATTAAAAATGAGAAACAGATCTTGGTTTTATTTTAGGCAATTACTGCTTCACAACCTAGCATGGAAGCTGTGGAATGCTCTGTAGTTCATTACCAGTGACTTAAACCACTCAATTCACTTTTAAAGCAGAAATTAGACTGGTGCAGAGCAACATCTTCTGCCAGCACAATTCCATGAGTTTAAATTATTTTATGGGAAAATTTATTTTGGAGTTTAAAATGGACATCTTATGATATATATTAAAATGTTTAAAGACATATGCTGAAGATATCTGAAGCATAAAGCAGGTGATATTATTTCTAATAAGGTAAAAATAGCTCTACACAAGGTAAAATCCTTCTGTCAGGCCAAGGACAAACTTATTCATTGCATTGTCACTACAGAGAGGGTAGCCTTCCTCTCCTTGTATTTGAAAGACAGGACTAAGAAATAGACCTTGAGTGGAATTGTAGCTCCTTAAAAAAAGTAAGATTTACAGGGAAAAGAATTCCATTAAAAATATGTTTTTCAAAATTCCATTATAACCTGAATCAAAAACATGGTTTGACTGTGCACTCTAAACAATGGGAAGTATAAATGTTGTGTTTAATAGCCCATAAAAACAGGCTATAGAAGAATGAAAGGTAGGTATTAAAAAGAAATGGCATGTGTGATTGTATAGGGAACTTTGAAATTGGATGAATTAAATACAATACTCACAGAACATTAAAATGTCCAAAGAAATTAATAGATCATTTTGTATTGACATACACCTATTTTCTAGGAATACCAGATTAAACAGGTGGCATCATATTATTAGAGTCACTCATTGGACCTAAGAGTAACTTTTAATACTCAAGACATTAACTAGAAAAGGTGTGAAAGGAAGCTCAGGCAAAAAGATTTCTGCCATGACAGAAACATCATCTTATCATGGTTAATGGGAAAAGCATACATCTCGAACTTCTAAAAATCGCATTACCATATGACTTTTAGGTGACAAAATAAGGGCAAGAGAAGTATCATGCTTATTATCATTGCTGCTGTTGTTATTTATTGCCAGAAAGCTTTTGAATCCTTCATGGATCATCAGTCTGACATGACCTGAAAAAGGTCATTTTTTTTCTCAAAGAAGTTACTATGCAAGTATATATCTAACATGACACAAGAGAAAGAGAGAGAGAGCAGAGAAGCAATGACGTATTTTAAGCCTGTGCACCAGCCACCCTGTGTCTGTACATCTGCAGAGCCACTGAAGAGTTTTAAGGAAAGGGGGTGGTTATACAGATGTTTCTAGGGAGTGCCAACAAAAGATGAGGAGGAGCACAGGAGAAAGCTTCGACACTCCTGTCTGAAAATGTAAAAGATGAAGAAAAGAAGACACAAGATACTGTATTTTCTTATATTTAGATCCACATCTTCCAGAATCTTTGTCAGATATTACAACACAGGTTTTTTTCTCAGAAAAAAAAAGGAAGTCATTAAGGAATCAGTGAACAATGGTGTTCCTTGAGTGTGTTCTTGTAAAAAGAAAATAATTTTATTTCTACCATGCTGTCATCACAAACTATAATATATACAGTAATGATTCATTAGCCCTGAACTAAATTTTCACTAGGAAATGTAGAGGAGTAGTTAACTAAGGGAACATTGTTTTTTCTGTCCTTAATGACATATTTATATATATATCGTTTTTATTTATTATAACAATTCAAAAATACCTGGTCCACTGCAGTCAGTAGTATTACCCTATTTATTGTCCATCTTCATCTAGCTGTCTATGTCTGGCTGTTCTATCTTGCAAATAGAGAACATCTTTTTGTACGTTGTACGTTTCCTATCACAGAGAAGTCATGAATCTGTGAAGGTGGCTAATACATGCTACCATAATACAATTTCCTGGACTAATAATTAACTGTTCTGGTGAAGATAAGAAATATATAGAACTATTTCCTAAAATGATTTATTGATTCTTGTATGAAATATAGTATAACAATTTTTTCCTTTTTAATTTCCTTCACAAATCAGATTACTATTTATAATTATTTAATTACTATTAATTAGAAAATAAGAACTTTTTATAAAAGGCAAAAAAATAGAATTTGCCTCTATTTACTATGCCATACTTGTTAAAAGGCAATACTATTTTTTAATTAAAATACTCACTACCTATGATCCTACATAGATTTTATATCAAATATAAATTGATACGCTTCTTCAACAGTTTTCTTTTGACCCGCTACTCATTTTTTGATATAATCTAATTGTTCACAGCAAGCTATCCCAGGAGTCTTATGTATATTGGGAGCTTTCAAGTATTTTTTTATTTTGTTATACCTAGTTTCAATAGCATCAATGAATACCACCAGTATCATCAATAAAGCTTAATTCTTCCCAGAGCCTTGAAGAAGAAAGGCAATTTGTAGATACCAAAATCTCCCTGAACTTCAGTAGGATTTCTGCACTCATAAATCCTGAAGTAGTAGATCAAAGTGAATTAGAAGAAGAAATATTTACATGTGGAATAAAATAACAAGATTATGTTGAAAATTATAGAGCTGCTATATGATTCAACTTGCCATGTTAATTGCACGATACTTGGAATGTTTGTGGTTACAGTTGTTGACGGTTATGATTAATTAACTACAATCATTCTCTGTCTGTCAGGTTTCATCTATTTTCACAAGAATTATTTCAGCATGCTTCTCGGCTGTCTTTCATATCTGCATACTGCAATATCAAGGCAAAACACAGAACCAAGTGGAAATATTATAGTTAAGACTTTTTCATCCTTTCATTCCTTTCATGATCTGTCATTTAGGAAAAACAACTAAAACCAAACAAATAAACAACGAACCTTAAGTAGCAAATGAAAGGAAAGATTTTCAATTACAGTTGCCAGCATTTGATCACCAAAATAAAGTGGGTCAATAAATGGTACTATTTCCAGAGCTTCTGAGCAAATAGATTTTCACTTGAGTAATATATATAATGTATTCTTTTGTAAATACATTGTTTTACATGTTATCTGTGTCTTGAGAAACACATATTTCTTTTTGCAACCTTTTTAATACACCTTCCTGGCACTGAGTGGTATACTAACCTGTACAAATTCTATGTAAATGATACTGATAATTCTACTTTCTTACTTCTTTCCCTTGTACTTATGAGTGCTTCTTCCCTTTTTCTTGTTTACTCTTTTAGTCACTTTTTTCAATTAAATTAATTCCAAACATTCAAGGATATATTGCAAACACCATTTCATTTGTTGTAACTTTCTTCAACTAGATGTGACTTTTCCTTTCTTTAATTAGTGACTAAATATAGCAATGCTGGTTAGGATTTTGCATGATTAAACATGGAATGACTAGCACAGTACTGTTTCTTATCATATGATGTCATACAGAATTGACAGTGACTAATCTCCTCCCTGTAGTTTATTGGAAAATCACTATATAGGTGTTGCAGTTCATAGGAGGCTGATCTGTAACAGTGTTACTAATATAGCGAAAAAAAATTTTTCTGACCACTCTGGGTGAACAAGTCATTAAGGATAAAATATTCTGTATTTCACTGAGCTATTCATACTAGATAGTAAAGCATTGCTTATATATATATTTAATACTTGTAGTCCATGGGTTCTGGTCCCAAAGATAACATAATGTCTTCACTTCCATACGTACAGGACAATGTTGCAAACCTTTAGCCTCAAAGATCCTTTCTCCTACATCTCTTAAGTTCCAAATCTGGCTTTGCCAAAGCTGGAATTTAGCAGAACAAAGGGTATAAAACAGTTAGGAGATGAAACTATCTCACCAGAGAAAGCTGGCAAAGGAAGTAAGCTTTCCCAGGTTCAGAAGACGTGGCACTGAACTCACCTAAATTAAAATCTTTGCAACTTCCACAACTTCTGCATTAAAGGCTATCTTGCTTCTTTTATACTACACTGACAGAATACCACGTAATTTCCATAACTTGTTTCATCTGACCTAGTTTAGATCTCTAATTTAAGAACAGAGTAATCCTACCCAAGAATTGATTATTTCTCATTACTGACTACAAAGGGGACCTAGATTTACAAATTCAGGCAAAGACTTTTTTTTGCTTCATGGATATTTTTATTCAGTGGCATAAATCTAGCAAAGGTGGTACAGACAAAGACTCTGTGGAAAATAAAAGAAAAGCCTGCCCTACCAGGGTACCTGTTCTGAGGATAACAGTGTAGAGATGTTTGATAATATCTTGATTCTTATTCTTTTTTTCTGACTAGATTATATTTGTGTAAATGGAGGTTTTGTTTCAGAATTGCAAGTTATATGTGCGCGAACTAGGGCAAACACACAAACATGTGAACTGCTGTTCAGATCTAAGGCTTGGAGAATGGCATGACTGTCCAGATTCCAGAAACAGCTGGAGGCTTGCAGACACCATTTCCGTGAGGTATGACATATCCAATTCTGACTCCACCCTAGGCAAGTCATTTCACAGTGCCGACTTTTCACTAGACTAGTGTGTATAAAAACCTCCATACTTCACTTCTGGTCTGTCATAAAGAAACGAAGGTGTTAATAATCTCCCAGAAATTATTTATTTGCTCTTCTCTAAGAGTTGTGGTGCCCAATATGACCTACAAGTCAATTGTGACAAGATAACTAAGTGTTTGAACACACCCAAGGAGTAAATCTGGAAGACCTTGGTCTTAGCTGAATAGCTCAACTGGAAATGAAGGCCTTACAAACACAGAGTGTTTCCTAGGTAACAGCTGGTTGTTACATATGTTGCCAAGTAGTGTTTTTAATAAGGCAGTTTGTATTGGAGCCTGTTATTCTGCTTGATATCAAGGTGATACGAGTCACTGCAAATCAGTTTAGGATATGAGCATGTAATTGAACAAGTAAGAGTCATCGAAGATAAATAAATTGTCACCAGTAAGCTGGGCTACTATAAATTACTGTCTATGTACTTTAACCTTTTCAATCTGTAAACTAGAACACATCAATTAAAAGCCCTGTGAAGGTGGTTTGACCATTCATTTAATGATCTAATGTGTGGCCAATGAATGGCACACTATTTATTTGTCATATCAGTAAAGTTAAACCTTCGTAGAAGGTTTCATAATTTCATGAGATCTTGGCTAAAGCTATTTCATATGTTGTCTAAAAGGCATTTACTTCTTCCACCTCTCTCTTTGTATTCTAATGTTATTCTTCTATGCTACTTATTTTCTAATTCTGCCACACACTACTGTCAGAGAGTTTGTTTAGGATGCAACATCTCCTCTCCTCTCCTCTCCTCTCCTCTCCTCTCCTCTCCTCTCCTCTCCTCTCCTCTCCTCTCCTCTCCTCTCCTCTCCTCTCCTCTCCTCTCCTCTCCTCTCCTCTCCTCTCCTCTCCTCTCCTCTCCTCTCCTCTCCTCTGTTTTTTCTCGAGACTGTTATGCTTCTTATCAAAATGATATCCTACCTAAGATATCTATATAAGAAACTGAATTAAGACACAGACACATCAGTAGTACTATGCAGCCTGTCATGTAGTGCCAAGGTTGCACAAAGAAGTCATCACAGTCTTTGTTTTAGTAATATACATCAGGCAGCAATCTCTCAGTAGTTCATCTGATCATTTAAACTCCTTTAACATTTGTCACAATTATATATTATTGCCTGTTGATCAATAGAAATAAAAGTAAAATATGTTTCTTGAACTAAGTCACTTAGATGTTCCACAATATGGATTGATTTCTCTAAGAAATCTAATAATTGCTTCTCTTTTTAACTGACCTTCCTAGGGCAAAGCAAATTACCACCAAGTATGTCCTAGCTGTAACAGTAGCACAGACTTCTGATACTGAAACCAAGCACAACCAAAGCTGTGAAAGCTGCTGGTTTGGAAGTTATGGGTAATTGGGTAGTATTACCAATGCAGCGGGGAAGAATAGCAGGATGGCTTCTCTTCTCATATGGACTGCTGACCATGTAACATACAAGAATCAAATATTAGACCATGCTATCTAAGCCTGCAGTCATACATAAACACAGTAGTATGCAAACCTTAAAAAAAAAAATGCTGAAAGGCAGATATTTCCATTTAAGTCAACTGAACTTGCTCACGGGACAGGTCTGGGTGTCCTACCAAAGAACCATACTTCCTCATACATTACTACTAATACATTACTACTAATGAATTACACAGCACTTGTAAGCTTTAAAGCCATGATTGACCATAATCACAGGCTTACATTTAGACAAATATTTGGCACAAGAAAACACCAGGTTCTGTGATACAAGTATTGAGTAGTGAGGGTAAAGTCAACCCCTGAGAGGTTAAAAATGAATAAATTTCAGACTGGAGAAGTTTTGAGCACTGAATACATGAATTCTCCATGTAATAGGAAAACTTCTGTTAGAGGAAACAGACCTGTTAGGAACTGCCCTTGTAGTAAGTCACCATAAAGAAGCAGTTGCAACAGTTGCTCAGAGTCAGACATAAAAGAAGACATGGGGGAAAAATGTTAAAAATAAGTCTAACCATTTCAAACATACGGTGTGCATTTGGTAGAGCAGACTTAATACATAATATGTTTTTACCAGCAAGGAGAGAATCCAAGCTTCTGTAGTGAATATGCATTATGAAGGAATTGAAAATTTACTTCTGAAAAACAAAAGTGTCAATGTGTTGAAAATAATGTCTGGATTTTATACTGAAGTGGACCAAATAGAGACTGTGAAATGAAGACTATGAAGATGGCTGGTCAGATTTTAATAGTATGAAATGATGTAAAGTATGATTTGAATATTAATGAAAATCAAAGGGAAAAATCAGAAAAAAAATCCACAGATTAAATACTTAAACAAAACCAATTTCTGCAGCAATATTGCCAGATCATCACCAAATGGCTTAGAACAAGCAGATCAATAACCTCAGAGGTGCTGATTGTTCCTGAATATAAGGTATCAATTCACAAAGGACCTGACACAGCTGAAGAACCATACTAACAAAAAGTAATGGGCGAAATTCTGCATATGTGAGTCTGAAATATTTCTGGAGGATTACCTTATTCATACCTGTCAGGTTCTAGTTCTAATGGTTAACATTATATATTATAGAAGTAGTTTGTTTTCGCCCACTCCAGTGAGAATTATAGTTGGTTTTACCAAAAAGGGATGAATTTTTGCTGCCTGAAAATCAGGTCCTTTGAAATTTCTCTGTCACATAAGTATGATATGTTGTTCTGATGCTATACTTGTAAAAAGAGGTTGACAAATATGAAAAGATTTAGACAAAAGTTATGAGATTAATTTGCATTACAAAAAACATCTTACAGTGATAAATGCCTAAGTCTAAGAAAAACTATTCTGATGAAGTTAAAAGTAAGGAAAGGAAAAAGACTTTTCCATCATTTTCTTTTCTTAAAAGAAAATATCTGACTGTCTGAATCAATCTCCTAGTGAGTCTAGCTGATCCTACAAACAAACTTTATGTGATCATTTAAGTTTGCTCCTAGAAATGGTCCCCTTGAACTCAGTGGGTATACTCAACTGATTTAAATATGTGTGTAAATGTTTGTATACATTGGAATATGATTTTTAACACAGATTTCATGGGTAAAATGTTCACACAAAAAATAATAGCAAGCTACAAGATACTCTCAGAAAAGATAAAGAAGAAAAAAATAATGAAGGCTTTTCAGTGAAGTGAGGGAAAGAATAGGAAAATGATACCAGATTATTGCAGTGTTATAACTTTAATAATAATTGAAGAAATCTCATTTGTAGGACTGATGTTTAAGGAGATAGTACCTAAATACCTGAGAATTACATCCATGTTGTCAATGTAATTTAATATAAACTATTTTGTTTAGTTCATTGTAACCCATTTTACTTGTTTCACAATCTAAGGAGATGAAATGGGATTTTTATCAGCATAATTGCAATTTATTGACAAGAATTACAGTGGTAGCATACATTCATTTTATCCAGGTCAATTACTACTAAATATTACATGTTTCCAGCTAACAATACAAGCATGGATTATAGGTTAAAATTAAGTGTGATTAAGCTCATTCCAAGTAAAAATGTCATGTTATTTACACTTACCGATTCAGATAAAGTCATGTCATAAATGTCTATAGCCTACCAAATATGAATCAAATGTAAGCAAAACTAAAATGTATGATAGTGTGACTAATTAATGGTAACTACTCATTGAGGAGATTCATGTGTGATTATACATTAAGGTAACAGTATAACATTAATGCTGAGAAAGCCTTTTTTATTGATTTTTATGCAAATTAGTTTGAATGTGGTGGAACAACATTTCAAATTGTTATCCCTATTACTCAGGAATTTTTTTTACTTGGACTATAGATTATTTCTTTCCTTCTAACTCATCACCACAAAAGCAATATTTGTGTGCACTAAATTTTATTCTCAGTGTGGGGTTCAGTTGCCTGACAGCTACATCTGAGCCAGTGATCCTAATCTTCCTTTAAAGACAATGCAATGAAATAGACACTTCAAAGGCCTGATTCATTTGACCTATTTTAGATGTCAACTTGATGTGAATGAATTGCATCTTAGTAGTGCAATAGATTAAGTAGGGAATCTAAACAATTAGATCAGTTGTAGCTGTCTATAGTGTAGATATCTGACATTAAAGGAGAATGAATAAAGTGCATTTAGAGGCACTTTACTATTTCTTTGATCTTCAGATTGCTTTCTCAATATCATTATTTTGTCTACAATGCCCTGATAAAACTGAGTAGAAGATGGCAAAGGATTCCTCTGATACATGTAAGAAAAGTAATAAAAGGCAAGTATAAAATCCCTTAACTGTGTTGGCCCTTCATTATTAAAAGGTGAAGTAATAGTTTTTTACTCTTATCAGTACAGCAGTGAACTAACTAATTTTTTAAAAGGTACACAGGAGATTAGGATAGGGGTGTAGTACTTTTCCAAACAATTTCCAAATAAAGGCAAATTCAGCCTTTAACATCATAGACTTTCTTATTGTGGCACTAATTGTATTGTAAGATACTGTTCCAGAAAGACAAAGATGATAGCTTTAAATTTAAAACAACCTGGATATACACATTTAATTTTACACCTAATGTGTTTCTTATTGTTCTGCAGTATAGAAAATCTAGAAGTTACATGTATTAAAGAATTTTACATTGACTTTTAAAAGAGCTTTACAATGTTGTGAACTCCATCTTTTGCCTACCTTTTTAATTGTGATTAATGTATATACACAGGAAAACATTCAACTCGGTCTGCTCAGCCTGAGTAATACAAAGACAATGTAATCTTCTCCATCTTGGGAAGACACTTCTTGGAGAAAAGAGGGTGGCAGAAGTGCCACCATCATAATGCTGCATTAAATGTCCAGCTTCAGATGGCTAGCAAACTGAATCCAGCATGCATAAAAGCAGCTAGCATTACATATTTATTTCTTATAATTTCAGTGGAAACAAACAGGCTTTCAAAATAACAAGGAAGGAACAGAAGTGCCTTTGTTATGCATCTACTTTACTGCATTGACTTATAAAGAGTGTAGGAAACTCCTTCCCTCTCTAGAAACACCTGTAATGTCAGAGGAGCAATGTTTTTGGGTAGGTATTGATTTTAAGGAGACAACGTAAAAGACAACCTGCTCCTCAGCCTCACAAATGCAGCTTGAGTAATTGTGCCTGTTAAATCCTTCCTTTTAAATGACACCATTACTTCATAGAATCATAGAATCATAGAATCATTTAGGTTGGAAAAGACCTTTAAGATCATCCAGTCCAACCATTAACGTAACATTACCAAGTCCATCACTAACCAATTAAGGGTAGAGTAGCAATTTCATGTTTCTTGGCTTGGTGGCTGCATTATTTTTTAATGAAAGTAAAAACAAGGAACCATTAAGGTTGGAAAGGATATCTAAGATCATCATTTCAATCATCAACCCAACACCACCATGCCCACTAAACCATGTCACAAAGTGCCACATCTACCCATTTTTGGAACACTTCCAAGGATGGTGACTCCACCACCTCTCTGGGCAGCCTCTTCCAATGCTTGACTACCCTTTCTGTGAAGAAATTTTTCCTAATATCTAATCTAAGTCTCCTCTGATGCAGCTTGAGCCCATTTCCTCTTGTTCTATTGCTGAATACTTGGGAGAAGAGACCAACACCCACCTCACTACAACCTCCTTTCAGGTAGTTGTAGAGAGCGATAAGGTCTCCCCTCAGCCTCCTCTTCTCCAGGCTAAACAAACCCAGTTCCCTCAGCCGCTCCTCATAAGGCCTGTGCTCCAGACCCTTCACCAGCTTCATTGCCCTTCTCTGGACACACTCCAGCACCTCAATGTCCTTCTTGTAGTGAGGGGCCCAAAACTGGACACCGTATTCCAGGTGCAGCCTCACCAGTGCCGAGTAGAGGGGCACAGTCACCTCCCTGCTCCTGCTGGCCACACGATTCCTGATACAAGCCAGGATGCTGTTGGCCTTCTTGGCCACATGGGCACGCTGCTGGCTCATGTTCAGCTACCTGTCTACCAACACCCCCAGGTCCTTTTCCTCCAGGCAGCTTTCCAGCCACTCTTCCCCAAGCCTGTAGTGTTGCATGGGGTTGTTGTGACCCAAGTGCAGGACCCGGCACTTGGCCTTGTTGAACCTCATACAGTTGGCCTCGGCCCATCGATCCAGCCTGTCCAGGTCCCTCTGGAGGGCCATCCTACCCTCGAGCAGATCAACATGCCCACCCAGTTTGGTGTCATCTGCAAAATTCCTCAGGGTGCACTCAATCCCCTCATCCAGATCATCGATAAAGATATTAAACAAGACTGGCCCTAAAACAGAGCCCTGGGGAACACCGCTCGTGACCAGCCACCAACTGGACTTAACTCCATTCACCACAACTCTCTGGGCTCGGCCACCCAACCAGTTTTTTACCCAGCGAAGACTACGCCCGTCCAAGCCATGAGTTGCCAGCTACCCAAGGAGAATATTATGGGAGACTGTGTCAAAGGCTTTGCTGAAGTCCAGGTAGATGACATCCACAGCCTTTCCATCATCTACCAGGCGGGTCACCAGGTCATAGAAGGAGATCAGGTTGGTTACGCAGGACCTGCCTTTCATGAATGCATGCTGGCTAGGCCTGATCCCCTGGCTGGCCTGCACGTGCCTGTTGAGTTCACTCAATATGAACCGCTTGTGGTGGTGCATCCGCCCCCATTCCTCTTTCTCTTCAACAGTTTTATGATCTCAGGAATTCCGGGCCGCTGCTTTTGTGTAGTGAGTTGGTCAGTTAAGCGCCCCTTAATTATACTAGGAACTCCTACATAGCTGAAGCAGAGAGCAGCCCTGTCCTTATCAAAATCTTCATATTATGGCTAACGAGGGGAGCAAGAATAAACAGCTACCCCTGACAGCCTTGAAACAGTGTTATCATCATTACTGGAATTCCAGCAACTACCGACCCAAATTGTGGATCGGATGGAAATTTACTGGTGATTAAAGTCAATCATCTCACAATCCTATAAACAGCAGTCCTAAGTGAGGCCCTTTGAGCTCTCCTGGACTGCCACGGGCCGCACCAGCATCTCCCTCTGATCGAAATGTCTCTCGGAGTCAGCAAAAACTAGCAGATGCCGAAAGTCTGCTGCCACCAGAACTCCATTGCTGACAATTGACAGCGGAGCCTGGGCTGCTGATGTTCTTCACTCCTTGAGGCTCTACTCTCGCCCATTGAGAAATGCCAAGGCATTAGATGTGAGTATTTCACTAAACTCGAGGGGAATTTTTAACAGGTATACTATTTTCATATATGCATTCATCTTTGTGAGTGTGCATGCGTGAATCAATTTAAGTAGTCTGTAGATGTATGATTTAATTTTAAAGGGAGTTTTATACTGCTTTATTATTCTTATAGCATTACTCTCATAAACCGTTGACCAAGTCTGAGACTAAGAGTGGGCCCAGCCGCACCTGGGCTCCTCTCTGAGAAGGAGTTTAGAAAGCAAGGGGGTCCATTCTGAACCTCGTGACTCAACAGGAGGGTCCCCCTTATTCCATATATACGCAATCCCTTTATGAATCTTTCTAACTCAGTGTGATTTAATTTTCTTTTATGCACTTCCATGTAGTAATAGAGTGAACCTTGCCATCTTCGAATCTGTAACTAAGTCACTGTTTTGATTAATTTTGTGTAATCACTTTATTAATCATTGGTGATTGAGTGCTATTAAAAATATTATAATCAAATTCTGTGATTTGCTACAAGTAAATTCTAACTGTTACTAAATCAAACTGTATAAAGTCACTCATTCATAGTGAATTGACATAATCAGCAGGATTCACAAACCTGCATTCGTGACACCGCTCCATAATCTTTCCCCACACCGAGGTCAGGGTGACAGGCCTGTAGTTCCCCAGGTCCTCCTTCCGGCCCTTCTTGTAGATGGGCGTCACATTGGCAAGCCTCCAGTCATCAGGGACCTCCCCTGTTAACCAGGACTGCTGATAGATGATGGAGAGTGGCTTGGCGAGCCCCTCATTTATTTAAACTCTTCCAAGTTATTTGAGCAGTTCTTAGTTCTCTTAAATCAGAGTTGTAAAGGAACTTAATAGATACATGTGATGGGACATATGTACAAAGGCTAGAAAAGTCTTCCTAATTAAAAGTGGAAGCAGGATCGATTTTTTTTTTCTCATAACACTAATTTCTAATGTACAAATATTGAGAGTGATGGAAGAAACAAGCAAGTCCTAAACTCTCAAAATAATTTTTCATAGTCATACTCTACTGAATTGCAATTCTATCAGTAAGTTTTTGGATGTACCTTAGAAAAGTTAAATTCACTTATATTTTAGTGTCTATAATCAAACTACACAAATAGCAGCTGTTGATATACATACCTATCATAAATAAATAATGTGAAATTTATTGCATGTGAAAGGATCCCATTTGTATTTCTTCACTTAACCCAACTATCTTATTATTTAATACATGAGGTTGCACTGCAGTATTGTTTAAGTTCCTGATGTCTTGTTAGGCAGTATTAAATCTCTACTCATTTGAACACACTCTTATTGCTGGTCTGTTAGAAAGAAATGGTTTTGCTTCCCTGTCTGCAGTTGTCCTCCTTTAAAATAATATGTGAATAGGACTATGATATAACCGATATGATAAAGAAAATCCAAACTGTTGAAAAAATACTTACACATTTGGCAAGTAAAGCAGTAAAACAGTGATTTCTGACGAACAGTCCGGCAACCCTCAGTGGGTCATGAGCAGATGTTACAGAAATATGTAGCTAGTCAATAGAAGCATATTGATTTTACAAGGACTTGAATTAAATGCTTGAGGCTGAAGATGCAAGGTGGTCTATAATAACCTCTGAGAGATGGCATAAGTTAATACTCTGAAGTCTGGAAATAACTATTATAGAAAAAACCCCAGACACCTGTAATTGAAGATTCAAGAGGCCAAAGGCAAACGAAGTAGGTACAATGTAAAATAATGTGACAATGGAAAAGAATCTAGTACAGTAACCATAGTGACCTCTCATCAGAGAACATATATCAGTTCTTTCAAAAAGTTTAGTTTGAAAATTATTAATCTTAATACAACATAAATATGGTTAAGTCCATCAGTAGAGCAAACAGAACACATTCACTGAAAAGAAAACTACACCCATTTATGCAAAAAAATATATTTTTTTGTTCATTAGTTTGACATTACTTTTGTTTATCCCAGCCTTGATTTAGGTCCATTGTTTTCTAGTTAACTTAATGGTTGTGTTCTTGGTGTCTGGGATCACTGGGAAAATAAATGAAATTCTAAATGTATTTTCTCTACAGTTTTTCTTAACTGTCATTTTGTCTTCTTATATTACTGTAGTGAAATTCTCCAGAAGACTTGTGAATGTTTCCTGAAGCATTTTGTAGGCAAAGACAATGACTGGTCAGTCTTGTTAGATCTTATAGACAGCGCCTTTCAGTAGAGCTGGCATAGATGCTCATGGCACAGTGCCTGTAGAGAAGGCATGTCCGATACATCAGATATGAAGGGGTTGCAAATTCTCTTTGCTTCCAGCAGACTGGTCAATAGCTGTTTGGTAAAATAGATGTTGTCCTGCCTTTTTCTTATATAATATGAAATGTAATCTCCAGAATCATTAACTTTATGTAATCTTTGGGGGGGGGGTGGGGGGGGGTAAGACAGACAAAAGTGTTTAAAGGTTTCAATAGATTTTTGTTAAAGGCAAGTGTCTATTGCTCAGCTAGCCTCATCCTAAGCATCCACTTTAATGCATCTCAGATATGAAAAGTCTCAGTGAAGGTTCACAGATCTTAACATGTCCTTGTTTTTTATCTTCATGTGTAAATAAGAAAAAGCAAAAAAAGTGATGTGTTCAAAGATATTCATGTGTCTATATTTGAGAATATATTCCAAGGTTGTTTTGCACTGAGAGTCTACACTAGTCAATTATGTCAACAATGAGAAAATGCATACAGTTTTTGCAAGCATTCTAAGAGCTCTGGTACACTTGCAGTGCGTAAGTGGTTGACACACATCTTTACTATGGAATGATGGCTTGTCATTCAGAAAGCACAGAGCCAAACAATCTTTCAGGAGTTGTCATTCAGACCGATTCTGAAACTGGGTTCTTTCTCATTTGGTTATTCAGTATGAATAATGTCATGTGGCAGCTGATTCCAGCAAGCTTTCACAAGAGTCTTAAAAATGTAAGTTTTCTTACATGTAAGATGAATTCTAGCCTATATATGGCCTCAAATTGCTTAGCTAGACATGGAAGGTCAAGCTTAGTATGTCTTCAGATCTGAGAGAAATGTTTCAAGTATGGTTCACAACAGCAAAAATTAATGGAACAATGTAGGACATTTCTGTCTAGAAGGAAGAGCAAGGACATCCTCTGTAGGTGCAACTCACAACCATATAGTTAACATACAAATGCAAATTTGAAATGCAGTTTAACTACAGTGGACTAAAATAATTTCCATTTTCTCCATACTCTATTTTACAGGAAAGAAATTTTCCACACTTTCTGTATAATGTGTGATTTTTCCACAAGTTATGCCTATTCTTACTGGTTGAATCGCAGAAACAGTATCAAAAGGGGGACATTTGCAATTCCTTTGCAATTCTTAATGTAAATAACTTCTGAAAGAACAAATGCCATAGACAAATTATATGTGTTAGGTTCCTCTCTATGTTCTCTTGGCCCCCAAACCTTGTGTGTGGCATTAATCTGTTCTTTCATAAGTGAAGGATGGCATGTGCAGGAGGAGATAGATCTGAATCTTCTGATCCGGATGATATGTAGCAATGATGGTCGGGTGTTAAGCAGGGGAGAACATGCTCTCTCTATCATAGAATCATAGAATCGTCTAGGTTGGAAAAGACCTTTAAGATCATCCAGTCCAACCATTAACCTACACTACCAAGCCCACCTAAACCAATCAAGGGCAGACTAGACTAAACCATATCCCGAAGTGCCACATCTACCCGTTTTTTGAACACTTCCAGGGATGGTGACTCCACCACCTCTCTGGGCAGCCTCTTCCAATGCTTGACCACCCTTTCCGTAAAGAAATTTTTCCTAATTTCCAACCTAAACCTCCCCTGGTGCAGCTTGAGCCCATTTCCTCTCGTCCTATCGCTAGCTACTTGGGAGAAGAGACCAAAACCCACCTCACTACAACCTCCTTTCAGGTAGTTGTAGAGAGTGATAAGGTCTCCCCTCAGCCTCCTCTTCTCTAGGCTAAACAACCCCAGTTCCCTCAGCCACCTCTCATAAGACTTGTTCTCC
This sequence comes from Pelecanus crispus, assembly GCF_030463565.1. Lineage (NCBI taxonomy): Eukaryota > Metazoa > Chordata > Aves > Pelecaniformes > Pelecanidae > Pelecanus > Pelecanus crispus. The sequence continues at coordinate 212,681,135 of NC_134643.1, forward strand.
ATACCCTTCACCAGCCTTGTTGTCCATCTCTGAATACGCTCCAGCACCTCAATGTCTTTCTTGTATTGAGGGGCCCAAAACTGGACACAGTATTCCAGGTGCGGCCTCACCAGCGCCGAGTACAGGGGGACAATCACCTCCCTGCTCCTGCTGGCCACAGCATTCCTGATACAAGCCAGGATGCTGTTGGCCTTCTTGGCCACATGGGCACGCTGCTGGCTCATCTTCAGCCGGCTATCTACCAACACCCCCAGATCCTTTTCAGCCAGGCAGCTTTCCAGCCACTCTTCCCCAAGCCTGTAGCGTTGCATGGGGTTGTTGTGACCGAAGTGCAGGACCCGGCACTTGGCCTTGTTGAAACTCATACAGTTGGCCTCGGCCCATCGATCCAGCCTGTCCAGGTCCCTCTGCAGGGCCATCCTACCCTCGAGCAGATCGACACTCCCACCCAATTTGGTGTCGTCTGCAAACTTACTGAGGGCACACTCGATCCCCTCATCCAGATCATTGATAAAGATATTGAACAAGACTGGCCCTAAAACAGAGCCCTGGGGAACACCGCTCATGACTGGCTGCCAACTGGACTTAACACCATTTACCACAACTCTCTGGGCTTGGCCACCCAACCAGTTCTTTACCCAGCGAAGAGTATGCCTGTCCAAGCCGTGAGCTGCCAGCTTCCCGAGGAGGATATTGTGCGAGACGGTGTCAAAAGCTTTGCTAAAGTCCAGGTAGATGACATCCACAGCCTTTCCATCATCTACCAGGCGGGTCACCAGGTCATAGAAGGAGATCAGGTTGGTCAAGCAGGACCTGCCTTTCATGAACCTATGCTGGCTGGGTCTGATCCCCTGGTTGACCTGCACTTGCCTGTGGAGCTCGATCAATATGAACCTCTCCATAATCTTTCCCGGCACCGAGGTCAGGCTGACAGGCCTGTAGTTCCCCAGGTCCTCCTTCCGGCCCTTCTTGTAGATGGGCATCACATTGGCAAGCCTCCAGTCATCAGGGACCTCCCCTGTTAACCAGGACTGCTGATAGATGATGGAGAGTGGCTTGGCGAGCTCCTCTGCCAGCTCCCTCAATACTCTCGGGTGGATCCCATCTGGCCCCATAGACTTGTGAGCGTCCAGGTGGCGTAGCAGGTCATTAACTGCTTCCTCCTGGACTATGTGGGCTCCATTCTGGTCCCCATCCCTATCCTCTAGCTCAGGGGCCTGAGTACCCGGGGGATGACTGGTCTGGCTGTTGAACACAGAGGCAAAGAAGGTGTTAAGTACCTCAGCCTTTTCCTTGTCCTCGGTGACAATGTTCCCCCCCACATCCAGCAAAGAATGGAGATCCTCCTTGGCTCTCCTTTTATTGTTGATGTACTTATAAAAGCATTTTTTATTGTCTTTTACAGCATTGGCCAGACTGAGTTCTAGCTGGGCTTTTGCTTTTCTAATATTGTCCCTGCAGGACCTAACAAGATCCCTGTACTTCTCCTGAGTTGCCCGCCCCTTCCTCCAAAGGCAGTAGACTCTCCTTTTTTCCCTGAGTCCCCACAAAAGCTCCCTATTCAGCCAGGCCAGTCGATTTCCCTGCCGGTTGGTCTTACGACACACGGGGACAGCCCACTCCTGCGCCCTTAAGACTTCCTTCTTGAAGAGGGCCCAGCCTTCCTGGACCCCTTTGCCCTTCAGGACCGCCTCCCAAGGGACTTTCCCAACCAGGGTCCTGAAGAGGCCAAAGTCTGCCCTCCAGAAGTCCATGGTAATAGTTTTGCTGCCCGTCCGCTTAGCATCACTCAAAATTGAGAACTTTATCATGTCGTGGTCGCTAAGCCCAAGACGGCCTCCGACCTCGACATTTCCCACAAGCCCTTCTCTGTTGGTAAACAGCAGGTCAAGCGGGGCACCTCCCCTGGTAGGCTCGCTTACCAGCTGCATTAGAAGTTATCCCCCACATACTCTAGGAACTTCCAAGACTGCTGCCTCTCTGCTGTGTGGTATTTCCAGCAGATGTCCGGCAAGTTGATGTCCCCCAGAAGAACAAGGGCTAGCAATTGTGGGACTTCTGCCAGCCATTTATAGAATGCTTCATCTATCTCTACATCCTGGTTGGGTGGTCTATAGCAGACTCCCAACAGGACATCCGCCTTTCCGGCCTTCCCCCTCATCCTTACCCATAAGCATTCCACCTTGTCATCACCACTGTCAAGCTCTATACAGTCAAAACACTCCCTAACATACAGAGCCACCCCACCGCCTTTCCTTCCCTGCCTATCCCTTCTGAAGAGCTTATAGCCCTCCAGTGCAGCACTCCAGTCATGAGAGTCATCCCACCACGTTTCTGTGATGGCGACTATATCATAGCTATCCTGCTGCACAAGGGCCTCCAGCTCCTCCTGTTTGTTGCCCATGCTACGTGCATTGGTGTAGATGCACTTAAGCTGGGCTATCGATTTCGCCCCCAACGTTGTCGTGCTGCCCCTGGGCCCCTCATTAGCGGGCCCGTGTATATCCCCTTCCCCCTTCAAACCTAGTTTAAAGCCTTCTCAATAACTCCCGCCAACTCATGAGCGAGAATCCTTTTCCCCCTTGGAGACAGCCGATCTCCATCAGCCGCCAGCAGGCCCGGTGCTGTGTAAACCTCCCCATGATCAAAAAACCCAAAATTCCACTGACGGCACCAGCCTCTGAGCCACCTGTTAATCAGGTGAGTTTTCCCATTCCTTTCAGCATTCCTTGCTGCCACTGACAGGATTGAGGTAAACACTACCTGCACTCCCGATCCTGCGACCAATCGCCCCAGTGCCCTGAAGTCCCTCTTCATTGCCTTAGGACTTCTCTCTGCAATCTCATCACTGCCCACCTGTACAACCAGCAACGGGTAATAATCGGAGGGCCTCACGAGGTCGGGGAATTTCCTCATTAATGTCCCTAACCCGGGCCCCAGGGAGGCAGCAGACTTCCCTGTGGGATGGGTCTGGGCGGCAGATCGGGCCCTCAGTTCCCCGCAGGAGGGAATCACCCACCACAATTACCCTCCTTTCTTTCTTAACAGGGGCAGTCGTAATCTGTGGGGGTGACTGACTGACCCTCGGCAACCCCCTGGATGGACCTTCCCCTTCACCTCCCTCCCCGCTTGCCTGGCCCTCAACTCCCAGAGCCCCATATCTGTTGTGTAGGGGCAGCTGGGAAGGTGAGGGAGGCCGGGAGGGGATTCGCCTGCTGCCCCAGGCAGGAACCTGTTTCCATTCCCCCCCGTCTCTTAGGTCCCCTCCTTCTGCTTGCCGGTCAGAGGGCAGGGGATCCTGCGCTCCTTGTGGGGCCTCCGCCTGCTGCCCTGGCCCCAGGGAGGGCAGGGTGCGGCTCCACCAGTCTATCTCCCTCTCGCACTCCCTGATACTCCTCAGCCTTTCCACCTCCTCCTTCAGCTCTGCCACCAGGCTGAGCAGATCATCCACCTGCTCACAGCGAAGACATTTGCCATCTCCGCTGCCGTCTGGCACAAGCGACAGGCTCAGGCACTCCCTGCAGCCGGCGACCTGGACGGCCGCGTGTTTGTGCGGGAGCTCCCTCTGGGTCGCCACATTCCTTTTGGCGGCGACTTTCGGGCGGGTGGTGACCATCGCTGCCAGGTGTTCTCCTGGGAGAATGGTGACCACTGCCTGGGTTCCCCTTTGGAACTTGGAGGGGAGGACACTCGGCCTTCCCCGCGCGAACTGACACGCAAACTGACGCGCCACGCCCTGTTTGCCCGTCCTGTTCGCCGCGCTCCTGGTCGCTCGCGCTCCCTGGGGGCTGCTTTTATAGGTCTGGGGGTTTGTCCGCCGTCACTCCTGGCCCTGCCCACACCACGTCAGAGCTGCCGCACGCCAGCAGCTCGCCCTTTCCCGCTCTTTCCCGCTCTAGGCTGGGGGCTGGGCTGCCCGCTCCCGCCCTTCGCGCTTTTTTTTTTGCCGCCTTAGCAAGGGTGCCCCGGCACAAGTGTCCGCTCCGGAGCCCTTCGCCTCGGTGACTGCCGATGACAGACATGACTCTAGATGACAGACATCAAAGTTTAGAAGGAAATAATCAGGAGGAGTCTGAGTGCTTTTCATTTGAGCCTGGGTGTCCTTCAATATGTCCACTGGTAAGCAGAGCATTTGTGCCAGATCCACAGGCAGAGTGGCAGAGCTGCTTTCATCTTTTGTCCTCCTACAAGGAAGCATGGCTGATGGAGCCAGAGCTTTCATTGCAATTTGACCTTCAAATGCCACAGTGACACATAACCAGATGACACAAGTCCCACTTTGTAGCTGTTTCTTTCTTTTTGCATCATATAAGCTTATAAATCTGTCTTTCATTTTTTTGGGGCACACCACTATTTTAAAACTAAAGCTGATATTTCTTGAGGATACTTTATGTCTTCCACCCGTTAACTATACATTTAGCCAAATTCTGTGAACCTGAAGAGACAGCTTGTCATTTAGATATTCTGTCACATCCACAAGCTCACAGTACTGGGGGAAAAATCCTTTACTGTTCTCATGCTTTATTTTGACTTTTTCCCCTAAACAAATATCAGTTGCTGAAATTCCTAAACTAACCATAAAAACCCCTCAGTAATAAGTTCAAAAATATAAAGCTAGATGTTTAACGTTCTATTTTGTATTCTTCCTACAGTGAAGGACTCAAGTTATCCTTAAATGAATTTGCTATATTTAAATCAATACAAAGAGGTATTTTTTTCCTTCCAGTTTCTCTGTGTAATCCAAATTGGTGTCAAAGGGCTTTCTGCCAGTCCTGTCTCTCAGAACATGAAAACACATGTCTGTCTTTGCCTTCTGAATAAACAAAATATTGCACTTCGCAGCCCTACCCGGTAGTAAATTTCACTTAAGTGCAACAATATAGACACATGGTGCTTATTGTGATACCAAAGTCAAAGTTATTTAACAGATGGAGGGACATATAGAAGCTCAAAGCCAGAGAAATGATAGGATCAGAGGATAATTCAGAGTGGAGGAGATGTAGGCACTGGGGAAATGCTGTCTCTGCTCCAGGATGAACAAACCAAGCTTGCCCAGCCTCTCCTCCCAGAGCAAGTGCTCCAGCTGCCACCACCTTGGCGGATCCCCCCTGAACAGCCTCTAGTTTATCAATGTTTTTTCTCTACTGGTGGGCCTGAAAATGGACACAGTACCAATTTGTCATCTCATGGAATAAATGGATCTCATCAGCAAGGACTGTTTTCTGATAAGTGTCTGAGTCCTTAATTTTCATCTCTTAAACCTTATTCTAATACTGCTGTAATTACTTAAAGAACATTAAAATAATTTGAAATTATTATTAAAATAATTTAAATAGAAGTACTTCCTTGCCTTAATATTTGTAAAGAGGCTGCAATTTAGGTACCATGATAGAGTCAGTCAGAATCTCTTAGTGCTAAAAGCATGAGCCTGTACAACTTGCGTAAATGGGCACCCTTTAATGTTGACAAATACAAAGATCTTAGGGGACAGCTGTGACATTCAACACACTCTGGTGACAAGTTTCATTTCTGTCAGACAAATTATCTCATATAGTCACTGTGTGGTCCCAGTTACAGGCAGGAAGACACTATTTATCTTTATAAGTTTAGATTTTTCTCTCTTTTACATCAGCAAGGATTTTATCAATATTATCTCCTCAGAACTCATGCTTTGAATAGTCCATTTTATTTTGTTGTCATGTTTTTGTCTAAATCCTTTCTGGGCATTCAACTTTACTGAATTAGTACCAAGAAATTAAAAACCCCAGGTACAGTAATACCAGAACAACATAGGCTCTCCACATGGACTGTCTTTCTAAAAAGGTTCTGACAGTTCAATAGGTAATTACATCGTCCTTTATATACCAGGTATCTATGAGCTGATTCTGTCATATACTTTGTGTCGCTGAAATACATGGAGTTATGCAAATAAAACCCCACATGCAGATCAGTTTCCTTGTGCCTCTGTTATCTAAATAGGCAAAGCCCAGAGGCACAGGTTAATGTGGGATATAGATATTTTCCAACAGCTTAATGCCATGTAAAGCACAGTGTATAGGATAGACAAAAATGTATTTAATGAAAAGTGCTGGTGATAAAGAAAAGAAATACAATTATTAATCTGTTGAAACTGTAGATGAAAGGGGTCAGATTAATCCCTTATATCATTCCATTAACTTCACAGGGTATCACAAAGGGTAAAATTAACAATCTTATATTCAGCTGAGAACTGAGTGATATCTAATTTATCACTTTGTGACTCTACTTTTGTGTCAGAATCAGTATTACCAAAGAGCAGCAAGAGAGTATAAAACACACATTTGTGAATGATGCATATATATGCAATGCTTATAAAGGGAAAAATATTTTCAGAGAGCAATAATTCACCAAAAAATATCTTCTGGGTTTCAGATCCAAGTGCCAGCCAGACAAGTTACTGTGAAGGGACTTAGCTGATCACTACTATCTGAAGTCTGTCCCAAGTCAGCTACTGTTCTTAAACACATGTAAACTAACCTTACTTTTTACAGCATGCAATGTACAGGAACAAGTAGGCCTACAACATACACAGGCTTTGTGCAGGGGGGCTAAAAGGTTTTCCATGGGCATCCTGGATGGAGAGCAGCTCTGCATTTTTCATTGGGTAGAAGTACACTGACAAGAAGATCATAAGTCATTTTGTGAAATAACTTGTGTATTCAAACATTCACCAAAAAACAGTGTTTAAAATATGTAGGTATGTAAAGGTATGCAATCAGCATTAGCACTACAGAGGAAAACACCTCAGGAGCTGCTGCTCTGCACAGTATGCACCTGTGAGACACAGCAGCTCCAGTTTTCGACCCCCCTCAGAGGCTGGAAATGAAGAAGAGCTTTACTTTGTACAGAGGCATGGCTCCAGCTTCTCTTTGCACATGACAGCACCTTCCATACCTGCATATTCTACTTACAGAAATAATATACCACCAGCCAGTATCTTCCATCTACCTTGGAAAGAAGAGTTATACCCACATTTTTCCCTGGCTTTGACCAATGTATGTGTATGTACAATTATCAGAGGGAGCTCAATCCATTTCCATCTTTTGTTGTTTCATCCTCCTAGAAGAGAAAAATGACAACTTATGCTGCAGCCAGATCTTCTGCATTGTTTTCCTGCTTGGAGTACAGTAAGTGTGGAAGGCCAAATTTGAGTCACAGGTACCCAGCCTGCTGTTCACAGCAGATTAATTTAAATTCAGACTGTTGGAACTGGAGTCTGGCTTTGGCCAAGAAACTTTTCCTTTCTCCTCCATAAAACTGTCATAGAATAATTTAGGTTGGAAAGGACCTCTGGAGATCATTACAAGCGTCTGTTAAAGGCAGGACCAGCTTTGATCAGGCTGCCCTCTCTGATCAAGTTTTGAATCTCTCCAAGGAACCTCTCTGCCAGAAAAGTAGAATTTGCAAACTGCCTCTTGGGGCCAGACAATTTAGGACTAAAATATAGGGAAAATATATTGCTAATAATTTTGGTTACATTAATGGCCACTTCATGCCTAAATGTCTGAATTTGTTTTATATGGTTAGACATGTAAAATGATTGTCACAGAGAATAAATCAGGTATCTCATAGGTAGTTGACTGGAGAAGAGAAAAAGTGCCAAAGTAAATTTCAGAGATCCCATGAGTAAAAGATGGTATGTCAAAGTCAAGCAGCTAATCAGACTACATACCCTAAGGTATACCAATAAATCAAGCTGTCATGAGTGCTGCTAATGAAGGACCATTTGTGAAAGTTATACTTTTACTGTCTTCAGCTAGTATTCATCAAGTGAGTAACTGCCATGTTGCTCCCAACAGAAAATGTAAGAGAGACAAAAATATAGAATCCAATTTTAATATGTCTCTAGATACATTAAGACATGATAAATACAGAAATGGCCATTGCAATCATCTGCAGTGTAACATGTGCAAACATCTTACTCCTGTGTAACCCCTGTGTAAAAGAGGATTTCTCTAAATGAACTGCTGTTTAAGAAAAAAAAAAAGATTTGCACTGCTTTCTTAGTCAAGTTCTTCCACTGGTTATTTTTATTCTCTGTGAAGTTGCAGCTTATTCCCAATAAAAAATTTTAGCTTTAAGTTTCAAATGCTGAGTTTTGTTACTGCTTCACCTACTAGATTGCAGAGGCCACTGTGATTATATTTTTATGGCCTGTGTATCAGTGCATCAGTAGCCTTCCTCTGAAGAATTAAACAAAATAAACTCCATTTTTTTTAACAAATTCTTGTTTTCTCAATCCTACAAATCCTTTCCCATTCATCAATATCCTTTTTAACTTTCAGGCCACAGAAGGTAGAATAGAGAGATAGGATAGGCCTCAGAAGTGACAGGGTGGAGAGGAAGATCAGGAATCTTCATATTGTCAGTATGGAAAGAATAACCTTGATTTTCAATTAAGAGCACCAATACAATGGAGCCTGGAATAACTCAAAATAGTCATTCCCTTAGATGAAAAGTACCATGGCCAAGGAGAGGCACCCTGACATCAGGGACTGATCCATAGCATAATGTGAGCCATGAAGGAAAAACAAAGAACATCACCCCAGGAGAAATTGTACAACATGATAAAGATAACGATTGCTAATACAAGTTCTCTTCCATCCTATTAGACAAAGAAACTAAAAAATCCTGACCCTGCCAAGACTCAGATGGGAAATCCTAAAGCTAGACAGAGAAAAGAAAATAAATTGCTGCTGAAAACTTAGAATCAATTTTTTCTTCTGAATTTTTTTTTTTTTTTTTTTTTTTTTTTTTTAATCCAAAGCAGCTCTATGTGAGCAATTGAACTCCATGGGAAGATCTGTGTTCTGGTTACAGGATATCTGTTGACTTCATGCAAGCTAGCAGAAGCTGTGTGTCAGTCCAGTTCCTTGGTAATTTCTATAGCTTTCCAGCAGACTTAAGAAAAGCAGGTGTGATGACAGGCACAGAGTAAGCAGATTGCTGTGTAGCAGGAATAGGTGGGTTTTTCTCGATATTGTTCTCACAGGAATAGAAAGAAGACTTTGCATCCACTAACTCTTGGGACATTTTAAATATTTTTCTCATTAAAACCTTCATAAGAATTGCAGCTTTTTAACTCATCTAGCTAAACCTGGAAGGAGACAGTCTACTAAATTCAACATTTTATATCTGTTCTTAAGTCTAGATTCTAAAAGAGTCAATGATTCATTTTCTGACAGTAAAGAAGTTTGTGGTCAAATCTGTGTAGGAGGAACCAATCCCTTGGAAGTTCAGAGTAACCTCAAGATGCAATCATAAACAATTTCTTATGAGTTTCGCTTGTGAATTTCTTGAGAAGGAAAAATCATTTAAGATTTAAGTTCACAAAAGCAAATTTGGAGGCTAACAGTAAGCAATGACTGTTACCAGACTTTGCACATTCTGTGATTCAAATCTCCCTCACATTACATGGTCTTCTACCAAAAAATCTTGATGTGCTTCTCAGCCTTGGAATCTGCCCCTATTATCTGTCTCAGCTGCTGCTTTATAAAACCTTGGACAAACATGGTCCAATGGACAGAGCAGAGAGAGTCAATAGCATAAAGAGATGGCAAATAAACCAGTCCCATATAGAGTTGCATTAAGTACAAGTCTGGGAATATTGATTGACTCAGAAGTTTAAAATCTATACATATATGTAGACGTGTGTGTATATGTATATGTACATGTGTGTGTCTATATTCATATTTATCAGCTAGATAAAGATAAAGTATATGATTGTATTTTAAATTCACATGTATGCATATATATGGCTTTTGTGACATTTAATTAGCTGATTAGTAACAGTTTCAACAGAGAGACTCTTCACACTAATCTGAGCTCACACTTTGGGATCCAGACCTATGTGCATACAATATGATGTAGAAAAGAAAAACTGCCAAATTTAGGCTATCTAATAAATTATAGAAGAGCTCAAAAAGTGGTGTTACATCATTGCACAAATATCTGTTACAGATAGGCTGAAAAATCTGAGTTCAGAGTGAGGAGTTGCAGAGAAGAGAATAAAATGATACACATGCTAGCTATGGTTACTACCGAGAGGTGAATTATCAGCTCCTTGCATTCTTTTAAGGAAGAATTTGTGAGATACGGAGCTCAAGATCACGGTAAAAAAAAATCCACTGGTATAAATCCAGGAAATATTAAATTGTGCAAATTCATGAATGTGGAATGAGGGTTCACACTCAGATTAACAGAGCTTTCTTTCTCATGATAGTTATGACAACAACGTATAGTAGTTCAGGATGAAAGGAAAATTATTGCAAAATACATTAAGAGACTGCCTAGTGTTACTTTAATGCTCCCAATATTGCTATATTTATTTAATACTTGGGGAAAAGTGCACTATGAACTGACATTGCTTGAAAGAATGAACAGCTGAAAAGTATATAAGAATAGTGTTTTGTTGTTAATTGGGGTTATTAGAAACATTTTCACCTCAAGCTTCCTTTAATATTTTCTGGTGCTTCTGAATATGAATGGAAAGAGTGATAGAAGAGGTGGGAAAGAATCATAATGTGGTGAAGAAATGATGCAACTTTTTCTCTCTAGTCATATTTCTAAAGGTATGTGGAAGGAAAGTGTCTGCTTCTTTAAGGGTATCTGGTCAAGGACCTTTTCCAATGCATAAAAGGATAATAAGAAAAGGAGTAAGCCATAAACAAAACATACAGGGCAGTGATAAGAACCAAACCTGTTTAGTCATACTAATTGATGAGGGCAAGGGAGATTGTGAGAACATTTATTCCAGCAATAAACACACACAATGGTGTGTGTTCCCAAGACCATCTACTGGGGGGAGTGGGCAAGTGAGGTGAGTGAGAGGCTCTGCACTGGCAGCTGGAGTGGGATTGCAGGTCACAGCCTGTGTCCCTGGTGCAGGCTGCTAGGGAGGCAAGTGTCTGTATCTTCCTCAAACCTGGTGTGTGTCAGGTGTGCATGTGTATTCACTAGCAAAATTCAAGCTGGACTAGTTGGGTCCAGACCAGGGTATCGGATGGGCAGGCGGTCCGTCCTCATTTGCCCAGGCGGATGTGCGACAGTGAAGTGCCTGAGGGATGAGTGTGTGAGTGCTGCACATTTTCCAGCAAGCATCAAGATGGACCAGACAGCTAATAGGGGACCCGTGAAGTGGGAAAGGGGGCTGGGATCAAAACAGGGGTGGTGGGTGGACAGAGAGGCCATGCTGGTGCTTAAGGGATGTGCATGTACTTGTGAACCTGGAGAATGTCGTCTGTGTGCCTGCGCTAGTGAACTCTCTCTACCAGCTGAAGAGGAGAAGGAAGCTTGCCTGTCTCTGTGTTTGTTTTATATGACTCCTGTGTGTAGGTGCTGTTGAAGGCAGCGCCTTCTCTGTGGTGATCCGTGTGACCAGCTGTGGCTGTGTCCATGTCCTGTGTGTGTCTGGACACCAGGCTGGCCTCCAGCAGCCAGGCAGGAAGGTCCTGGGCTGGAGCGGCTGGAGGAGTTGGCTACATTCTTAACAGCCCTTAACAATATTCTTTTATTTCTACTTTTGATGCCAAAACCAGAATAGGATTGCATTTTTGCATAAAAAGAAGATTCAAGCTTTTAACTCCTGGGAAGGAGAAGTTAGATAATAATTTGAGCAGAAGTCACATAGATTAAATGTTGGGACAGCACTAATGCGAGCACAACACTTTTTAAAATGTGCCTTAGCTTTGCAAATATACAAAAAGAAACCAGAACAATCAAGGAAGAAGTAACTTCTCTTACTCATGTTTGCTATGGCTACAAAGTAGAATGCTGGTATCATATCACTATCAGGCTAGTTCAAACACCTCAGAGTTCACAGACATTGCAAATCATGTTCAAGATGATGGGTAAATATTGGTCAGTACTCTCCACTGAGCTATTTGCTCCCACAGTCTACAGCATAGGAACACTTGCATGTGGTGTACTCTGTGTATGTAAGCCAAGCTCCTATTTAGAAGCCTCTGCTGACTGTGCAGATCTTTGCTGCTTGCTAGGTCAATTCAGTAATCTTTCCATAGTCTCTCATACAATCTTTAAACATTAGAAAAGCCCACACAAATTCCACTCCCCATTACATTGCCTATCTTCACATTTTGGCTTAATGTCCATTTTTGTTGAGTATTTTTCAAAACATTCCGTAGTGCTGTATTGATCCAGAATACCTATCACTTAAAGCACTAATCCTAACCTTTGCATGCTGTCTCCCTGAGATTTTTATTGCTGTTATCTCTTAGCTTTAATTTGTTTTGTAAATCTTTCAGTTGCTAACCATGTTTTCAAAGAATCATAGAATCATAGAATGATAAAACTGTTTGGGTTGGAAGGGACCTTCAAAGATCATCTAGTCCAACTGCCCTGCCACGGGAAGGGACATCTTCTACTAGATCAGGTTGTTTAAGCCCCGTCCAACCTGACTTTGACACTTCCCGGGATGGGGCATCCACAGCTTCTCTGGGCAACCTGTTCCAATCTCACAGTCCTCATAGTGAAGAATTTCTTCCTTATATCTAACCTAAATCTACCCTCTTTCCGTTTCCCCTTGTCCTATCACTACGGGCCCTGGTAAAAAGTCTCTCTCCATCTTTCTTATAAGCCCCCTTGATACATTGAAAGGCCGCAAGACAGTCTTACTGGAGCCTTCTCTTCTCTAGGCTGAACAACCCCAATGCTCTCAGCCTTTCTTAATAGCAGACATGTTCTGGCCCTTTGATCACTTTCATGGCCTTTCCTCTGGCCATGCTTTAACAGGTCTATGTCTTTCTTGTACTGGGGGCCCCAGAGCTGGATGCAGTACTCCAGATGGGGTCTCATGAGGGTGGAGCTGAGAGGGAGAATCACCTTCTTTGACCTGTTCACCATGCTTCTTTTTATGCAGCTCAGGACACAACTGGCTTTCTGGGCTGCAAATGCACATTTCTGGCTCATGTCCACCAATCAAGTTTGTTGATGATACCAAACTGGGAGGTGCTGTTGACTCTCTTGAGAGACAAGATGCCTTGCAGAGAGATCTAGGTAGATTGGAGCATTGGGCAATGATTAATGGGATGAAATTTAACAAGTCCAAATGCTGGATTCTGCACCTAAGAAGGAGTAATGCCGGGCACAAGCATAAATTGGGAGACGAGTGGCTGGAGAGCAGCCCTGTAGAAAGGGATCCAGGGGTGCTGGTCGACAGCAGCCTCAATATGACTCAGCAGTGGCCCTGGCAGCCAAGAGGGCAGACTGCATCCTGGGGTGCATCAAACACAGCATAACCAGACGGAAAAAAGAGATGATTATCCCACCATATTCAGCACTGGTGTGGCCTCACCTTGAATACTGTGTGCAGTTCTGGGCCCCACCATTTGAGAAGCATGCTCAGGTCCTTGAATGCATCCAGAGGAGGGCAACAAAGCTGGTGAAAGGGCTGGAAGGAATGTCCTATGAGGAATGGCTGAGAACTTTGGGCTTGTCTAGTTTAGAGAAAAGGAACCTGAGGGATGACCTCATTGCTCTCCACAGCTTCCTGTGCTGAGTGCTGATCTCTTCTCCCTGGTATCCAGTGACAGGATGCATGGGAATGGTTCAAAGCTGCACCAGGGGAGGTTTAGACTGGACATTAGGAAGCATTTCTTTACTGAGAGGGTGGTCAAACACTGGAACAGGCTTCCTAGAGAGGTGATTGATGCCCGATGCTGGGCAGTCTTTAAGGGGCATTTGGACAATGCCCTTAATAACATGTTTTAACTTGATCAGCTCTGAAGCGGTCAGGCAGTTGGACTAGATGATCATTGCAGGTCTCTTCCAACTGAAACAGTCCTATTCTATTCTATTCTATTCTATTCTATTCTATTCTATTCTATTCTACTCTACTCTACTCTACTCTACTCTACTCTACTCTACTCTACTCTACTCTCCTGTGATGGGTGGGACTTCATTCTCCCAGTCCCTGCCTTGAGATTCAGGGACTCAGGAGATGTGAGAAGAGCCATTACCAGTTTAAAACCAAGGCAAAAAAGTTTTTGAGTACCTCAGCTTTCCCCATGTCAATTGTCAGCAGATCCCCTCTCTCATTTATCATATTTATACAGTATCTCAAACAATTGGTTCTCTGTTGCCTTTGGCCTCTTCATTATTACAGAAAAGGTAGTAGTGTAAAATAGTAATCTCCCGTCTCCCCCATATCTGGAACATGCTAGAATTTGGGAACACTTACATAAGTGGTACTCAGTTTTCTGCTTATACTTCAGTTACAAATGCTACAGACCTTCAGTATCTTCATCAAAGTTCTCATGGGTAACAATCACTGGAAATCTAGATGACAGCTAAGAAGCTGTCCTAGGTAGTACTTTAGCACTATTTTGTTTAACAGTGTATATACAGAAGATAGAAAAATCACCTAGCTAGAAGTTCAGTTTGAATATCCTGGAAGTGCCAGATCAGACCAAACACACTGTTTCAAAGAGGAACCTTTTTTGTTTTTTTTTCCAGTCTTATATTCCTTCAGGCATTTCTAGCTTCTGCACTTTGTTGTAAAATGTTTCCACTTTTTTTCTTTAAATACAAGATGTTGCAGTGCAATCTACTTATTGAGTCTGAGATTACCACAGTTCTTTCACACTTTCAACCCCTTTTTATCTTAATGTACATTCTTGAGATGAGAATGATGAAGCAGCATCCACAAGAGGTTCCATGAAAAAGGAAAAGAAAAATATAATTCATGTAAACTAAAAGTGTTCTATTTTTACCAAGTAAACCATGCAAACAACCTGCATAAAAGTAAATAGAAGTTTCATAGATCAAACCTTAAGTGCCTAAATGCATTCTCATTTCAAGCAGTAATTTAAAGAGTTGAAGCAGAAGCATCGTCTTTGTAGCCATTATAATTCAAACACTGAAACTTGTAAACCTTTTATTATAGCCCTTTTTCAAAATGCCTAAGCTTAATGTAACAAAGGTATTTCTACTTCTGGTAATTTGTGCTGTCAAGAGGGGTACAAACAGTGAATGTAATGTTACTCCCTGTAGGTACTTTACTTGTAGGCTATGTCTATAAAATATAGAAAAAATACCATTTTTGTAATTACTTCAAACTTAATTTCAGGTGTCATATCATGTAAATTTTTCCCAGCCTGAATGTTTATTCACAAACTGATGTACACCTCAGATAACTTATATGAAGTCAGTGAATGAGACCCTTCTAATGGCAAAACTACCCACGGATAGAAATTCCAGATTGCATGTGCCATAGATGTGATAACACATATCACATTGAGATGTGAGATGCTCACTAATGATTTAGTTTGGGAACCAAGTCTCAAGATGTTGCCTGTTGGCTTCCATCTTGAAAATCAATGTCACTGGTTTCAGCTGTCTCCTTTGCTCAGAGACAATAATTATTATCACTGAAGAGAGTGAAAAGTCTTTAATATACAAATTACCTGTGTTTAAATCTCTGCCTGTTTATTTATCTTTACCAGAGTATTCCCAGGAATTTGTGTCAGCAAATGACTTAAATGAAAAAAAATCAAATTAAGATAATATGGATATACAGGTAACCATGATGAGAAGATATTTGGAAAGCTTTTTCAAAAAGCCATGTTACAGTTTCTGTGATATCTATTTTCCCCTTCTTGACTTCTACAGATTTTTTTTTTTTTTTTCCCCCTGTTCAGGATCAATGTCCAATACTACTATTTTACCCTCACTGGTTTATGAGAATGTGCTTTCCAGCTACTTTGTAATATTTTTACAGCATTGGCCCATGTGTGCCAATATTGTGGTGCTCACAATGAGCAGTATATCAAAACCTCACATGAGTTTGCAGCTCACAAACTGTTAATTCCCCAAAAGGTGACCCAATTTGTCAAACAAAATGACTGCCTGATTGAACTAACTCCAGTATAAATATTTCATCTCAGTATTAAGGTAGATTTCAGCAAAACCAGAAGCAGAATCCTCTGGAATCTAAAACATTTACAAAATGAAGACTTATCTTCCAGCATATTGCAGCACTGACCTAGTTTGAATGCATTTTCATAGCAACAACAGACATATCATCAGTCTGTACTTAAAAGATATCCATCATAATTACAATCTGGAAACAGTATCTGCTAAAGGGGGTGAAAGCATTTTAAGACCATTAATAGTGAAAGCATGGAGTTATATGACAGACATCATTTACAGTTTTTTCAGCTGCTAAATCATGAATGGTATTTCTTGCTTTTAGAAAGAGTTTGGTTTGCATTTTTTACATTCACTTGCCTTAACTGTTTTTCATTAACTGAGATAAGAATAAACAAGAACATATATGCGATGTACTAGAAAACCCATCATATTTCAGAATACTCAATAACATTAAAATAAAAAAAAAAAAAGGACTAAAACTTGGCAGCCTGACTAACTGAAGTAGACTGCTGAACACTGCCTTTGTTACAATGCACTGTCACAGAGTGCTAGGCTCTAAATTAGTAAAGTCTGAAGACAAGAGTTCTTTGTAACTGATCTGGAAAGGTTGGCTATTTAAAAATAGAAACCATCATGTATTTTACTGATCTCCAAACATTTTTGTAGGAAGTGAAAGGACTGCAAAGCAAGCTTATTAGATAAGGTTGTGAACAATTTATTGGATGTACAAAACAACTGATGTGAGGATTCATTATTATTTTCAAACAGAATATCTCCTAAAAGGATAAGATGAGCAATTTTAGGCAGTGGTATGTGTCTAAATGCATGACTTAGAAAAACACATGTACTTTCCAAAAAATAATCTGTCTGGTAGGGATCTCTCCATCTCTCTCTGTATACCATGTAATTTCTTTATACAAAAACTATGTTACTTTAGAAGATAATATATGACTGCTTTGAAAATGAATGATAGGAGGCTTACAGGGAAGATGGGGAGGAACTTTTTGTCAGGGCATGTAGTGAAAGGACAAGGGGTAATGGTTTTCAACTGAAAAGGGGTAGATTTAGGTTAGATATTAGAATGAAATTCTTTACGGTGAGGGTGGTGAGACACTGTAACAGGTTGCCCAGAGAAGTTGTGGATGCCCCCTCCCTGAAAGTGATCAAGGCCAGGTTGAATGGGACTTTGAGCAACCTGGTCTAGTGGAAGGTGTCCCTGCCAATGGCAGGGCGTTGGAACTAGATGATCTTTAATGTTCCTTCCAACTGAAACCATTCTATAATTCTATGATATGAGTGTATCGAGTCTTTAATATACACAACTTTCATTATTCTTATTACCTCAATTCATAGAATCATAGAATATCTCGAGTTGAAAGGTACCCATAAGGATCATTGAATCCAACTCCCAGGATTTATTTTATTTAAATTTATTTCAGTAAATAGTTTATTTAAATCAGATAAGGTACCTGTGCTGTTCTGAAAGTAAAAGTTTGAATTTCATTACCTTTCCTTCAAGTTTGAACAAATTTTATACATGCTTTAGATCTAAGTCACTTAAAAATACTCAGTTGATTTTGCTCCCAAATAATGTGGGAATAATTTTATATGCTAGTTTACGCGTTTCTTAAAAGGTCTTTGTAAAGCATGTTTCTTTTCATGTTATTGGTCTGATAAAAAGTTCATTTAAAATAGTCAGAGAATCCACAGATTTTGGGTCTGGATAGTTTTTCCATTGTCTCTTCCATTTCTAGTCTCTTTTACTCTACCCTCTTTTATGTAAATATTTTCCCTGGGATAAAATATATATAAGTGCTATAGTAACACATTCAGGAGCATATATGAAATAACAGCAAATAAAGGTAAGCTTCTGTGCTGTGAGTAAGTCTCATTTTAGGTCTAGATGACTAGGC
This sequence comes from Pelecanus crispus, assembly GCF_030463565.1. Taxonomy (NCBI): domain Eukaryota; kingdom Metazoa; phylum Chordata; class Aves; order Pelecaniformes; family Pelecanidae; genus Pelecanus; species Pelecanus crispus. Next base: position 212,698,975 of record NC_134643.1, read on the forward strand.
AGAATGTGCACACCTTTGTCATCAGGTAGGTACACTGAACAAGGATGATTTATTGGCTGTGGATCAGGTCATTTAAGGAGAAGCTGTATGGAAGAGCTTAGGATGGAAGAAAGGGAGGGAGTTTAGACAAAATGACATTGCAACAATGGCAGTTTCACTACAACTTCATCTGTGGCCTTACCTTCCTCATCAGATTGTTTTCTTATAACTTTACTTCAATAACTGAATAACTGTAACAGAGTATTAAAGATTTAGTGACATAGCTTTCAGAAAAAAATAGTAAGATTGTTCTAACGGTATTTCAGTCTCAGTATTGTGTTTTGTAATTTTGCAAATTTCTCAGTACAGAAATATTTTGTAAGAACAGTCTTAAGCATAAAAATACTCATTTAGACTTTTTGTTTTGGCAATGCTGAGTCAAGTTTTACCATGTCTAAGTACATATTACATATACATATGAATCATGTATATTTTTATAACAATACAAAGCCAAAACTCAAGTACTCAAAATACTGTGGTAAAAATTATTTTACTTCACTATAACAAGATTTTCTTAACCAAGGTATACAAAACAATTTCACATTATTAAAAGACCATATTTCATTGACTCCAAAACATACTGCTTTGGAATTTTATTGTGAAAGAGATGATAAAAAAGATCAAATTTGTATTAAAAAAAAAAAAAATGAAGTGCTTAAATACCCTGTGGAAGTAGTATCCCAGTTTTTAAACATCTTTCATTCACATAGTATAGAACTCTGTACATTTCAGAGAACTTTGACCAAAATATGCAGCAAAGATCTTTATCCTGAATGCAATCCCAGTGACTTAGAGTTAACTGCTGGCAATTGTGTTTTGCAGGATAAAGTGCTTAAAGGATTGGCTCCTCTGTTGAGATTGCCACAAGGCAATCTCGAATTGAGAATACTTGGTGTCTTTTGTTCAGCTAGCTATGATTTTCTTACCATTATTCCAGTTCAAATTTTACATTCACTGACAGATTTTATCTATGATGCTTCCACCTTTTAGCAAATATGACTTTAATGAGGTAAAAACAGTTTTAAGAGTTAATTAAAAACTAAAAGGGGTGCCACTTCCCAATATCACATTAGTACATATTAGCAGACCTTATATAACCAGCAGTGAAACAAAGAAGAAAAAATCTTAAAAGAATCCTTATCCATATTTGCTGTTTTCATGGCTAGTGATGATCATAAATTAAGATTTTCTATATTTCTTATGCTTCAGATTAGATGGAGCAATAGCCTTTCACTTGTAAACTGTAAAGGAACATAGTAGGCAAGGAAAGGAAATGGAGAAGACAGTAGCACAGTAAAATGGCAGTGGAATTCAGAGGATGTGAATAAACGCTGTCTTAAAATTTCAAAATCTTGCAGTCACCAACCATAACACAGGTCACAGTTAATCACTGTTCTATTAATGAGGAGTGAGGGAGATGGGTGAGACCTCATAGTAAAGAAAACATTGATAAATGGCAAATTTAAGTAGAAATGCCTTTCCAGGCAGAAATTTATCCAAGGAGCACCTGCTTCATTACGGTGTGTTCTGCAGTAATGATTTAATAATTTAAAACAAAAAGTACCAGCTACTGAATTATCAGAACTTCCTACTCCACATACTGTAACAGTTTTCTATTCAAAGCCTTGACCCACTTTGCTTATGAGCACTAATGGAGTAGCAATTTAAGTTATTTAGCCTGAAGATATATAGAATGTTTCTAATTAAAAAAACCCATTCTGCCAATGGATATTTGTACTGTCAAGAAATCCATCCATTATTATAAACACAACAGGTAGCAACTATTGTGATTAAGATGGCCAGCAATTTCCATTAGAAGAGCCTGTTTCAGTTACTCCCAGTTTTAGTTAAAAAATAACTAAATGTTCATTTACTCTCTTAAGGATGCAGAAGGTTACGGATGGAAAAAGCATGCTATAGAAGCTATTGAATAAGGACAGGGAAAGAAAGTGAGCTTAGAAGCCTGGAAGTAGGAAATGTGAGATAGAGGAGCTGCAGGCTATGAAACGAAATGAGAGTCACATGGAGACTAAAAGAGAGCTAGCAAGATGTTACTATCATTTTTAATCAAATAGATGCTTTCAGTAAGTAAGGAAACCACAAATGGGATCAGCAGCCTAATCGATAGTAGGAGAGAGATCAGAAACCAGATGTGGGATTGAGATATGACTGATACAAATGCTGAGAAAAAGATTGGTCAGAGTAATGAATAGGAAAGTGATCAGTTCTGGCTCTGTTAAGCACTTGGGAAAAGCAGCTCCTCCTGAGCTCACATACAGCTCCCCAGATTACTGGATATTTTACATTAATCTCTCATGTCTTAGTTTTCCATTTATAGAAAGGAGGTAGTAATAACTACTCACTTCACAGGGACATTGTAAAAATAAATGTATTAATGTTCATGAAGCACTTGGATGCTGTAATGATGAGCACCATAAAAAGCTTCTGAGGAAATTAATTTTGTCTTCAGAGTAGGTTTTGAATAGTCTGAATTAATGAAGGTGGGGGGCTGTGCACTGAACAATAGAGAATAGAACATTGTTCAGTAAGTGAGCAGTAATTTTTCTGTGACCTGAAAGAGTCTAGGGGGTCTAATGTAAAAAAAAAAAAGTGATTGCGTGATAAATCTATATTGTAGGACTTTTGCATGTAAGCTGAAATTCAGATTGCATAAATCCCTCATCCCACAGCTTGGATGTTTGACCTTGCAACTCTAATAAAATTCAGTGTAAAATTTAATGTGTAGTTAGACACACAGTATATAAGTTTCTGACTGAATGCATTGTCTTTAAATTAGTATGGTGTATGGAGTGGGTAGGTGGGTGGGCTCAGGATTTACATATTTATAGAATCCTGAGGACATTTTTACATATTTCCATGCTTGATGAGATATAGGGCTGAAACCTAATTAAAGGTTTTGTTTTGGTTTTTTATTGTTTAGCTCTGTGTGTGTGTTTCTATATGGAGACAGGTTACAATATGTTTTATAGAGAGGATTTGCTCCTTTTTATATATGTACCATGTTCTATGAAACCAGCTTCTGATATCTGACTTTTAAAACCAGTACAGAAGAAATTATGAATTCTGGGTCCTGGTGTGCAGGTGTAATACACGTACTCAATCTCACTGGATTTAAGACTGTCACGTTTGTGGACTTGACTTTATCATCACATGATGATCATCAGAAGATGCTTTTGATGTTATTGTCACTGGTGAGGAATTCTTGGAGCTTGTTTTGATTTTATCCTCAAAATAATTACAAGAAATGCTAAGCAAAATGACAGTGATATTACCATAATCATGACTTTGAGTGCAAAGCATTACAAATAAAATATGTAATTATTACAGTTGAGAATACAACTTCTATGTTGACAATACTTCCCATCTTTGTAACATTAGATAATTTAATTAATTTTATCATTCTGCTCTGAACATTAGTGAAAATATCAAGAAGAACAAAGGACAAATTGGCACTGGAAGTGCACACTGTTCTGAAGTTATATCACCGAAGTACTAAACTTAAATAGAACTCATGGATATCGTAGGAGCCTCAGCTTTTATCAACTAGTACATTTTAAGTGTGGATTTACTTTTCTTCTCCCATCCCCAAACTGAATGCATATCTTTCTATTTTTGGTGTCTCATGCTTCATATGGAATCAGCTGTATAAGCTACTCTGTCCTTATGGAAAATCAAATGCAGGCAGCCATTGGATTTGGGGTCATATGTAGATTAACTTCAGTTCTATCCCATCATCTTTTCTTATTATTTTTTATTAAGCTAGCTAAAAAGCTTATCTGTATTTCTTTTAATTTCCTTTGTCAGTCTAACTCAGCTTGACTTCTGCTAATTCGCACTTTATCCATATGTTTCACAACCTTCCAGATGTTGTTTTCTTTGATGATCAATCTCTTTTATTCATTGTAGGCTTTTCTTAAAATTAATACCTCCTCTGCAGTGTTATTAACTTAGCTAGAACTCAACGCTTTCCTGGAAGTTTTCCCTCCTGAGTTCCAAAATTATTATCAAAAGTGACTCCACTGCTTTTATATTTAGTTCTGTTCCTGAGTAGGTCATCGTAAGTGCCCTGTCCACTTCTCTCTTCTTCCCTCCCAGCCTTGTGCTTCTCTCTCCCTTGTGCTATCACAACTACCTGTGCACCTGCATTTATAAACAGAAGAATAATCTGTCAGACAAGTTTATTTCTCAACCAGATCAGGAGCCTGATCTGCTTCTCAGGAAAGCCACAATACAATGACGTCAGCATAATGGAGGGAGCATAGCGAGGGCAGGAATGCCATGGTAGCACTACAAATACCATGCAAGAAATTTCACATAAAAGTACACGTTTAATTTGAAAGAAGGTAGAGTAGTGCTCACCACAATCCGCACCACCTGGAAGGCTGTAAGTAGAGAGATGACATGATAATTGCCAAAAGTCAATCTGAGTTAGAACTTGCAAATGAAATTTAGAGAGTGTTGTCTGTTTTAGGTACAGAATTCTCCTTCAGCCTTTTCAAATTTCTCCTATTTAGTAATGCTACTCTTAATTATTGTAATCTGTATTTAAATGACAAGACTAATGGTTCATTAGCATGATAGATTAGATTGTGAAAGATAGGTAAATAGGTTATAGGCAGGTTAAACACTAGCCTTCCTGTCCTGCAGAGAAATGCACAATGCAGAAGTGAGAAGTCGGTAGATGTACTGTATTTATTGCTGTAATTATATTTCAAACTGTGTCTCCCTACATGACTGATTTCTATTAATGCTTCCACAGAACACAAAATATAAAATGTATTGTTTAAAGTACATTTTCAGAGTTAAAGACTGAGCAGAAATTAAACCTCAGAATACTTTTTTGGCATCAACCCTTATGTAGCAATAAATGAACTTGACAAGATTAATAAATCTCATTTCTATTTGAATACTTTGAAATGATCATAACTTTCTTGGTGTTTGATGGATACGAGGATCAATGAGGTTGAAGTTATGCCTGTGTGCAATTCAAATGGAATGAGATAATAAATGTTGCTCAATGAAGTACATCCAGAACTGATACCCTTTTCTGAAGCTAGTAACTTATTACAATGAGAATCAAATTTGCACTGTATTGATGTATAATCCCTAATTAGGGATCTCACCTGAACTTTTCAAGATGCCTTCATTCTAATACTACCATGCAAAAGAATAAACTCCTCTGGGTTGCTGCTTTAGAGCTTCCTGAGTTTTGGCTCTCAGCTTTGTCAAAATGCCCCTCTCAAGCCGAGTGTCCTGGTTTCGGCTGGGATAGAGTTAATTTTCTTCTTAGTAGCAGGCACAGTGCTGTGTTTTGGATTTAGTAGGAGAAGAATGTTGATAACACACTGATGGTTTAGTTGTTGCTGAGTACTGCTTATGCCAGTCAAGGACTTTTCAGCTTCCCATGCTCTGCCAGGTACACAAGAAACTGGGAGGGGGCACAGCCAGAAGAGTTGATCCAAACTGGCCAAAGGGCTATTCCATACCATGTGACGTCATGCTCAGTATATAAACTGGGGGGGTTGGCCGGGGAGCAGTGACCGCTGCTCGGGAACTGTCTGGATATCGGTCGGCGGGTGGTGAGCAATTGCATTGTGCATCACTTGCTTTGTATATTATTATTACTATTATTATTATATTGTTATTATTATTATTTTACTTTATTTTATTTCAATTATTAAACTGTTCTTATCTCAGCCCAGGAGTGTTTCTCACTCTTATTCCTCCGATTCTCTCCCCCATCCCATTGGGGTAGGGGGAGTGAGCGAGCGGCTGCGTGGTGCTGAGTTGCTGGCTGGGGCTAAACCACGACACTGAGGTAATGTGAGACTTCACCACAGAAAAGTCAAATGGATGAAATGAAGGAACGGGTTAGTTCTTTGTAAGGACACACGTAGAGTAACCAGCTTCTTTCAGGAGAACAAGGAAAGTCTGATATTTTTGCCTTACAGAGTATCTCTGTGACACAGTGCTGGTTAGTATGGTCTTATGTTCCTGAGTGTCACCCTACAGAAAGACTTCATGTGTAGCTGGGATTCTTCAGACTTAATCTCCTATCTTAAGATGCCTGTCCCAAGTATTTTGTAACTGAAACATTAAGATGCAGGCTGAGAATTAAGGAGAGATGGACACAGACTAGATCAAAATTTGAGTAGTTTTGTTTAGTGTTTTTTAGCATTAAAATTCTTCATAATTTTCTTCACATAGTAAAAGTCATAAAATTACAAGATAAAATTAAAGATGCAATGTATGCATTACCCCCAGTATACTGAAGATTCAAGATACTCAGACTTTGTCTATACTAGTATAGTGAAAAGTAGCAAGAAATACTCTCCTGCACGGGATTTCATCATGGACACTGTCACAGTTTTAGAAGTGTCCATGGGATTCTTTGGTGGGACTACAGTCTTCTTCAAGACAATTCTTGTCACATTTTGGGTGTTATCAGGAGTGACTAGGGGCCATTCCCAAAAGACAGTTTAGAAGTACTCTGTCTTGGAAGATAAAAGTGTTTAGACGCATGGATGTGGACCTTTCCAAATGATTTGTTCTCCATGCTAGGGAATGTTTAATTTACTGGCATAGACTCCAAAACCCTTTTGGAACAGACAAGATACTGATTCAAGGCGGCAGAGAGAAGACAAAAGAGAAATTCCCCACCCTCCTCTTGTCTTCAAGGAAAGAAAACATTTGCTTTTGTAGATAGGAAAGGGCTGGGTTTCCTCTGCTCTTTAAAGTTATCTAATACAGGGGCAAAGCATTTGGTCTTTAAATGCTGATGTAGCAATGGAAAAATAGAAACTTACTGCCGTGCCCAGACAGCTTCAAAAGCAGAACTAAATGGTCAGAAATATACATAGCAACTCCACCAGAGCTTTTAGCTGGTCTTATGCTATTATAGACAAGTCACTCTAGATAGGGTCAGGAGACCATTTCTGAAGACATGCTGCACGCTTTGTGTGGAAGGGGAGTTCCGTGAGACAAGATGTCTATTTTTTTCCTAAAGCTTTCAGTGGATATCACTCCTGAATATATTTAAACTCCCATAAGGTTTACTGTCTGGCAATACTCATTAATGGTCTGTTGGGAAATTGGAACAATGGATAAATATTCATTCATTTTGCCATTCTTGTCAGAAAGAGTGGATGCTGTCTTCATAGTTTTAGGTGACCTCTCAAGTGCTGATTTTATTTATTTCTCCAGACTTGCTTTTGGACTTGGATGAAAGATTCACCTATGTAAAGCAAGGTTGAAGGCAGATTTTCATCAAAGATTCACCATAGCCACAATGATGAACCCAGATCTATCCTTTTACAACAGGAAAGCTTCTTTGAGAACTGCTGGCTAAAAGGAATTGTAATGAGTTCTGCTATTTTTAAAGCTTGAAGTTCATTATTCTAAGATATTTATTCACTTTAAGAAAGAAAGGATCAAGAAATGAATGGCAGAAGGCTTAATTAAACCTATTATGTGTCTGTCATGATGACACTATGGTAACAAATCCATACAGATTGTTTCAACCCTTGCTTTAGAAATTGTCATGTTTAACAACAATAAAGAGTTTAAGCATGTGCTTAATTTTAAGCACGTACATCATCCCATCAACTTCAAAAAGATTATGCAAATATTTTAAGATGAAATGTTTTTTTAGACTAGGGCCAAAGTTCTTAGTATCTTGCACCATTGAACTTAGTTGTATAGCTGAATGTTTCTATAAGCAACAAAGTATCACTACAGCTAAAATTCAAATAACTTGCTTTTCCAAAGTTGAAATTAAACAAAAAGTTCTAATTTGACTCAAAGCTTCTTTTTTTTTCACCATTTTTATGTGAAAAAGATACATATCTTTCAGTTTAAAATTCTTTCTGATTCTCTTAACAAAAGAAAGGGCCAGATTTGCAGAATTGTAAAGTAGATATGTGCAAGTGTTTTGAACATTTATGTGGGAAACTGTGGCCCGGGGGTTTGATCCGAGTCCTACAGTCACTGAAGACCTTAGCCTTGAAATTTCATTTTGTAAGAAAGATCTCACAATCTTTCCTTGTGAAATTGTCCCACTTTGCACAAATAAATAATGGAATAGATAGGAAGCAGAGTCTCCACGTCTGAACTAGAAGTCAGGTGTCTTCCTTCTGTAAGATAACACAACATCCTCAGTCTTCATTTAGCTGAAACTCTTTGTGGAGTGTGACACAAATTCATATTAATCTCAGGTTCACTGAATTATGTTCTTCAATTAATAAACTATTTATGAATAAAATGTAACCAGTCCTATATACAATTAACTTTTTCTGTCATGTACACCTGTTTTGCAGGTATATCTTAAGCATGTATTTCCTAAAAACAGCAACTTGAAATTATGCAGAAAAAAAATCTGAAAGTTTTATAGGGCAAATCACTATTGTAGCTGTAGTTATTAACCAACATGGTAACATTCTTCACGTTGCTGTGATGGTTTCAGAGCAAAGCAATGCCCAACTTAGGCTGTATTACAGGATGATCAAGGACATTTTTAAAAATGAAAGTATGACTAGTTGCATTCTGGTTTCTTTTCCCACTTCATCTTGTTCTCATCTTTCTTTCACAGTATTTAATACTGTTTATCTTTGCATGGCTTAGAAGAAAATGTCAATATTGCAATGTGATCAAACATTTTGTTATGATGCGTATTCTGGAATTAACATGAGAAATCGAGGTTTTTCTCATGTCTAGAGGGTTGTAATTAAATCAACTTTTTGCAAACTAATACTAGGAAATTATGGAGTAAACACAACATGACGTCCAGGGACGATGGTGGCAAGAAAGAAAACATGGATCATTAAGCTCATTTCTTAGGAGGTGAACTTGTTAACAGGCTGTCAGAAGTGTGCCATGATGGAATGGGCAGTGCACAGGCTGTCTCTCCAGAAAACTATTGATTTATATGCCTGCATCATGGCTGACTTCTTATTCTGTACAACACTGGACAGTTATGGTAGCTCAACAGTTGGAAAAGGACATTTAAATTGTGTCTAATCAATACCCTTCTCTGTAGATTAAATGAGAAAATAGATTTCATAAAGAAAAAGGAAAATGATACAAAGAAGCCAGTGACAATCAGATTAATAAAATTGCAATGAGGAATTCCATAAATGACAGGTAAGAAGTTCTTTCCCTCTACCACTTCTCTAGGTTTTTTTAGCCTAAGCTGTAAATAACACAGAGATGGTAGGCTTGCGAAAAGTTGAATAATCCATAGATAAAGAAAATCAATTTTGTTTTGTGACCTAAAGCAATACAGAGATTTTACATGTGGCAAAGGTAAGCACAAAATATGTCCACTGTTGTAGCCAAAGTTGTAGCGTACTGTTCCAAAGAGAGGCCGTGGAACCCAGCACAAAATTATGCAGCTGTTGTCCAGTAAGGCAGGTAGATTTAGTCAATTTGGAACCTCTGCATTTTTTATAATTTCCCATCATGTTCAAGTCACTTATTATTTTTTAGCTTATGTACAGATGCCAAAACTAGCCAACACTGAGAAATTAATATTAAAGTTTAATTTTTATAATCCTCCCTTTCAGTTACACAAATTTCTAACAACAGAAATGAGAGGAGATAAGAGACCAAACTAAAACATCTAACAATGTATGTGTGCTTAGTGCATAAGTTACTTCATAAAACTTTTACGCTTTGTTATTAAGTTTCATATCCTCAAAACACTTTTGATGTTGTGCACTTCTTTAAAATTACTAGGTGTTCAACAAACTTGGGTTTCTGCTTGAAGCAACTATAAGTTTGGTGTGGTTGCTTTGTTTGGCTGATGCTCTTGCCTGCATATATACACATTTTTTTCTTAATGCAGTAAAAACTTAAGCTAGAATAACTCTTTCCCTTTTCTATTTCCGTTGACTGCAGAATCTTTAAAGATGTGTTTGGGATTTGAATAACTCTTCTGTAGAGCTAGCCACACCCAGAACTACAAAATTCATTAACATTAAGATGGGCTAAAGGAATTCAGTAATTATTCCTCTAATGCTCTTACATTTTAATGACCTGATTAGAATCTTGTTAAGAAAACAATATACTTCATATATGAACTATTCCTTGTGGTTGTGAGTATAATGACATTTGAAGCTGTAGCAAACTGATAGCTTTTTATCTTTTTAACAACCTGCTATGGGCAAAATTCTGAAATGTGACTTTAAACATATGATTTTTGTGATCAAGAATTCTGATTTGCTTGACATTTGGGCAGTGTTATCTTTGGGCTTTTTTTTTTCCCAATTTTTCTGCATAAAATTCTATTGAAGACAAAAGAAATTTCTGGTGAATATTTGCTTTTATTGAAAAATATACTTGTCCTTAACTTCTGTTACAGCATGGGTTTTTTTCTCTTTTTTTTTTCCCCCTTACGTTCTTAAAATAACATAAAACAGCATGACCTTGGGCATGAGAGATCATAGGAAATGCAAAGAAGAGAAAAAAAGAGGAGAACTTTTTCTGTGTTGAAATCTTCATAAATATTTGCTATGATAGTTTACAATTTTGAGAAGACCTTTAACTGCACATAACTGGTCTTTCCACTGTGCTCCATAAAAATAACTAGTGATACAGAAGCCTATTTCAAATGTTATATCTCAAAACATGTATGAAATATGTTCATTTTATATCTCTTTCTCTTTCAAACCCAAAGACATTATATAAGTATTTCAAAGTCCTATTTTAATTATGCACACATATGCAAATAATATAGTACATAAACATTTATATTTGTAATGCATCACCAGTGCTGAACTACATGATAATAACCATAGCAGCTGGGCTTTTGGCTATGCAACTGTGAAAAAATGAAGAGCCAATGCAATAAACATGCTCTCCTTTTTCAAGTTTCATGATATTTTGCATAGGTGCATTACAGCACATGCCTTTTTCTGTAAGACAGTGTCAAAGGCCTTGTTTAATGGTCCCTGTTGTTTCCTTTTGAGCTGTATGCCATTTCTCTCTTTAATTAGAAGAAGAGCTCTTCAAGCTGCAAAGACGTAACTATTTTCCACAGCAGTACAAACCATGCGTTCAAGCAAATCCATGAACTTAATTTTTAATTTTTTTCTGTGAAAGTGGTAAGTTTCTAAGCTTCTGGAATCCATGGCTTTCAGTGAATGAAGGGAAACTGAATGCCATTATGTGCAGCTCTGTATCTCATAATCAGAAATGCCTTGGTTTATCCTTGGGATTATAAATCACCCTTCAAGCCATTAGAGCCCAGTAAAATTGCAGGGCACCAATTACTTTAATTACTTTAAGGTTAGGACCTTTCCTTACAAAAACCTTTTTCAATGTTTTACTTCTGTCTTACTGAAAATAACTGGAGACATGCAAGCCTGCTGTTAACAAGCAATATTATAAAATATCCTGCTTCAACTATACTGAAATTCTATTTTTTTAGTATTTCATCACAAGCATGACATTTTAAAAATTCTTATATTTATTTCAGGGTAATGTAAACTAATCTTTCTCTGGTCCATCTCTACCTGTCTATATAATGCTTTAGAGCTCAAGGCTAATTACTGAATGAACATAGTCTAATCTAAAGACCATTTAGTTGTCTACTACCTCACCCAAGGTTGTTTTCAGGTAATTAATGAGTTTAAATACAAGAAAAAAGAGTTATTAATAAATGAGATATTATATACTGCTTGGTTAAAATATCTTAATATGGAAAATTTATTTCAGAAACATTGTGATTATGCTACAGAAGTTTTTCTAGACATGAAGTCTCCAAAATATTATGTTTTAAATCATAAAACCATCCTTCATGTTCTAAAGTAAAGATCTTCCCTTTGAGCATGTGAAAAGCACATTTAGGTTTCCTAAAGGAAATAAAGAGTATTAGTACTTTGGGAACCCGTGCAAAACTTTTGTCACCCAAGATATCAGGATGAAAGTATTCCATTCTTTGCTTCAAGAAAACTTATCTGAACTTTCTGGTCAAATTCAAGACAGTGTCACAGATATTTTAAAGCTGAAATCACAATGAAAATCTTTATTTTAAATTTACTTTGGATCTGACTTACTAAAACATTTCTGTGATATAAGCTTCTTATAGGTTGCTATGAGTTTACAGTATGGTGACACCAATTTATACTGTGAGTTGCTGCATGATACAAATATTGTTTCAACAGGAACACATCAGCCATTTAAGATCAAGGATTTGAAGAAACGTTAAATCAAGAGCAGAAGAGAGAGTGTCATGCTACAAAGAAGTTGAACTACAAATATACATTGAACTTGAAATCGCTCTTGTGAAGGGGTTGCTCACAAGCTTCTAAAAGAACTTCAACCAGTTATGACTATCTATCCTTTTTCAAAGATTTCTGTGTGCTTGTAACAGTCTCTTCTCTTGCAAGTTCTGCAGCATTGCTTGCTACACCTCGGTGTTTCCAGCTAGCATTCCTCCATTAAGCTTGCCTGAGAAACTTTCATTACAATTCCTACTTAAATACTTTAATAGACAGAAATCACATTCAAGCCATATAACAACTCTGATACCTGAAAAAAGCAGGTGTGTAAGCAAATAATAATTTAAAAATTCAATACAAATAAACCCACAAAACCCAATCTCTTCCTTCTTTTTTTTTTTCATTTACAACCTTACCTAAATTTGTTTCATTGGAGGACATAATATTGTAACTAGAACTACATGGGGTACTGAATGAACTGTGGATGTAGTTACTGAAACTCATAAGCATTCTGTTGTTTGAGCTCCAGCTCTCACTTTCTCTGTTGTTTTTTTTTCAGTTGGAGGTCAAATGGCCATGCTCCTGAAATGGGAACAGAAATCTGAGGTTCAGACCCCTGAAACTATCTATATTTACTAGCTGTCAGGTTCTCTAATCGAGTGATTTGTTTTATGATATTTTTTTTGTCTAAAAGATAAAATGTAACAGAATTGTCTCAGAGCTACATTTAAGACAGGTCCAATAATACTGTGATAAGACCACTGTTGCGATGTTTAGAGTTTTAAACATACTGCCCTGGCATGAGGAAACTTTGCCATATTTCAGTACTGCTCCCTGCTCAGAAGTAGCTGGATAGTGCCATGATCTTGCTAACAAATACCTTGACAGGATCTGCAGCAGATAAGACTAAAGCTATAGATTTGAGAGGTCTGACTTTACTAGGGAGGGGTGGATTAAGGGAGAATCTCAGAGATCACACTATCTCTGCTGAGTTTGCCACACCACCAGATGTGTCAGTGAACATGCAGGTAGGCAACTTGTCCTTAACCCCACTGTTTTCCAGTTGTGGCTATGTGAGATCTGCCTTGTTTCATGGTAATGTCCTATTTGCAGCAGGATCTGAGAAATTAGGATAGAGTTCTTTTTGCATCTGTGCCTCTAGAAAAACCTCTCATGGTGGAGTTTACCTAGATAAAGCACTAAAAAGGTGTTGGTTGCCTTCCTGTAAAGTGCTGAAGGGAAGCCAGGGTTGGAGGTAGAATGTCTGAAATTCTGGGCCTGTTTTTCCTGAAAGTATGTTTGAAAAAGAGCATGCTATAGATGGACCACATGTGTTTACTCAGGATCAAGAATTGTTAATAGCTTCTGGAAAGTATATGGTAGTGAGTGATTTCAAAAGCTATGGCATTTTCAGTTTCCATTAAAAACTAAAAAAAAAAAAATTCTGCTTCATAATGTATGAATGTATACATGATATGTACGCATAAACAAAGACATAAACCATGTATATTTATATACATACAAAAATATGCTCACGCACACATAGTTATAGGTGCAGACTATCCTACAGATATATAGGCAGTTTATCCCACTCTATTCCTAAGTTTACAGTTCTTTCTCTTCTGCTCAGATAGTGCGACAAAATGATACAAGTTTCAGGAAACTAGCAATGAGTGAAATATATCATTGCAAAGTATTGAAGTACGTCATTAAAGGATAGTATTTGGGATCATGTACTATAGTTAATTTCCCTGATAGTTGGTTCTATTTTAAAAGTAAAAAGTCCACAGAAAACCACCCTTTCCCACAAAGCATTTTATTTCTAATTTTGAGATCCTAGCCCAACAAAGTCAGTGGACACTGCAACTTGTATAAAGTATTCAAATTACAATTTAGAACCTTATAAAGCAATGTAAAGATCTGATTTATCCATGTTAAAATTGTTACTCACATGCAAACTGAAGAACAGCCTCTCTGCTTAAAATACTGCCAAACATGTTGGTGGTTAAACACTGATACTGTCCAGAATCCTTCATTTCACTGGGGTGGTCGATGATCAAACTTCCTTCTATTAAACTGAAGCGATAATCACTTTCAATGTCGATTTCAGTTCCATTTCGAAGCCATCTTAGGAAAAAAGAGAGAAACAACTTGAGCATTTTAAGGCCAAAGGAAGGCATCAAGGTTAGTATACAGAGCCTGACAGCCCCGGTTGTTACAAGGATGACAGCTACTCAAAGATAGCCTGTGCAGTAATCCATTACTTTGGCAAAGCTTTAGATAGAGACTTTCCACAATACGTGCCTGACAAAAGCTCAGTTTTTCTGAAAAAACACAAGTAAAAACAGATCTTCAATCTCTGAAGAGAAAGCATATTCTTTGTTTTGCTTATGCTGAATCAAATTAGTAACCTCTTTTTTTTTTTCTTTTTCCCAAAAAAACCCTGTCACCCACAAAGGCTTCAGACTTGAAAACTGTATAGCAGATGCATCCTTTATGTCAAAAATAGAACTTTTACCATGCTTATGATAATCAAAGTTTCAATTCATGTTCTATCATTAAAGTCATAGGCCCAGATGAGCTTAGAGTTAGCAGTGCTGAGTCTGCACTGCATGAGAGCAAGGAACCTTTTCCATTCCATCAGCATTTGATCTTCTGGGCTGAAGAAATAGAGAAACCTGATTTAAATACAGAAAGCAGAAGAGCAGGACCTGTGAAGAGCAGGGAGGTAGACTGAGGTACGTAGGCTGTTGTGAAACAAAGGATGTTGGCAATGGACAAAGGCAAAATAATATCAGCTGGGCCAGGATACACAAAATTCAGAGAAGACTGGCCCAGGGGAGACTGGAATTAGCTGGCGGCTTGTCACGGGTAATGCCTGGCAGCTACCAGGCAAATGGAAGCTCAGATCAGATGAGGAGTCAGCAGAGGGAATACTAAGTTTGGGAGGTGTTTGGGAGTGAAATGGAAAGCCTGAATGGTAAAGACAGGGGTGAGAGTGAAGATAAGGTGGAAAAAGCCAGGCTGTAGGAAAGATATTAGAAAGTATCAAGCCTGAGCCAAAGCACTGAATGATTCCTGAATGAACACTTCTTTTTCTGAGGTTTCAGAAGTAAGCTAAGAGTCTCATCATTTTTCTGCTGTGTGAGCGGGTTTTGGGGTTAGTGTTTTTTTTTTTTTCCCCTGGATATTCTTTGCCAAAAAGCCTCACCCCTCTCATTCATCTCTAAAGGCTGAAAGAACAAACCGTGCAATAGTCCACTGGCTGCAAAAAAAAAGATTTTGTGTGGTAGATTAATAGACTCCAGCACTCTGGAATAACATGGGTGTGTATGCAATATCTCAGTTAAAGAAAAATAATCCACATAAGAAGACTTTTTAGATTTGCTTTTGTGTCAAACTGTATAGGACATCAAATTGTTAAAAGAATGCAAAGAAGAGACAAGCAGTGTAAACAAGTATGGCACAGCTATTATGATGCACAGACATTTCCTTCATTGCTAGTTTGCAGTCATTCTGCGATTTCAAAGTTACCTCAGGAAATTGCCAGGCACTTCCAGGCTTTGCCAGAGTTCCGCAAAGACTGGAAGAACTTGGCAACATCTAGACTCCAGAGGCAACTTTAATGAAGCAAAGTGATTATCAGTTCACCCTATCTTGTTAACATTCATGGTGAATGAGGTACAGACAGCAGAATTCAGCTGAAGTAGCTCTGAATTTTTCTTAATCCAAAGGTCAGAATTGCCAGAATTAAGATGAACTGTGAAACTATTATTTGCCCCTTTTTTTCATGATTGGACTTAGGATCGCAGAGGACCTCTGCTTCATTTAATGTAAGAAATGAAACACTGTTGCAATATCTTTATATTGCAAAGGGTATTAGGGAAATGTCTGTAGGATTCACTACATTTTTAAAGAGATTCATACATAGCAGAGCTAAGAAGAGGAACTTTTCATCTTGAACAATTTATTAAAGATTTAAGATTTTGAGTGAAATCATAATGAAAGTTAACTTTTACATATATATTTTTTCATATATATATATATGAAACAAAATGCAAAATTAACTGATGCAGAAGTGATGGGAGATCATTGAATCATAGAATCATTGTATTCCTTCATATAATCCAAGCACATTAGAGGAAAAACAACACCGAATTGTGTGGCATGTATTGTTCTATGTACCCTGACTGATCTGGGAGGACAGAAACCCAAATATAATACTTAAAAGGTAATGAGCTGATAGGGAAAATCAGCTACATTTTTTCTTGGAAGATAAGTGACAGATAATATTTCAAAATATTGTAATTTAGCTTAAGCAGATAGAAAATCATTTTTAGAAATTTTTCCAACTGCCTTTTCTATCAGGAAATGATACTGACAAAAAATTTCTAGACAGTTTATATGTGTCCTAAGTAAAATAGGAAACACAGTGTTTCACAAGCAGTGAAAGCAGTGTAGTGAAGCAGCATCTCAGGGAATTCTGCACCTGCCTTTAACCTAGTAACACTGGTGACCTGTGAAATCCCACAGGAAGCTTGTCAATGTCTGATTCCTCATCAAAGGCATCTCAGTTATGTTCTCCATTGTACAGGTCCTGACTTGTGATACTAAAGTATGATTTGCAGAAATGCTGAGCAAATGGAATCAGTTTATCTCAGGGAGTTATTCCCTAGATCAGTGCATCTAGAGACCTTAATGGCTGGAACTCAAGAAATCAAAAATTGTTATTTCGGGGTAGAGCTTGAACAAAGGAAAAAAAGCTCTTTGCAAAGAAGAAGAAAATCTGAAATGATGTGAGCATTCTCCATTCTGTTAAAATGAAGTAATGTCCCAGCAAAAAAAGAATTTGTAAATAGGTTATGAACATGTGTCATAAGTTATACAGACTAAGGAAATAAATTAAAATGGCAGAGACAGCTTAATTTTGGAATTTTTGAGTGCTTTAAATGTTATTTTAATGTAGCTTTAGGAAAAAAAAAAGTTGTACTGTATTTTGGTTTTGGCTGAAAATAATTCTTAGCAGCATGGGCCTCACAGCCCATCTAAATAAAGATCTCTACTGTCTGGTGGTTGTAGATAATAGTACAGTGTCTTTGGGGATATGGAAATACCCCTTCTCCGCACTATTTCATATGCCAGAGGTTGGGCAGTGACATAAAACAAACCTTTGCCTATCTATAGCCTTTTTTGAAGCTAAATTCCCTCTGCACCTGCTCTGGAGAACAGTATATTCCTCACAAAGTAATTTATATCTCTTTCCCTTCCCCTGAACTGTAGTCCATATTGGATATGCTGTACAGACAAGTGGCAGCAACAGAAGGAGGAGAAGTTAACTCTGCTGTTAGAATTAAGCCTTTCAAGTCAAAGCTTTCCTTGCATGAACAGCAGTCAGGAAATTTTGTTTATGAGGCGCTGACACCAATTAATCTCTGGAGAACTGAAGGAATGTGTATAACAAAATCATAAAACAGCCGCGGTTGGAAGGGACCTCAAAAGATCATTTGGTCCAATGTTTCATGGGAAAGGGAGCCTAGATAAGATTATCTATCACCTTGTTCAATTGCACCTTGAAAACCTCCAGTGATGGGGACTCTGCCATGTCCCTGAGCATATTGTTCAAGTGAATGATTGTTCTCACAGTAAAAAATTTCTTTCTTATATTGAGATGAAACCTCTCTTGTATGAAACATCTCTTGTATCTGTTGCCCCTTGCCTTCTCCATGTGGCTACTTGTGAAGAGAGAGCCTCTATCCTCTTTGTAGCTACCCTTTAAGATATGCTGAAAGTCTGTATTTGTTGATTGCGTTCCACTGGGAAAATGCAAAAAAACAGTTGGACAAAGAAAGAAAGGAGATGACAAGTTTTCCAGAGAGAAAATCTCCACAAGAGTAATGAGGTTGTCTGGGAGGGCTGAACATAGGGTTCACCTCTTTTGATGGGAATTTGTACCTTTTCCCCATGATCACATGCTATTTTTAATGGACTGATAGCACTTTAACAGTGTGTGGAACTAATATAGGTACTTTTTTATCAACAAAGCAACAAATACGTAATAGAAATTACACAAGGAATGCCAATAAGGAGGAATGCAACATAGCTTTCATCCCGCATGGTGAGGGGTTCATGTACTTCCAGTCTGAAGAATTTCTGGCCACTCGTCCCTAATCCCATTTTACATGTTTTAGTCATGTCTGTGCTGTTTGGGCAGGTTGTGCCATGCATCACATCCATTTAATGACTCACATCTGTTGCAAAGAGGCAGATTCAGTGCTGTTGTGATGGGGATATCTAAAGATGGTACTGCTCTGAATTTCTTCCAGCCATAGAAATGCAAGTTTTGTGATTCAAATAAGTCTCAGGAGAATTCATCCAGAATGCTAAAGAATCCACAGGTGGAATATGTGTAATAGGTGAAAAATAAAATGCAGAACTGATGATTGTCACCCATGACAAAACAAGATAAGAGTCCTTATGTTCCCTTTGTAAGTGAAGAATGACTCTGTGAGAAAAGATAACGGGTGTATGGGAAAAAAAATGAACCCTATGTTCCCCCAGCCCTCCTACATCACTTGTAATTTGTATAAAATATGAGCAGAGTCAGGTATAGCAAATGGATAATGTGACTGCAACATACTATTCCCACCTGTAAGTGGGCACCATTAATAAACTGAACTCTCAGACTCCTAGGTGTGTCATAACAGAGCTGTATAGTAGATATCTATGGTATAATAATCTGTGTGGTAAAATAAGCAACAGACAATGGTTGCAAAGGAATAAAATGGTGGACTTGTGAGTGAAAAGACACCAGATTTGGCTCAGCCATGGTCTACTGTATTGCATAGTTATATCATTTAATGTACCTGTTCTTTACTGCTTCCCCTAGAAAATGGGATAGTATATCATAGCTTTCTAGATGTTTAGAAAAAAAATCGGTTAAAGATTTTGATCTTGTCAGCTGTTACAGACACAAGCCAAAAAACTGGACAAAAGGAGTCCCTCCACATGGATAGATATGATGCGCAGAGAACGCAGTTTGAAACTTCACATATCGCTTTGCCTTTATTCACTACCGCTTATGCTTCTTGCTTATTCAGAATCAGAAAAAACATTCAGTCAGGAAAGCCATTTGTGTCATGGAGCTGTTTCTGTTATGTTGGTCTCCAAAGCTCACTGACTCTCAGAGAGGGACTGCAGTGGCTAATCTGAAAACAAAAAAAAAATTTCTAAAACAGGTACCTGTATGTGGGAGTTGGATTTCCACGAGCTTGACAATTCAGAGATACTTTCTTCTCCTCAGAATCAGTTGGAAAAATCACATCATCTGGCTCTTGTACAAACACCGGCCCATAATCAACAGTGTCTGTGGAAACAGAAGTGCCATAGTTTAGGAAGTCTGGATAAATGTATTATAGTGTTTATAAAGTGAGATTAAAGTATGCAAAATTACATTTGTTTTCCTGAGGTTCATATCACATTACTTCAGATGCTATATTAAAAAGCAATATTTAAAAGAAAAAAATAGATGAGAGAAATATTATTAAGTTAACAGTAAAACATATAGTATGATCTAAGTGTTCATCACGCCTTAAAATGTCTTTCTCATCAGATGTATTTTGGCCTGCAGTCTAATGAGCAGCTCAAGAGAATTAAGCCAGCAAGAGCAGTTAACTTTAGTTATAGAGAGCAAGATAAACAAAAATTTTCCTGCTGC